>NC_044311.2:24744696-25376303 GCF_007474595.2 Lynx canadensis | reverse complement strand
GTTAAAACACAGATGCCTGGGCCCACCCACATCAACTCTAGCTCAGTGTGTCTGAGAAGGGCCTAAGAGGGGTCTATATTCTTGGTCACTCTTGCGTTTGAAGATGACCCTGCTGGTGGTGGTTGGGCACAGAGGGGTGGCTTACAGGCATCAAGGATGCCACTCCTCCCTTGAGGTAGCCCTGTGTAAACCTGCTCTCTGTCAGTGCTTGTCATGGTGGCATCGACACACAACCTAACCACTGGTGATGTTCTTTTCCAGTACAATCCATGCACAAGGAAAGCCAAGCCAAATGGGTTACAGCAGAGAACCAGGAGTGCGGTGGGGTTGGCCACCTCGAGCCCGGTTCTGTCAGGTGGTCTGAGGGAAGGGGGGAGGTGGGGCTGGCATGGCCTCCCACTTCTTTTCTCCCCTCTCTTAGGCTGAACATTGGGACCCGTCCCAGGCTGTCACCTTATTCTCAATGAGGCGTTCAGTGTACATCAGGTCTCATCTTCAAGAGCCATGAACTTGACACGTGTTGCTGAGTGGGCACCGTGCTGCTTGTGGGAGAGACGAAGATGGAGGGACCGGTAACAGGGGGGCCAAAAAAGCAAACAGCCATCACCATGTGTCATAACGAAGTAAAGCAGAGGACGCACCTTGGGGAACTATCTTCTCATCCTGTTTCTTGCTCTTCTCTTCACCTCAGGTTCAGATGGGAACCCGAATGGTGACCAGACATACCCCTGGTGATGACATCTTGAATCACCTGGGCCAGGTCCCCTGTTACAAGGCACAGTGTTTATTTACTAGCAGATGCCCACTGTGAATCTCTCAGTCTCTGACTTGTTCAGGCACTTTAACCTGCTACGAAACTGAACTGAAAGCTCAACTTTTTTCTAGGCAAATAGCAGTCTTTTCTACAGTAAAGGCGCTGTGTCCTATGAGAAAAGCCAGGGAGAGGGAGAGCTAAGGGAAGGAAAAGGTGGGCGGGCAAAAGGAACTATATTAGTTTCCGGGGCTGGTATAGCAAAGCATCGCAGACCGGGTGGTGCTTAAACGACAGACATCCATTTTCTCACAGTCTGGAGGCTGAAGTCGGAAATCAAGGTGTCAGAGACTTGGTTCTCTATGGGGCTGTGAGGGGGACCCTGTCCCATGCCCCTCCCCCAGCTGCTGGTGGCTCGCCGGCAATCTTTGGCGTCCCTTGGTGCATCACTCTGATCTCTGCCTTCCTCTTCACATCTTCACCCTGTGTGCGCCTCTGTCCAAACCTCTCCTTGCATAAGGACATCAGTAATGGTGAATTGGGGTTCACCTTCATGACCTCATCGTACTTGATCATCTGCAAAGACTCTGTTTCCAAATAAGGTCGTATTCCCAGGAACCCATGTATAGGACTTCAACCCCTTTTGAGGGGACACAGTTCAACCCGTAATAGGAATACAGGTGAGAAAGAGAAGAGAGAGATAATGGGGGACAGGGGCTATGGGACTGTGTCCAGTCCTTCCTCCTCTAATTAGACCTGGACAGGGGCAGGGTAGCCCCTGACGCTCTGGGAAGTGACAGAAGGGATGTCCCTAAGGGAAGTCCCATTTCTTTCTCTTTTTTTTAAGTTTATTTATTTATTATTTCAATTTTTAATGTTTTATTTTACTTATTTTTGAGAGACAGAGCATAAGTGGGGGAAGGGCAGAGAGAGAGAGGGAGACACAGAATCCGAAGCAGGCTCCAGGCTCTGAGCTGTCAGCACAGAGCCTGACATAGGGCTTGAACCTGTGAACCGTGAGATCATGAGCTGAGCCGAAGTCGGACACTCAACCAACAGAACCACCCAGGCATCCCTATTTATTATTTTAGCAATCACCACACCCAGTGGGGGCTTGAACACATGACCCCCAGATCAAGAGTTACATGCTTTTCCGACCAAGCCAACCAGGCTGAGAGGAATAAGGTGGAGACTAAAAGGACTTTGGTTGTGTTTGGAGGTCCATGGCTTGCTTGCTTTTGTTTTGAGTGGAAGACACAGAGAAGAAAATTCCAGCTGCATGAAGACAGAAGCTAAGTGCCAGGGTTGTAGACTGAAGACGCATGGCTGATATCTGGGTGCTAAAGGGGGCTCCAGCTGGTACAAGCAGCAAAGTAACACCCCCGTGAGCCAGGGGCTGGGATGGGCCAGGAAGGCCTGCTGCTCCCTCTACTTGGGGTGGCTCTGTCCACGGGGGGATGTACATGGGAATTTTATTTCCTTCTGGGCAGACTGAAAGTATCACCCCATGATTATGGGCTGTGTGGAACCCTTTTAGGGCTGATCCATATCCCGGAGTCTCAGAGGACACACAGACCTCACTTGAGTTGAATCAGAATAGCTATAGCATCGTCCCTATATTCATTCGACAAATATTTATTAAGTGCTTACGCTCTGCCAGATACAGGTGCAGTCTCTGGGGAAACAGCGGTGAACAAACTGATAGAACAGCTCTCCTTGTGGAGCCCACCTCTTATGGAGGTGGGATGGGGGCACAGACAACAAAGAGCCAAGTGTCTTACTTACCGATTGTTGGGAAGAGCTCCAGAGACTCTCAAAGAAAGCAAGGCAAGAGGACAGAGAACACCATGGGTAAGATGGAGGGCTTCCGCTGTGAAACGGTGGGGAAAAAACACAAAAGCGAGTAAATGAGCCTTGTGGCTGGTTTCTGGGGAAAAGGCAGTCAAGCAAAGGATGGGCCAGGTAAAGGCCCTGAGGAGGCATGATGTGGCTGACGAGTTTGAAACCAATGTTGCCGGAGAGGGTAGGGGAGGGTGTTCTGCCCTGAGGCTGGAGACCTGCGCATACCTTGTTCTCTGAAAGTCCCCTGGAATCATCCTTGTGAGTCTCAAAATGTACCAGAAATTCTAAATTACATCTTCCAGAGTGCCTGTGTCTTGAACCCGAAAGCCATACAACTCTCACCCCAGCCTACCCTGATGTGGGATTCGGAAAGCACGGTCCAATCCAGCAATTCCTAACTGCTGTCCATCGGGACACTATGCTAGCCTATTAGGAACAATCACATATAACCCACCATGTCACCTCTGACTCTGAAAGGCTTCAGGGGAAACACACACTGACACACACTCACACACGCTCTAGAAGAAGCAACAGAATCAAAAGGAAAAGCATTTTTTTTCCATGAGATGTTTAAGCTCACATTCCAAGATCAAAATCAAAACAGAAACAACGAGCAATTCATTTCAGGAATTCCCCAGTGGCGTTCCTCCCCCCACTCCACTCCTGATTACTGGGAAGGCTGGGCCGTTCTGCAGTCATCAGAAGAAATGCGGAGTTAGTCACCCTTGATCAGCTATTCGGGCCAGAAGCTCAGGAACTCTGAGCATGCTGGCGTCCATTCTGTCTCCCATCTACGTCTCGCGCTCCGTGACCTTGGATCTCATGGCTTCAGACATCATCCCTGTGAAGTTTTACCACCTGCAAGCCAGACCCCTCCCTTCACCTCCAGCTATTGCATGTCCCACTGCCTACTCTCCATGTCCCCTTGACTGTCTAGAAGACATCTCAAACTTCACATGGCCCAAGGAGCCACTGCCATTCATCCCCTTCTACCAACTCCTGGTCTCTCACATCTCGGCCGATGGCAACTCTACTCTTCCAACTACCAGACTTGAAAGCTTGAAAATCATCCTTGACTCCTTTCTTTCTCTGACACTGGATATCAGTTCATCAGCAACTGCTGTAGGTTCTTCCTGAAAATATACCCAGAAGCCTGGGCGCCTGGGTGGCCCAGTTGGTTGAGCATCTGACTCGATTTCAAATCACGTCATGATCTCTTGATTTGCAGGATCAAGCCCCGGGTCAGGCTCTGTGCTGACGGTTCAGAGCCTGCTTGGGATTCTCTCTCTCTCTCTCTGCCCCTCTCCCTCTCCCTCTCTCTGTCTCTCTGCCCCTCCCCCTCTCTCCCCCTCTCTCTGCCCCTCTCCCACTCTCCCTCCCTCTCTCTCTCTCAAAATAAACAAATAAATAAACATTAAAAAAATATGTCTAGTAGTTGCCTACTCCACACCTCCTCCACTGATGCCACTTTGGTCCACACCCTCATCGTTTCTCGCTGCAATAATGTTAGCCTGACTTGACTCCCTTTGCTCCCCCAGTCTGATTCCAACACAGCAGCCAGAGTGATCCCATTTAAATCTGAGTCAATTGTGTCTGTCCTCCGCTCACAACCCTCCAAGGGCTCACATCTTACTCAGAGGAAAGAAGAGAAGCCAAAATTCCTACGATGCACTCCGATGTCCCGTAGGATCCCCCCTCACCTCCTGCCCCCACCTTACCTCTTCCGTCCTGTTTTCCATCCCACTCTGCCCTCCTCATTCTGCTCCTGCCACACTGGTTCTCTCTGCTCCTCCAAAGGCCTGGCACGTGCTTGCTGCAGGACCTTCACATTTGCTATGCCCCCTGCCCCAAATGCTCATCCTCACATCACTGCCTGCCCCTCCTTCTCACACAGATGCTAACTCTTCTGTGAAACCTCCCCTCACTACTCAGTGTCCCCTGTCAGTCCCCAGCTCATGCTCTCCAGCCCCTTTCCCTGCTTTACTTTTCTCCTTCACCCGTATCACCCCTGACCCACTGCCTTTCTAAATTAATTCTCTGTCTGCCTTTCCCACTAGAAGGTAAACTCCGTGAGGCACAAATTTTGGTGCTTTATTCATTGCTGGACTCCCAGTCCCGGAATAGTTTTGGCACATAGTAGGTGCGTGTCAACATCTGTTGGTTGGATGAAGGAGGTTTTACAACTGAAGGAACATTCCTCACCGGATGCCCCTGCTTAGTGGCCAGTGCCTTCAGATGCTTTGGTGGCAGGAGGGGCATACAGGAGCGTCTCCCCCCCCTCCCACCCGCCCCCAGCTTCCATCATTTTCAGAGGGACAAGGACAGTGGTCCTCAGCAAGGAGGGAGAGTCCAGCCTAACTTCACACATTGCCTGTGGGAGGCTGAGGGTACAAACAGTTAGCTGTTTGCATCTATGCCACAGGCACAGGCTTTCTGAAAACCAGGAGGGACTACTATTTCCTTCCCTGTGGGTGGGGGAAAGAAGCCTTCCTATGAACTGTGAACGAGATTCAGATCTGAACTTCTGGGATGTTCCTGTTTGGGTTTGGTCCCTAGCAGTGACAGTTTATATTTGCCCCGGAGCTGTGCGCTGCGGGATTGTGCAAAGCCCGGGAACAGTGAGGGCATTAGGACCAGGAGCGAGGCTTGGCTTGGCCGGGGCTGCGTCTGGCAGAGGGCTCTCAGCTGAGCGCAGAGCTATGTGTGAAAGGAAATCAGGCGCTGCCTGCCGGCTTCACATCTGTTGATCTGACCTGACTTGAAGCGTCCAAAGGAGGCCACTGTCAGCGCTGCTGGACTGAGGACCCCACCAGCTGCCTCTCCAGACATCGCCTAGCAACCTGACCATTCATGCAAGGGGGGAGACGAAACACGTGGGACTAAACACCTGAGCAGAATGGAATAATCGGTTTTTTTTTCCTTAGGAGAAAAAGGGGGTAAAAGGGGCCAAACAATTCCATTTGAGGTCCCTGTGAATGGGCTCTCAGAAGGCAATACAGAAATCCACTCAGAGAGGTCCCGTGGCTTTCTGATTATAAGTGGAAGTCAGTCTTACACATGCTGTTGGCAAATGTCAGATGGGAAAAAAAGGAGCAGGCTAAGTGACCAGCAAAAAACTTCCAGGTGGAACTAGGAAGCCAGGTTCTCCTGCAAGCCCGAAGGAACCTGGAGCAGGAGGAGGACGCGAACTTGAATATGACCTGTTGCATATGGCAAGTTCCAGCAACATGCTCCTAAGGAAGCGATGCAGGCATGGGCCGTGCAGACTGCAATTCCTGCTGCTCTTGCTGATGCTGGGATGCGTGCTACTGATGGTGGCCATGCTGCACCCTCCCCCGCACGCCCCGCACCACGCGGTCACAGTCCTGGCCACCCAACACGGCCCAGGTGCTGGGTATCGCCTGGACTTCGGGGAATCCCAGGAATGGGTGCTGGAGGCCGAGGATGAGGGCCAAGAGTACAGCCCCCTGGAGGGCCTGCCCCCCTTTATCTCACTGCGGGAGGATCAGCTCCTGGTGGCCGTGGCCTCACCCAGGGCCAGAAGGAACAAGACCCAGGGCAGGAAAGGTGGCAGCTACCGGCTCATCAGACAGCCGAGCAGAAGGCAGGATGAGGAGGCCCCAGAGAGGGACTGGGGGGCCGAGGAGGAAAATGGGGAGGTATCTGAAGATGAGCTGACCCCACTCGGCCTGGAGGAGGCGCTCAGTGCCCGCATCCCCCTGCAGAGGGCGCTGCCCGAGGTACGGCATCCACTGTAAGTAAGGCCCTGGCTTCCCCTTCCCCCAGGTACTGAGGCGTCATCAACAGACCCAGGAATGCCAACTTTCTGCCACCGGCTGTCCTTAGGGCAGCAGTTCCCAAGGTGTGGTCCCTGGACCAGCCGCAGCAGCATAACCTGGGGACTTGTTAGAAACGCAGAGTCTCAGACCGCATCCCAGACCCACTGAGTGAGAAACTCTGATTTAACCAGCCCTGCAGGTGAGGAGAAGGGGAGCTCTTACTGGTTCTTCCCTTCCCCATCCTGGTTCTAGTCCTTCTGTCTCAGGACTATCAGGTCAAACAGCTTTATCCATATACCACACAGGAGCTTGGGGCAGATGTTCTCCAACCCACCTTCCAGTTCTAACACCCCGCCTCCAGGACGTTTTGATATTATGATTGTTGTTAGGGTTTGCTTTCGTTTCGGGTCAAAGTAACAATCGCAGCTAACATTTACGTGACTCCTTCCATGTGCCTGATTTTAATCTAAGAGCTGTTCGTCTATCAGTCCTTACAAGATGAGTGCTATTATTACCATCAGGCTTATTTCACAGGTATGAAAACAAGGCACAGAGAGGCTGAGTAACTTGCCCACTGTCACACAGCTAGCAGGTGCCAAGGCAGGGATTTGAATCCAGGAAGGAAGAAGCTCCAGTGTGCCTGAACTGCCACCCCATTAGACTTAAGGGGACAGTCCCAGTGCGCAGGAGCTAGAATGCGGTGCTGCTGCAGCCTGACATGTTGGGGTAGCCCCAACCCCAGAAGCCAAGCTGGAGAGTGCATCCAGGCTATACCCAGGGAGATGCTGAGCTCCCCTTGTGCATCCCCTGTCCTCCCCCTCCCTTACTGTGGCTGGCTGCAGAGGAGGGCCCCAGTCGGGCATCCGAGGCCGGTGCGACTGGTTAGCTCTGGGAAAACCCTTCCCTGTAAGCCACTGCTCTTCCTAGAGCCCAGAGTGCTTCTCACGAAGCAAACACACGTTCAGACCTTCCGAGTGAGTGGATCCATCTAGAGCCACAGTCAAGAGCAAGACAGTGTACTCCTCTGATCCCTGGTGGGGTTCCTGTCGGTCTGGCCGCTTGGCAGTCACCCTCGGGGTCACGCAGATGCAGGTCAGCACCCGAGACCGGCTTCTCAGATGGTGTGCGTGGGCGCCTCTCTCATACCCACCCCAACCTTGCTGCTTCAACTTCAGGTCTTGGCTTCAACAGCTCTTTTCAGGAAACTTGCAGACCCAGCCAGGCCCACCCCATTGCAATTTGGTGCTCTCAGCAGTTTTAATTCATAACCCTCACTACAACCAAAGCTAAACGGTCGCTGATGTATTGGTTTGATCGATGCCGGGGTCCCTGCCACGCACACAGGAAGCGAGTGATTGCCGAATGAGTGAACGTACTTTGGATACATCTTTCTCTTTGGCCTAAGACAAAAATGAGTATCTTCATTTTGCTAATAAGAAGCATTGCCTCAAACAAGAGGGTCTCTGGCCACCCAGAGGCGTGTATGTGTGTCTCTGCGTTATGCAAGTGCGTTGTGACTATGAAGTTCTGTGGGTACGTTGCAGATAGTTGTGCGTGAGTGTGTCGAACACGCACAGTATCGTGTGTGGCGAATGGATGCTACGTACGTGTGCTGCGTGTAGTATCGTGCGCGTAGTGGATTACGTTGTGCCCGCGTGCCTAGTGCCCGCGTTCGTTGCGGTGTGAGTTGGCACGTGTAATCACACGTGCACGTTGTGTGTGGATGTGTCCGTGTCCTTATGCGCGTGTGCACATTGATAGGTGCGGTGGCGTGGTGTGGTACACGCGTGATTGCGTATGTTTCGCCCTGGTGTGACGCGCGCACGTGTACTTGTGATTTGGCTTTTGTTGTGTATGCGTTTTTGCGGGACGTGTGTGCATGTATGTTGTGTTGTGCCCGGGCTATGAGTGTTTGATGTGCCTGTGTGAGTGTGCGACTCGCATGTGTGGTATAAACGCCTTGTTAGAGTTGTACACGGGTAGGTGGTGCTGTGTGTGCTATTCGTGCAGTGCGAGCGCTACGGGCGTTGTGCGTGGCTTGTGGTGCACGATTAGGTTAGAAAGGCGTTGTGGCGAGTTGTACGTGGGTATGTGTGCAAGTGTGTTTATGTGTGTTAGGCTCTGGTGTGAAGTGCCTGGTAGGTGTTGCGCGCCTGCGCTGTGAGTGTGGGACACATTTTGGCGGCACGTGTGCGACGTGCACTGACATCGCGTGCGCACCACTTCAGTGGTCACTGCTTCAAACCTCGGTTCAGTTTGTCTCGGTCTCCCCGGACTGGGATGCCTCCCGGTCCCTGGCAAACCTGGATGGTTTGTCTCCCCGCACCCATAATTCACTCCCTTGCACCGGTTCTAACGACAGCCATCGGCTCTGTCTAGAGGTGTGTGGCGCCCTCTGCTGGTCCAGCTGCTCGCTACAGCCTGTGCGGTCTGGGCCTTGGCCCCCAGCCTCTCCTCTCTACCCTCTGCAGTTCAGTGCTGGGTGTCTCTTCGGCCCCCTCTCAGGACATACAAGGATCCTCTGCAAACTGAGGCAACAAGCCCCTACTGTCCCTCCAGGGTGACAGGACTCTCCTACTGTCACGCTTTAAACCAGGCCAAAATCACTTATAAAAGAAGGGCCGTATATTAAGCACCTACTCTGTGCGAGTCTGCTCTGCTTTCCCACCAGGGTTGGGAGAACTCTGGAGACCCCAGTCCCTCTGCCTTCTGCTGGAGTGTGTCAAGCACCACCCACCCCAGGGCTTTGCACAAGCCGTCCAACTTGGCTAGTCCCGCGCGCCCTTCTGTGTGCCGAAACCTCTAGACCAGCCTGGCCTTTGCTCATCACCCCCATCCAGGCCACAGGCTTTTTCTGAGTACCTCCGGGGTCACTGCTGGAGGTCATTTGAAAAGGGGCATGCCAGGAAGTTAGTAATAATGCAGACCAAGACAGAGAAAAAAGTGTAAAAGGTCAAAAGGCAGACTCTGGAAAGAAAGGTAAAATTACAGTGAACTTTTATCTGAGCACTTACTATGTGCTAGGAACCCTGCATAAGTGGTTTTCATTCACTTAATCTTCCTAATGAACCCATAAGCTGGATACCATTAATATTTCCATTTACAGATGTGTAAACTGAGAAACAGAAAGGCGAAGGGACTGGGGCCAGGTTATCTGACCAGGTGTGTCTGACACCAAAGTCATGTTCTTTCTGTTTGTTTTGTTTTGTTATTCTCGAGTTAGATAACATACAGTGTGATACAGTGTGGCCTTGGCTTCAGGAGTAGAATCCCACGATTCGTCATTTACACACAACACCCAGTGCTCATCACAAGTGCCCTCCTTAATGCCCATCACCCATTTTCCCCACCCTCCCACCCTGTCAACCCTCTGTTCTTTGTATTAAAATTTTTTTAATGTTTACTTATACTTGAGGGAGGGAGACAAAGTGTGAGTGGGGGCGGGTGGTCAGAGAGAGAGGGAGACAGAATCTGAAACAGGCTCCGGGCTCCGAGCTGTCAGCACAGAGCCCTATGCAGGGCTCAAACTCACAAGCCATGAGATCATGACCTGAGCCAAAGTCGGACGCTTAACTGACTGAGCCACACAGGTGCCCTGTTCTCTGTATTTCGGAGTCTCTTATGGTTTGCCTCCTTCTCTGTTTTTATCTTATTTTTCTTTTCCTTCCTCTATGATCATCTGCTAAGTTTCTCAAATTCCACATCTGAGTGAAATCATATGATGTCTGTCTTTCTCTGGCTGCAAAGCCATGTTCTTAACCACCACGTTGTACTTTCTGGGCAAGTCACGTAGGCTAGAAGAATTTCAAGTTTTTCCATCTATAAATTAGGGAGAGCTCACACTGGTCCTCAGGGAGACACGGAGGAGGATGTCTGTCACAGCATTCTTGGTGGCACTGAAGAGTTGGAAACCACCTGGACACGTCATGGGTGGGGCACCAGGAAGCTGGGCACAGCCCAGAGACACCGCGGGACGTAGAAGCAACAGACTCGGTGCACAATACCCGGTGGAGGGAGACCTTCAAGTACCATGCTGAGTGACACAAGTAAGGCGCAGAAAAGGGGTCCATAGCAGGACATCACTGGGGAAATGTGAGCTCCGTGCGTGCTGACCAATGCATTCTTCATAAGAACAAAGGAAGCTCCGGGGAGTGGCTGTGTTGTGTGGAAGGCTGGGTCCTGGGGCAGGCGCGGGAATAGCGAATGAATATATAGAGGAAGTAAAGAGAGGGGCCCACATGGGAGCCCCAGACTGAAGACTAGGCCTGACTTGGCGCCTCAAAGCTGCTCTCACAGAGGGGGTCGGGGAGGAGCAGGCCTTGCCCTTCAGCCTCCTGTGGCACGACAGCTTTCAAGGCTCTTCCGAGCCCAGCTCTCCTTGATCATCCTGGGGCCCAGCATAGGGCAACGATTGCCCGCATCAAAGAGGCTCCCGACTGAGAAAGGGCTCTGTAATCTGGTCTAGGCAGTGGCTCTCAAACCTGAGTTCACATGGGACCACCGAGAGGGCTTGCTAAAATGCAGCTTCCTGGCCTCTTCTCCTACAGTACCTGACTCAAGGGTCAAGGGTGGGGCCCGAGAATTTGGTTTCGACAAGTTTCCTGGGAGACGCTCATGCTGCTGATGTGTGGGCACTCTTTGTATCTAACAGGTTGGACAGAGCCACGCTTCTCAGACTTTCAAGTGTATGCAAACCCCTCGCCCCGGGCATCTTATTAAAATGCACAGTCTAGGGGCGCCTGGGTGGCGCAGTCGGTTAAGCGTCCGACTTCAGCCAGGTCACGATCTTGCGGTCCGTGAGTTCGAGCCCCGCGTCAGGCTCTGGGCTGATGGCTCAGAGCCTGGAGCCTGTTTCCCATTCTGTGTCTCCCTCTCTCTCTGGCCCTCCCCCGTTCATGCTCTGTCTCTCTCTCTGTCCCAAAAATAAATAAACGTTGAAAAAAAAAATTTTTTTTAAAATGCACAGTCTAATGTAGTAGGCTAGGGGTTCCACCCAAGATGCTACACTTCTGTCAAGCTCCCAGTTGGTACCGGTGTTGTTGGTCCACAGGCCACGTTTTTGAGCAGCAAGGGGCTTTATCGCTGGTTTGCCAAATATGTACTTGTGGATTCCCCACAGGCTTGTTAAAATGTAGATTTTCAGACCACTTTTCTAGAGACTCCCCATAGTTCTGATTTGGAATGCAGTGATCTGAATTTTAAAAAGCTGATGTTAGTTTGGGGAACCACTGATACAGACAATGAGCAGAGAGGTAGTAGAGCTCTGGAAGATTCCACAGAGAAGGGAGTCGCGGGATTGGAAAATAGAAAAGAGAAGTAGTGAGTAACACAGTCCCCTTCATGACCTGGAGTTTTGTACTTAAATATAAATGTCAGCTCGGCTATTGCTGGCTGGGTGCTACCTACCTACTCACATCAGTTTATAACTTGGGTTCATATTTTGGCCCGTGTTAGCCTGGTTTATATACCCGCAACTGTGACTAACTCACATGCCCAAAGAACAGGAAACCTGGGCCCGAAACCCGGCCCCATCTCTTACTGTGTGACCTTGTATAATCACTCAGCCTCTCTAAGCCTCAGTTTCCTCAACTGTAAAATGTAGATAAAATAACACCCTTGCGTGGGGTTGTAGGTTAAATGAGATAGAATGTTGATGATCTTCCCTTCCCCCCACTCCCCCCCCCCACCCCAGGATTCAAGTCCAAACGGAAGTTGTCCTTATCATATTCTGGAGTATAGGGTCTAGGAGTGAATTGAGAGATGGAGAAAAGCCAGAGCAGGCAGCTGTGGACATCACGTCATTGTCCTTTCTCTGATCAAAGAGTTATTTTCTACCCCGTGGGCTGCTAAATCATCACTCACTTGGTGGCACACTGGAAGCACCTGGTAAGTGTTACGAACGACCCATACTGGGGTCCCACTACTAGGGATTCTTATTTAGTTGGTCTGGGGAGGGGCCTGGGCCTCCCCAGGTAGTTCTGATGCGCAGCCGGGGCTGAGAAGCAACGCTGTGGGGCACCAGGTGGGCAATGGCATTTCACAGGCAGTGGGAAGACATAGGAAGGGGTATCCTCCGCTTCGTTCCTTCCCTCCCGCCCAGAGGCCGCTTTGGCAGCAGCTCTATATTGTCAAGGAGAAGGTGGTGGTGCAGTCTACCTTCCGGTCAGGTCAGTCGAGTTCCAGGCAGGCAGGGAGCCACTCCAGCATGTCTCCCCACCCCTATGTTGGCCCTGACACCTGGGCTACAAAAGTGAGAGAAGACGGCTGGCAGGGCACCAATAAATCGGAGTGAGTAGGTGCGGCCCTACGGTGGGGACGGAGGGGAGAGCAGGAAGGAGCAGGCTGGGGCAAACACCTGGTGCTGGAACTCAGCTTATCTACCCTCCCACTCAGGAAAGGAGGGAAAACAACTCAGAAAGGAGTGCTTGTTCTGGTGCCTGGCCAGCCAGGTCACAAGGGGAACTCACAAGTACCAAGCTTTCAGCCCTCAAGCCCAGTGTAGCCAGGGCTGGGAGCCGTGCGTCCCCAGATCTCCACCCATCCTCAGTGCCTGTGGTGTAGACAAGGCTGAGTATAACCCTTGAGATCACGGGGCGCCTGGGTGGCTCAGTCAGTTGAGCGTCCGACTTCGGCATAGGTCATGGTCTCGCGGTTTGAGATTCATGAGTTCAAGCCCCGGTCGGGCTCTGTGCTGACAGCTCGGATCCTGGAGCCTGCTTCGAATTCTGTGTCTCCCTCTCTCCCTGCCCCTCCCATGCTCACACTCTGTCTCCCTCTCTCTCAAAAATAAACATTAAAAAAAAAATGTAGCCCCTTGAGATCAAATGTGCCCGTGGTAGCCAATGCAGTAGAGTCTTGCTTTGTGCTTCGGGTTAGGCTTGGGGATTAGATCAGAGGTGGTCAACCTGCATCTTATCTTGTTTAATTCTTCAGGAAACTGCTATTTCCGCTGAAAGTATGGTCCTCAGACCTGCAGCATCAAAAATGCAGACTTTCAAGCCCCAGTCAGACCTACTAGATGAAAATCTCTATTTTTAACAAGATCTCTAGCTGATTTATATTCATGTCAGAGTTTGAGAAATCCTGATGAGGCCAACGGTTCACAGCCCTGCCTGCACATTGGAATCAGCTGCAGAATTTTATAAATCATCACACCCAGGCTCCACCGCAGACCAACCAATTAGATACGATTCGCGGGGACTCTCCTAAGTGATTCTAATGTGCAGCCAGGCTGAGAACTCCTGCCAAGGCCCTTTTAGGTGAAGAGGAGCAGAAACACTGGTGTTACTGCAGGTGGTGGGGTGCCTTCAGTTTGCACAGGAAGCGAGGAAGAGGGACAGTCCAGGGAGGACTGCAGGGGGTATGGGAGGAGGACAGGAAAGACACTCACGAGCCATGGTACTTCTAGGGCTCAGCCTTCCTGATGTCCTCCAGCAGCTGGCGTCCCTGGAGCCTGCTCATATCGCCCTCGTGGCCACTTACTTGCTGGTGTCTTGTCACTAACAACCATTGTCCTCTACTCAAGCTCTGGTCTGGAGGCCCAGCAGCATCGGGCTCACCTGAGATGCAGAACCTCAGGCCCCACCCAGACCTCCTAGGTCCAAATCTGCATTTATGGAGATGCCCCGGTGGTGCAGGTGCAGGCTAACGTGTGAGAGGCACTGGGCTACCTCTTGGCTTCTGCTGCCTCACCTTTGACTTACTGCCTGTCCTATGACCTGCTACCAACTGCTGATCCCGTCTGTATGTCTGAATATCAAACTCCTTGAGACAGAGGATCTGGAAGTTTCACTTGGCCATTATTTGGGGGAGGCCATGCCTGTTAGGGGAATCTATTGTGCCAGGATGCTTCATAGGCTCTGGTCAGTGTTCAGACCAGCGACTACCTGTCAGTGCCCACTTTTAGTCCAGGGCTGAGGAGCCAGAATCAGAGCAAAGCGAAGGATGCCTGGAGCCCCTAGAAGGAGGCTGTGAGGCTTCTGAGGACCCTACAAAGAGACTGTGTGCCCCTTGTGTGACTTCTCTCTAACTCTGCGGAATGACAGGCTGGCAGCATTAGCCTTACCCACAGGCTCCAGCCTGAACATACTTCCCTCTCATTCATAGGAACACCGTCCATCCCTCACAGGATCATCCCCAGGCCGTGTCCCAGCCCTTGCGTCTCCAGGCACGGCCTGGAAATTGGTGTTCCCAAGATGAGCCCCACTAACTACAGACAAAATGTACTAAACATTGGGATTGTCACAGATTGTGGAGAACCGAGTCTGTGGTTATTACCCTCCCATTTATATAGACAACCAGTCTATATACTCCTTGTGAGCAAGAACAGTGGCTACCTTCATTCGCTGACCAAATGATTATTTAGCAACTATCAAAGGTGGGAAGGTGAGCAGGACCCCGCCCCAAACCCAAGGAGCTTGGGGTGAGTTGAGGGATACAGATAAGCAACCAGGTTGTTACATCGCCGGGCTCAGGGCAGCGATATGGAAACTCGTCTGCGTGGGGGACTTCTGCTGATTTGGTAGAAGCTGGAGGTCAGTAACCCCAAGACAGAAAACCCAGCAGAAACCTTTCTACCCTGGCCAGGTGAGGAAAGGGTGGGGGCGGTGTTTGCGCCACAGCCAGGCCATCTGGCGCAAAGCTGTGACTCATCCTCTCCAGAATCATCATCCAAATGCATTTTCTGAGTTCATGGGGGACCCTGGAGCTGCATGCAGAGAGGGCGTGCATCTGTGTAGAAAGCCAGACCCGGACTCCCCCGATCTTGGAGTGTGAAGATATGAAACTAACTTGTATTCGGCAGCTCTCTAGAGCCAGGACGATCCCTTTAATCCAAGAAGTTCCCCTGGGCTATCGAAAAGTAACAGCATCCTTGTGTTGACTAATTACGGGATGTAAATAGCAGAGCCAGGATTCAAAGCCGAGTTGATTCGATTCCAAAGCCCTTGGTCTTTCCTTCCCCACTGCTGCCACTCAGGAGATGGACACATGAGGTCAGGTGAGCTTTTCATGTATACGAACTGAGATAGTAAAACATCCACCAGATATACGGTTGAAGAACAAAGAATGTAACCCTGTTAGCTAATAAGAATGTGCATTTCTTCATGGGTCGTTTTCACAACTACCTGTCACATTTGGACACTGCTCTGCAATGTCCGAAAGCTGTTTCTATGCACCGCCCCACTGATTCCCCCCAACAGAGCCATGGCACAGATAGAGCAGGAAGAATGTGCATCCCCACTCGACAGAAAGGATGTGAGACGTGGGCAGGTGAAGTGACTTGCCCGGGGCACTTGCATGGACCATTTACCTTTTGCTCACTTGTTGTTTACCTACCTACCTTCATCCCTCAAAGGATTTAAAAATACATCATAAAATAGAAAATCGCTATTAATATGATGTTAATCAAGATAAGGGGAAACATACTTTGCAACACCTTCCTTCAGTTACTGGTATACACCAAGCTCCTTTTTACCTCTAGGCCTTAGCAGATGCTGTGACACCTGTCAGGAACACTGTTCCCCACCCACACACCTTCCTTCAACTGCCTCCTACCCACCCTTCAGGTCTTGCCTGTCATATCACTGCTGCCCCACTCCCTGAGGATCTCCTTGGAGCACCTGCTACAGTGGTTAAATAATTATTTGGTCATCCGCTTAATAGGATGTAAGCTCCATGACACCAGAGACTATCTTAGCTTGGGTTCCGCCAAAGCAAACCCTGAGACAAGCATTTGTTTTGCAGATGACGTCAGGGAGCACCGGTAGGGGACTGGCAACGTGGAGCAGAAAATAGGACAGCGACGAAAGGTGTGTTTTCAAGGCAGTTACCTCAGAGGTAACTAGAGCTAGAGCTCGGCCTGCGGGGGAATCTGGGAGAGGCTGAGGCACACGCAGCTCCACTGTTAGACTCCTTAGGGTCAGGGGTTGCTGGGCATTAATATGCCAACTCTTTCTCATCGCTGGCTGAGGACAGCTGTCAGGGGTGGGTGGGAGGTTAATTCTCCAGCTCTTCAGGCCTGCTTGAGGAGAGCATCTCAGCAGTCAGAGAAAGCCCTCACACGATTGGAAGGCAGGCTGTTCTGTACTATATTGATAGGGCCGAAGGGATATGGCTGGGCCATCACGATTCTGCTTCAACGATCTTATCTATTTTAGTCCTCATACATATAAGCTTGTCAGTAAATATCTGTTAAACGACCAGTTGGAGGATGGAAGGTCAGGATCAAAGAGAAAATTAAAATGAAGACAGACAATCCGTAGAACCGTCTCGGTGACTAAATATCCTATTTCCTTACTCTGAGCTTCCTGGCAGCCAAACTGAGAAAGGAAACCCCTTAGGTATATCATGATCCTTATTGGTCATGAGGAGAAAACATACCAAGTCCTCAGAGGAAGAAAAGTGTCTTTTCCCAACACTTCTGCCTGAAAGGAATTTGCCTTCAAAGCTGCGTAGAGGGAATAGTCAGTGATAGAGGACACGACAGCCTCAACAGTTTCCCTCTGTAATGCAGAGCAGGTTTCATAAACCTGATGAAAGCTGAGAGAGTGATGCCAAGCATGACTCCACATAAGCACATTTCTAAGGCAGCCAAGACAGTGCTTTCTGAGGACCTTAACGAATCAGTGTAGACAGCCCAGAACATGTGAAGGAATCAATGGATTGCGTATTCTTCAGATAACCCACCATCATTGTCACTTTGATCCGGACAGTGGGACCCAAGCCTCATGACTCTGAATCCAGAACATTCTGTCAGCACTTTTGTCAAAAATAGCAATATCTATACTGGTTAAGAGCATTAGGTGTAGAGTCAGACTGGCCATCTGCTATCTGCTGTGTAACTTAGGCTCTCCGGGCTCTAGTTTCCTCATCTTTAAAATGGGAATATGAATCCATTATCTAGTGCTGCACACACACCACCTCAAAATTCCGTGGCTTAAAAAAACAGATAAACTGAACTTCATTAAAATGAAAAGCGTTGTGCTTCAAGACAGCGAAAATACAACCCAAGAATGGGAGAAAATATTGACAAATCTAATAAGGGGTTTGTATCAGAATACGTAAAGAACCCTTACAACTCAGCAAAATGACACCTAATTTAGAAATAGGCAAAGATTTCTGGAAGCCTGGGTGGCTCAGTCAGTTAAGCATCTGACTTTGGCTCAGGTCATGATCTCACGACTTGTGAGTTTGAACCCACATCGGGCTCTGTGCTGACAGCTGGGAGCCTGGAGCCTGCTTCAGATTCTGTCTCCATCTATATCTGCCCCTTCCGCACTCACACACTGTCAATTATCTCTCTCTCTCTCAAATATAAATAAAAATTTATATTTAAAAAATAGGCAAAGATTTGAATAGGTATTACTCCAAGGAATACATGGAAATGGCCAAAAAACACATGAAAAGATGTTCAAGCCATTAGTTAGCAGGGAAACACAAATCAAAACCACAATAGATACCACTTCACCCCCCACTGGAATGGCTAAAATAAAAAAGACAGACAATGACAAGTGCTGACAAGGATGTGAAGAGGTTGAAATCCTCACACATTACTGGTGGGGTCGCAAAGTGGTGCAGCTGCTTTGGAAAATAGTCTGGCAGCTCCTCAAAATGCTTAACGGTTACCACATGACTCGGAAATGCCAATCCTGGGTTATACAACCAAGAGAACTGAAAACATAGTTCATATGTTCCCAAAAACTTGTTTGATGAGTTCACAACTACTTGTGCATGAATTTTCATAGCCGCGTTATTCAAAACAACCAAAAATGGAAACAAATGCCCATCAGCTGACAAACAGATAAATAAAACGTGGTGTATTCAAACAACGAATATTATTTGGCAGTAAAAAAGAGTGACGTACTAATACACGCTACAACATGACGAACCTTGAGAACATTATGCTAAGTGAAAGAAGCCAGTCACAAAAGGCCACGTACTGTGTGATTCCATTCATACGTATAAAGTGTCCAGAGTAGGGAAGTCTATAGAGACAGAAAGTACATTAGTGTTTGCCTGGGGCTGGCGTGGATGACAGAGGGATGGGGAGGAACTGCTAATGGGTCATGGGTTTCTTTTGGGGTGATGAAAATATTCTGGGGGGGCGCCTGGGTGGATCGGTTGGTTAAACGTCCAACTTCGGTTCGGGCCATGATGTCGCGGTTCATGAGTTTGAGCCCTGCATCTGGCTCTCTGCTGTCAACACTGAGCCTGTTTCAGACCCTGTGCACCCCCCTGTCCTTCTGCCCCTCCCCGCTCATGTTTTTTTCCTCTCTCTCTCTCTCTCAAAAATAAGAAAGAAATATTTTTAAAAATCTAAAAAGAAAATATTCTGAAATTAGATAGCAGTAGTAGATGAACAGGTTTGTGAAGATACTAGAAACCACTGAATTGTATACTTTTTTATAAGGGTGGATTTTATGAGGTGTGAATTATGTCTCAATGCAATCATTACTTCAAAACACTAGTAGCTTAAAACGATAACCATTTACCGATGATTCTATAATTAGGCTGGACTGAGCTGGGCATTTCTTCTGCCAGCCTCACCTGGGGTCCTTCCTGTGGTTGCTGTCCTCTGGAGGCTAACTGGGACTGAGCGATCCAAGATGGCTTCACTCACGTACCTGGCAGCCGATGCTGGTTGTCTTCTGGGGAACCTCAGCTTTTCTCCGAGTGGCCTTTCACCCTCCGTTAGAGTAGATAGGCTTCCTGGCATTGCAGTTTATGGCAGCCAGCGGAAGCGGCAAAGCCCCTGGGAACCTAATCTTGAGAGAACATCACTTCTCTCCATCACAGTACATTCTATCCATCAGAAAAAATCACAAGACCAGCTAGGTTTGGAGGGTGGAGAAATAGGTTGCGCTTCTCAGTGAGAAAAGCGGCACAGTCACGTCGCAAAGGAACATGCATGTGAGGGTGGACAGAATTATGGTGACCATCTCTGCACACGTGAAAAGACCTATTTCAAAATGCACTTGGGAGGATTAGATGTGACAACGCATGTATTTAGCACAGCACCTGGTACACAGGAAGAGAAGACTCATTAAGTGGTGGCTTTAAGGAATATTAATAAGACTCTACAATATCACACGGTCCACCCTAATTTCCCCAGTCCCCCATTGTAGACAATGAGAGAACAGAGTGTAGACGACAAAGCTGGAAATGTCTTTAGACACTGCAGTGAGTGAACTCCTCCCTCATCAAATATGGAAACTGGGCCCCAGAGAAGAGACAGACCTGCTCAAAGTCCCTTATTTCCCTTCCTCACAGGGGATTCGGAAGTCTGAGCACGACGTAGGTCTTCTTCAGTGCACACGGCCCATGCTCTCTGACACCTCATCTCACACTCTTCCCTCCAGACCAGTACCCCGGCTCGGGCTCTAATCATAGCGCTTGCTGGCTCCAAGCGCGAGGGTCTTAGAGGGAAAAGAAGCACAGAAGGCAAACTGTTGCCTGGGATGAAAGACAGGAGTCACAGGAGTCAGGGGTAACTCAGATGTCACCAAATGACAGTTCACAAGTTGTATCCTGTCACAGACATGTGGTTTGGCCACAGTTGTTTAAGATTTTATTTGTAAGTAGTCTCTATACCCACCATGGGGCTTGAACCCACAGCTCTGAGATCAAGAGTCATATACTCTACTGACTGAGCCAGCTAGGCCATAGTCTTTTTTTTAATATTGGAAGAGTGACCAATATTTAAAAATTGACAGATTTGGGGCACCTGGGTGGCTCAGTCGGTTGAGTGTCTAACTCTTGATTTCAGCTCGGGTCATGATCCCAGTCGGGCTCCACGCTGATCATGGAGCCTGCTTGGGATTCTTTCTCTCTCCCTCTTCCCCTCTCCTCCTCTTGCTCTCTCTCTCCTTCTCTCAACAATTTAAAAAAAAATTTTTAACGTTTATTTACTTGAGAGAGAGACAGAGCACAAGCAGGGGAGGGACAGAGAGAGAGAGACACAGAATGCAAAACAGGCTCCAGTCTCTGAACTGTCAGCACAGAGCCAGACGCGGGGCTCAAACTCATGACTGCAAGATCATGACCTGAGCCGAAGTCGGACACTCAACCGACTGAGCCACGCAGGTACCCCTCAAAAAAAAAATTTTTTTTAATCAAACCAAGGGATTTCCTATAAATAATTCAGGTTTATGGCTCTTCCTGAAAATCAGAAAGATCCGGCAACACTGGACTGAATTTCCCCCTAGTAACATTGGCTGTTCTTGGGGAGGGCGGCGGGGAGGGGGGGGTGGCGGGTGAGGCATGTGATCTTCAGCTCACTGCAGCTCCCACGGGGCCAGGTTGCTGTCCTCTGGATGTATGCCACTGTCTGCGGACATTTGAGTGTGTGCTTACTCTGTACCCGACCAAGGAGCACTTGCAAGGAGGAGGTGGCCTAGATAAACTTTAAGGCCCCCCTTTAACAATCTTTGTTGGCTGGATTTTGGAGGGTTTGTTTTGTTTGCTTGCTTGCTTTTTAGAGGCTTCCAGCAACTTCTCTGAATCACTGCTCAAGCTCTCTCCCTAGTTCTGGCCTACCACACCCCTCGCTCTCCACCCTCCAAAGCTCTGTAATATTGGTGGGAGGTGGGGAGGAAGCATGGGTATATTGCGAAGCAGATGGCAGGCTTTTAGTGCCACCTGCCTTCCTTTCCCCATTTCCCACCTCCTTCCTTGTGCCCTCTCTCTCCTTAGGGACCTAGTATCCCCGTGGTGACATCAGGGGCCCAGGGTTCCCAGACACAGGTGATCAGGGCCCCATGATCCGGACCATTCCTTACTGTTCCATCAGAATCTCCCAAGCCTCACACACTCACGTCAGTTAAGGAGTGAGTGGATGCTTGCTATCACAAGCCTTACTCTCTTGAGGAGAGTTCATCCTGTATTTTAACAAAACAAAATGGAAGCCACCTAAGCCACTTGGATGAACAAAGGGGATGGGAGGCCCTTGTTCCCAATGGCTGCCTGGGCGATTGTAGGCTGGTGTTCTACAGAGAGTGGGTCCGGCAGGGGATCTGGATGAACTCCAATCACTCATATGGCTTTCTTTGCCTGGAATCCTCTGTGGTGGATGCTACTGTCATGCTGTACAACTCCGAGGGGCACCGTCACGTGGCATTCTATGAGCGTGGCACCCACTGGAGTTGGGCAATGCAAAAGCCCCGCGATGGGAGTGAGCATTAAATGACACAGCACGTGGGAAAATCCTACAAGTACCAGCAGTCCTTATTTTTAGAACACCTGACCAGTCTTCTACCACGGTAGAAAGCAACACCGGAAACCAGCCCACACACAACACTAACCTGAGTAATGGCAACAGCTTCCATTTATTGAAAGCTTGTATGGACAAAGCACACAACACACATCTTTGTTTATATAATCTTTACATAGGCCCGTAAAGTAAATCTACATGTTATCCTCATTTTATAGACAAACAAATTCAGGTAGTGAGGTATCCTGGCACACAGGAGGCTTGTAAGAAATAATAAAAATGAACATTTATTGAACTCTTACTATGAGTACTTTATATGTATTAACTCATTTGACCCTTCCAACAACCCCATTTTACAGATGAGAAAACTGAGGTTAAGCCTATGACACGCTCAAAAAAAGGCTTACGTTCTCACAACAGGCCCAAGGGGTAAATATCATCCAGTGTTCAGATGAGGAAATGAAGGCTTATAAATATCGGGTATATTACCCAGGGAGTTAGGAAGCAGCAAGGTGAAGATTCAAATCTAAATATGATCCTAAAGTATAAGCTCTTTAAGCACCTTTCTTCAAGGACACACACGCACCACACACTGCTGTTTCCAGTGCTCACATTCTATGGACTGGGGAGAGAAAAGACAAGGCCGTGTTCTGCACCAAGGTGACAGACTTCAGTCCCGGTAAAACTGCAGCCCCCGGGGCACCTGGGTGGCTCAGTCCTGTTAAGTGTCTGACTTCAGCTCAGATCATGATCCTATGGTTTGTGAGTTCGAGCCCCGCGTCGGGCTCGGTGCTGACAGCTCGGAGCCTGGAGCCTGCTTCGGATTCTGGGTCTCCCTCTCTCTCTGCCCCTCCTCTGCTCTCGCTCTGTCTGCCTCTCTCTCAAAAATAAATAAACATTAAAAACAAACAAACAAAAAAACTGCAGCCTCAAGAATGCCATATGCAGGCCTCTCTGTCCCCAAGCATGACCCCAAGCCATTGCCCTAGTGATGTTTTCAGTACCCACTGGATTCACGAAGGAGGCATGATTTCTTTTCACAGCCACCAGATGCCCCCGTCCTAGGACTCCGGGATTTGCCTACACTCTCAACCACAAAGGAAATAGAGAGGACACAAAGGAAATTTTGAATTTTTGTGAACAGGTCTAGAGCAATTCTGAGGGCAGAGTGGAAATTCTCAAAGTCAGTGGGGTGGGGGAGAAAAGTTCCACCGGGGTTTGGGGAGAAAGGAGGAGGGAGTGGGGGGAGGAGATGAAGGGGTAAAATACCTCCGCATAGCCCACAATATGCGCTGGGGACCCCTTTATCTTCCAAAAACCTTACGGGAATGGGTTCCCCTTTGGACCTGTTATCTGAACAGCCCTGAAAGCAGACTGTAAAAGTGCGTATAAAATTCATTATTTCATTTGTCACAGGCATGCTGCTAAGGACACTGTCACCCATTTAGGGACTCCTCTCTAAAGTCCATAGGAATTTCTCTTAAAAACTAGTGCTGGATGTAACAACTGGTGAAGTTCAGATAAGGTCTGTACTTGAGCTAATAGTATCTGAACCGTGTGAAATTCCTGATTTTGCTCGTGGTGGATGGTTATGTAACATATCATCACTGGGGGAAGCTGGGTGATGATAACACAGGAACTCTCTGTACTATTTTTGCAACTTCTTGAGTCTTAAACTATTTCAAAATAAAAGTTATTTTTAAAAAAAGTATTAGAAAGAACATCACTTTCCCTTAAAAAATCTGGGATGTAACCTCTCCGATGGTGTCAATTCCGTTGCAGAATAAACCTCCTGTTTTCCTTTGGCTACTAGGAAGCTCACATTTAAAATTCTTTCTGGAAACACCAAAGCCCTTATGGCCTATATATTTATGTTCTTTCTCCAAACGTTGACTTTCTACTCTTGCTTGTATTTCCCTACTCCTGATTTTCATCCTTACTTTTTTATATTACCATTATTTTATTGTACATATTCCTTTTGAGTGACTTCAAATCCTTTATGGAAAGAAATAGTGCATACATACGGAAACTAATAAAGTAACTGGCACAGCTAGTTTATGAGATGTTCATTTTTTTTTTTTAAATCTAGGATTTCTGTTTTACTGTTACCTTAAAGCTCTTCCTGACTATCAATTCCCTTCACCCCCTGTGATAGGATTTTTCCCGAGTCACATGCAGGTGTCCTGCTCACGGAGGGTTTCAGCCTTGGTTAGCACGGTGCCAGGCACAGGGAGGGTGAGCCAATGGGGCAGCCTGGTATTTCTCTCAGGCGGGGCCAGCCTTCGTCCGGCTGTCAGACTGAGAACCGCACGCACTTTGACCATCACAATTGCCTTTAGGTGTCGGAAGTTTGAGGTCCCTGAGATAACCCCTACTCAAAAGCAAATACTCCTCCAGGGAGGGACATTTAGAAGCTACCTAGGAAAACAAGTGCCTCTGTGAACAGTCGTGAGTCACGCACTGCTCTACGCATCCCGTTGTTGTTATAATTCATTCCACTGTGGTCTCAGTCGGAACCCTCAGCAGAGGCAGGGCAAAACAAATCCAAAGCATCAGGCTCATCTGCAAAGGAAGGAGGGAACCGGACAGGCCTGCGAATGGCCTCGAGGAGGTAGCTCCTCACACTCCCATCTGTCCAGCCACGAACCAGCAGAGGGGAAAGGGCACGACAGCCTTGAAGCTCTCTGCCACTTATTGGTACTGTGACATTTGATAAGTCTTGCCCATTCTCTGAGCCTCGGTTTCCTTATCCCCCAAATGGGGGTAAAAGCCCAAACCAAAGACGTATTTTAGTGTAAACAAGCAGTAATATGTGTAAAGGGTCTGGCATTTTGTTGGCCCTCGCACATGTTCAATCCTTGTCCTTCCACAAGAATAAGAATAATACTTAACATTTATTATGTGCCAGGTGCTATGCTAGACTGTATGGAAGCAGACATAAAGAGAATAGTGTTTCTGCCCTTCAATGAATGATATTTTGTGTTCATAAGACACGCACTGTGTACCTCGTCCTATTCAAGCCTAACAACAGCTCCGTGAGGTGGGTGATGTCCTTCATTCCCATTTTACAGATTAGGACAGCCGTCTCCTGGGAGTGGTGGAAACACCTCTCAACTGCTATGAGAGAGATGTGGATTAAACACTGTCAAGATGCTCCTGGGATATGAGGACTGGGAGATCATAGCACCACTGCGAGGGTGTGATGGGTTCTCTTTACACGGAAGTTTCAAGTAAACCCAGAGAGACCGCTACAAAGTTGGGGGAGGGGGTGAGCCGTCTGGTTAAAGCAGCTCCAGTCAGGCCCTAGGGAGGGAGTTAGAGGCCGTCCAATGTTTATTTTGTTCTTCTGGTTCTCTGCCCTTCAGGTGTCTGCAACAGCACCCCGAGGAGAGCCTGCCCACAGCCAGCATCATCCTCTGTTTCCACGACGAGGCCTGGTCCACCCTCCTGAGAACCGTACACAGTATCCTTGACACGGTGCCCAGGGCCTTCCTGAAGGAGATCATCCTGGTGGACGACCTCAGCCAGCAAGGTGGCTATGGGCTCCTCCCAGCTCTTCGGGTGGGCCTGGACCCTGGGGGGGTTCCCATGCAAAGACTGGGGTTTGGAACCTCTGGAGGCCAGGTTCCCAGAAGCATACCTCCAGATGAGGATTCAGGTGCAGGTAACTCATGAGTGAAGAGCCCCAGGGGCAACCAGTAAGGAAATAGGGGGAGAAGGCATAGAGAGCACAGCCACCAAGCAAGGCAAAGAGGCCTGAGCCAGAGTCCCGGGAAGTAACTCCAGCCTGATCCCAGGGAGGTATCTCCCAGTCCCAACCTCCACACATCCTAATATGCTTCTTCCCAAGACACTCTAGAATCACAGCAGGGTGGCCATTCATACATGCTCACTGCCTCCTAGACACTGGGTGATGCATTTGAGCGGATTAGTCATTAAATCACTCTTGGTTAGCCTAACCCATTCATTTTTCAGATGAGGAAGCTGAGGCCTAGAGATGAGACTTGACCAGGACTGAGTCAGGCCAAGCGCAGCAGAGTCGGGCCCAGAGCCTAGACTCGCAGAATCTGCTCAGATGTTTACACTGACGGGAAACTCACTACTAGGGACCAGCCCGTTGCATGACTGAGTCACTAAAAGATGATGGAGACAGAAGAAGGTTCAGCGGTTCTCAAGCTTGAATGTATATCAGAATCACCGGGCTTGCTAAACACTGATTTAGCAAGCACTGGCTTGCTAAAACACTGATTGCTAGCTTTTCCCCCAGAGAGCCCCCAATTCTGGTATTGGGCCCAAGAATCTGCATTTCTAATGATATTTCAGGTGATGGGGATGCTGCTGGTTTATGTACTGCACTTTGAGGAACACTGCTCTTCTTTGGGGGGCTTCAGGCCCATATTTCTGTATATTTCTACCAGTGTTGGATCAAAAGTCTATTACTAGTAGCAAGGGAGTCTTGGGGTAAGTGAGTGCTTTTAGCTGCACTGAACAAAGTCAAGCTTCTTCTAGTAGGGTGGAGGGGGGGGAATGAATGTTGGATAAGACAACCAGCAGTGTTCAATACAGTGGAGTCACCATAGGGCTGTTTTTCACATATCCAAGTTCAGAAATTTTAATAGCTTTGCTAATAGATGTCCTTCTCTAGGGAATGGACCTGGGGCTAATAAGCTTACCAGAAAAATAATTATAAAGTAATAAATAGGCAAAAAATTTTACCACCAAGAAATTCAACAGCCAAGTGACTAGAAATCCATCTACTGCTCGACAGTTTCCTCTGCAGAAAAGTCTCCTTGGGGAGCCACATGCTGTTTAAAAGGTGGAGCTTTAAAAAGACTGCCTGAGCCTCCCCTTGCTGGAGACCCAGTCACCAAAGCAGCAGGGCTGTGTGTATCCCTGTCAAGACTGTCTCTGGGCTGAGGAACTGAGGAAATCCTTGCTCTTTGGCTTAGTTCTGTTCAACACACACGCACTGAATGCCTACCATAGGCCAGCCCTGTGCTAGGGCTCAGAGCAGTGGAAATGGGTGAGGTATGATCCTTGCCCTTGAGAACGTCTTAGTTCAGTGATTAGGGGCGCCCCATTTCCATGACTTCATGAAGGATGCTACTTCTTTCTGAATACATTATTCCTTTGGTCTCCACTGGCTTGTTCATCTTGGCGTATGTGTGCGTGCGCGCACACACACACACACACACACACACACACAGCTTTTCTTATCTTAAATGAAAAACCTAAGAAGCCTCTCTCATTCTTTATCCCCTATGGAATCATTGTTCCTAAAGAAAGTCTAGATTCCTGGCTCATTCTCTTCGACCCACTGTGCTGCCCACCCACCCCTACCACTACAAGGAGACCACTTTGGCCAGCACCACCAATGGCCTACCAGCAGCCACACTTCACGGACCCTCTGTCTTGAACCACTGTCTTAGGTCAGATTTCTTAGAAGTGGGGCCTGAGATGAGATTCATGTGCTCGTGATTTGGGGGGCAATGCACTCTCAGGGGAACCCCGTAGGAGAGTGGGGGAAGTAGGAGAAGCAGAGGAAGGAGCTAAACCAAGATGAGGTTTCAGATGAAGTCCAGCCACAGCCCGATCCCACAGACAGCTCTGCAGTGCAAGCTGCACCTCAGGATCTGTCCTGCCTCGGGGCAAGAAAGCGGGTTTTGGTAACCCTGCACTGTTTGGTCATTGGCCCTGGGCACGTGGGGCCAAGGGTGGTGTTCTGCATGACTCTCTGGCACTCACAGGAGAGGCAGGTCCATATCCAAGGTCCTGTCTCCAGAGAAGGATGCAGACTACAATTAGTAGCAAACCTACAGCTGTTGGGTACATGAAAACCAAAACCAAACCAGTAAAAGGGACCCTAGGGCATCTGCGTAGGGCACCAACAGTATCTGCATACCCTCACTGCTGCAGTTAGAGAAGGTTAGCCATTTCTCTCCTCTCCTGGTTTTATGACACCATCTCTGCTGGTTTTTACCAGAGAGAATACTGACCCACCCCAAACTAACTAAGCAACTTACTTCCTAGCAACAGCCACAGTGGAATGTATCTGAGTCTCAGGACGTCATGCTCACCCCAGCTCCCAAGAGAATTGCTGATAGTGATCCTAGTGACAGTTGTCACAATTTCACTGGCTGTGGTGTCTGTGACCCCACTAACCATGACTCTGTCGATTCCAGGACAACTCAAGTCTTCTCTCAGCGAATACGTGGCCAGGCTGGAGGGGGTGAAGTTGCTCAGGAGCAACAAGAGGCTGGGGGCCATCGGGGCTCGGATGCTGGGGGCCACCAGGGCCACCGGGGATGTGCTGGTCTTCATGGATTCCCACTGTGAGTGCCACCCAGGCTGGCTGGAGCCCCTCCTCAGCAGAATAGCTGGTGACAGGTAACTTCGCCCCTGAGGTCTGGGGAGCAAGAGGTGGGATTGGGAGAAATTATCGGCAGCCTCAGCCACTCACAGAACATCTATCCACCACTGAAAAAGTCCCCAAGTCTCCTCCACCATTAGAGAGCAGCATGTGTCATTGATTTTTTTGTGATGTTTGAGTTTGAGCCTTTTCAAAAGCACAGGGAGGTAACGTTGGAAGGGAAGTTAGAGGTTCTCCAGTCCATCTGCCTTGTTTTCTGCCTTCTAGACACAAAGACTGGGGCCTGGAGAACAGCGACCATTTTTCCATTCTTCTTTCCCCATCTTACTGTCATTTACTCCCCTACTTCCTGCTCTCCTTATACAGTTTCTAAACATGTCTTGTCGACCATTTTCTTCAACCTGAATATCCCACTAAGGAAAAGCAAAACCTGGTGGCTAGCCCACCTTGGACCAGCCCGTGGGGTTTGCAGAGGCCTATTACACAGTAGGGGTTCAACAAATGATTGCTTCTGATGATGCCCCGCCAGACAGGGCTGATGCTAGAACCAAGCCTTATGACTTCTATTCTTGCATTCCTTCCCCTGGTAAATGTTCGCTGTCTCCTTTGAAGTTGGGGATGACCACATATAAAAAAAAGTCATTACTGGAGGAGGAGGTAGAGGAATTAGCATATCCCACCAGGTGGAGGAGCTTTCAAGCAGCACAATGCAAATTGTTAATAGTTCAGCAATTCCTTTTTAATAAAGAACCATCAGACCTCAAGTGAAATCAAGAAGGATTAATTATGCAGGACCATGATGCAGATTACTGCCCATCCCTGGCTATTATCTCAGAAGAAAAGGAAACGTGCATAAATCCAGCACCAAGACCAAGGCAAGCCAACACGCGAACCCTGCAACTCTGCCATCTTGGATTCTCCTCTCAAAATCACAAGGACCGTGTATCTTTGGAGCAGGACCTAAAGTTGGTCCTGCCTATTCCCTGTCTAATTCCCATCCCTATATCATAGACAGATGGCTTTCAGAGGGACCTGTAAGACCATCTAGTCCTACCTCAGGATTGCACTGCTGAAAAAAACTGAGTTCCTAGGAGGGCAAGGAGACCCCTCAGGGTCATACAGGCACTCAATAGCTGGGCTGTTTTCTTTTATGCAGACATTTAGGAGCCTGGTCATATATTATTAAGCCATATGTATGCATAACCCTAACAGATCGCTTTCGTATAATTCTTCATTGACCTGCCCTCCTCGTGAGATGTCTCAGGCGGGTAATTCTGCTCCTGTTTCACAGAGAGGGATGTTGGGGCTCCCTGGGGTGAAATGATCTGCAAGGGCACACAGAGACTCTGCAGGTGAGCCAGGTGTTCCAACTCTGGGTCCACTGCTCTTTTTGTTGTCTAGGAATTATTTTAAGAATTGGAGAGCGGTACCTGCATGACTCAGTCAGTTAAGCGTCTGACTCTGGTTTGTGATCTCATGGTGTGTGAGTTTGAGCCCCATATCGGGCTCTGTGCTGACAGTGCAGAGTCTGCTTGGGATTCTCTCTCTCTCCCTCTCTCTCTCCCCCTCCTTTTCTTGCTCTCTCTCTCAAAATAAATAAATAAATAAACTCTATTTAAAAAAAAAAAAGAATCGGAGAAGCTGATCAGGGAGTAACATTTGGTCATACCCACCCCCACCCTGGTTGTGAGACACGTGTTAAAACATTGATTAGAACAAGCCCCTCATGTCTGCTTCTCACATTGGTGCCATTTTCACAGATCTGGAGATTTCTCACTCTAGGCTGAGTGAGGAAGACTTGGCAATACCTCAGTGTCCTCAGCTAGAAATAAAATGGGGCTCCCTGAGAAACCTTCCACAGTGAAGAGGTGGGTCCATGAAATTTTAATTTCCTGGGCTCTTCCCTTCTTCTCTTTATCAAACTTCTCCCCCTCTCCTTCTCTCTCATTCTCCCTCCTTCTCTCTGTCTGTTTCTCTCTCTCTCTCTCTCTCTTGCACACGTGAGTATGCACACACACACACACACACACACACACAGCCTCTGGTCCCGGACCCACTCTGGCTTGGCTTCCTCATCATGTCCCCTCCCTTCTGTGGTTTGACCATCTTTTTGTGACCCCACACCTCATTCACAGCTTCCTGTGCACCCTATTTGCTCTGGGACCTAGTGTTCACCTTGAAGGCCTTTGCAGGTGAGGGTCTGAAAGAAAAGCTACCTCTCTCGGGTCTGATTTCTCATCTCTCTCCACTGCACACCGTGATACTCTGAAACCTGCAGCTGGGTCCCCTTTTAAGGTTTGTTTTATTCCCATGGCAACTTTGCTCAAGTGTTCCTCTGGCCTCCTGTGGCCACTCACCTCGTGTAAAGCAAAGCCATAGAAGCCAGTGGGCACAGTTCCTAATAGCTGCTGCTCTTTGAGAGAGGAAAGGGTCCCCAGCTGAGGTTCATGGCAAGAGGCATTCTGTCACCAGGTGAGGACCCACTGTGCAGAAGGTGAGAAAAGGTCTTTAAGATCTTTCATTAAAAAGGTGGAGTGGGATGATGAGTAGCAGTGTAACAAGCCATAAATCAACTATTTCAAAGAGCCATAACTTCCTCATCAACCTGGTCAGAGGGTTCAAGGCCTGGTTCCTAGCCCTGGTTCTCTGTCCTTGCCCACAGAACAGGTCTATGGAGAGCCATATGGCAACTTTGTATGAACTGGTAAAAGGATTCCTTTCTTCATTACCCTTTACTCCCATTTCTCAGAACATGTGTCATAATACATTCATTTTGTAGAACAACATACCTTAATGATAACTGCCAGAAATTTTAGAAATAGGTATGCAAATTTCCAACGTCAGTATTTGAGGCATTCTCTAAGTTTGGGCAGTGCACAGCCCACATAACTGTACATAGCAGCCCCAGACGGAGTTACTCAAAGAGCAGTTTTTGTAGAGCAGAATTAAAGGTGCTGACTGGTGGTTGGTTTCCATGTAAAGTAACAAAGGTGAAGATCAAGGGTAGCGGTCAACTGCCATGTGCTAACTGCCAGCCAGCTCTAGTACCCAAGCCATGGAGTGAGAGTCATGGCCCTAGACAAATGAAGGTTTCCAGTGGGAAGGGGGTAGTCCTTAGTGAAGTGCTCAAAGACAACACCCCCTGAGGGGCGATGCTGGCTCCAGAGGTCGTTTAAGTTGTTTTCCACTTAAATTGGGTCTGGTCCACTATCTTAGAGACACCTAGTTCTTTTTTTTTTTATTATTTAAAAAAAAATTTTTTTTTTATATTTTTTCATTTTCGAGACAGACACAGAACACGAATGGAGGAGGGTCAGAGAGAGGGAGACAGAGAATCTGAAGCAGACACCAGGCTCCGAGCTGTCAGCACAGAGCCCGATGCGGGGCTCGAACTCATGGACTGTGAGATCATGACCTGAGCTGAAGTCGGACGCTTAACCGACTGAGCCACCCAGGTGCCCCAAGATACCTAGTTCTTAAGGTCACCTAGTGCTTAGCCAGGGCTGGGCCTGCTCAGTGGGGAGAAGCAAGAACCGCTCTGCCCTGCAAGAGGTTAAATGATGGAAAGCAGTCTGAGGAATCCTGTGTAAAAGTGGTGTGTGTGTGTGTGTGTGTGTGTGTGCGTGCTGAGGAGCAGCAGGGGCCCAAGATGCCTCCAGCCCACAAAGGGAGCAGCCTCCTTTTGGTCTCACGTCCCTGGGAAATTCTCCAGCCCTCATCCTACTCCACACCCCTCAGCATGACAGAGTCTGAAAGAGCCAGCCGCAGCAGTCCTGGGGTCACCCTTGAGAAGCAAGAGCTCTGGGGCGAGAGAATTTAGAGCCTTCATAATTTCCCCAACACCGAGAATCTGGGTGAACTTCCAAAATGACTGTAGTCATCATAGACCCAGAGGGACACTGAAGCACAGGAATAATGCAGAAGGATGAGATAAACTAGGGCTTACAAATAAACTAGGTTTGGTTGGTAAGGTTGAAACCCCAGTTAAGCTGACCTCATGTATTACAGTCAACAGTCAACCAGTGTTGGCTGATAGCTCTCCTACCTCTGTGTGTCTTGTGAAACCCAATCGCCTGACCTGGAACTTAGAGAGGCTTACGAGAGAATCAGCCTTGTACTTGCCTGAGAGTTAAAGCTCAATTTGAAAGAGAGAATGATGGCATAAGCAGACACTTTGAGCTCCTTCCAAGTCAAACAAGGCAGCTTTGCCATGTTGCGTTAAGCGTAGTCCAAGAACACCAGACACATCTGTAGGTGCAAAACCCAAAGCTAAATATAAGACTGTTTGGGTTTTTTAAAATCACCATTTTTGAGTCACTAGACTACAGTCACTCCCTAATTCAGCCGTGGTCAAGCAGCTGCTATCCTCTTAATCTCTATCCAAAAGGCACTTAGAGAGGTTCGTGAATAATCACCTAAGTGTCTGGTCAAGATAGAAGCAAAAGGAGATTTCAGACAGGAAAAGGTAGTGTTGGATATGAGGGGTGATACAGTTATTAACAGCGAGCTTTGCATAGACTCTGAGGTTCCAGCAAGACAGAGCAAAAAGAGAAATTCAATAAATTCCAGAGTTCCCATTTTCTGGTCAAAAGTAATGTACACCTTTGTCAGGAAGGACACAGCTCGAAGATCTAGGACCAGCAAGTTGTATGGACGCTCAGATGCAATTTCCTTTCTTGTCCTGTTATGATTACTAAGATGGCACAAATTTGAGGGGATTCTTCAGGATTCAGCCACACGGCTTCCCTGGCTCTCGCTTCTGAAATTCCACAAAATGCTTTGCCCGGAGCCAAATCCATTCCATCTGCTCAGTTCACTCCGCCGTAAGTGGGGACTTGGGGGGGGGTTGGGTGTCCTCCTTTCTTCCTTGATCTTGCCTCTCAGTTTTCTTTGGTCAATTCAGGATGCCAGAAATAGTGGAGACCCAGAGGGATTAAGTTTCCCTTCCCTTCCAGAGGCAACAATGTGAAAAGGGCAGGAAAACCATATCAGAGTCCTTGCTCTAAATATAAACCCCATGACTTGTTATGCCAACGTCAGTCACTTGAGGACAGATAATTGAGTCCCAAGACCAGCCTGGCCCTCTCCATGTAGCCTGGGCTACCCTAGTCCTGGCCGTCTCCAAGATGGAAGGAACAGAGATGGACATCAATAGAAGTGTAAAACACAGAGTGGCTGGCATCTCTCCTGCCAGGAATCTCTCTTCTCTTAGAGTGGCACGTCCCAGCCACCCCCGAGTTCAGGACTGATCTATTTCCTGGCATAGATTTTAGAACTGATAGTCATTGGGGGCACCTGGGTGACTTAGTCAGTTGAACGCGACTCTTGATTTTGTATGATCCCAAGGTTATGAGATCAAGCCCCACATCAGGTTCCACGCTGAACGTGGAGCCTGCTTAAGGTTTTCTCTTTCTCCCTCTGGCCCTCTCCCCACTCATGCTCTCTCTCTCTGTCTCAAATTAAAAAGAAAAAAAAAGTAACAGCCATGAGAGAAAACCTGTGACAAAACAGAAAACAATGCGACTGAGATATTGGCTAGGTGGAGATCAGCTCCTGGCACGCCACCTGAGTGATCACCTGTCTAGTTACAATGTGAAGTTGTATGTAAGTGATGAACCACAGAACCTACCCCCAAAAGCAACAGCACTCTGTATACACTGTATGTTAGCCAACTTGGCAATAAATTATATTTGAGATAAAAAAGCTTCTGACCTGTACCAGTTTCCCACATTACCCTCCCTGAGGTCATATCCCAGGCTGTTGCAAGCAGAACAAAACAAACAACAATCACACAAAAGGATAAAATACCGTCACCAACAGCCATCAGTAAATGAACAAGCAAATAAGTCTAGACGCAGGACCGCCATTTGTTTGTAGACACCATGTGCCCACATACACTTGCATTAACATCAGGGACACGTCTGGGGCTTGGCAAACCTGATTCCTCAAGCCAATCAAGTTGTATAATACAGGAACAAGAAACAGACCCTAGAGCAGGGGCCCATGAATCTTCTGAAATTATGCATAATACTTTGGATATGTGCCTATGATTATTTTTCTGAAGAGGAGTCTACACTTTTCAAAGGGGAAAAGGCCCCAAAAGAAGTCAATAGCCATAGTCCTAGAGTGTTACTGCTGAGAAAGGTATTTGTGGGACGTGGTTCAACCTCCCGCTTTACAAAGGAGGAAACCAAGGCCCAGAGAGGTACGGCAGCTGTCTCAAGATCACACAGCCCATTAGTGGCAGAGCTGAGCCTAGAACCCCATTCTCCTGTCTTTCAGTGTTATCAACAGAGGTTTGTGAAAAAAGAAAGAGGCAGGGGGGCGCCTGGGTGGCTTTGTCGGTTGAGTGTCCAACTTCGGCTCAGGTCACGATCTCGCGGTTTGTGAATTCGAGCCCCGCGTCAGGCTCTGTGCTGACAGCTCAGGGCCTGGAGCCTGCTTTAGATTCTGTCTCTCTCTCTCTCTCTCTGCCCCTCCCCTACTCACACTCTGTCTCTCTCTCCTTCAAAAATAAACATTAAAAAAAATGTTTTTAAATAAAAAAAAGAGGCAGGCATGCTATTTAATGAAATGAGCTCCCAGCTCCTCATGCAAAAACATATTTTCTAGAACAGTACTAACAGAAATATAATGAGCCATGTATATAATTTAAACATTTCTAATAGTCACATTACAAAACAGAAACAGATGAAGTTAATTTTAATAATACATTTTAGCAAACCCAATATATCCAAAATGTTATTTCAACATGCGATGAATGGAAAAATTACTGAGATTTTTACATCTTTTTTTCATACTAAGTCTTCTAAATCCAGTGTGTATTTGACCCTTACACCACACCTCAACCCAGACCATATTGTGGCCACTGGCTCCCATACTGGGCAGTGCAAGTGTAGATCATCTTTCTAACCTCCAGCAAGTGAATGGTTTGCATCCCTTATTTGATTCCACAATGCTTTCCAGGAGCCGGGTGGTGTCTCCAGTCATAGACGTGATTGACTGGAAGACTTTGCAGTATTACCCTTCCAAGGACCTGCAGCGTGGGGTGTTGGACTGGAAGCTGGATTTCCACTGGGAGCCTTTGCCAGAGCGAGACAGGAAGGCCCTCCGGTCCCCCATCAGCCCCATCAGGTGAGGTTCTGTCACATAGCCTGCTTTATACCTCTGCTTCCTCAGGGTGGACTCAGCAGCCAAACTGCCTGGGATCTAATCCCGGCCCCACCAGTTTCCTAGCAAGTTACTTACTCTGTGCCTCAGTTTCCTTATCAGTGAATTGAGGGCAAAAGGGTTGTTGGGAAGGCTAAATAAAAGAGTTCCTGCGTGGGGGCGCCTGGGTGGCGCAGTCGGTTAAGCGTCCGACTTCAGCCAGGTCACGATCTCGCGGCCCGTGAGTTCGAGCCCCGCGTCGGGCTCTGGGCTGATGGCTCAGAGCCTGGAGCCTGTTTCCGATTCTGTGTCTCCCTCTCTCTCTGCCCCTCCCCCGTTCATGCTCTGTCTCTCTCTGTCCCAAAAATAAATAAATAAACGTTGAAAAAAAAAATTAAAAAAAAAAAAGAGTTCCTGCGTGAAAACCATGGGGAGAGTGCCGAGCGCAACACTTGGTGTTATTAGTGTTATATTCTTATGGGAATGGGGTCCAGCTTAAGTTCCTCCAGGAAGCATCAGTGGATGCCTCTGTGTGGGGCAGTGAGAGAACCCGAGCTGGGATCTTGAGCTAACTCTACCTCTCCAGGTAACACTGGAATTTCCCTGACCTCAAGTACTTTCTTGCTAAAAAGGAAGAGTTCAGCCAGGTGAATGCTAAGACACCGTAACTCTCAAAATATATCAAATTTTGTGGTTGCTTGCTTGCTTTGGTTTTTGGGTGTGTTTGGGGTTTGGGACAATTATTCTATTTAAGAAGATGTTCTAGATGTCTTCTGTTCTGTAACAAACCACCCAAACTTCGCTGTAAAACAACAACAGTTTTTTTAAGCGCACAGATTCTGTGTGTCATGAATTATGAAAGGAAGCATCAGGGTTGGGTGTCTCTGCTCCGTGGTATCTAGGGCCTCAGCAGGACCATGCACTAGACTAGAATGGCAGGAAATGGCTCAAGGGGCCGTGGGGGTGGGGTTGGAATCCCCCTGAGGCTCCTTGAATGTCTGAAGGTTCATGCTGGCTATCAGGGGGACCTCAGTGGGAACCTCACCTGCTCTCTCCCTGAGGTCACTGCTCGTGGGGCCGGCCACACCATGGCACTGGGTTCTAAGACTAAGTATCCCACTCAAGAGGCCCAGGTGAAACAAGCTGTATCCCTCTCCCCCTTTAAAAGAACAATTTATTGCCGTGAATTTCACGTAACACAAATGAGCCGTTAAAAATGAATAATTCAGCAGCAGGTAGCACATTCGCAATGTTGTGCAACCACCACCTCTATCTAGTTCCAAAACATCTCCATCACTTTACAGTAAAATCCCATACCTATTAAGTGGTGTTTCCCACCCTCTCCTCCCCCCAGTGCCTGGCAACCATCAAGCCACCGTCTGTCTCTATGGATTGATCTGTTCTGGATGTTTCATATAAATGGAATCATAGGATATGTGACCTTTTGTGTCTGGCTTCTTTCAGTCAGTATAATGTTTCAGAGTATGTATCCCGTTCTATAACCAAACCTCAGAAGTCACCCAGGGTCACTTCCAACACAATCGCAGGCCCATCCAGGTTCACGGGAAGGACGAAGACTAGACCCCACCTCTCAGGGGGAAGCAATATCAATGTCACATTGTAAGAAGGGCCCGTGGGACAAGGGATCATGTGGTGTTTACTCCCGGGCAGTCGCCCTCCATCTGCCATGGTCGACTTTCGTCATGTATTGCCCAACACCAACCAATTATCCAGGTGGCTTCTGAATGTCTAGTACAGAGACATGGAATGAAGGCCTTCCAAGAGTCTGCCCAAAGGAATATGACTCTAACAGAAGTTTGATAAGCCACAAGCTTAGATATGCAAAAAATTCTGTCTTTATTTTCTAATAACTGGACTTAGGTAATTTCTATCTTAACCTCTCTTGCCACTAACGGCAGAAAACTTCCATGCAAATTAGTCAAATTCAGTAACAGCTTAGTGATATCATATTGAAGTCTAACATCCAGGCATGTACCCCTCTCTCTGTCCCCCTGAAGTTGATTTTGAGCTCCAGGCTACTGCGGGGGCAGCAGCGGTGGGGAAGGAGTGCCCCACCTGGGGCTCAAGCCGTCCTGCATCACTGTTCACCAAGAGGCACTTTGCTGGCCATGGCTTCTGGCAGGGGGTTGGCACGCCTGGCCCCCAGCGGCCTCCACCCTCCCTGTGGTATCTGCCCAAGTCCCAAATCAGGATGTGGGAAGAAAAAGCCTGACTGTTTCCCTTTGTCCAGGCCTGGTGCTGCCTGTCTTAGGGTGTATTATGTTAACCAAGGCGTTCCCAGCGGTCTGTCCAGACGCGCTCAAACCAGAGGGTAGGGGAACCTCAGGGGCAGCCCGGTGCCCCTCCCTTTAGGACCAGCACCTGAGGATGGGGTAAAAAGGACCCAGGCAGCCATAGCTCTCTTCTCATAGAATACCGGGAATTTTGAGGGGCACCTGGGTGGCTAAGGCGGTTGAGCGTCCAATTTCAGCTCAGGTCATGATCTCACGGCTCGTGAGTTTGAGCCCCGCATTGGGCTTGCTGCTGTCAGCACAGAACCTGCTTCAGATCTTCTCTCCCAGCCTCTCTCTCTGCACCTCCCCTGCTCACACACTCTCTCTCAAGAACAAATGAATCTTAAAAAAAAAAAAAAAAAAAAGAATACTGGGATTTTTGACCTGGTTGCTTGGCTCCAGTCTTGCAATTAAAAGCACTGAGGTCTATCTGGGCCCAGAGTCCACTCTCTCGGCCACTGGAGCTCCCACATGGTAAGACTTCCCGATATACTTGAGGTTCTGAACTGCAGTCTGTTCCTGTCTTCTCTCTGCCTAGGAGCCCTGTGGTGCCCAGTGGTGTTGTGGCCATGGACAGACATTACTTCCAAAACACTGGTGCATATGACCCTCTCATGTCACTGCGGGGTGGTGAAAACCTCGAACTGTCTCTCAAGGTATGTCCTGGACCAAGGGAGGAGCCAGATGGGTTCTGTGGAGTAGTATGTGAGGTCCCAGCTGAGATGCAGCCATTAGAAATGCCCCTGGTCAGGGATAAGGCTGCAGGCAATGTATCGAGTCATGAAATGTAGTGTGTTTCTTTCCCTTCCCATGTCTCTCATGCCCTATTCTGATTGTGCCCCCAGCCTCCCTCTTGAAACCAGCTATCCAACCTGTGCATAGGAAAGGGCATCATATCAGCCATCTACACTTTAGCACAGGGGTTCCCGTACATTCTGTGTTCACAGCACCCTTGGCATCTCAGGCATTATTCATGGCACCCATAGGCCAAAACAAATACCAAACAGTTCTGTGCATTGAGCTCACTGGTCCTGCCTTGTCCACGGTTTCAGTTGCCCATGGTCCACCTTGGTCCAGAAGCAGATGATCCTCCTTCTGAGGTATCATCAGATGGGTAGTAGCCTAACCCTAGGTCACAATGCCTTGTCATTCCCTTACTCCATCTCATCACGTGGGCATTTTATTATCTCCCATCAGCACATGAAGAAGAGTGGGTACAATATAAGATGATATTTTGAGAGAGAGAGAAACCACATTCACATAACTTTTATTACAGTGTATCATGATATTGTTCTATTGTATTATTAGTTATTGTTAATCTCTTACTGTGCTTAATTTATAAATTAAACTTTATCACGGGTATGTATGTATGGTATAAGAAAAAACATAGTGTATATAGGGTCCAGAACTATCCGTGATTTCAGGCATCTGCCGGGGGTCTTGAAACATGTCCCCCATGGATAAGGGGGAACTACTATAGTTCCAAAAAATAAGTATTTGCGCTAAAAATTTAGTGCCTAAATTTAGTGTTGGGCACTGCACAACTTCTCAAGCCTTGGAATCAGACCAGACACCCTCACCTTCATTTCCCGTTCCATGTCGATTTGAACACGAGACTGGCTTTTTCATCACAGCAACCACTGAAAACCCAACCCCGTAAAGGTGTACATTATCGAAAATGCAGCCATCTAATGTGGAAATCATGAATTATCTCAAGCTTGTAGTTTGCAGAACACCCAATAGATGTCACCGTGTTTTTCTCAAACATTTAAAATATCCCGCATGGCCCTTTGAGGTTGATGGGGCACCCCCAGGGGTACCATGGCCCACAGTTTGGGAACTCTGTTTCTGGTGTGTTTCAGTCCACATGCTGCCTTTTGCTAGAAATGTTTTCGCTTTCCTCTTGATCCCCAGGATGAAACGAAAGGCTTCCTTTCAAATGAATTTTACTGGAGAACTCTCTGACCACCAGGGACCCCTTTGGAAGTCCCTGAGGAAGCAGCTTTGGGGAACAGGGGTGCTAATCCACACAGCTATATCTCTAAAGGTGCCAAACATGTCCATGTGCTTTTGGGAAAGGGCCCGTTCCGGTATTGCATGGATGCGGCTCCCTTACTCCACTGGTTCTGTCCCGGGACAACCGCACCCATTCTTCCCGCACTGTCACTCGCCTGCCCGGAACGCCCAGATCTGCAAACTCTGAGGCACCCCGAGGACTATCGTTCTCTTCACCATTTTGTGTTCGTGATTTCCTGTGCATTTTCCCAGCCCCTGTCAGGATCCCTAACTCCATGTCCTTGGAGTTGTGTTCAGATGTTTATTTTCTCCTTTTATGGCAGGCCTGGCTCTGTGGCGGCTCTGTTGAAATCCTTCCCTGTTCTCGGGTGGGGCACATCTATCAAAATCAGGAAGCCCAGTCCCCCCGTGATCAGGAGGCCACTCTGCGGAACAAGGTTCGCATCGCCGAGACCTGGCTGGGCTCATTCAAAGAAACCTTCTACAGGCACAGCCCAGAGGCCTTCTCCTTGAGCCAGGTAAGGAGAGATCCTGGCAGGGGCCTCTGGGCCCGGCCAGGGCCGCCAGCAGGAGGCCGGGCCAAGGAGTGCCTCTCTGTCCAACCCGGAGGGGAAAACAAAAGCTTCTGGCTTGTGCTTCCCTTAAGTTGCCCCTCTCAAGTGGCTCCCTGGCAGAGCTGCCTGTCTGTCCCAAGCATCTCCACACAGCGTCACGGCTGGTCTTGGCCTGGAGCCCCCTGAGGTCTGTGGGACATCTATGGGCTGCGATCCTTTATCGTGGGGCCAGAGTGCAGACTGGGCAGGGAATAAGCAGTGACGGGTCTCAGAGCGCCCTTTCCTCCTGAGCAAAGCACTCAAACTGTGGAATCATCCAAGACACGAAACAAATAGAAGTATAAATATAAACATAAAAGATCCAAAACAAGCCACAAAAAATTTGAAATTTTAAACGTTTCATTAATGTCCACAAACAGCACATCTTCAACTGCCACGTAGCCCAATTCTCTTGGAACTGGCACATAAATACTATTCAGCCTGAGACGTGGGTTCCCGTTACTGTTTGCTAGGCTGGGAGTGGGGGCTCCGAAGATAAGATTTCTGTGACCCACAAAGGTCTTGGGACAACTCCCAGAAGCCCCTCACCAGCCTGCCCACACTGCTGGGTGTGCTCCATTCTCTGATCCACAAATCTCCCCGTCATCTGGTCATCTGATGACTTTCACAAGGACAATGGCACCTCCTACTGGTAAATGAGAAGACATTTGTTTTTCTGGCTTTTTTTTTTTTTTTTTTGAAATATTCCTCTTAATTCATGTTTTGGAAATGTCCTATGGTTGACATCGATGTTAAGATTTTAATAATATCACTGCCTCCCTGAAGGTGGAGACGTTAACTTTGTGCTCTTAGTTTAAATTTAAGTAGCTAAAAATTAATTTTGTTCTACAATTTCTATCCTTCTATCCAAACCCTCACGTGGATTTTGAGATACAGAAATTATAGGCACCCAAAAGACAAGGTCAGGGTTTCACTGTTGGAGGAGTTAACATTCTCTTGTTTTTCCCCTGTCAAGTTTGGTTGTACAGAAGGGAAAGTTCATTGTCAGCATATGCCCCTCATTTGAGATCAAACAAAAGGCTGGAGAGATTTGCCACTTTGACCACTGAGAAAGGTGAAGGTGATGGAATATTCATGAAGGAATGTTCCTGCTTTGGTAGCAGAGTCCAGCCCTGCAGAATGACTGGTGAGGTCTCAAACGAACACGAAGAAAGCCAAGAAACCATAAAAAACTTACACTAATTTCCTTAAAGAGTAATAGATCTCTTTGGTTTAATGGTAGGCAGGTGTGCTGAATAAACAAGACATCCCTGCCTTAGAGAAGTTGTTCCCAAACTTTCTGTGGATAAAACTCAGCAGGAGAAACGGTCAAAATGCAGATTCCAGGGTTGCTGGCCCAACCTACTGAATCATAGTCTCTGGTATAGGGCCTAGGAACCTGCATTTTTAACAAGTTCCGTGGGCATTTCTGAGCCAGGTGCTCAGGGGATCATAGTCTGGGAAGCATACCGAGAGCATGTCAGTATGGCAGATCCAGACCATTTATATCTGAGGAGTAAAAGATGGAAAAAGTGGAATCACTTCATTCAGCCTGTTAGCCCAGTGTTTAACTGCCAGACTAAAGGCCATCAAACTGGAACTCTGACATGGACTTCTTGTTCCAGCCCCCTCTCCTTTCCTCTCCTTACCCCAGGAAATATGATCTCTCTTTTTTGTTTTTATTTTTGGTCCTTCCTACCCCTCCTTAGCACCTCTGTCTTCCCTCAAGATATCCAGGATTTAATACTAAATGTATAGGTAGGTTTCCTTGTATCTTATCAATATAGCCAAATGTATAAATTTATACTCGGGTGTTAAGGATTTACCTGATACCCATCCCAGGACAATTGTATTATAAAGGAGAATCTCAAGGAAAGGGGATAGAGTAGCCCAAAGGAATGATTTATTAATGGTAATGGAGGAAATTGGGCACTTAGAGGGGAAGAAAAGTAAACCTGTCTTGCCCCCATCCCACCCCACAATTTCCTAGCTTATTTCATCTCAGTTGCCTTTGGGTCAGTTCCTGCCTCCATATGGCTCATTATGGTGCTGCAGCACACCAGCCTAGGTGCAAAGCCCCACCATTTTGCCAGCTTTCACAAAAAGTCTTTAAAGCACAGGTATAATCGTCTTTGTAGACTGAAGATGTGAAGGATTGGGGAGGGAGTGCTCTCACAACCACACTGCTGGTTCCACAGCTCTTTGTAGGGAGGACCATCCTACTCTGTCCCTTCTAAACCTCTTCCCCTAACACATGACTTTCCCCGCCTGGCTACGGCCCTAGGGAACCGTGGCCTTGGTCCCCTCACTCTGTCCCAATCCTTCAGCTTCTTCCCAGCTACCTCTGTCCCTCCCCCACGTGTGAATTGTGGTGACCAGTCGGCCTTCCCCCACCTCAGTGCCCGTGTCTTTCTCCTCCATCAGGCTGAGAAGCCAGACTGCACAGAACGCCTGCAGCTGCAAAGAAGACTGGGTTGTCGGACGTTCCACTGGTTTCTGGCCAACATATACCCTGAGCTTTACCCATCTGAGTGCAGGCCCAGGTTCTCTGGAAAGGCAAGGCATGCCCCCGGGAAGATGAGGAGGAAGGGGAGGGGATGGGCAGCCTCTCAATACAGAAACTGGATACTCAGATGTTTGTCCATGACCCTGGCCACACAGTCCCAAGGTCAGGGGAGCCTCGGAGGCTTCCATGCCTGCCCTGAGGGAGGTGACTGGGTTGCCCCAAAACCTGTTTCAGGTCCTTTCATCATGACAGATGTGGCCTGCCTCCTGTCCATTGGGATTAGAGGCTTTAGCTTGACCTTGCTTATTTCTGTGGCCTGAACCTGGAACCGTGAGCTACAGGAGGAGAGGAGGACTAGCGCCTGATGGAGGGTGTCTTAACAGTGGAGGGCGGGGTTCACTTCTGTATGGATGTCCACTTTCAGCTCCACAACACCGGACTTGGCTTCTGTGTTGACTGCCAGGAAGAAGGGGACATCCTGGGCTGCACCATGATGCTAGCTCCTTGCAGTGACAGCCGGCAGCAACAGGTGGGTAACATCCGGGCAAGACCTAAGAATGGTTTTTCCTGGGATGCTCCTCACTTCCCTTTGGGGCACCTCCTTTCAGTGGTGCCACGTCTCCCACCACAATGACCCATCCCAGCTCTGCCCACGCCGCCCCCAGGCACAATCACAGACATGGGCCATCATCAGAGAATACAAGCATCTGAGCCTGAAGCAAATACAGACTATCTAGCCAATGCTTTCATCAGAGAGTGACTGACCCAGGGGTTGCAAACTCAGATATCCCCAGGGTCAGGCAGGGATGAGCACAGTGAGCTGGGTGGAGGCTGCTATGCCTGAGGAGCACGTGCCCATCAGAAAGGACAGCTATGCCCATCCCCCAGCCTCAACACATGTTTTCTCTTTTGTAAGTGGGTCCAGTATTATGAGATTAGCCCCCAAATTTAAAAGACATTGGAAATCTGGAGTTTGTGGAAAACCTCCCTATTTAAATTAAAAATCTCTAATCAGAGGTCAAAGAAACTGACACACATTTCTATCAGGGCACCACTAGAAACATCTGGACCAGCCAGAGATCCTCAGCCAGCTAGAACCAGAGATGGGGTGATATGGGTCATCCAAGTGGGTGCTGTAGGCACAGAAGCACTGAGGAGGAAAGGGGACCCCAGAGTGTGTTCCCCACTTACAGTGGTGCCTCCAACCCACAACTTGTGGTTACAGTCTTGTCTCAGTCCTCTGATTCCGAGTCCTCCCACGCAGATGTGTTGTGGCTTTCCAGGATTTAACGGGGCTCTATGGGAGCCAGAGTTCACAGAGGGGGATCTTTACTGCACAACAGAGGCCTGGTGTGTGCATGTCTGTCTGTCTGTCTGTGTCTCTGTGCATGTATCTGTCTGTCTGTGTAGGTGTCTCTGCATATGCACGCGTGTGTGTGTGTGTGTGTGTGTGTGTGTGAAGCAGAGAAGGAGGGCTGGATTTGGAGCAGATAGGCCTTGTGGCCTCGGCCAACCATCTGCAGCACTTGCTAGGGGAGGGCTTCCACACAGATGGGGTCCCTGGCTCCAAGCTGCAGAGCACTGGCGTCATTCAGAAGATTTCCCAGGCACAGAGCAATTTGGTCCGTGGGATTCCTTCCACAAGGAGAAAGTCTTTCATTCCTCAGTCAGATGGAAAGCAGAGAGTACAAATACCCCTGGGGAACAGCACATAAGCTGTACTGGCATGCCAGGGCTGATGGGGCCTCTCCCCAGGAGAAAGGGCTCTGATGACTGCTGTGGAAGGACAGAGATGCAGCAATGAAGACAAACTGCACGACTTTCCCCGAGGCCCCACTCTGCAGTGTGGCCAGACCTGTCAGTACCCAAGATGGATGGGGCTGCCCTGGTGACAGAAAAAGCTAATGGCCCAAAGGGCAGCCGAAGAGAGATGCTGAACATGCCTGACAGGCACCCTGCCCACAGGGGGAGGCCCTTCCTTGAGCCAAGGTTCCTGTTCTTGGATATTGATGGTTCACCACAGGACAGACTATTTGAAATTGACATCAAGAAATCCAGGTGGCTCCTGGTTAAAGTGTAGGCCTAGGAAGGCCTAGTAGGGCCCTCCATCCCTCCCTGTGCTTCCTAATCTTTTTAGGTTGTATCTAGTGGTTGCCCTGTGGGGGCAAGATCAACCCCTGACCCCAAATTTGGTTCAGATATTGAAACTGATGACTCCCCACATGCAACAAGAGAGAATGGAAAGCATCATTATTCACCTAATGAGACTTCCTGGTGGAGCAGGACAGGCTCCCAAGCAAGCAAGACAAGCAAGACAGCAAGACAGCAAGAAGGGGCGGCTGACTTTGGCTCTTATGTGGTTGGGGGGGGTTGGGCAGGTGAGGGTTCCCAAGCTCTGGCTGGGCTTACCTGGACTGAACTTCCCACCAGCACCAAAGAAGAAAGCACGGGGCTTTCTTTTGAGCTTGCCCAGAAGTAGAGCGAGGATATAAGGTGAAGGAGTGGAGCTTGAATGCTAAGAGACCAGACATTAGACAAGGAGTTAGACTCTTCATTACAGGTCACATGGTTCATTTAAGAAGGTAATAAATTCTAAGGACCCTTTCCCAGAAAACAAACAAACAAACACATATAAGCACAGCTGCACAAAATTTTAACAATTTCCAGGGTTCATAGATTCCCATGAAGCCCCCTATGGTCCCTGGCACTCTAAAATCCCTAGTTCATAATTCCCAGAAGCTAAAGGAATGAGTGAAAGGATAGAACCATATTTCCTCCTGCAGCACCCCAGGGGTTGGTAAATTTTCCGCCAAGTGTCTGAGAAGAGAAGAAGGTAATTGAGTCAGAGAAAGGCTCTCGATGCAGCAGGGTCATTCCAGCATCCATGAAGACCCCTTGTTTATCAGGAAGATCTCTTTGTATCTTAGGCTAAGCTTCTCTTCAAAGTTGCCATCACAGAATAACTCCCCGAGGTGGTGGGAAGGCTCAGAGATGCTGGCTGAGGGTCGGGTCGGTGGGTCCACTTCTTTTCACAACTTGGGTGAACCTAGAAAGGCCTAGCCCGCCCCCAAATCTCTTTTAGCCTGTGACAGGAGCCTTTGCATTAAGGTGTCCTATCCCAAAGGCCTGTGTTAAAAATAAGCAACAAAGTACGAGTTGCTAGAGATATTGATCAAATGAGTCAGATGAGGCCCCGAGAGCCTGGGGGCAAATGCCAGAACATGTCTTGGAGGGAGGACAGGTGAGGCCAGGCTTGGCAAAGCAGGTTCTGGGATCCTGGAGGTGGGGGGTGGGGAGGGGGCTGGGCTGGGGGCAGGGAGGCCTGCATCTGGAGGGCACATGGGGAAGCAGGTTCTTAGGACCCACGTGGCCTCTTTCCATTTTGCCCTTTACCAGTGTTCCGGAACACAGCAAAAGGCATTCACACCTGGCACAGGGGAGAAGGATACAGATATAAAGTGCTAAGTGAGGAAGCAGTGTAATATGGTGGCAAGAGCTCACCACTTTCTAGCTGTATGACATCAGAGGCTTCTTAAACCCTCCAAGTCTTGGTTTCCTCCTCTGCAGCTGGGAATAATGCAGTCTCAGGCATGCAAACACAATGTTCGCTTTTGTGGGTTTTCTGATTCTTGGTGGGGAGGAGGGGACTAGCAAGGACCTCTATATCTAGCAAAATTGTGAGCTGGATAAGGTGAAAGCCCTTTTCCTAAAAGCACCTAGATATGCCAGATAAAAAATTAAGAAGAAACACATAAGTAAGTGAATTTGTAACAAAGGGAAATCTCCAGGGGCCACAAATCAAGAGGCATCTGAAAATAGAGCCACAGGGCATTGGCCAAGCTATCCTGCCTCAGGATACATGAGCCATTAGCTACATGCAGTAGTCAGTGGGAGCCTACTTGCAGCCTTTGACAGATGAGAAGTTGGAAATGAGATGCCATAGAAAGCCAGTTTTGACCTTCAAAGAGTAACTTACCTGTGAAAAGTTTGACTAGAAAAATCCACCCACTGCCCACAGGAAGATGACAAGGAAGGTTGTCTGTCTCCACAGGGTCTTTGTATAGGAAAAAAATCACTCTTAAAATTTTTTTTAACCACAAGTCTGCATCTAATATGGGTTTAGGATTCAAATTTATATGAATTGTGTGGTGTGAGAATCCTCAAGCGGGAATGGCTATCTAATTTTGGGGCCCAGCGCAAAGTGTAAATGTGGAGCCCACAGTTCAACAATTATTAAGAATTTCAAAACTGTGTAACATCTTGGGGCACCTGGGTGGCTCAGTCGGTTAAGCATCTGACTTTGGCTCAGGTCATGATCTCACAGTTCATGAGTCGGAGGCCCACGTAGGGCTCTGTGCTGACAGCTCAGAGCCTGGAGCCTGCCTCGGATTCTGTGTCGTCTCTCTCTCTGCCCCTCCCTTGCTCACACTCTCTCTCAAATATAATAAAAGTTAAAAAAAAAAAAAGAATTTCAAGATAGGGCGCCTGGGTGGCTCAATTGGTTAAGCATCTAACTTTGGCTCAGGTTATGATTTCACAGTTCGTGGGTTTGAGCCCCACATCAGGTGAGCCCTGCCTTTCTCTCTCTCTCTTTTTCCTCTCTCTCTGCCCTTCTTTCACTTGTGCCTTATCTCAAAAAACAAAACAAAACAAAACCAAAACCAAAAACAAAAAGGATTTCAAGACAGTAACAGGAGAGCATTAAACCAAATACATTAAACCAAGAACACTAACCCCTTCTAAGCACGAGGCCCCACGTGAATGCGCAGATCACTGAGGCCAACACTGCCTCCCAACCGCAGAATTAATATAAGATCCACTCAGGCTGCACTTGAGAGGAATAAACAGAAATTGGTTTTGTCAGAGCGTGCTCTCCGGCCAGGGCACACAGGCTTCCTACAGTGAGAGCCCCTCTGCAAAGATATGCACAATCCAATCGTATAAAACACTGGAGGAAAAAAATGACCATGAGTGAGAGTCATCAGATGCAACAGACAATTCGTTTTGGGCTAGGTGACAGGCCAGGTCAGCTCTCTCCAGAAAGAGATCCCTTGGGCCTCAGAAGTGTTCCTCATCCGCTCTTGCGGTAGTGCACTCACACAACACACGGCACTCTTTTATGGCCTCACCATGATGCAGTAAGAGAGACTAATGGAGAAACATGCCACAGTGTAGAAATATGAATGCGGCAGCAGCTGGCATGTGCAGATTTCAGAGGCTTGGTCCAGTCTGGCATTGCACGTGTGGATTCGGCTATGAGATACGGTGTTGGCTGACCCTAAGAGAATCTAAAGATTGCCACTTGACGTCAGCTCCGTTGTGAGCTCCCCTTCCTTCATCTCCAGCTTTGGAGAAGGTCTCCTAGCTGTGCTAACAAACATCTCCTCTGTCCCAGCACCTGAAGCACACCGGCAGGAAGGAGATACACTTTGGCAGCCCACAGCACCTGTGTCTTGACATCAGGCAAGAGCAGGTGACTCTTCAGAACTGCACCGAGGAAGGGCCTGCTATCCATCAACAGCACTGGGACTTCCAAGAGGTAAGTAATCTGTCCAGGAAGGGTTCAGCAGTGCCTCTAGCTGGGACTGTGGCCCAGGGTCTTCTAAGGGGTCAGATAGTACCATACAGGTCAGAGCCCCTATTGTTGAACTTAGTGGCCTGGCATTAAGGCCTCAGGAGGAAGTAAAGCCAACATTGTGGCAAAGTTGGACCGCAAGCATCTTAAAGTGTACTCATTTGCCATGTCTCTGTAAAGCTCTGACCATGATCGTGGCAGAGAGAAGAGACGGTCCCTTTTTGAAGTTTATTAGCTCAGGTCACCAGTAAGACCAGGGAGCATGTTACAGAAGCAGTCGACTACCTCAGTGGTGTGGTTTAGGAGCAACAGAAAGGCCCTTCCTTCTCTACTTGGTGACAAGTGAACCTAAGACTAGGGGCCCATACATGCTCAAAGACGTCTTGGATCATTCTAACCAAGTCCTGTGGATAAGATACATCTTAGAAACAGCATGTTAAAATAATAAGTACAAGATTAGTGAGTAAGATATACCTAGTATATTTCAGGCATTAAAACCTAAGACTTTAAAAAAGTATTATGGGGCACATGGGTGGCTCAGTCGGTTAAGCATCTGATTTCTGCTCAGGTCATGATCTCATGGCTCATGAGTTAAAGCCCCACATCAGGGTCTGTGCTGTCAGTGCAGAGTCTGCTTTGGGTCCTCAGTCTCCTTCTCTCTCTGCCCCTACCCCGCTCGTGCTCTCTCTCTCTCTCTCTCTCTCAAGAATAAATAAACATTAAAAAAGTATTATCATCAGCTACTAGTAGCTAATGATCAGCTAATAGTAGCACTATTTACAATAGCCAAGAGGTAGAAGCAACCCAAGCATTCAGCGATGGGTGAATAGATAAACAAAATGTGGTATGTATGTATGTATATGTATGGGTATGTATGTGTGTGTGTGTGTGTGTGTGTATATAATGGAATACTATTCAGCCTTAAAAGGATCACATGCTACAACATGGATGAACCTTGAGGACATCACACTAAGTGAAGTAAATGTGTCACAGAAGGACAAATTCTGTAAGATTCCACCTAAATAAGGTATCTAAAATAGTCAAATTCATAGAAACAGAAAGTAAATAGTGTTTACCAGGGGATGGGGGGAGAGGAGAGTTGGTTAATAAATAATAGACTTTCAGGGGCGCCTGGGTGGCGCAGTCGGTTAAGCGTCCGACTTCAGCCAGGTCACGATCTCACGGTCTGTGAGTTTGAGCCCCGCGTCAGGCTCTGGGCTGATGGCTCAGAGCCTGGAGCCTGTTTCCGATTCTGTGTCTCCCTCTCTCTCTGCCCCTCCCCCGTTCATGCTCTGTCTCTGTCCCAAAAATAAATAAAAACGTTGAAAAAAAAAATTAAAAAAAAAAAAAATAATAGACTTTCAGTTTTGAAAGATGAAAAAGTCCTGAATATATGTTTCACAACAATGTGAATATACTTAATACTACTGAACTTTACCCTTTAAAATGGTTACAATGGTAAGTTTTCTCTTACCTATTTTTACTACAATACAAAGAAAAAAAATCAGGTAACATGTATGCTACAACTTGGATGACCCTTGAAGATATCATACAAAGTGAAAGAAGTCAATCACAAAAGGCTATCTATTATATGATCACAAAAGGCTATCTATTATATGACTACCTTTCTAGGAAAGGTCCTACCATTTCTAGGAAATGTCCAGAATAAACAAATTCATAAATATAGAAAGCAAATTAGTGATTTCCAGTGGCTGGAAGGGAGGGACAGGAAGTGATTGTTAATGATAGTGGGTTTCTTTTTACAGTGATGGTTGCATATACTCTGTGAATATACTAAAACCCATCAAGTTGTATACTTTAAAGGAGTAAATATTATGGTATGTGAATTCTATCTCAAAAGTACATAAACAAATGGACATTATCGGCATTGTTGGTTAAAATGTTTAACTTTTCATAAAGAAATCAATTTTTTGTCGAAGAAGGGATGGCTAGATTCAGTATTAAGTCCGGTGGACTTTGAGCAGGAGGCAGCTATAGTCTTTGAAACAAGGCTGCCTTGGGCCCTCAGTGTATCCTTGAGCTTTTACTCTCTACTGCGACGTGGTGGCAACAGTACTAAATTGCAGGAGTCACAGCGGGCAGAGATCAAACTAAATCATTTTGAAAGCAGAAATGTACAAGCATAGGGGCGCCTGGGTGGCGCAGTCGGTTAAGCGTCCGACTTCAGCCAGGTCACGATCTCGCGGGCCGTGAGTTCGAGCCCCGCGTCGGGCTCTGGGCTGATGGCTCAGAGCCTGGAGCCTGTTTCCGATTCTGTGTCTCCCTCTCTCTCTGCCCCTCCCCCGTTCATGCTCTGTCTCTCTCTGTCCCAAAAATAAATAAACGTTGAGGGGCGCCTGGGTGGCGCAGTCGGTTAAAGCGTCCGACTTCAGCCAGGTCACGATCTCGCGGTCCGTGAGTTCGAGCCCCGCGTCAGGCTCTGGGCTGATGGCTCGGAGCCTGGAGCCTGTTTCCGATTCTGTGTCTCCCTCTCTCTCTGCCCCTCCCCTGTTCATGCTCTGTCTCTCTCTGTCCCAAAAATAAATAAACGTTGAAAAAAAAAAATTAAAAAAATAAATAAATAAATAAATAAATAAACGTTGAAAAAAAAAATGAAAAAAAAAAAAAAAAAGAAATGTACAAGCACAGTGATAACAATGAATTTCACCAATATGGTATAAAGACTGAACATGCTCTATACACTGGCCTGTTACTAAACAGAACTCTCTAAGAAATGGCACAATTATACAATCTCAATAAAGTAATTGAATTAATGATCTCAAGGTTTCAAATGATATTTATATTCATAATATATTTATATTATATATATTTACCTAAATTATTTTTACACTAACCAACATAATGCAGTTCCTTACTAGGCGAGTTCACACCACCTCTGTAATTCTCATAATGATTAACACAAATCTTAGAAATATCCTTCTTTGCCCACTGATTACAGGGAAATGACTTTTTTCCCTCGTCTTTTCTGTTTTTTCAGAATGGAATGATTGTTCACATTCTTTCTGGGAAATGCATGGAAGCTGTGGTGCAGGAAAACAGCAAAGATTTGTACCTGCGCCAGTGTGATGGAAAAGCCAGCCAGCTGTGGCGATTTGACAACGTCTACGCTGTGGATGAACGATGAATGCCTGTGTCAAAGGGAAAAGAGAAGTTTAGCCATTACAGTTCATCCCCAAGGGAACTAAAAGAGCATATATATTTCATGAAGCTGACCCTTTTGTGTTTGCGCTCCTGGTGATAGTAGAGAAGAAAACTCCATGAATGAGTATAGGAAGTCTTTCCTTCTCGCCCCTTATTGCATTGACTGTTGGCTGTTTTAGAAAAAAAAAAAAAAGGATTCATTGTCTCATTGTCTTTATCACTGGATGATGGTCATTATGTAGTACAGAAGATTGTTGTTTGTTTTATTTTGTTTTCCATCGTGCACTTGAGAATTGCTTTATCTCTGACAAAGGAGAGGCATGGACCGTCTTGGGCAACACCTCCAGGATACATACATCCGGTTGATAATTTTTTTGCAAATGGCCTTACCTTGAACTATCTGTGTAGCCAACCATGAAAGTTAAAGTGTGAGAAGGGTGTAAAGGCCTGACATCCCCAAAACTTTGGATTAAGTTCATTAGGACAAATTCCATGTTCACTGGTTGAGCCATAGCTCAGAAGAAGGAAGGGAAGCCACTGAGCAAAGAATGGGGTTGAAGAGAAGATGGAAAAGCTTTGACCCAATTCTCCAGCTCAGCCTGGCAGCTGCAAAGAGTCAGCACGCCTGGAATAGGATGTTTTCATGTAAATGAGAATTTCCTCCTGACTTTCTACCTCCATTCACCCTGTCCTAGCCCTTCTCTAGCTTGGTTAACCCCAACCAGAATCTCATGCAGTGTATTTCTCATTAGTCATTGGCGTTGGGTCAGCTCAGACTAAGCATTCCCAATAACAAGGTGTATACAGTGGAGAAGCTCTCCTGATGCCCTGTTACAGGGTTTGCATGGACTGGATCAGAAATAGCAACCTCTGCAAAGAGGCAAACCTCCACAGTAGGGGAATGCCAGCATCTGAGCCCAAATTCACACGAGAGGAACCAGAGTTGGGAGTTAATGTTCGTTAGGGCTGATGTGGCCATCTCTGAGCCTCAGTCCCCCAAATGTGCCTGCAGGTTGAATGTCCACAACTGTGGGAAGACCGTGCCTCTGCTAGAGCAGAGCCAGTGCTAGCAAGAGCTGAAAGGCTCTCCTGGCTGTGACCTGGCCTACCTAGTTTGTCCATAAAGAGCTGTGGAGTGGGGTTGGTTCTGCTGTTAAGAAGACACCATTTATGCCCATTTCTCCTCCAGGTGGAGTTTACTCTTCACATGGTCAGCTAGGAAACCTCTCTTTGAAGATACTGATCTCCTCTGGGCTGTCTCAGAACTCAGTGCATTTCAAATAAGAAAAAGTAGGTAGGAAGTGAGGGTTTCTAAACAAGGCCTATCATAATTAACATATTTTTTTCTACCAGCTTAAGTCAATGGCCTGCTGCACTTCTCCCTCCTTAGAATACGCTCCAGACCTGTGCTGTCTACGGTAGCCATTAGCTGCACGTGGCTGTTTAAATGTAAGTTCATTAGAATTAAAAAAAAAAATTAAACTCAGTTCCTCAGTTGTATTGGTCACATCTCTAGTGCTCAATAGCTTCCTGTGCCTAGTGGCTACTGTATGGGAGAGCACAGATATAGAACATTCTATCACTGCAAACAGTTTTATTTGGATAGTGCTGATCTGGATAGATTCATCATCCCATTGAGAGAAGAGATTTTGGACACTGTCTTCTTCTTCAGACATGATTATATTTAAAGCAAATTCCCCTAACATCCTGAGACTGAGATGGAGCTAAACATTCTCAGATGTCAACCTTGTAAATGGTATTAATAGTTGCAAAATAAAAATTAAACAAGACCTCTATTTTTTTAAATGAACTTAATTATTGGCATTGTGTTTGAAGTTGCTGGAATAAATTAATATAATTAAATAAAAGGCAGAATTCAATTGTGTGAGTTGTGTTTGACAGTAATTAACAAAAGGACCCAGATGGCTTATTGCTTAATTGGTTGAACAAAGTGAGAATGTGGGGTTCCTTGCTTCCTTAACCATCCCCATGATTTATTGCTTTATTATAGAAATGGCTGTCAGCTTGGTCCCTGGCTGATACTTACAGATCCTTAATTTAAACAAAACAGATGTCTCCATTTAGTTCTAATAGAAATTCAACCTTCTCCTCACAGTGTAACCAAGTGTTCAAATTCTGTTCTCTGTGGATTCTGCTTTGATTTTATCCACAATGATCATTTTAAAAGTAGAGAAAACTGACAATTGGAAGATTTGATTCCCAAGAGTTTGATCTTCACTTTTATGATTGGACTTTATTGTTCAGAAGGAGAAGCAAGAGATAGATGGAATATCTTGATAGTATTCAAGTTGCTGGTTCAGTTTGTTCTCAAGGTCTTGCTAGATCCTTGTCCTCAGAGTCCATGAGACATCTCTTAATATTTTGATTTAATCCAGCAGGCCTCAAATTTCACTGTGCTCACAAATCAGCTAGGGATTGTATGCAGATTCTGATTTGGTAGGTCTAGGGTGGGGCCTGAGATTCTATATTCCTAATGAGCTCCCAGGGGATGCTGATGCTGATCTGTGGACCACTCTCTTGAGTAGCAACATTTAAACATTTCCAGTAGTCTTCTGTTGTTACTTGGAACTAGGAGAGTCCTCATTGGACCAGTTCTTGAACTATTCTTTGCTTCTCACAGATCTTTTTTTGAATCCACATGGCAGGATGGTTTGATCCTATATGATGTAGGATAATACACCTTGTTCAATGTAATTCCTTTTCCTTTCTCCCCTCGATACTTTTCCTCCTTCTCATTCTGTCTACTAGTTCTGCTCTTTTGACCAGGGGAGTTCTTTACTTTTTTTGTTGTTCTTGCTGTTTGGTCCATGGTTATGTTGTGATTTCCTTGCTTTCCTTATCTTGCCTTCAGCTTCTCTTTTTCTCATCTCTGATCAAAGCTGTTTTTACAGCATCCATGCTCCTGTGGCAGCTTTTCTCTGACTCTCCCTTTCCTCCATTTGGCCCTCTATGCCCTTCCATTACCAAGTACAACTGACTAATCTTGATGGAATGAACACTATCGGTTTCTCCAAAGGATTTTTGGAGCACTGATCACATCAATTAGTTGCTCCGTTTTTCAGCTCTTCTCAGCCCTCGCTTCTCTCCTGGAAGACTCCAGGATAGGAAGGAGTAGAAATGTCATTTCACAGGGACATAGGATGATTGGTGCTGCTGGAAGTGTGGCTGCTAGTCATGGGAATACAGCCCTTGTCTTGAGGAGACAGCTGGGGTCTGGCAGGCAGGTAGCCCTATCTACAGAGGACCTACAGAAAGGCAGCTGTAGGGGACCCTTGGGAGATGGGCCGGGACCTGTGACCTCTGAAAACGAGCCACATCTAATAGTCATAAGATTAGATGATTAGTAAACAAATTCTGCCAAAGCCCGAAATTTGATTCCCTCAATCCTTAAGTTGCACAATAAAGACAAAGCACAACTAAGGAGATGAGATGCCAAATCCACCCTTCAACATCAGAGTCTCTGGTAGTGACATAGAGTATTCTGGTCCCTCCCACCTCCCTCTGGCCTTACAGCTTCAGGGAGCCCCTGAAGAACTTCCAACTGTCAGTATCTGCATTTCTTTGCCTGAGGGTTTTTCCTAAAAGCTGAAGAAGGCTGCTTTATGATGTGGGGCAGGCCAGAAAGTCATCCCCAGGGAGCGGTCCTCAATCAATGATTGCTGGGAGTATAGATGCCTCAGCTCCCTCATCCTCTACAATAGGATAACTCTGAGGTATAAATTCCATACCATTTCCTAGAGCTTACTGTGGGATTACTCTAATCACCCACAGTGGTAGCTGGCTTTATAATACATCTTTAATGGCCACATCTCCTTCCCACTCCCTACTGGTGCAGGTAAACTGCTTACACTCAAATCCTTATTTCAGTGTCTCTTAAAGGGAAAACCCACCTTAAGATACACGGCCTGACCCTCCAAAAGCTTCCATCTGCAGGAGTTACTCTGCTTATCAATTCTACTCTTTTTTAAAAAGTTAATTAATTAATTTATTTTGAGAGACAGAGAGAGAGAGAGAGAGAGCACAAGTGGGGAGGGGCCCAGAGAGGGAGAGAGAATGCCAAGCAGGCTCTGCATTGCCAGCACAGGGCCCGACATGGGGCTCAATCTCAAGAACTGTGAGATCATGACCTGAGCTAAAACCAAGAGTCGGATGCTTAACCAGCTAAGCAACCCAGGTGCCCTTCATCAATTCCACTCTTTTTCAGTAATCCTACCCCATGTACCAGATGCCCCACTCCCTTGAGCTGAGCTTATCCCACTGAGTTGCAAGACTGGGGTATGGACCTCCAGGCAGCTGTGTCTCAGGAGGGAGGGACTGAGGAAGGGGCAACATCCTCAGTCCTTATCCCAAACATATCAATAATGGTAGACATCCTTCATCCCTAGGGAAAAATGACTGAGGCATAGAGAGAGGCCACAAGTATTCTACTAACTGGTATTCCTCCTTGTAGGAGCCTAAAGCCTAGGGAGGCCCAGGTTCCTCCTGAATCTCACACATACACACAAAATGCTCTCTTTCATATTCTAGTTATTTTCCAATAACTGGTGCATACCAGCGTTAGAGGATGTGCAGGCATACTAGTAAGATAGGAGTGGAGAGTGTGATTGTTCTCCATGATAAAATGAGGGGGAGCCGGATACGAAGGGGGGTATTGAGGAAGAGATGGGCCAAATGATATGGTAAAGTCCTGAAGAACAAGATGATCCAGGAGGGATTTCCAGTGGGGGCAGGAGGGGTTGCCAGAGGGATTTTTGGAGTTAGGTGATTAGTCCTCAATATAAACATGTTCCTTATTTTCACCTGAAACTTTTAGCCAAGACTTACATACTGACATGTGTGCCGTGTTGGAGGATGGGAAGGAACAGGGCTGAGAAACCCATCTGGGACAGAGAGGAAAGAGAGTGGCCCTTTGCAGGTTGGATAGATACCAGTGAGACTGGACGCTCAGGGGAAGTGGGGAAACATCAGTATAGAGAAGAACCAATGTAAGTCTGGCCACCACACCGTGTCAATAAGGATAAATTCAATGAGACAAGATAACGTGTTAAATTATATTAGATTGTGAACTAGAGTAGGGGTCAGCAAACTTTGCCTCTACAGGGCTAGACAGTATATTTTTGGCGTTGCGGGGCCTACGGTCTATCACAACTACTCACATCTGCCACTGTAGCACAAAAGCAGGCCACGGACAACAATAAACACGTGAGTTATGGCTGTGTCCCAATCAAATTTTACTTACAAACACAGACTTGGCTCAGGGCACCTGGGTGGTTCAGTTGGTTGAGCGTCTGACTTCAGCTCGGGTCATGAATCTCGAGGTTCATGAGTTTGAGCTCAGCGTCGGGCTCTGTGCTGACAGCTCAGAGCCTGGAGCCTGCTTTCGGATTCTGTGTCCTCCCTCTCTTTCTGCCCCTCCCCCACTCACTCTCTCCCTCTCTCTCTCTCAAAAATAATAAATACATAAAAAAAAGAAAACCAGACTTGGTGCATAACCATACTCTGCCCTCCCCCCTGGAATAGAGTTTTGACCCAGCTGCAGAAGGAGATAAATTATAGATTTCAAAAACAGAAAAATATTACCAAAGAAATTGTGAGTATGCTTGAAAAATGTAAAAGTAAAATATTTCTGTACTATAAATAACAAAAGAGCAAAGAAAACAAAAGGGGAAAACAATATACAGCATATGTTCCCACTGTAAGCAGACCCTCAATCCTTTTTAGAAAGAAATAGGAACAAATAAATCTTTTTTTTTTTCTTAATAAAAACATAAAACATTGACATTCAGCCCATAGCCTTCTTTCTTCTGGGGATCTACAGATTCCAGAGGCCTTCGTTGTCCCAGAGGTTAGGCAGAACAAGCTTCTTAACGAGCACACAGGCTGCAAGAACAGCAATGTGGGAGGCTGCTAAGAAGCAAGAGCAACTCTCCGCATTTTAGCTGAGCAAACAGGATTAATTGTGCTAACAGATGAAATTTGTTACTGTAGTTTTCATTATTGTGATGAAGACACTCACAAAGGGCAATGCACACACTCCCTCCCTTCCCTGACACAATTCTCTTGCAGCTGGGATTTGGAGACAATCAGATACAAGCTCTTACACGGGCAAGAGCAATAACCCTTGGGTATTTCTATAACTCTCTTCCCTGACAACCCAAGTTCACCAGACTTCAAAACACAAACAGCAAAAGGCAAGCAGAGTAAAGTGATTTCCAAAAGCTTGGCCTGAGCCCCGGGGGTGCACCAGGCCAGCAAACCTCACTCCTGTGCTCCGAGGCCAGCACAGGTCCATAATGCAGGTTTAAAGGCCAGGCCCAGTGATGCCTCCTGCCTGTTATAACCTATGTTTGGGGCTGCCAGCCCATCATGCCCCTTCAAGTGTCAGTGTTGGCATATCCAAGGCTGACTCCAGATAAAACAAAGATCCTGGGGTGCCTCCTCCTCCCCACCCTCAAGGACAGGGCTAGAGCTGTCCAACCCCATCTCTACCTTATAACCTAGTGTTCTGCTCTCCACACTGCTGAGCCTACGTGTCATTGTCCAGTGAGCCTTCACCAACGGACAAGGGACACATAGCTCCATAGAGCTGGGTACCCAGATGGAAGCCACAGTTGAGGCCTGTTTGACTTCTATTTTGGAGAGATCCTGTTTCCTTCTTCCCCCCTGTTGCTCAGATGCTTAAAGTAATAGAAGGATGAGAAGCCCCCGTTCTTACTATTCATTGGGAATGTCATTATTTCTTTAGTCAACTCTTGGAGAATACCTTTTTTTTTTTTCTTTTGAGAGAGAGCACAAGAGCACAAGAAGGGGAGAGGGGTAGACAGAGAGAGACAGAGACAGAGACAGAGAGACAGAGAGAGAGAGGGAATCTTAAGCAGGTTCCACACTCAGCACAGAGCCCATGTGGAGCTCAATCCCACAACCCTGGGATCATGACCTGTGCTGAAATCAAGAGTTGGACGCTCAACCGACTGAACCACCCAGGCACCCCTGAGAATATCCTTGACCACTCTCCATGGGAGGGCCTTGCACATAGCTCTAGGTGGTGGGCTGGTTTGCACAGAGCCACTACTGTCTCCTTGAGGTTCCAGCTCTTTGCCCAGCAACAACATCCCTTCACATATTTGTTTGAGCAACGGCCCTCCCAGCTGGTCAGGTCTCTTTGCTCCCTGTCCAAAGTGGTAGTCTTTAATTGCCCCAGACCCAGCTCCGTTTACTCATTTTTGGCTAAAAGGAAGGCATAAGGGTACCTGCCATCTGGATCTTACCCTCTACTACCACAATTGGTCAGATATTCTATGAAGCAAAAGTGTTCTGATCTCTTATTACACACATTTAGGGGAAAAATGTGGCCCCAAAGTACCATCCAATAAAGCTCTTTTCCTTTATTTCTGTCTCTGAGAGGCAGGTTTCTATTTGCTTTTTAAAAAGAGACATAAAAAGCAAGTAAGCGTGGCTTATAAAAATGAGAGGGGGCATCTTCCCATGGGATTCATAATGATTTCCTTCCTTTGTTGTAGATCATATGGGAGTATATGATACAGGAGGATGCTTGGGAATTTTGCTGAAAACAAGTTACAGCCTATTAACCCCATCTGCTTCCCATGAGCAGGAAAGCTATTATGTGATCATGTCAAGGGGGCTCTGGATTTTCTCAAGGCTTTTCCATAAGGCGGGGGGCTTACGACAAAATCCTCCAACCCCTTGGTTCTAATCTGCTCCCTCTTAGGCCAGTCAGTAACCACAGAAGGTAAGAGCATCTGGCCGATACCCATGAGTGCTGAGTTGGAAAAGTTTAAATCTTTCTGTGCTCTGAAAGCAATGCAATGCAATGAAAAATCCAGAAATTTCAATGGCTGGGCTTTAGATTTGCACCCAGACAAAGTTAAGTGTCTGGGTGATATGTTTACTGTTATAAACCCAAATTATAATGCTCTTTCCAGAGTGAATTCTAGACTCTTAGGGTCGCTTTCCAAATTAAAAAACTATACATATTTCTCGAATACCTACTATGTGCCAAGAACGTTTCCACGTCCTTGACCCATGTGTTTTCTGAACTGTTAGCTCTGATGATCTTGATGAATCACCCGTGAATCAGAAAATTGCAAAATATCATCTTCACTGCATATTATGTCAGCACAGGCTCAGGCAGAGTTGGATATGTACTCTTCAGTTTCTGGGAAGGCAGAGAGATTTCAAAACAATTCCAGGAAAGGAAGCAAATGTGTCCTTTGATACGTTAGCCAAGTGGGACACAAAACAGACCTAAATTTGTAAATAACAATTATTTTCCCAAAATCGCTGTAGGGACATCCTAGCATTCAGTGACCCTTAAAACATAATCCACCTGTGTTCAGATAATTTCCAGGTATTTCTCCAGCCTTGACTCATCCTGGAACCTCAGATCCACTCATTCAGGCAACTTCAATTGACACTAGAACCCAAGTGATGAACCTTAAGTTCTCCCCTGCTGGAAATCCTCCCACGGCTCCCCACCACCTTCAAAACAATGCTCTGCCTCCCCAATGCAACCTGGCTACAAGGTCATTCCTAGCCTGGCCTTGACTTTCTGGACTTACCACACCATCTCTTAACATGGAGTCTCCAGTACAACACTTTCTCTTCTCTGCCTCTGCCACACTGTTCTCTCTGCCCAGAGCGCCCTTCTGTCCTTTCACCAGCTTGTTCTTGTCCATCATGCAGGATCTGTTCATGCACCATCTCTCCATGCTCCCAGGCTGGGCTAAGTGCCCGTCTTCAGGGGCACTATATATGTAGCTCTGTCTGAACACGACCACTCAGTATTACAATGAGCACACACATTCCTCCACTAGACCAATCAAATTTTGCACATATTTTTGCCCCAAGTTCTTCACACACTTTCTGACTTTCGTTAGACACATAATACATGCCTGTTGAACTTGAACTCAAGTGGTAACAGCACCTTTTGTGCGTGTATGTGTACCCTGAGTCAGGTAGAGTGAAAGCAAGAGACGAAAAGCTATAGAACCTAAATTCAGACTCCCAAGAACTCTTATGTGCTATTAAGAGAATTTTGTCCTGATCACTTTTCAGTCTTCCAGAGTCTATGGACTAGGAGACAAAGATCCTCAATAAGCTAAAAAAAAAAAAATTTTTTTTAAAGAATGCATAAATCTAGTTCATTGAGATCAAAAGGAACCTTTTTGAAAAAGCAGAAGCATCTTTTTTTTTTTTTTTTTTTTTTTTTTTTTTTCAAATAGTGCACCCAGGGACACAAATCAGAAAAGCCAAGTGTGCTGACTGGAAATGGACTGAGCACAACTCATTGTTCTAACTAAGGAGACTAAGGAGAACAACTTGAAAGGGGCTGGAAGTGGTAGACATGAAAGAGCTGGAAGTGGTAGACATGAAAGATAGCCATGCTGAGGGCAGGAAGTGAGCACCCACCTCCCCTACAGAAGGCTTGGCATTCTACCTGGAGCCTGTGGGTCCCAGAGCAAGCCAGGGAGGTGGGGTCCTCCTGTGGAGTCATAGGTTTGCCCTGCACTTGACAGCCCCTGATGGCAGTCTGGAGTGGGGACTAGCCCAGCACCCTTCCCAAGGCACATATCAGCAGCTAACCCCCTACTCTTCTCCCAAGTCGGCCGGGGCACCATCCGGGCATATCCAATATCCCAGACAACGGAGTGGGGGCTTGTATGGAAGTTCCACTTTGGTTCCTCAGGAGAGCTTCAGGCTATGTGGATATACCCCACTTCCCCTCAGAACCTAGACTTTCACACTCACACATCTTTTCTCTGAATTTTAATATTTCCCCCGAGGCAGTAAATGCTACACACCTGGTGAGGCCTGAACATCCATATTTCTAAACGATGTCTAGATGATTCTGACATGTCGCTAGGTTCAGGGGTTTCTGATGTCCTTGAAATGTACCCTTAGCAGGTAACTGCTCTTCAACAATTGCAGAGGCCAGAACAAAACTAAACTTTATATTCTTTACAACATAAAGGAAAACTCAGGGTTGGCTCATTTGGGATATTTTGGTTTATAAGCAAAAGAAAACCTGACCCGAACTGATTTAAGCAAAAAGGGGAAATAATAAACTCATGTAATTGGCAAATCTGGAATGGTGTGCCTTCAGATCTGGCTTGATCCAGGACTCGAAAGAGATCACAGGGATCCATCATTTCCTCTGGTTTAGCTCTATTACCTGGCTGCCCAAAATGGCCACCTGAGGGATTTAGACTTCTCTTCGGGCCACAATAATTCCAGACCACATGTCCTCCCACTACACCGTTCTAGTGCTCAATTGCTGCATAACAAATTATCCCTAAACTTAATGGCTTAAACCAACTAGTCTATTATAGCTCACAATTTTGTAGGTTAGGTGTTTAGGAATAGCTCGGCTAGGCAGTTCCTCTCTTCATGGGACTCCAACGGGTGTCACTTGGTGGCATTCAATTAGTGGCTCGTCTACTCTAGAATTGCGCTCACATGCTGGACCCTTGAGCAGGAGCATGTGGCAGGCTGGGCTCACCTGGGCCCTCCCCTCTCCGGTAGTCTCAGGGCCCCTTTCACGGTCTCTCCAGCAGGACTGTCAGATGTCTCATAAAGTGGCCCTGCACACCCAGAGAGCAACACAGAAGCTGGTAGTCCTCTTCAAGGCCAGACCTGGAATGAAAATAGCACCCCTTGCACTGTTCTCCATTGCAAAACAATCACACGTCATCTCAGATTCAAGAAGAGGGGAAACAGGGGCGCCTGGGTGGCGCAGTCGGTTAAGCGTCCGACTTCAGCCAGGTCACAATCTCGCGGTCCGTGAGTTTGAGCCCCGCGTCAGGCTCTGGGCTGATGGCTCAGAGCCTGGAGCCTGTTTCCGATTCTGTGTCTCCCTCTCTCTGCCCCTCCCCATTCATGCTCTGTCTCTCTCTGTCCCAAAAATAAATAAACGTTGAAGAAGAGGGAAACAAATCCTACCTAACAAAGGAAGGAATAACAAAAAAATGTATGGGGTGTCTTTAACCCACTACCCCTCCAGGCCCAGTGGCAAAGACTGAATCTACCCAGAACCCCTAGAAAAAGCCCTGAGATTAATCTGTGGTCAAACTGGCTTGGGGAATGCACCCGTGCCTGAACCAATCTCTCTGAAAAGGAGCGTGGGAAATTTTGATTGGAGCTGGGTGCAGAAATAATTTTAGCCAATATTATGGCTAAGAAATCCTATAGGGGGGGAATGGTGGTGCATGGGTCCTGGGCAGGGATGTTAGTTTGGAGTAACCTAAGGAGCAGACCTGAACAAGGTCTTGGATGCAGGTGCCTTATTTGGGAAGTAACCCCAGGGAGCAAGAGTGAGGGAGTAGTGGGAAGGAGACAAGAGGGAGGAAAAGCCAATGTAAGAGCATTGTGAGCAATGAGGCTTGATTCTTCCTACTCTGAGATGCCCACAGAACATGTTCCAAACCTGACCACCTGAAGGACAGCAGCTGGGACATTGTTCCACCAGTTCCCTTTCTTTACTGGTTAAAGGGCTGCTCCTGGGGGCATCTCCAAATGCACCTTGCAGACTGAACTTGCAGGAGCAGAGCAGGCTCCCAAGGCTTCAGAGAAGGCCCCAAGGCAGAAAAGGATGTGAGCTTGACCTTCTCATGTGCAAGATGAGTCTAGCCTGTATGGAAACGTGTTCCCAGAGCTGATGCTGAAATCCAGAGGGCCAGGGAATGTGACTCTAGGTACCAAAAATATCTGTCACAGGAGCCAACCAACCAAATGGCTCCCACAGGGTCAGAGCCAAAGTCACTTTGCAAATGGCTCCCAAGGAGCACTTCTGCAGCTGATGTGCTGGGCATCCAGGGAGCCCCTCCTGTGTAGCAGATCAGTGCAGGACATCTTCCCTTTAGGCCTGTCAGTGCACCAGCCACACCACCAGAACACACCTGTGGCCAATCGAAGTGGGTTCCCTGGCACTCGTTGCAACAAGGGAGACCACCCACCATAAGGACACCGTGTAGGAGGTTGTCCAAAGAGGCTTATGAGATCAGATCTTGGATTAGGTGGTTCGAGGAAGTTCCAGGATGTATGGTCTTTCTCTAGACTGGATGCTGTCAGCAAATGGGCAATTTATGGTTGAGCATCTTTTATATAGAAGGAGATGGGAGGACAGAGTGGGGCTAAAGCTGTAGTTGATCAACAACCATTCATGCTTTCCAGGGAGAGGAAGCTATTTGGTCATTTTGTAGTTTGCCCAGTGTTTTGCTTTTGTCTTTTCACATGATGACAGCGTGGCTTTGTTCTGTCTCACTCCAGTGTGGTCACAAGTAACTTTGTCTAATGCTGGCATTTCTGTGAAATGCTGTGTTAAGTAGGGCGGGAACTCTGCAGCCCAGGTATGGGTACCAGGCCAAGTGGCTGGTGCCTTTTTCTTTCTTGGGTCTCATATGATACAGGCTGTGTTGCCCTCATGAGAGGGACAGGTGCCCTCGTTAGCCCCAGTGCATGGCTGTAAGCAGAATCAGCTCATGAAAGTACAATGTCTCAGAAGAGTAGGCACAGATCAGGAGGGCTCTTCTGTCTCTTGAAAAGCTCTAAGGGTGCCTGGAGATGTATGAGTAGATTTTCTCTACCTCTTCAGTGACTCACAACCGTGATGTCCATGGTTGAACCTCAGAAGTAGGGAGGGCCCACCGATCCATTTCCTGCCATTTGTTTGCAGGTGACAAAACATGATGGTGACAGCTCAGATAACCTTCCCGGCCACAAAATACTTAATCTAAATGGAGCCAGGCTGTCACGGAGGAGAGTGACAGGCATTGCATGTTGCAGACTGCTGTTGGCTGAAACCATCACAGGAGTGCTTTAAATGGGACTTGGAGCCTGTAGGGCAGTTTCTGAAGCAAGGTTTGTGCATGACCACTATTTTGACCAATGACAATAGTGGCCCAGGCTGGAGGACAGCCAGGCATTTTAATGCCCTTGGGCAAATCCAAGGTTTAAGGAAGTCAGCACAGTTGGGGTACCCGGTAGGGAAAATTACATGTTCCAAAGGAGGATCAGACTCCTTGATACCCAAATCAGCCTCACCATTGCCACTTAAACTATGCAAAGTCAAAGAAGGACCTCATCAGAATTTCTGGAAGCTCAACATTTTTCTTCCCATGCTTAAAACTGGGGTTCTGCACAGAGGCTAGCATGAGCCAGAGACAACCTCATCTGGCCAGCAGCACCCTCACCCAAGCTTGGGGTGTTATACAACTCTGACTACAAAGTTCAGTAAGGTGCTGTTGGAGACACCTCTGGTGCCAGCTTCACATGCCGTCCAGACCACTTCTGCTTTCAGCCACGGCTGCTGGACAGCTTCTATGCAGCTCTGATTCCCCTTAAACCCCATGCTAAGAGTCTTCTGCACCCCCCCCCCCGCCCCCACCGGATCTTCTATGAAAACAGAGTTGTTCACAGAGCCAGGGAGCAAAGCCCTTGACTTGCTGGGAAAAGTTAACACTCCCAAGGCAATGCTTAGTCATTGCAGGGATAGAACCAGTGGGTAGAAGCTCCAGTCTCTACTTCTTCGAGAACATGCCCATATATTGGCTTTTCCTTCTTCCCCGTCTCACTCCTCATTTCCCCAGTCCTTCCCAGTTTCGTCTCCCGCATCAACCAACTGCACCCAATCCTTGTCCAGGCTCTGCTTTCAGAAGAATCCTCACGAAACCATGCATGAACACAGTCTTCCTTTATTACAGGGGTTTTCCAGACAAACACAGCTGGTGCCAGTACATTTGTTCTCCAACTCAGGGCTGCAGAATTAGAACAGAGCCCAGACATCCAGATGCCTCTGAGAATCCTACCTCAGGGCCCTAGGCCCCACTATAGGGCTGGTCCTACATCCTAACGTAATCAAGAAATTCTTTCCTTTTTTTTGGATGGGTCAGGCCTTTCTAGCAGGAACCTTTAATGGCAAATGACATAAATTGCACCTAAATGAGCTTAGTCCTACAGAGGCAGGGAGATTAGTAGGAGAATATTGAAGTATCTCATTAATTAAAGGAAGGGCTGGATAACACAGGGGAGCATGACACTGGCTTCTTTTTTTTGTTGTTTGTTTGTTTATTATTTTGAGAGAGAGGAGAGAGAGGGAGGGAGAGAGAGAGCATGCCCAGACGGGGAGCAAGGTGGAGGGGTAGCACAGGAGAGTGGCAGAATGCCAAAGCAGCCTCCGCACTGTCAGCACAGAGCCCGGCACGGGGCCCAAACTCACAAACTGTGAGATCATGACCTGAGCCAAATCAGGAGTCGAATGCTTAACTGACTGAGGCCCTCAGGCTCCCCATGACCCTGGCTTTTTTTACCTGGCTGGAGAAGATGGCCCCCCAAAACTCAGAAGGCCCATATTAAAGAAGACAATGCATATACAAATATCATAATGTGAATGGGTTCCTGTAAGCTTCAGGAAAAAGTTGTTCACTGATTAATTCAAGTACCAAAACATATCTTCAATATGGTATGTGGTTACTAGGTATTTATTGAATGGATGAGTGAGTGAATGAATGAATGAATGATTGAAGAGAAGGTGGGAAAGAGAGGAGGTAGATGAAGGAAGGAGGTTTGGGAGGAAATGAGGATGAAATTACCTAGTTCCCAGCTTTGGACAGTCCCTGCTCTTTCCAGGGGTCATGACTGGTGATATTGTCCCAGCGGAACTCCGCTCAGAAGGCTGCTCTGGCTCCCCATTGCCTATGACAAAAAACTGACCTGCTTAATATTCCATGCTATTCGCCCACAGCCCAGCCCTAACCACCTCTCTCTCACACACCCTCCACTCAGGGCACACTGGCCTACAAACCCCATCCTGAGGGAGTTGTCCTGAGCCAGCATCACTGGCTGGTGATTTTCATCATTCCAAGTTTACAGAGGGAGAAACTGGCTTGCCCAAGATCACAAAACTAACAAAGGATTCAAATCCAGAAACACCAGATCTCAATGCCCTCGCTTTCTTCTGGGTTGCTCTGTGGCAGTCCTGACAAGGGAACTTGCGCCATCTGGTGGCAGGATTAGAATAGGCACCAGGTCACAGGACATCAAGCTATTGAAGCTGCAAGCTACCTGTCCCTAAAACGGTTTGTGAAACCTGGTGAAGCAAACAGGTTCATCTGTGTCCCACCCTCACCCCAACCTCATGGCCAAAAAAAAAAAAGTCAGCAAAATCCAATGCCACCTTAATACCAAAAAAGAACAAATAGTGCCAGGAGATTTCAGGAAAGTTAAAAACCCCTGGGCTGCTGAGTGTGCCCTGATGGGGTGAAGTGATTCAGAGAGAGGCAACTCCTATTTCCTTTTAAGCATCATCACACTTTTGAGTAGCTCAAAAGTCGTTCACCCACTGAAGATTCCAGCTACCATTTTATTTATTTTTCTTTTCTTTTTTTGGGATACTCTTATTCTTCATCATCTATTTCACCCATTTCCCCACCCACCTCCCCTCTAGTAACCATGTTTGTTCTCTTTAGTTCAGAGTCTGTTTCTTGATTTGTCTCTCTTTTTCTTTGTTCATTTGTTTCTTAAATTCCACATATGAGTGGAATCATACGGTATTTGTCTTTCTCTGACCAATTTCACTTACCATTATACCCTTTAGATCTATCCATGTTGTTGCAAATGGTAAGATTTCATTCTCTTTAAAAAAAAAAAAGTTTAATTATTTTGAGAGAGAGAACATGAGCAGGGGAGAGGCAGAGAGAGAGAGGGAGAGAGAGAATCCCAAGCAGGTTCCACGCTGTCAACACAGAGCCCAACGCAGTGCTTGAACCCATGAACTGTGAGATCATGACGTGGGTCGAAATCAAGAGTTGGACGCTTAACCGACGGAGCCACCCGGGTGCTCCATAGATTTCATTCTTCTTTTACATCCAGCTACCATTTTAAACATCCATTTTTAAGTGTCCGTTATGTGAAAGATGACATGAACACAAGCATCAGCCAAGGGTTGCTGTAAGTATCTAATCTTTAATTTGGGAAACCTCTATATGGGACTTAGCACATTTCATTGTAATTGCAGATTTGAGAAACAAATAACAACTTTTCTTTGGCCACAAGTGTGAAATTCTATCCCCACCCCTGTCCACTCCCAAGCTCCCCCCCCTCTCCCATCACAACCAACTTCAGCGCCTAGCATGTTGAATAATGAGAAAGTGCAGATCACACTATTCTGTGAGGAGACCTTGGGGCAGGATGGTGCAGACTCTACCACAGGCTGGCAACCATACTGTCAATGTGTAAGTTTCAAAAAGTTAAAAAAAAAAATATGACCCTCATTCAAATTAGAGTAAGCATGTGCCAAAGGTTTATTCAACTCATTAATGAGGGAATCAGCAGAATGATAAACTTGGGTCAAAGAATAGCAGAGGCTGGCATAATCAGAGGAAGAAAGGATATTGAAACGAAATGCTAAATTAGATTATGTCTTACAGGACAATGAAACCTTTGGGAGTTCTATTTTCTGGTGGATAGAATTTATTTGGCATCTGTACGAGGAAAAAAAACCATTTAGAAGTGACCACTCTTTCACAAATTAACATCCAATCTCATGGACTCTGAGCCCTAATCAATAATAAATAGTAAGCCAGAGGCATGTTTCTATAGACATTTAGATTATTCTTGAGTAGGTCTTGTTGGATAATGCCCCAGGGTAATACTGGAAGGACATACAGCCATTCTTTTGCCTTATTTACAGGTTTTAGATGATCTCTCAGCAGAACTGTTGGACTAGTCCTGAGATGTTTCCAGAACAATGTGGACTCCTCATGCTGCAGGGATTCTCAGAAAGCACCTAACACCTTCAATTTTGTAGATGAGGAATTTGAGGATAAGAAGATCTGTCACCAGAGAACTGGTGCCGTGCTAGGGGAGACCAGTCTAGAGCCCCTCTTCCTCACACAGGGCTGTGGGTTCCCTGGGGCTCCCAGATATCCAGCCCTTGCAGACTTCCAGAAATGCCCCCTCAATGCCATTTGACAACCCCAACCTGCCCTCCCTCATTCTCTTCCCCTCCACACACACCAGGGGCCATAAGGCAAGCTGAGGGTCAAGCACAAGTGAGGACACCCCTCCCTCCACCAGGGGGGGGATCTGTGTGATATTCCTCAGGCACTCCTGGCTGCCCAAAACAAGGAAAGGACAGAAAACAAATGGGTTAAACGATAGTCTCATCAGTTACAAATATCTCCTCAATAGACTCATCTCTCCAGAACTCTTTACTCTCTTAAGGATTAATGCTTTGCTAGAGGGCAAAACAACCTCAGCTTGGACAACAGCTATGCCTCCAGTAAGCTGTAAATTCTCTTTAGCATATGGAAATCCCTTTAAGAAACTTCCTCTTGACTTACTCCCCCCCCCCCCCCCAAAACTCCACGAATATAAGCATTCACTTGAACAACCCCAGTGCAGCTCTTTCTGCCCACGGGTTCTGTCCCCATGCTTTAATAAAATCACTTTTTGCACCAAAGAACGTCTTCAAGCATTGTTTTGGCCGTCTAGCTCCGAATCCCACATCACTCCAAAACTGCATCACTCTGGTCCCATCACCGACTTCCCCTATACCCCCAGGGGTGTCCAGGTAGCTCATAGCCTCTTTCACCTTCCAGCTGCCCTCTCCTCAGTCCTGCCGAAACTGTCAAAAGACAAAAGGGTAAAACCATGACCCTCATACAGATGTAAAAAATGAATATGTCAAAGATTTTATTTAACTAATGAGGGAACTATTTTATTTAACTAATGGGAGACTAGGAGACGTTATAGCCAGTTCAAAAGAGAATCCAAGGAAAAGGCATGTTTATAGATGAGGAGTATTTCAATGAGTATGTAAATGAGGGGAAAACCTGTTTTTTTATATGGTGGGAGGGCAGACAACTGAACCTTTACTGGGCAGCACAGAACCTGCATGCCTGCAGGCAAGAGCGATCTGGTGGCTGTAGGTTGCCTACGAGTTCGAGTTCAGAGTTGCAAAATAGCTCAAAGACAATGAGAGGCTAGACTCAGGAGACCTGTAAGGGTGGCCTCTAGACAAAGCAGTTTTCTATTGAAATAAAATGTTTTCTCTACCAGGAATATAGAAGCCCCTTACCATGTCCCTGGCCCCTCCAAATTTCCAAGGCTTCCCTTGACCCGAATCTGCTGCCCCCGTCCCCATCCTGAAACAAGCACTGTTTAATACTGAAGATGTACCTTGTGCCCGCAAGACCCAGCTCGAGGGGGGAACACCTCCCCACAGTACGGGGGTGCTCCTGGGAACCACGTGGCCTGTGTGTGTAGCAGTGAGGCCTCCAGCTCATCTGTGAGCAGCGGGAGGGGGGGGGGGTTATTTGGGTAATTATAACTCTCCAACCCAGTCATTAACTATCTGCCCACCCACTGCTCCATTCCCCACCCTGCTGTAGTCCTATTGATGAGGAGAACAAAGGCAAAAGAAATGTAGATAAAATTAAACGTCCTTATTTTGCAGCCCATTGAGAAATACCCGACTAGTGTGAGGTTCGTCAAGGAACACACTACTATCTTCAGGTTAATGTTTCGCTAGAGGCAAAAAACAACCTTAGTTTGACGATAGCCAGACCTCCAGGATCCTGTACGTCTTCTTTAACATATGCAAATCCTTTTGGAAACTTCCTTTATTTCTACCCAGCCCCTCACCCTAAAGAAAAGTATACAGTCAATCACTCCCCACAATCCATTGCCCACAGGTCCTGTCTTCCTGCTTCAATAAAAACACTTTTTTGCACCAAAAATGTCTCAAGTATTCTTTCTTGGACTGTTTACTCCTGGCCCATGTCACATCACTATCTTCCCTGTTTTTCATGACAATAGACCCCCTTACCCATGGGGGATACATTGCGACACCCCCCAGTGGATGCCTGACCCCTGCGAATAGTACTGACACCCTACATATATCATTTTTCTCCCATGCATACACAGCTATTGATGAGGTTTGGAATGGAGGGGTCCGGAGCTGACCGCCAAGAAAGAATTCGTGGGATGCTTTTGGTTAAAAAAAAAAAAAAAGGTGATTTTTATTACAGAATGCCAAGGGACAGGGACCATGGCAGAAAGAGCTGCACTGGGGTCGTGATGATGTGAAAGGGTATATATACTGTGGAGCTGGGGAAGGTAAAGGCAAAAGGGAGGTTCCAAAGGACTTTCATATTCTAAACAGGACTCAGAAGAGGGGCGCCTGGGTGGCTTAGTCAGTTAGGCAACGACTCTTTGTTTCAGCCCAGGTCTTGAGCTCATCGTTTGTGAGTTCAAGACCTGCATCAGGCTCTCTACTGGCAGCTCAGAGCCTGGAGCGTGCTTCGGTTCTGTGTCTCCCTCTCTCCTCTCTCTCTGCTCTCCCTTGCTTGTGCTCTGTCTCTCTCTCCCTCTCAAAAAAAATTTTTTTTTTAATTTACCTACCATATCCTTCTTGCCTTTGTTCCCCAGGTCACTATGGAGGGGAGAGTGACGTTAGGGCTCCAGGAAACTGAGTCTATAGGTTTCTGGAGATTAGGCTATTGATAAGATTGCCTTTTTCTTGTATTTACTAAAACATTTGTAAACTGATGGAGACTCACGTCCTGCAGGACTGTGATCTTTATCACAGTTTTTCCCCTTCATTTGTTCCTGGGCAGCCAGGAGTGCCTGAGGGATGTCATACATATCCCACTTAGAAAAGGGGCCGGTTTGTGGGATGTCAGCTTGCCTTAAGCTCCCTCATCACCTGTGATCAACTTTCATTTATAAATTATGCGCAGTAAGAGATTCACAACAATAACTAGTAATAAAATAGGGGCAATTACAACAATACACTGTAATAAAGGTTATGTGAAATGTGGTCTGTCTCATTCAAATATCTTACTGTATTGTACTCACTCTCCTTTTGTGGTAACGTGAGATGACAAAATGCTTATGTGACCAGACAGAGTGAGGGGAAAGTTCTCCAAAAGTGTGTACATGTGCAAAGCAGTTGTCAAATATCCCATACTGTCACAAAGTTAGGAATCCTTGAAAAGAATTTGACTGAATGTATGTATATAATGGTTTTGACCAAATTCTTCTTTGAAATTTCCAGCTGCCTTCCTTTTGGACCCCAGCGTAAGTTCTAGTATGATAGGGAAATATAGGATCAATAGGCAGAGAGGTCCCTGCGTGGGGAAAAAAACACGTATTTTGGAACAATGCCAGAGCCTCTGACCCACTCTGGTGTAAGGTCCCTCAGGTGTAAGGTCCCTCTTAAGAATGTAAGACAGCACCTACTCCCCTTGGCTTCCCCTCAGGAATTTGACAATCAAAATACCTGACTAAAATAACTAAACCATAATCTTATGTTAACGGAGGGACAGTACGATCAGTCTGACTCCTCACACAATGGAGTTGGGCCAATGAGGAGTGGACAACGCAGCGCCTAGAGTTGGCCCGGCCAGTAAGGGCCAGAACCTGAGAAGGAACGAGGGGGAAGGGAGGAGGGCTGACCAAAAGCCAGTAAAACAAAGTTCCTTGCCGACAGTCACGGGTATTCACCTTCCAATGGCCCCTCTCTGTAAAGAGAGCTTTCCTACCATTCTTCCTTTCTGAGCTTATACTCTGATAAACTTCTGCCTGCTGCTCGTTCCGTGTCCACCTCTTCATTCTTCGAAGCGGCGAGACAACGAACTCGCCGGGTATTGAGGGTAAAAAAAAATCCTGCAACTTTTCTTTAGGGGCTCATCCCGGGATATCAATGTCCTCTAACTGTAAGTAAAGAGCAGCCGGCACCCAGCCCTTTCCTTTCTATCCTAAATAAAACTCTCAAACCCAAATAATGGGCACCCGTTAGCCAGTAAGAATAATAGCAGAGCTGGGTCTCCTCCCATCTGATCCCCCAACATAGTGGGCACTGTCGGTGTGATGGAGCCCCAACTGCCTTTCGAGAAGAACCCCCAGATGCGCTGGATTCAGGGGAGGCCGAACAGCAATTGTGAAGGGTCCTGACAAAGGCTACTCTTTGGTGGATGCCTGGAGGCTGTCGCAGAAACCTGATCGCTGACTGCCTGTTTGGGTGTCTGGCGAATTCTCCTCTTTCTGTCTCTAATCTGTGTTTTAACTTCAACTGCAGGATGCTAGATTTACTATATGTCTGAGAGATATATACAGGAGAGAACATACAGTACTCCTTGTACTTAATGGTGTTTGGAAAGAAGATGGAAAGAACTGTGATTTTACCCAAAGATCAGGACAGCATGACCTTTTGAGTTGTTTTGCTCGAGGCCTGGTTAAAATTGCCCCTCCTTTGATCCAAAGGCTGAGGAAACGATGGCGATGACCTTGCTAGTAGCCTCCAAATGTTCCACACTTGTGTTGTTTCTCTTTAGGAATAGATGCCTGTACCATGTAAAGGATGGATAATATAGGAAGGGCTTTTACATGGGAGCCATTTTGCTACACTTAGCCCAGTGTATGCTGATTTGGAACAAACTAGATACTCTAAAATGGACGTCCACATGGCTGGAAGATATTTATGTGGGCATTGCTGAACAAGGCAGGGGAATAGACCTTGACTTTGGCCCTTTTAGCACCCCCCCTCAATGGCCAAACGATCGATATATAAATTACTGTTGGGCCAAAATAAAATTAGTGCATCTTTCTACAACCAGGGCAGTCTTGCTTGGTCACAGTCCATCCCCCAAAATCCCGCGGAGGGAAATGGAGGGGTAGGAGAAATCGGGGAAGACAAGATCAGCTCTCAGAGGCAGGGTCAAGCCTGAGTAAGAGAACTACTCCCAACACCTCATGAGACCGGCAGGGCTTTTTGGCTGCCAGTCGCATAGCCAGTCAAAACTCGGGGCCAGGAGATGAGGCTTCTCCTGGCCACAATCGGGATCAAGAGGTAAGGTATCTCCTGGCCAGCTATAGGAAATTGAGATAAGGGACGCCTTTTCCTCCTTTTTCCTATAGAGGGCAATTTCCCAACCAAGGCCAATACTCCTTTGGGATACATTCTGAAAAATTGGGATGATTTTGATCCACAAACCCTGAAGAAAAAGCAACTCATTTTCTTTTGCACCGAGGCTTGGCCTCAATACAAATTGGAGGAGGAAACCTGGCCGCCAGAGGGAAGTATCAATTATAATACTATCCTACAATAGGACTTGTTTTGTAAATGTGAGGGGAAATGGGGAGAAGTCCCCCTGTTCAATGTTTTTGGGCTTTAAGAGAAAATCAGGACGTGTATGCAACGCAACGTCGACCCTGGCTTATTGGCTTTCCAAGCTCCAGCAATCAGGAGGGGAGACAATCAAGGGCCCTTTGGCTGTGCCCAAAGCAGGACCTAGAGAAAGAGGAAGCAAAGTCTCCCACCTCCAGCTCCTCCTCGGGTCCTCCATCCATAGATCCAGACTTAAAAACGTGCACTTCTGCTCCCCACTGCCCACCTTAGCCAGGCCTTCCCCATAATGAAACAGGCATGTTTTCCCTAAGAGAAGCTGGAGTGCCAGGAGGAGGGCCGCACGGAGGGAGCACTATGATAAGATCACAAGTACCTTTTCATTATAAGACTTAAGACAGATAAAGAAGGGGCGCCTGGGTGGCTCAGTCGGTTGAGCATCTGACTTTGGCTCAGGTCATGACTCTCATGATTTCTGAGTTTCAGCCCCCACACTGGGCTCTGTGCTGGCAGTGCAGAGCCTGCTTGGGATTTTCTCTCTCTTTCTGCTCCTCCTTGCTTGCTCCTCTCTCCAATAAATAAATGAACTTAAAAAAAAAAGAACTAAGGTTAAGCCCTCAAATTATGCTAAACTGGCCACTATTTTACAGACACAGGAAGAAACCCCAGTGAGGCTCTCATTCTCACATTCTTTTTTTGATAATGCCAGAGAGCCCCACTCCCTTGCTAGGAAGGGACATTATGACTGAATTAGGGACTACAGTGCTCCTGGCTCTAGGCCAAATAAACAACTGCCTCCCTCTGATGGAAACTGATAATGATTCACCAGTATGGGTGATACAGGGAGAACTGGGCAGAGCCTTAACCTCAATACCTGTGCAAATACATCTTAAGGATCCCACTTCTCTTCCATGCCGGAAGCAGTATTCTCTAAAACCAGAGGTTAAAACAGAGCTAGTAAAAATTAAAGAAACTCTGAAGAACAGGGGCTTTTAAAGGAATGTAACAGCCCCTGTAACACTCGATATTGGGAGTACAGAACCCTAATGGGGGATGGAGGCTAGTGCAGGATCTACACATCATTAATGAAGTGGTTGTCCCCATCCACCCTGTGGTTCCAAACCCCTATACCTTGCTGGCCTAGATTACACCAGATATGAAATGGTTTAGTCTTAGATTTAAAAGACGATTTCTTCTGTTTTCCAGTACATCCAGATTCTCAATTCTTGTTTGCCTTTGAGGATCCCGTCCTTCCGGCTTCGGGCTTCACAATTAACTTGGACAGTGTTGCCCCAGGTCTTTCAAGATAGTCCACATCTATCTTAACACACGTGATCTTTTGGAATTTTCAGCCGATAACTGCGCTTTGCTGCAATATGTGGATGACCTCTTGCTGTGTGCCCCTTCTGAACCAACTATACAGGCTGGTACCAAGGCCCTCTTCAATTTTCTAGCAGAAAGAAGATATAAAGTCTTCCAACAGGCCCAATTGTCTGAGACTTCTGTTAAATATTAGGATTAATCCTTTTGGAAGGCACAAGAAGACTAGGAAAGACAGAATTCAGCCTATTGTCCTCGTACCCCCTTCCGGAAGAAACTTCTTAGACAACTGAGAGTTTTTAGGCAATACCGGCCATTGTCACTTACGGATATCAGGATATGGAGAGGTAGCTCGCTCCCTCTGATCACGGACACACAGGCCACAAATACTCACTTACCGGTATGGGACACTGAGTCAGAACAAGCTTTTAGAAACCTTAAGCTCACATTGTTGGGCACCCCAGCCTCGAGCCTTCCCATTGGAAGTTCTTTTAACTTATATGTTACAGAGAGAAAGGGGGTAGCGTTGGGCATTCTGACTCAGAAATGAGGCCCAATACAGCAACCAGTGGGGTATCTTAGCCAAGAACTTGATCTGGTAGCTTGTGATGGCCTGCATGTCTTAGGGCCGACACACATGTGGCCCTTTTAATTCCTGAAGCTACAAAACTAACCCTTGGGCAAGACCTTACAGCCTAGGCCCCACATAATATCCAGGGGCTCCTACTGGTGGACGGCAGCCATTAGTTCACAGCCGGCAGCCATTAGTTCACAGCCGCCTTCTGCAGCCTCAGGCACTCCTGCCAAAGGGGCCTGCTGTGTACGTAAAGACCTGCTCCTCTCTGAACCCAGCAGCCTTCCTGCCTGAGGAAGGTAAGGAGCTAACACAACAAATGTTAGCCCAAACTTATGCTGCCCGAGAGGAATTAAGGGAAACTCCTATGGAAAACCCAGAATGGACCCTCTACACAGATGGGAGTTCTTTTGTTGAGCAGGGCTCCCAAAAAGCTGGGTATGCAGTGGTGACGCTTCATAAAACTCTGGAAAGTGGCACCCTACTATCAGGAACTAGTGCTCAGCTGGCCGCATCAGTTGCACTTACTAGAGCCCTAGAATTAAGCAAAGACAGTTAACATTTATACTGACTCTAAGTACGCTTTCCTAGTCTTACATGCTCATGATACAAAAGACATTTTTTTTAACAGCTTCAGGGTCTCCTATCAAGTATTACCAGGAAATTACCCGACTTTTACAGGCTGTTCACCAGCCCTTAGAGATAGAACACTGCAAAGGACACCAAAAAGGAATGGATGAGATAGCAGAGGGAGACAAGCTGGCTGTAGCCACAACAAAATCGGCAGCCAGATCTTAAGTTACTCCTACCATTGCCTCCCTTATCTGGGATGGCTGTATAACTCAAGAAAAGCCTCACTACTTGACAGAAGAAAAAACAATGGGCATCAGAACGGGGTTCCACACCCAGCCTACAGGGTAGTTGTAGATGGATGACGGCAGACTTCATTCACCGGCCGCTAGCCAGTGGAAGGCTTAAAAACTCTACATTACACCTTCCATCTACATTTGCAGGGTTTTACCTACGTAAATGTAGGTAAAACCCTGCAAATGGCTCAAAAACTTTCTACAGGAAGGAATTTAGATAAGACTATTGAATATATTCTAAAAACCTGCGATATCTGCCAAAGAAATAACCCACTCTCTCACCCGCAGGCTCCAATAGGGTTACAAAGAACTGGAAATTATCCCAGGGAGGATTGGCAAACAGATTTCACACATATGTCAAAAACACAAGGATATAAATATCTTTTGGTATGGGTAGACACCTTCACACTTTGGGTTGAAGCCTTTCCTCACAGGACTAAAAAAGCCTCAGAGGTGGTTAAGCACTATTAAATGGGATTGGTCCTCTGTTTCGGACTCCCTAGATCCCTTCAAAGCTCTAATGGTCCCTCCTTTAAGTCTTCAGTAACCGAAGGGGTATCTAGGGCTCTGGGCATTGATTATCATCTGCACTGTGCCTGGAGGCCACAAACCTCAGGGAAAGCGGAAAAGACCAAAGAAAGCATTAAGAGACATCTTAGAAAGATGGCCTAAAAAACAAGTCAGAACTGGATACCCCTACCTCCAATTGCTTTGTTTCAGATTAGAACTATCCCCATGAAAAAGGGCCTAAGCCCTTCTGAAGTTCTTTATGGAAGACCCTTTCTTGTTAATGACTTGATGGCAGGTAAAGAGGTATTTGATTTGGTAAACTATGTAATTCCTTTGGCTAAATTCCATCAGACTCTTCAGGAATTATCTGTCTCTTAACTCTGGGATGACTAGCATCCCCTGTATAACCCAGGAGATCAGGTACTCATGAAAACCCTTCCTTCTTTGTCCCCATCTTTAGGACCAGTGTGGAAGGGTCCACACATGGTCATCTTGGCAAATCCTACTGCTGTCAAAGTACTGGAATTTGACTCCTTGATTCATCGCTCCTGAGTTAAGCCGTGGTTTCCATGAGAACAGGACAACACGGAGCCCGAGTTAAGTTGTGAAACAGGAGAAGGCCTTAAATTGATATTCAAGAAAAGGACAGCACAGAATGAAGATAAGTAACACAATATACTGGAATATAATAATAATATGCCTATGGGGTTCAGAAACACTTCCTGTATGTATTCCACCAACCCCACCACTATTAGGGGTGAATGATAGGATCCCTTTGGTTGAGGCAGCTAACCTAACTTTTATAGAGGGAGACCGTGTTTTAAAATATGACCTGGAATATGGCAATTTTACAATTTGGCATTGGGATAATAGCCATATCCTTAACTTACCTAAGGGCAAACCTTTTACAGGTTACTTATTTGTAAAATTAGAACAAAGTCATAAATATTGGGCTGAAATTTTGCCCAGCAATGAAACTGGAAGGGAATTATATAACTCAACTAAAAAGATACATTGTATTGCCATAGATATAGATGATCGAAAAATTAGAAAGGTCCCAGGTTATGAAGACCAAGATATTGCGGCTGGATGTGTGATGTGCCATAGTATTGCTTGTCCAGATAGTCTCCTGCCCTGTCAATGCGGCTGGAAGGCTAATCACGCATTATTCTTAAAGGTCCAATGGTGGACCCAAGTGCCTACGGGAAACATCACGGTTAGACCCGGAAGGCTTTGGGAACCTTTGTGGCAAAGCCAAACCACCGCCTACCTGGGAGTCTCCTCGATTTTGTTGACTCTAACTTGGGACACCCAGAGGTTTTGGGTTGATACTTACTATCCTAATTGCTCCCACTCCATACATTTACAATGGAAACAACACCTATGGTGGATACAACATTACTGGCCCCAAAATAACAAGATAATGAAAAGAGATTTTATAGGAGGGATAGGAACAGGATTAGGCATATTGGGGCAGGCAGAATTTGCTGCTGCTGAGGAACGACACAATTTGGAAAAGGATTCCTTATCCAAAATAGGCCATATTAAAGGCACTTTGTTTCAAGAAGAAGGCAAAGGATGGGAAACTCTTTCAAAAGAAAACGAGGTCTTAGTAAGGTGGATAAGTAAGACCAGAGAAACCGTACAAAGGCATTTCCAAACTCAAACCTGGGAAAGGGCATGTATTCTCACCCAGGAAGGATTGCTCACCATGTTAATGCAGATGGAATCTGAGGTGGCCATGGGACAATGGCCTACTCTAATGAATGCTGAATTGGAAACTCAAAAATTATGGCCTATATATGGAAGCCCCAAGTTATGGAAGATTATTACTGGGGGCTGTAACTCGAGGCGTTGCATCTTAAGGGCACATGTGCCTCGGATGGACCATGCTAATTCATATCCAATAGTTCAGCTTGCAGGCATAGGGATTATATTAAATCAGACAAGGATTTTGCCAATGGGGAGTCGATGGGCCATAATGTCAAATGAATCAGCTTGGGCTCCCATATCTCTTTCTAACTGCGAAGAGAGAAATAAAATCTGGCTGTGCCCTCAACAAAGCTGGAACCCTGATTTCGCTCAGGTCTGGCCACTTGTCTCTACCCCAATAACCAATAGCATTTGGTACATGGGTAGAGGGAAATTTTGCTGGGAAAGTAAACAAGGAGAAATAGCTGACACGGAGAGTTTTACCTGTGAGCATATGTACCATGTACTAAATCATACTGGAGTATGGTGCAACACTGGAACCGTTGGTCGAATACATTTACAAAAGATTAACAAGACTTACAGTAATCTGGATATTGAAGATCGATCTTTCCTTGAGGTAGAATTAAATATGCCTCATGGAATTGTTCCTATGGAAACTGGATGGCCAAAGGAAGAATTGAGGATTGAGGACCACGAGCTAGCTCAGGTGCTTAATTATCCTAATCAACAATATCACCAGATCCAAATAAGTATGGAAGAGGGAGGAAAAGCTATAGTTAAATTGGTAAAAAATTATGACCAGACATGCCAGGGATTTTTAGGATGGCTACAATGCAGCTTTCCTTCCTATGTTGTGGCTTCCTCCCTAGGGGGCGCTGCATTTGGAATATTGCTTGTTGGTCTGATATTCTTTTTGTGTGTCATTCGTAGACGCTGTTGTATACGCCAGAAAAATAAGACATCCAAGGCAATTTTGCAAACCAAGATGTAACAAACACCCTCCCATTAGATCGGATCTCTGGATCGACTTCTGAACCTGCCCTGACTGCGGTTCCCCTGTCATCGTCCCCCTTCAGCAGGAAGCAGTTTAGATCGGTCATCGTCCTGGTTCATAATAGCAGTTAGGAGTCATGTGTTCAGAGTGGGGATTATAATAGGGAGAGATAGGATAAAATAGGCAGAGAGGGAAAGGTTAGGACCTGAGGTCCCTGTGTGGAGAAAAACACATATTTTGAAACAATGCTGGGAGCATCTGACTACGCCAAACCCCCTCAGGCGTAAGGACCCTCTTAAGAATGTAAGACACCACCTACTCCCCCTCAGGTTTCCCTCAGGAATTTGACAATCAAAATACCTGACTGAAATAACTAAACCATAAAACTTATCTTAACCGAGGGACAGTATTGACCAGTCTGACTCCTCACACAATGGAGTCGAGCCAGTCAGGAATGGATAACCCAGCGCCTGCGCCTAGAGTTGTGCAGCCAGTAAGGGTAGAACCTGAGAAGGAATGGGGGGGCAGGGAAGGGGTGACCAGATTCTTATAAAACAAGGACCCCTGCCTATGGTTGCGGGTATTCACCTTCAAATGCCCCCTCTCTGTAAAGAGAGCTTTCCTGCTATTCTTCCTTTCTGACCTTATACTCTAATAAACTTCTGCCTGCTGCTCGTTCCATGTCCACCTCTTCATTCGTCGAAGCGGCGAGACAACGAAGCCTGGGTATTGATGTACAGAAAATCCTGCAACGCCAGGTTTGGTAGGACGAGGTGGTTCCCTCCCTCGTTTGTCCCTCAGTCCCTTAGTTCTTACAGCCATTGGGCTGCCCTCGGCCTGCCCCTGTGTAGCACTGTACTAGTGTGTGATCACTCACCACCATTCAGCCAAGGGCACATAGGCTCCCAAATCTTCCACCTGCTTCCACCACTAAGTTACAGTATGACCTGGGACTCCTTCTCAGCGTCCAGGAAACTATGAGGACTTTTGTTGTTGAAAGCTCAGTGATTTGAAATCTCATGTAAGGCAAAGAAGCCGTGTAGCACTTAAAACAGAAATTTCACTTCAAGGACTTTTCTGGAGTTATCAGGGAGTCTGCCATGCTGGAGGTGGAAAGCCGCCCTACTACCAGGCAGTCTCAGGACTGGCCTATACTACTCCTCTCCCTTCCTGGCCTACACCACTTCTGGGCCTCAGGACACCAGAGCTGCTGCTCTCCTCTGGCCTGGGTCTCAAATGCAGCATCCCTGGACTGCGAGTCAGCCTGAAGCCCAGCCCTGCCCTCCTGTGAGCCCATCTCCTTCAGAAGGAGGCCTTCCCTTTGGCACCTCCTTTCCACATCAGAAACCCAAGTGTTCGCTGGTTCTGTTGGGGCCATAAAACAATCCTGCCAACAAAAAGACCTCTTCATGTGTGTACAGAAGAGAGCAAACACAATTTATTGTTACTTAAGAACCAACAGACTCACATGTGAGGTAACTCGGAAGTGACTGAAGTCGACACGATTGCACATGAATTTCTGCAGTAAAGTGGAAGAAGGAATAAGGACAACTTCTCATCTCTCATCTCCTTGAGAGGCTAAGGAGTAGGCCTTGTAAGGATCTCCTGAGTACCTCCAGATGTTGTAGGAATTTTTACCTCAAAACCCGAAGTTCGTTGCTTGCCACTTCAAAGAATGAAGAGGTGGACAGGAACGAGCAGCAGACAGAAGTTTATGAGAGTATAAGCTCAGAAAGGAAGAACAGCAGGAAAGCTCTCTTTACGGAGAGGGGGCATTCGAAGGTGAATGCCTTCTATAGGCAAGGGGTCCTTGTTTTATCAGGTTCTGGTTGTCTCCTTCCCTGCCCCCTCGTTCCTTCTCAGGTTCTACCCTTATTGGCTTGATAACTCTAGATGCTGGGTTGTCCACTCCTGATTGGCTGGATTCCAAGTATGAGGGGGTGGTCTATGGCCATGATGTTCCTTGTGGGTCATATGTTTTATGGTCTACCATGTTTTTTCAGTTAGGTCTTTTGTCAAATTCCTAAGGGGAAGTAGGTGGTATTTGTTACATTCTTAAGAGGAACCTTCTATCCGAGGGGGTTTGCTATAGTCAGATGCTCCAAGCATTGTTCCAAAACATATGTTTTTCCCCACCCAGGAACCTCAGGTCCTAACCTTTCCCTCTCTGCTTATTTTATCCTATCTTTCCCTATCATACAGAGACTCCTGAGTTCATTTTTCATGGTGTGTGTTTATAGTTCCAGGGGTCAGAAAGACCTCAACCTTGCATTATCTTATTTTTTTAAAGTTTATTTATTTTGAGAGTGAGAGCACACGCATGCGTGTGCGCGTGCACACACACACACAAGCAGGGGAGGGCCAGAGAGAAGAAGAGACAAAATCCCAAGCAGGCTCCTTGCCATCACTGCAGAACTGGATGAAGGGCTTGAACTCACAAACTGTGAGATCATGACCTGAGCCAAGATCAAAAGTCAGACACTTAACCAACTGAACCACCCACGTGCCCCTCAACCTTGCATTATAAAATCAAAAGTTTGTGCCTCTTCTTAGGCCCATTTGGTTTGCACGAAGACTCCCTAAGGATGGAGAAATGGGAGATAGGTGCTTTCTCCCTCAAAGACAGTATCCTTATTTTACCTTTACAGTCCCCTTGGAAAAGCCACCAATATTATTCCAAAACTCACCCCTTTTTTGATAGAACTCTAATGACAATCTCCCCTCCTTTTTCTCTTGGTGCATCATTTGGTGCGAATCTGTACAGTTCATTGGGCTTATCAATAATTTCATGTTTATTATCCCATCTGATCTTCAAAACTCATCATTTTACTGACATAGAAACAAAGTGACTATCGTAAACTTGACTTAAGGGAGCTGAGACGTGAACTCAGGTTTTTGATATCAAAGAGCTCATCTTTTTCAGCTTCCCAGAATAAATTGCTGGGCCATTCTAATGCAAGCAAAGAAAGAAAGGTCATATAAGAAGAGGAAGTAGGGAGAGGCATTTTATATTTCTTCAGTTGAGCACTGTGCTGCATTCTAGAACAGAGCCACTCAATAGAACTCTCTGTGATGATGGAAATGTTCTTTACTTGAACCATCCAATATGGTAGCCACAAGCCACAGCCACATGTGTCCATGGGTACTTGAAATTAAGAACTGACTTCTTAATTTTATTTCATCTTAATTGAAATGTAAATTAAAAAAAAACACACATAGTCAGGGGCTACCATGTTGGACAGCGCAGCTCCAGAATGCAAAAGCCCTGCTAGGTGGGTAAGATGTCCCCTTGCCTGGTAACCAGTGGGCTGTGTTTGCCTCAGGCCTTGGAGTGAAGCTTCCACAGATGTTATTCACATTAAGTAGGCTGCCCCTTGGGAAGAAGAACATGTGAGCCCAGAGAGGTTTCAGCTGCTGACATGGCTTGGGCTGTCAACATTCCTGTCCAGTGGGGCTCTGGCTCCCCCAACAGGGCCTGGCCCCTGTCAGCTCCCCCCTCCTTCTCTTCCTCTGTCCCCTCTCCCAGCCCAGAGCACGGCACTCATCCCCAGGTTGCTCCTTCAGGCAAATCAGGACAACTTCATCAGAGAATAGAAATCAGGACAGGACAACTTCATCAGAGAACAGAAATAATTGTTCACCTGCTTAAAAGTCATATCAGAACACAGCTGAGAGAGACCTTCAGAATTCTTTCTTCACACCCACCCTGTTTCACAGTTAAGACAAGGCCTGGAGAGGTGACCAGTAACGTCCTTGGCCTCTTTGCCTAGGGCCCCGACCCACTGAGCTCACAGATGGGGCAGAACGCGTGTGTAAGCAAGAAAACAGGAGCCATCTGGCCATGGTCAGGCATTCCTCTTGCCTGGTTACGTCCATGCAGTGATTCCCTTAAAAGTGATGGTGTGGCCCAAGAACAGACATTCAGATCAATGGAATAGAATAGAGAACCCAGAAATGGACCCACAAACGTATGGCCAACTAATCTTTGACAAAGCAGGAAAGAATATCCAATGGAATAAAGACAGTCTCTTCAGCAAGTGGTGCTGGGAAAACTGGACAGTGACATGCAGAAGAATGAACCTGGACCCCTTTCTTACACCATACACAAAAATAAACTCAAAATGGATGAAAGACCTCAATGTAAGACAGGAAGCCATCACAATCCTCGAGGAGAAAGCAGGCAAAAACCTCTTTGATCTTGGCCGCAGCAACTTCTTACTCAACACGTCTCCAGAGGCAAGGGAAACAAAAGCAAAAATGAACTACTGGGACCTCATCAAAATAAAAAGCTTTTGCACAGTGAAGGAAACAATTAGCAAAACTAAAAGGCAACTGACAGAATGGGAGAAGATATTTGCAAATGACATATCAGATAAAGGGTTAGTATTCAAAATCTACAAAGAACTTATCAAACTCAACACCCAAAAACCAAATAATCCAGTGAAGAAATGGGCAAAAGACATGAATAGACACTTCTTCAAAGAAGACATCCAGATGGCCAACCGACACATGAAAAAATGCTCCACATCACTCATTATCAGGGAAATACAAATCAAAATCACAATGAGATGCCACCTCACACCTGTCAGAATGGCTAACATTAACAACTCAGGCAACAACAGATGTTGGCAAGCATGCGGAGAAAGAGATCTCTTTTGCATTGTTGGAGGGAATGCAAGCTGGTGCAGCCACTCTGGAAAACAGTATGGAGGTTCCTCAAAAAAATAAAAACAGAACTACCCTACGACCCAGCAATTGCACTACTAGGCATTTATCCACGGGATACAGGTGTGCTGTTTCGAAGGGACACATGCACCCCCATGTTTATAGCAGCACTATCAACAATAGCCAAAGTATGGAAAGAGCCTAAATGTCCATCAATGGATGAATGGATAAAGAAGATGTGGTATATATATATACAATGGAGTATGACTCGGCTATCAAAAAGAATGAAATCTTGCCATTTGCAACTACGTGGATGGAACTGGAGGGTACTATGCTAAGTGAAATTAGTCAGAGAAAGACAAAAATCATATGACTTCACTCATATGAGGACTTTAAGAGACAAAACAGATGAACATAAGGGAAGGGAAACAAAAATAATATAAAAACAGGGAGGGGACAAAATAGAAGAGACTCATAAATATGGAGAACAAACCTGAGGGTTATGGGAGGGGTGGTGGGAGGGGGGATGGGCTAAATGGGTAAGGGGCATTAAGGAATCTACTCTTGAAATCATTGCTTCACTATATGCTAACTAATTTGGATGTAAATTTTAAAAAATAAAAAATAAAGTTAAAAAAAAAAGTGATGGTGAATAAGGGTCAAGTTTGGCAAAGAGGACCAAGTTTCTAATCTTGAACTATCAATGCATGCCTTTGGGTCACTTACAGGAGCAAAACATTTCCATCGTGTTCTTAAAGAGTCTCCATAATATAATTCTATTTCTTTAATCCCCCTTTGAAGAAATTAGGCCCAATTCTCATAAACAAAAATACTTGGAGCATATTTACTGATTGAATAAGAGTACTTATCCATTTGGGGGCTAACTACTAACAATCCTAACACTTCTATAAGCAGAAAGTCCTGCTTCAATTCTAACTTCACTGATTTTTTCCCCCCCTCAGCATGGTGTGTTGAGTGCTTAGCCATGCCAGATGGACAAGTCATGAGTAGGCCACATTTGGCTGGAAACATATAAGCTGTATCTGGTGGACTGTGCCAAAGGTCTAAAGTTCAAGGTTTCAGATATGGCACCACAGTCACCTGAGACTTGAAGCAAGAGCTGCTCGCCTGATTTGAAACAGTTTGGATAACAAACCATTGGGTACTGCTGAAATGTATCAGGGAATTAGTTGTCATAAAAACATTCAAAATGAACATCCCAAAGTGCCAGCAAGCAGGAAACAGACATGTCAGTAAGGTGGGTAGTGAAGGTTCCCATGAGTATTACATCTCACTTTTAATGACATCATATGAGCCTATGTTCCATTTCTCTCTATAATTAGGGCTAATAATTCAATATCTTCAAGTGGATATTTATGGCAGATTTTGGAAATATTAATCTGTTATTACTAGAGTTACATTGGTCTGAATTTGAATATGGAAAACACAGCCAAAGACTCGCTCATCTCAAAACACAAAAAATTAGCAAAAAATTAGTCCCATGGGCTTGCTGTCTGATGTCTGTCTGGCCAGCAACATGAGAGTGGCTGACTTATTTTAATGTTTCAAACTGCTTCCATTTTATCACTTGGAAAATTTTTCAATTATTCCAACACGGCCACAGAAGAGAGAACATGAGATTTGGAGTCAAAAGTATTGGATTGAAATGCCAAGCCTGACACTTAGATTACTTTCCAAAAATAGCCACCCCTTCCCTACCCACCACCTCCATGGGAGAAGTGTATTTCCCTGCACCTTGACTTTGGGATTGGCCATGTGACTTGGTTTTGGCCAATGGAAAACTGGCAGACATGGCTCTTGCACTGCTGTCCTGGCAAGTCCCCGGGTCTGAGGAAGAAGGGTGGCATGGGACCAGAACCAGCTGCAGCCTGCTGTTTACAGTCACCAGCCAACTCCTGCTGATCCCTAGACACAAGAGAGAACAAACGACTACTGCTTTAAGTTTTGGGTGGTTTGTAGTACAATACTCGACACATTAACAAAAACTTGGTTCCAGTTAACATTGGGATAATGGTATCAACATCACATGTAATCCAAATGACATCGTGCTATTATCATTCTACCTGCTTAAGAACAAATGAAGTGCCCCACTCTCACCTTGGCTTCCCAACATTGTATGTGGTGCTAATTTGGTTAAACTGGGACTACACAACTACATTTCCAGAATCCCCTCCCCTGTGTGGTCCTAAGTTAGCACTGGCCACCAGAGAAAGATTGGAAGTAATATTCCAAATTCTGTCACTTGGGACTGCAGACTGGGACCCAGTGCCCTCTGGGGTGACCCTGGATGGCCTGTGCTGCCTTCACAGATAGTGCCCATTAACAGTTTGTTTCCCCCCCTTCTCCACTCTCAATCTTGGCATTCATCTTTGTCCAAAGGTTCAACATTTGACCCTATCCAAGAACTCAGTTCCCCTCTAAGAATGAAATCTGCCCCCCAAATCTTTGCTTAGTGACTGGACCCTGCTACCCTGATCAGGTCTCAGATGGGAACTACTTGCCTTGGTCCCAAGTGTTGACCCACTGAATAGCACCTGTGGCTCTGTGCCACTTATTGGGATGCCTCATCCCTTACTAGACATTTACCTCTATTTGGGAGCCAACTCTTACTGAACCCCTTCCCCTGTCAAATGCCCCTCATTTGACTTCCTTAGATACACCTCCCCCATGTAAGCATTTTGTGAGCTAGGGGATAGTATTTTTAACTGTGATTCCCTATTCATTTGTCCTTTGTTTCAAGCCCTTAACAAGGAATAATTTGTAAAATGGTTTCCCAGTCAAATATGTAATCATGGGCAATTTGCTTTGTAGGAAGCAGGGAGTGGCAGGCATCCTCCAATGGAGTTAGAGAAATCCTAATTGCTCACACCTGCAGAAGCTGTCACTTTTGTAAGGTATGTAATTAGCAGCCAGAGTGTGTGCTAGAAACGATGGGATTGTCTGTTTGAACAAGGGACGCAGGCCAGAGACTGCCCAGTTTGGCGCTCTCCAACTCTGTTCATTAGCCCAGCCTGGGCTCTTGGGTCACTTGCTAAGGCTGATTTCATGCCTGAATACAAGGTGTGGGGTCAACTGAGTCCACACGCCTTTCTCCACAAAGCAGTTGTGACCACTTAAAAAAATTGGACCCTCTGTACTTTGCGATTATGAATTTCCTGTTTTTCTAGTCCAGTGGTTCTCAGCTTTGGTTGCACATTAGAATCACCAGGGAGATGCTTTAAGAATCCTGGTGTCCAAGCTGCACCCAGGCCAATTAAATCAGCTTCTCTAAGGCATCCATGTACAGCTCCTCAGATAATTCCAATGTGCTGCCAAGTTTGAACAGTGGTTCTAGATCAGTGGTTCTCAAATGTTAGCTGCATCAGAATCACTCGGAGAGCTTGTTAACACTTGCCCCCAGATTCAGTAAGTGTGGGGGAAGGGTGTCCAATAATTTGCACTTCTCATATTTATTCTAAGAATGCTATCAATGCTCAAAACAATGTTGAATTCCTTTTGGAATCAGAATGGTTAACCTTTATTTTGCACATATGATAGGTATTGTACTAAATGTTTTAGTCATTAGTTCGTTTAATTATTTTCACAAGGACTGTTTCATCCTTACCCTTCAAGTCTCAGAAGAAGTGCCCCACCTGCGATGCCTTGTGTCTGCCCTTTATCGATACAACTACTGAAGCTGTCACATCACAGTTTGTTTCCTCCTGGGCCGTAACCACAGTCTGTAATCTTACTTCCCCTCTTCCACTCGCCTGCAGGCTCCATGATGGCAGAGACCCTACCGAGTGCCTAACATGTGGCAGGTGCTCCACACACACTTTCGGAATGAATGAATCCACAGATCAACCACAGGAAAGAGGTAGTGTTATGGTCTGCATTTCACACACCAGGACACAGAGATACAAAAAGATTCAGTAGCTTGTCCAAGATTATAGTGGACGAACTGAGGTTCAAACTGTGTCTTGACCACAGCTGGGCTCTCAAACAACTGCAAGAGTTGATCATCAGCCTTAAAATAAAATATCAACCTTCAACTGTCTTTGCCTGACTGCCAGTTGATTCACAGCTATTTTTTCCCCCCAGGAAAAATAAAAATCCACAACCAAAACCCATGTGGCCAAACTAAAAAAACAGTGACAATTTCTTTCCCATTTAAAAACTCTACCGTCCATACGAGAAACTTACTTAAAATTTCCCAAAGCAGGTGAAGGTTTCTTTCTACCTGATAGAAAATGGTATCAAAACCTTTTAATACAAAATGTTGGTGTTTAGGGGAAGAAAGCTACATGAAAACAAATGGATTTGAATTATGACTTTATTTAGTATCCTGATAATAAATTAATATGCACAGCAATCAAAAGTATTGGGCGCTTTCCCTAAAGTGGTTCTGGAGGTGTACACGAAGATATATGCAGAATCCTTCAAATGGTCGACTTTATTTTCAAACTCTGAAGTGTGGTAACATTAAGTCACTAAAGAAGCATGGGGTCTCCTTCTCTAATAGTTCATGATTTGGTTCTGAGTTTATAAAGGTTTCAATGACCATTTCAGCTCCCGCAAGCGATGAAGGCTGAAGTTCTAGTACTGACAGTTTAGAAATCACCTGATCTGGTCTCCTAATTGTAGAAGTGACAAATCCACTGCAAAGACTACAAGGCTAGTAAGAGACAGCCTGGATTACAAATCAGTTCTCAGAAGTGGTCTGAAAGGTCTGATAAAGTACACAAGGCACATAGCATCACAAAGAACTCTAGTCATACCCCAAAGGCCCTTGTGTTACTTTCTGCTTAACATAGGATTAAACCTTGTTCTTTTGCAGTTAACAAATTCCGGAAACAGAATCACTCCCATCACTGCAGATTATCATTGATCACCGACTGCCAGCGCACTTTTTCTCTCCTGGGATGTTTGGACTTGGGGACTTTTATTCCTTCTATGTTCACAGTAGACCTACATCAGGGGTGCCTGTTCCTGTCTGAAATTCATCATCAGCTGAAGGAGTTAATATTGGGATTTACAAAACCATCAAATCCGAGCATGAGACAGTTCATTTCTCTTTAGAGTTAATTCCCAGCAGTCAGCATATAACATGCTCTCATCTAAGTTGCCATTGGCTCAAATTCACTGGCGGATTCTTCTGGGGCATCAGTGTGTCCCTGAACAGCAGTGAGACTTCTCATTCCGTGAATATGTTATATAATACCATATAATGTACTATGCACTTCTGGCATACAATGTTTGGTGATTTAACGTAACAGCTGCACATAACCGTGCTTTTGCAAGGTGTTTTTTTGCGGGTTTTGTTTTTGTTTTGTTTTTTAAAAAGGCCACTTAGTTGTTTTAATTTAAACCCTTGGTGAGTGTGTGAAGCACACGTATCAACCAGCGACAGACTGGTCATGTTCTGGCAAGCTATTTTTTTCCAATTGCGGGAAACGTTCCCATCCAAAACAACCTGCCGGACATCAGTGAATTTTTAAATTTTATAAACACATAGGAAAATTGTGCATATAAAAGAAAATCTTGAATTTTCGTGTAAGCGATTCTGATTTCTGGCTACTACACTGTAGCAAAGGAAGTCTGATAGCCTGTCTTTATAAATTCTTTTTACACTTCTAAGAATGCACGTCTGGTTCAGGTACAGCTTATAACCACTTGTTAGATGCATCCCCAGGGACGTATTTATTTAGAGTCGGCATCTCATCTTCAAGTTCATCCTCGGCAAACCAAGAGTTGCTGTAGAAGCTTTGCCTTTTAGGGGCAGTGAGTCGATTTTGAGGTAACGCTGAAAGCACTGTTGCCAGCTGCAAGGCCTTGACACGAACCCCTATCTCGAAAGCAATTTCATTAGCCTGATCTAAAAACAAACAAGACCCCACAGTTATTACCTGCTCTGACCTGGCAAAACCATTCAAGCGTTTAATTTATAAGTTGGCAAGTTTTCCTCCTCTCGTTCTGCTACCGATTTCATTCCTTCGGCTGCTTTTCTTTTTGTCTTGTCCCAATGTTCAAGGAACATGCGGAAGATTGATAAGGAAACGCCAGATTCTTTGACCATTTCACTTTTTGACTTTTTCTAACTTTTTGCTCTGGAAAAAGGGTGAGCTCAGTATATTTTCTCTCTAATTCCACAAGCAGAATTCCATGTAGGAAATATAATGGAAGTGGCATGCTAAACAGAACATGAACGTTCTAATGAATGCAAGACTGAGAAGTGGGAACTGAAAGTGCATGTGGACAAAGCAGCTAATTTGAGTTTAGAACAGCAAAGTTGATGTCCGATTTGAAAGAAAGGGCTAATTTTAATCATCTTAATAACTAAACCAAAAATATAATCCCCCCTTTTATTAAGGAATCCTAATGACTTTGAGGTAGATGATGCTGTGATCGGATAAGGAAGAAAACAGGTGTGAGACACAAAATTCACATGGAAAATTAACAACACATCCAATTCAAAGTTCTAAGCACAAAATCCAGGCATGTCGTGTCGTGCACTTGCTTCTTTAATTGGAGATGAACTTGGCAGCCAAAGGCAAGGATCCACACTCTAATGGAAGAGCCAACTACAGAATGGTTGTCCTCAGGAAGAAGCCAGTAACTTTGCATTTGATTTTTCCAGCCTGGCTCATTCCCAAATGTTCAGCATTTGGATTCCTAAAGTCTTCTTCAGCATTTAACTAATTCTTTGTGAGTGGAAGGGGCTGGGACTGTTTCTCCACACATAAACTGATCCTAAGACAGAACAAGTAATTACATTAATCATCGAGTGTGTCACAAATGCATCAATATTAGACTTTCGTTTTGTTGCAGAATCCAGCTGTTCGTTTTTATTTTGATTTGTTTTAAAGTTTATTTATTTATTTTTTAGTAATTTCCACACCTAACGTGGGGCTTGGACTCACAACCTCAAGATCAAGAGTTACACGCTCTTTTGACTTGAGTCAGCGAGGCACCCCACAGCTGTTAGTTTTTCATTGCTGTATCACTTCATCCTTGTTCAGAGTCAGTGTCGGCACCAAAATTATCATCTTAAAGGTGCTTCAGTTTTTAGTCCTGAACTCACACTTAATTCAAAGCAGCTTATCTTAGAAACAAGCATGCCCACCCCCTTCACCACAGAGCATCCACTTGTCAGAAATCACATTTATAAACACATGTCACACCTTTTAAGTTTCTGTATTAATTACTACACTATAACTTCCCAAATTCAATATGTGGTCATTCAAATGCCTATCCTCTTCAAGGTAATTACTTTTTTTTTTAAGTCGATTTATTTATTAAAAAAATTTTTTTTCAATGTTTATTTATTTTTGAGAGACAGAGACAGACTGTGAGCAGGGAATGGGCAGAAAGAGGGAGATACAGAATCCAAAGCAGGCTCCAGGCTCTCAGCCATCAGCACGGAGCCCAACGCGGGGCTCGAACCCATGGACAGTGAGATCATGACCTGAGCTGAAGTCAGACACTTAACAGACTGAGCCACCCAGGTGCCACTTTTTAAGTCTATTTATTAATTTTTGAGAGAGAGAGAGAGAGGGAGGGAGGGAGGGAGCGCACACACAAGTGGGGGAGGGGCAAAGAGAGAGGGAGACACAGAATCCAAAACAGGCTCCAGGCTCTGAGCTGTCAGCACATAGCCCACCGTGGGGCTCAAACCCAGGAACCGTGAGATCATAACCTGAGTGGAAGTCAAATGCACAACCGACTGAGCCACCCAGGCGCCCCAAGGTAATTACTTCTTCCAGCTAAAAGAGATTGCTCTTTATGCATTTCCCCACACAGATAATCTGCAGTGTCAGCTATGTTGTAAATGCATTTCAATCTCTGATTAGTTATCCTGGCTCATGTCAGCTACGAGAAACCTCTGTCTTCCAGGTTACCCCTCATCTCCTGTAGTCTGATCCCCAGCAGGGTCAGCCTGTATCGTGTCATCGCTCTCTCACTCCTGCCCAGCACCTAGCACCTCCTCTCTGACCCCAACTTGCTGTTTGAAATTTATGGTCTGTCACCAGCACATTGCTCCATATTTTCAACCCCTTCTTTAAAACATAACCACCTCTTCCTGCTCTAATACAGTGGTTCTCAAGAGGTGGTAGGAAGGGCGTGCTGATTTTGTCTCCAGGGGGCATTTGGCAATATTTGGGAGACATTCGGGGGACGTGCTCCTGGCATCAAATGAGCAGAGGCCAGGGATGCTACTAAACACCCTACAGCTCTGTACAACGGTTATTCAGCTCCAAATGACCCTAATGCTGGGTTCGAGAACAGGCCATCCCCTAAGGGCACCGTTTCCCCTATAGCCTCTCAAGTGGTGGTGCTGTGTTCCCTCAGAGCACCGGTACCACAGAAACTGGAGGAGGGACTGGTTGCTCTTTCTGCCACTGCTCTCCTTCCCTCTCTACAACCCACCAACTTTGACTCTTAAGTCACACGATGTATCATCGCTGCTCCTCTCTGTTTTCTGGACCTACTTCAAAGTCCACAGTCAATTATCACAATCCCTCTTCCCTCACTCCCTCCTACCTACTTGACAAAACCACAACCATGGTTAAATCTAACTTCCTGTGTCTACATTCACCCATGTAGCTGAATGTCTACCACCCTAAGCCCTCTCCTGATCCTCTATCACCACCAGTTACTGCCCCATGTCTCTGCTCCCCTTTGCAGCAAATCGTTGAAAGAAAAGTCTACTCTTGCTGCTTCTTATTCTTCTCATTCTCTCCAAGAAGTTTTCCACCAATCAGGCTCTGTCTCCATTACTCCATCAACACTGCTCTCACCACTGTCACAAATGGCCTCCCTGTTAAAGCCAATGGTTGACTGTCAGTTCGCTCTCAGTGGCATCTGACAAGGGTGTTCCCTTCCTCCACCTTTTCTCATCTGGCTTCCAGGATATGAGACCGGTAGTTTTCTTCCTCCTTCTTCAGGCAGCTCTGCTGTTTCCTTGCTTCCCGTCCTGACCTTTTAACGTTGGGAGGGGTCCGAGCTGAGTCCTTTCTTTTGTCCATCTCTATCTATATTCACAGCCCTGGTCATCTCATCCAGTCTCAAGGCTCTAAACACTATCTGTGTGCTGGTAACTCCCAAATTTACAGCACCAGCTGATCTCTCTCTCTCTCTTTGAACTCCAGACTTGCACATCAAATTGCATTTTCACTTGCTCTCCACTTGGATCAAAAGTAGACCTCCTAAACTTAGTACCTCCAGCTCTGGTCCCTATACCTGCAGACACCTCCCCGTCAGTTGGCGGTAAATCCAACCTTCTAGTCACGAAGGCCACAAATGTGGAAATCATCTTTGATTCCTCTCATATCCTATACCCAATCAGTAAAAAAAGAATCGTTATCCTTTAAAGTGTATCCAGAATCCAGCCACCTCTCATGATCTCCTCTGCCACAGCCTGGTCCGAGCCATCCATCTTCTCCTCTTGGTTCGTCTACCAGCCTCCTAACTGTTACCCTTGCTATATCCTAACGCCTATCCTTGCTGCCTCCCAGTCTACTCTGAACACAACAGCCAGAATCACTCTATTTTCACTTAAGTTGTATCATAGTGCTCCTTTGTCTGAGAATCCTCCATTGGTCCCCTGTGTCATTCACAGCAAAAGCAGAAGTCCTTAAAGTAGCCCATAAACACCTTTGTGATCGCCCCACTCCACTAATTTCATCTTGGGCTGCTCTCTCACCCTCATCTACTCTGCTCTGGTCACACTTGCTGTTCCTCAATAAAAACAGACCTGTTCCTGCCTTAGGGCCTGTCCACTGAAAGCTCCCTTTGCTGGACTGCTGTTATCCCCCAGGGCTCAATCCCTCACCTCTTTCAAGCTTTGCTCAATAAGGCCTCTCTCGGGAAGGTCTGCCCTGATCACCCTATTTAAAATTGCAACCTCCTCTCATACAAGCACTCCTTCTCTCCCTTACTCTGTTCTCTTTTTGTTCCAGAACACATTTTAATATAGGAATAAATCTGTAAGCTTCCAAATTATAGCCTGCTTCTCTCATGAGACTAAGTGCCTTGTTCTCACCTTCCCTATACTCATTTTAGAGTTTATTCTTAAGAATGTTAAGCTATTATATGTCAATTATATCTCCCTCCCACCACCACCAAAAAAAAAAAAAAAAAAAAAGGAAAGAAAAAGGAAAAATGAAACAATGTCAAACTTCTTACTTAAGACTCCATTCCAAGTACAGACCAAAGTTGGGGTAGGGGTGGGCAATAAGAACATTTCTTTTCTTTTTTTAAAAAAATTTTTTTAATGTTTATTTATTTTTGAGAGAGAGAGAGAGACAGAGAGCAAGCAGGGGAGGAGCAGAGAGAGAGAGGGAGACACAGAATCTGAAGCAGGCTCCAGTCTCTGAGCTGTCAGCACAGAGCTCGACGCGGGGCTCCAGCTCACGAACCGTGAGATCATGACCTGAGCCAAAGATGCACGCTTAACCAACTGAGCTATCCAGGTGCCCCAGAACATTTGTTTTCTATTGTCAATATCCTTGAGTGGAAAACAGTAAGACAAAGACCAAAATGAAACTGTAAAATTGCAGCTATGACATGATAATGCAGAGTTTTATACGTATAAGCCAGGGAAGAAACACTATACAATTGTTCCCTACAAAATAAGTCTAGGAGCTCTCAACAATTTTAATTACTTAGTAAATAAAGGAGTCAATCTTTATGATTATTTTTCTATTTAATGTGTAATCAATAATTTTCATTAGCTACGCAGTTTTCTTTATTGCCTTCTCCAAAGCTAAAATGAGTTACCTGCACTTACATATCACAGACTGCTCTAGGTCCTTGCCTTCCAACCACTTCCCCCCACCCCCGCACCTTTTAAAATTCGACGACTTACCTTGTCATAAATTACTTTTATAATGAGAGAGCAGCTAGGACACGTTGCCACGTCTTCCCCATTCTCCAAATCTTCCTATAACAAAATCAAACACCGTACGGTATTGTCTTCCCTTTGCGATCTCCTCCGCCCAAACTCTTTCCACCCTTACGGTCAAGCTCCTTTGTGGCTCGTCTCCCGACAAGGTATGTGAGGGCCAAAAAGGCCTGCCGAGAGAGATATCAACTCTATTTCTCCCGCGAAGCGCTACTTGAAAATACCCGGGAAGGTTAGCCAAGATTCAGTCGCCTCCAAACCCCTGGGAAGACTTAAAAAAACGCGTCCCTTCCTCCCAAAAGAACTGGGATCCTAAATGGAGGAGGATGGCAAGATAGCAGCTGCCCGCCATCCGACCTTTCCCACCTCCACCTTCCAGCCTTCCGCCTGACTAAAGGCCAGAACGATGTGCCACGGTCAAATCAGGGTATCAACTTTACGGCGACTCAAAGACAGGGCAAAAAGGGCGTGGAAAATTGTGAGCTGCAAGGTGTCGGGACCACGGAAAGAACGTAGCAAGAGCGAAAACGCGCCTGCTCCGACGAGTCGCCGGGAGGGGCCCTGAAGTTACCTTGGTAATGCAGAAGTTATCCCCACACGGGCAGGGGTAGAAATACGTCTCCGAGTCTTCATCATATTGGAAGTCCTCGATCTCCACCTCGTCGTGAAACACGGCCATTGTCACTGGGGTCGGCAGATGCCTGTCGTCTCCGCCAGCCGACACTGCCCCGGGACGGTCTAATTTCTCCCGCGCGGGCCCCAGCCGGGTATTTTCAGCGGGCACCGGCTCAGGAACTATCGCTTCCGGCGCATACACAAAGACGCAACGCCGGCTTTCGAGGCCAAATGGGTGACCCGGTTGCGGTCACCATGGAGATGGCTGAGCTAGGGGGCGGAGACCCTGGATGAGGGCGCCAGCTGCTAGGTGGTGTGCTCACCGCGCCGGCTGTCGGAGGCACCGACCAATAAAATGTGGGGATCGCTTGCGCCGCTCTGACGTGTCGTCTGGGACACCGGAAGTTGTCTCGCGCGGGTGGTGGAGCTCTGGCAGGTCTTCGAGCGAAGTCCCCGCGGCGCCGGAGGCGCGGAGGCTCTTTACTGCGGCTGCCGTCCTAGCTCAAGTCCGCCGGGTTTAGAGAGGCCTGGGCCTTAGTCTGCGGAATCGGTGGCATCCCCCCGGCCTTCAACGCCCTTGGGGAGAGGCGGGCGCTCCTCTGCTAGGTCTCAGGCGGCGGCAGGAGCAGCTCTGCCTCCTGGACCTCCCTTCCTGCCTCTCCGGTGACGGACGAAAAGTCCACTTGGAATTTTGATTCACCGAGTGACCTTGAGCTCAGGGCGACGCCTGCTTTGTAGTTCCTGGCTGCGCTCGGCCATTCAGGTACATCCCCGCCTCTCTCCCTTATTCCAGATTATCTTCAAATGCCCTGAATTGTGTTGAGAGGACCACGGCCGGGAAGGCAGGCTGAGTTCTAGTCCTATGTTTGCCAAGCATGTATCATTATTAATGACAATGACTTGTAATAATAGTAATGACACCACCTTTTATTATTGGGAGTTTGCTATATACCAAGTATTGCACTAAGTATGATTCTTATATCAACCCTGGGAGTTTAGATGTTACTCCGTATTATTGATGTTCAGACTAAGATAACAGAGTTGGATATCTTGACCAAAACCACCTGTCTAGGAAATGAAGGCCCTGTCTGTCCACAAAGCCTCCAAACAAAGTATTTAATTTATTTGAACCAGGTTTCTTTTTTGTCAAAGGAATGGTGTTTGCAGACAGAGTTATCACCCTGAGACCTCTGTATACATTAAAGTGAAATGCAAATAAAAGGTGCTTTGTCTTGAAGGCAGTGCTAGTGCCTGTTTTAGTGCAAGGAGATTCCATGGGAGGTATCGCTCCATCACTCCACATTTATTCAAACTTAGGAATGCAATGCAGTGAAAACGGCACTTTGAGAAATAGATGTGGGGTCAGAATCTGACTGTTGGGAACTTGCTCTGGGAGCTGGATATTTACATTCATTGAGCCTTATTTTGCCTTCTGACTAAAAAGGGGTTGGGTTAGAGATGATTTACAAGATTGCGTTCAGATCTCACATTCCACTTTTGCACGGAAGTTACCCATTTTACTTGGTTAGCAATTATTTATACCATATTTCATTTATATTTACATGGTATGTTGAGGGTAACACTTGCACACACACACATTCCTATGCTTATTTATATACACATACTCAAAGGTTTGCATGAAGTTACCAATTTTGTGCACACTGAGGTGTAGCTCCACATGGTTTAGCTCTTTTAAGTCTTGAAAAGAGGAGTCTGGGAGAAAATCAGTAAGTTACATAAAAGTTGGTAGAAGGTTATCTCGAAGGCCTCACATTAGCATAATTGGAGACCTACCCAGCAGTTAGGAAACACTTGTTAAATTAAGTGGGATGATTCTGGAGTGACTGGGCAAAGGAGAAATCCCAGCAAAGCCCATCCAGCTCCATGGCTGCTCCTTGTATCTCTGTATCCACGTATACTTCCCACGTAATATCTTGGAGAAAGGAGGACAAGGGACAGTCTTCCAGGGTCTGTTCACTAGTCCCAGTGATCATTTTGAGGTTGGGAACCATCGTTAGTTCTTCAGTGCTTCTCAGCATAAGTACCTACAAATTAAAGATGAGCCATTTTTGAATGTGCAGAAATGGGTGCATTCATATTTGGTTTTTGGAAGTCTGAATTGGTAGGCCTTTTAGAAAGCAGTTTGGACTTAGCAAAAACAATTTGCCGGGGAATGTTAAAATCTGAGGTCAGTAGCCTAGCAGTTACAGGAGTTGTTGGGTAATATATATATTTTTTTTATGTATAATTTCTTTGTAACTTTCCAACTTTTTTTGAGTTTGTATTACCTAAAATGGAAAAAGAAAAACTAGTGAACTACTTATTAATTATAATGAACACTATTTGTCAGGCACTATTATCAAATGGTTTGTGTGCATGAGGTCATTAAAGAAGCCCAGTGAGGTGTAGGTATATTAATCCCATTATCAACACTGGGAAACTTGTTTAGGGGCTGAAGAGCTTGCCTAAGGAGGCAAAGCTGGTAAGTGGCGGTAAATTGTGGTGAGAACTCCGATCTGTCAGACTCCAGAACCTAGGCTCTTAATGAACTTTGATGTTGTCTGTGATAGGATGGCATTGAAGCAGAGCTGGATGAAACCTACAGCCCTGGAGCTCAGAGATTTTCTGCCAGAGCAGTGCTGGTTTCCTTGAGACCTAGATTTGGGAGTCTCCTTGGCTTCCTATACTGTTTTCATCCTGCCAGCTGTTGGCCATATGTCTTGTCTGGCCAGCAGTGGTTCCCTGTATGGTTCTGCCCAGTTTTGAGTTCATACTGTGCTGAAGAAAGTAAAACCATAACCACACGTGTAATGCAGTTGTTTTTTTTTTAACCCCACCCAGCATTTCTCAATAAAACATTACAATGACTACTAAACTTTTATTCCTGAAAGGGAATGGAAATGTTCTGTAATGAGACATTTTTGGACCTTGGGAGTATGACAAAAGCAGACTTACTAGTTGCTATAGGATCATTTGCAATCACAAACTTAGAAATTAAAAAAGGTGTTTAAATCATAAAATGTTAACACTGCTGGCCTGGAAAATAATATTGACCAAAATTCTCAGCATATGATCGAATTTAGAACTAGTTTATAATTCTGAATAGCAACTGGGTGTTGTGCATCAGGCTGAGGCAAGTTTATTGGCGGTATCAAACCGATAACCTCTCTAGGTTGTTATGCAGGGAGGAGAGGCCAGGGGTTAATGGAATTGAGTTGCTTTTTAGTACCTCTTGCTTGCCAGGTACTTGCATAGACATTTGTTCCTTCCAGCAATCCAGTGAAGTGCTATTGGCATTTGATTTTAAAATGTTAAGATGTGACTGGCCCTAGATGAAAAAGTAGGAAGGAGTCAGGCCTGAATGCAGTTCCACCGATTTCAGGTCAAGCACTCTCGTAACTCGTGAACCACTAGAGTTCCCTTACCAAATGCCAAATGCTGGGAGCCGCTTTGATTCCTTAGTGACACTTAGGATTCTGAATCAACGGGTGCTATGATAGTTCTGTGAATTTACTTTATTTCAGTGTATGAATGCTCTTAGAGTTGTTCTTTTTTTTTTTTTTCCTCTCTTTTTTAACTACTCCCAGACCTCATCCAATCTGTTAGCAAGTCATAGGGCTCTATTTCCAAAATAGGCTCTCTGTTTTTCTACTTCTGCCATCTCATAGCTTTATTCTGCTCTCTTCTTAGACTGGAGCCTTAAAACTGGGGACTCTTGGCCTTCTGTGATCCATTCTTTACATAGTAGTTTGAATGGTCCTTTACTATAAATGTAAATTAGGTCATTCAGTCAATGTAAATTAGATCCTTTAATGTAAACCTTTCCTGGCTTATTCAAACCCTTCAGTTGCTTCCCATTGTCCTTGGAATAAAGGTCATACTCTTTCCATGGTCTGATGTCACCTGGCAAGTGTCTACCTGCTGGACTTCCTCTCTTGTCACTGTCACCTAGCTCCCTGCTCTCCAGTCACACTGGCTGTGGTTCCTGTAACATAGTAGGTTTGTTTCTGTGATCAGACCTCTGCTTGGTGGCTCTGCCCTTGCTGTCTGCTCTGCTGTCTCTTCCTCATCAGTCAGGTCTCAGCTCACATGTCTCTCGAGAGGGACCTTTCCTGATACTCCCCCACTTATTTCCTTTATCATACTCATTGTAATCTATATTTGTCTCATTAATTATCTGTTTATTATTATTGATTGGACACACTAATAAAACTTCATGACGAGAAGCGCTTTGTGTCTGGTTCTTTTTCTTTTTTTTTAAGTTTATTTATTTATTTTGAGGGGGGAATGAGTGGGGGAGGGGCAGAGAGAAAGGAGGACAGAGGATCCCAAGTGGGCTCTGTGCTAACAGCAGAGAGCCCGATGTGGGGCCCAAACTCAAGAACCACAAGATCATGACCTGAGCTGCAGTCTGACGCTTAACTGACTGAGCCACCCAGGCACCGTGTGTCTGGTTCTTTATTGTGTCTCCACGGTGTAGAAAAGTGTCTGACATCCTGGCAATTCTTAAACAGAGTGTACTTACTGAACCAGTATAGTTCATTTTAAATCGTAAGCTTAATCTGTTGCCTGCAGTGATTTTTTTTTACTGTATAAGTGGTTATGTTTTATTTGGCATTGATGAGAATTTTCTGTTTCAGAAATAGAGTTGATTAAGAATTTTTTGGTTGAGGTAAGGCCTATGAGAATAGAAACATTGATGAAGTATTTCTTTGTATCATTTTAGAAAATCCTTAATGTATGTTAATTTTCAAGAGGTAATTAAATATTTACATTGAGTATATGAAACCATTGGATGTATGTCAAAAAGTGGGTAGGTTTTGGTTTTTATTTTTATTACCTTACTGCTTTGGGAAGCTTTTTGAACACAATTGATAAAAAATACCCTTTATATGTCAGTAGATGGCACCCTTGGTCATGGTTACTAGCATTAAAAAATAAGATTTTAGAATTTTAGAGAGAACAACTTTTAAAAATTAACATTCCTTTATTTTCTTTTTTTTTTAAGTTTATTTATTTTGAGAGTGCAAGTAGGGGAGGGGCAGAGAGAGAGAGAGAATCCCAAGCAGGCTCTGCACTGACAGCACGGAGCCTGATTCCTGGCTCGATCTCACAAACCATGAGACCATGACCTGAGCCGAAATCCAGAGTTGGATGGATGCTTAACTGACTGAGCCATCCAGGTGCCCCCATTTCCTTATTTTCAAGTTCAGTTGAGCAGTAGACCCTTTAAACAGCATAATCACCAAAAGGCATATCTTAATTGAGGACAATTTATTTTAGCAATAGTTGTCTAAAGCACTGAGCCAGAACAGAACAGTGTTACCATATTAACTATGTATCAGTTAAATTTTATCAGGGGACTTGACCTTCACTGACATGTAACTGAAGTTACATGTTACATGAACTGACATGTAATCAGCCTTTGGTCTGGTCTTTCATGGGGTGGATGTCCTAAGTAGCAAGAGTTAAAGACAGGCCAAGGAAGCTGAATAAAGGAAGCAATAAGAGAAAAAAATCAGAAAAGTGGAAACCCAAGGAGGAAGAATTGATGGATAGGAGGTAGTTGAGCGCAGACTTGCTGTGAGGTGATGCTTGCTGATTATAATGAGCCTTTCCTTTTGCAGCTAAGACTGCCTTTTAACAGTTTGCCAGAACTTGGTTCTTACATGTTGTCTCTGCCATTGCAGGAACTTTGTGAGAATTTCAGTATATGGAAACACCATCCTTGTTCCCACTGGTGTATATCCAAAGGTCTCAGTATAATACCAGGACCAAAGTGTTACATGTCAGTCAGTCAGCCAGCCACATACTTAATGACTTCTAAAATCTCATGGACTTCTAAAGTAAGTTTCACCTTCTTTCTTTCAACAATGAATGCACCATTTTAGGTTTAGCACATTCGGAGGAGAGAGACTACATTGAGTAGTCTTACATGAGATGAAAGGCCTTATGCTTCTTTCATTTACTAGAGAGAAAAATGGTGAGTAGCATGTTTATATCCACAGTGATGCCACAAGGTACTGTGGCAGGAAGTTGGTCTTTTAGCTTTTTTAAAGACTAGTTAGAAAGCAGTGCATTTTGATATGACTTGGTTTTAACTGACTTATATCATCCCTTGATTATTTACTGTTATTTCTTTTCTGTCTCTATTTTCTAAAATGTAAGCTCTCTAAGAAATGTAAGCTCTCTCTAAGCTTTCTTATGAAAGCTTTATGTTTATGTCTGTATCCCCAGTGCCTGCCACATAATGGACTCTTAATAAGTATTTGTCAGATGAAGGACTAACTTAACAAATGTGGAGTAGGAATGTAAGCACACACAGCTTGAATTTTTCTAACCCAAAACTTATTACAATTTATGTATAGTACCTTCCAAAGAGCTCAGAAAAAAGTGTTTACATACATTTTCGTATATTCTCTAACTAACATAGGACAAATATATATTGCGATATAACATGTTAAAAGGGACCATCGGAGGCAAAGAAATATTCAGAAATTTGCAGAGGATAACAGAACGGTAGGAACCAAAAAAATAGATCATCTGACTCCTGATCTGTGCTGTTTTTTGATAAGCCTATAGGTTTTTTAATTGCAATGTTGGATAATCTTTCTGTTTTTTGTGTTTTATTGAAATATACAAACAGAAGTACTTAAATCCTAGGAAGGTAGCTTGATTAATTTTCAATGCTTTTTGTTTTTTTAAGAGCAGTTCTAAGTTTGCAGCAAAATTGAGGAGTCAGTACAGAGATTTCCCACGTACTCCCTCCCTTCACACATGTGTAGCTTTCCCCATCATCAGTATCCCCCACCAGAGCAGCACATTTGTTAGAGTTGATGAACCTGCATTGACACATCATAATCCCCCCAGAGGCTGTAGTTTACAGCTCACTCTTGGTATTGTGTGTTCTGTGGATTTAGACAAATGGTGTCTATCACTACCACTGTGGTATCGTGCAGAGTATCTTTAATACCCTAGAAATCTTCTGGGGTTTGATGACTTTTTACAAAATGAAAATACCCATGCAGTCAGCATTCAGATTAAGAAATAGCATGGTGATTATTACCTCCCCAAGGATAACTGCTAACTTGATTTCTGACTTGATAGATTAATTTAGTCTGTTTTTGTACTTTATATGACTGGACTCACAGAATATGCTTTTCGGAGTTTGGTTTTCATTCTTTTCGTTCAGCGTGATATTAATGATACTCATCTATGTTACTGCACGTAGGTGCGGTTTGTTTATTTTCATCGCTGTGAACCTCAGAAAATTTGCTGCTTGTACTTTATCTAGCAAGAAATGTTAAAGACTTATGTGATGCTCTTTGAGAGGAATACAATTATTAGGCAGTTATAAAATCTAGTCTCCCATAATAGCATAAGATGAGTCACGTGAGGTTGGTTAGTGATTGTGGAAACTGATAGCATGAATATTCGATGGCACCGCTGATTACATATGTCCGTACAGTGGAGATCAGTTGAATCAGCTCTAAATAGTGGCAGAAACTATGTCAGAGTAGAGTTAGGCCTTTAACATGTGTGCTGTTTTGTTAGAGCAGCACATAAAAGTACCAGCAAAAACCCAAACTCTTCTTCATTGGCCCCTAAGATAGTCTAATATTTCCCTGCTTTCTCAAAATGGTTTAACTTTCATGTTTACCCAGGAAGCACCATGGCATGTGCTGCTGTCATAGTTCCTGGGTTGTTGCGAAGCTCTGTTGGCACCATCTGCACTCAGGCTGCTTTGCTGAGATTGACGTCCGGTGCTTTGCGCCACCTTACTCTCACAAGGTGAGTTTTTGGCCCTGGTGTCATTTGAGGTGATTCAAAGCCCTGACCTGTGGATGGCCGTGGGACTCCTGAAGGCACATCAGAACATCTGGCTCATATATGCATGCCTGTGGTAGACCGTTAAGCTTTAGTTAGATGTGCAGCTTTTCACCGACCACTTTCTAGGATCCATAATGTGACAGTGCATTTTGAACAGTCATGATGTTACAGGGGAAACTAATTTAATTATTTTTGTGAAGATAATACTTAATAATCTAATTTTACTTTCTATTAAAGCATAATGAAATCCAAAAGGAAAACTGATCACTTGGAGAGAACTGCAAATGTCATTCGACGGGAGGTTTGTATCCTTGGGTGACGGCAAGTTTTTCGAGGCTTGGCAGTGCACCCGGTTACAACTGGCTCACAGGGAACGCCTCGATCCCTTTGAAGGACAATCCAGGAGAGTTTGTTATTTTTTTGTTCAGAACCTTTTCTGATAGGACATATGACAACTGATTTGAAAAGATGACAGCCAGATACTCAAATTTTTCATTTAAAACTTAGAATGAATGGATTAATTTTTTTTGGATTTCACTTTTTTTTATTAAGTTTTCAAATTTTAATTCAAGTATAGTTAACATACAGTGTTACATTAGTTTAAGGTGTATAATGCAGTGATTTATTTTATTTTTTTAATACAGTTTATTGCCAAATTGGCTAACATACAGTGAATACAGTATGCTCTTGGTTTGGGGGTAGATTCCTGTGATTCATCGCTTACATACGACACCCAGTGCTCATCCCTAGTGCCCTCCTCAATGCCCATTGCCCATTTTCCCCTCTTCCTGCCCCCCCCCATCCACCCTCAGTTTGTTCTCAGTATTTAAAAGAGTCTCTATGGTTTGTCTCCCTCCCTCTCTGTTTGTAACTATTTTTTTTCCCTTTCCCTTCCCCCATGGTCTTCTGTTAAGTTTCTCAAGTTCCACATATGAGTGAAAACATATGGTATCTGTCTTTCTCTGACTGACTTATGTCACTTAGCATAATACTCTCCAGTTCCATCCACGTTGCTGCAAATGGCAGGATTTCATTCTTTCTCATCGCCAAGTTGTATCCCACTGTATATATAAACCACATCTTCTTTATCCTGAATGGATTAATTTTTGATGAAGGGAGCATGGCAGCAATTGAGGGACCTACCCTCACAGGTGTAATGTTTAGGGTTATATTTTAGAGATAGAACTTTAATAGCCTACAGTTTATGAGTAGCTTACTTCTTTTTTTTTCTTCTTCCTGTTCTTTGTTGTTGTTGTTGTTGTTTCAGCACCGTGTCTCAAAGTCCTTGTACTTATCCCCACTTTAGAACAACTTATTTCATCAAAGGAGACAGCACTAACATCTGAGAAAGGAAGGTGGATGAGTTCTTGTTACCCTTGCCATGTGCAGATTTTTTCCCCACCATATTCAGACTCTAAAAAACTAATCTACCACCTGAAGGGGTGTCAAGGGCTGGGAAATAAAGGATCCTCACCCTTTACCTCAGTGAGTAACCCCATTTTCTTTTTTTTTTTTTTTTTAATTTTTTTTTTTTTCAACGTTTATTTATTTTTGGGACAGAGAGAGACAGAGCATGAACGGGGGAGGGGCAGAGAGAGAGGGAGACACAGAACCGGAAACAGGCTCCAGGCTCCGAGCCATCAGCACAGAGCCCGACGCGGGGCTCGCACTCCCGGACCGCGAGATCGTGACCTGGCTGAAGTCGGACGCTTAACCGACTGCGCCACCCAGGTGCCCCCCCATTTTCTTTTAAAAACATAAATTGGATATTTGATTTTGCTTTTTGAGTGAATCTTCACATATTTAGATATATTTATCTTAGTGTTGTAGTGTATTTAAGCTAGCAGTAAAAAAAACCCTTATATACTTCTCTAAACATTGTCAGAGGGGCGCCCGGGTGGCTCAGTCAGTTGAGCGTCTGACTTCCGCTCGTGTCAGAATCTCACGGTTCGTGAGTTCGAGCCCCGCAGTGGGCTCTGTGCTGACAGCTCAGAGCCTGGAGCCTGCTTCAGATTCTGTGTCTCCCTCCCTCTCTGCCCCATTCCCACTCATGCTCTGTCTCTCTCTGTCTTAAAAATAAATAAAACATTTAAAAAAAAACATGGTCAGAAATTGCATTGTTGTAGGAATTTACATTTTTGGTATTAATAGTAGGATACTTTTGTTTTGGAGTTACTCATTTTATATTAAAAATAACATACACTTAGGGGGTGCCTGGGTGATTCAGTCCATTAAGTGTCCGACTTTGGCTCAGGTCATGATCTCGCAGTTTGTGACTTTTGAGCCCCATATCAGGCTCAGTGCTGACAGCTTAGAGCCTGCAGCCTGTTTTGGATTCTGTGTCTCCCTCTCTCTCTGCCCCTCCCCTGCTGGCGCTCTGTCTCTCTCTCTCAAAAATAAATAAACATTAGAAAAATAAAAAAAATAATAACATACCCATAGATATAACATGAAGCGGGATTCTAGAAATATTTAAGTTTAGACTCGAATATTTCCATAATTTTCAAAAAGATAAAATGCAAAGCAATTAGCTAATAAAAGAAAAAAAAAGGAGAGCGCTATCAGATTTACACTCCTAAAACTAATTTAACATGTGCACACGTATATTAACATTTATAATATGTATGTATATGCATATACACATATAAATTTGCAAAGAGTAGATTTATATAGCATAGCAAAGTAACAATTACTTGGCAATATGAGAATCCTCTACGAATATATCTGTGATTTAAAATGACAGTTTCCTTCTCATGTCTTCCTTCTCTCTAAAGATAAAAATCATCCTGGGGTATTTTTGTTTGTTGTAAGTATAAAATCTAATCATTTCTTATATTTATGAGAATGTAACAATCTGAAGAAAAGGAAGGTGCTCTGTCTCTCTCCCCAAAACCCATTTAACAAACACCAAAATGTTCTATAACCCTAAGAGAACAATTGTTAATTACTTATTAGACTGCCAAAACACTTATAAAAAACAATGTATGGTATTTTACAATGAAATATTTACATATTTATGCTTTGTGAAATCCCATGCATCTGGAAAAACTAGGTATTTTTAAATAATAAATTCATCTGTTATTTACAAAGTTGTTTTGAATATTGTCATGCTGTCCAGTTAAATATAAAACTGAATAGCTCAAAAAGGATCAATAAAAAAATTTTTTTAATCTTTATTTATTTTTGAGAGAGAAGAGAGAGAGAGAGAGGAGACAGAGCATGAGAAGGGGAGGGGCAGAGGGAGAGGAAGACACAGAATCCAAAGCAGGCTCCAGGCTCCAAGCTGTCGGCACAGAGCCGATGCAGGGGTCGAACTCAGGAACCATGAGATCTTGACTTGAGCTGAACTCGGATGCTTAACCAACTGAGCCTCCCAGGCCCTCCGGACAATAAAATTTCCTATAAAGTAGTAGGATACACTTTAAAAGACAATTGTTTAGGCCCTGCTTTTCAAGCTAATTCTAAAGAAAATTGCTTTGGGACCAAGTGTATGTAGTATGTTTGTGGATTCAGCTTTAGGCTGATGTGTTTTTTTGAAAAGTCCATGTAAAATTAGTTCAGCATGATAGATTTATGGATCTGTAAAAATGAACTTTTCCCACTGATGATAAATATGAAAATACTTTTTTCTTTTTGGCTCGCTCAACACACAAAAATGCTCATTTTGTAAATGTGTGATTTGTTAGGATTTCTGTTTAAAAAGCGAAATCTTGGGGGCACCTGGGTGGCTCAGTTGGTTGAACGTCTGACTTTGGCTCAGGTCATGATCTTGCAGTTTGTGAGTTTGAGCCCCATGTCGGGCTTGCTGCTGTCAGTGCAGAGCCCGCATTGGCTCCTCTGTCCCCCTCTCCCTCTGCCCCACCCCCGTTTGTGCTGTCCCCAAAATAAATAAAACATTAATTTTTTTTTTTTTTTAAGTGAGATCTTGCCAGTTTTGAAGAAAAAGCAGTTTATTTAACACGCTTGGACTACACTCTTCTCTGTTGTATTTTGAGGCAGGTAGAATTAGAACGTGGCTTGGTAGGGGCGCCTGGGTGGCGCAGTCGGTTAAGCGTCCGACTTCAGCCAGGTCACGATCTCACGGTCCGTGGGTTCGTGCCCCGCGTCGGGCTCTGGGCTGATGGCCCAGAGCCTGGAGCCTGTTTCCGATTCTGTGTCTCCCTCTCTCTCTGCCCCTCCCCCGTTCATGCTCTGTCTCGCTCTGTCCCAAAAATAAATAAAAAACGTTTAAAAAAAAAAAAAAAAAAAAGAACGTGGCTTGGTATACTTTATCTGTAAAGGGCCAGATAGTATTTTAGGCTTCATGGGCAATGTTGTCTTAGTTACCACTACAAAACTCTACCTTTGTTGTATGAAATAGCCATATACGACATATAAACAAATCTGAGTGGCTGTATTCCAATAAAACAGTATTTACCAAAATACCCAAATTTGGCCTGTGGATCATAGTTTGCCAATCCCTGAAGTAGAGTAGCATTTCAGAATTTTACAGGACAAAGTTATTGAGACTGTCAGGGGTTATTTTGAGTGAAGTTTAAGAAAACCACACAGAAAGTTTATGTAAGCTCTAATAGAATGATTGCAAAGTTAAGAATTTTAATGCCCAGAAGTCAGAAAATGACAGGGGTCATTGCAACCATGGTATTACCTTGACAGAAGAACTTTCCAGTTGCAGCTCTTTTTTTGTTTGTTTGTTTCTGATTTCCTCTCCTCTCCTGAACAGAATGGAGGAGCTGGGAGGAGCTGGATAAAGCTAGATGGAGGCTGAGGTACAACTTCAGTGGGTATATGGTCAGCAAGGGCTCACCCCGATCCCTCCAGAGGATGGCTCCTAGCGGTAGAAGCAGGAGCCTGACCTTCGACTTGCCACAATGAACAGTACCTCAGGCTGGGTCAAAATGGAACGGGACCACCGTCTCATACCACTTTTGCCTTTAATTTGTACTGCAAGTATACTTTCTAGAAAGGAGCTCCCAGCATGCCACTTGCTCTTCACTTCAAGTCTGTGAAGTAGTCTCAGAACAGGATAGCATCTGCATTTGATGAAAGAGGAAGTGGAGCCTAGGAGATACGCTAGGGGCGGCTCCCTGGACCAGAGGGGAATTGAGCCCGTCTCTGACTCCTGGGCCAAAGGACCCTGCTGCCCCTCCTGGAGTGGGTAAAGAATGGAGCACTCACCCACCCAGAAATGTTTTTTCCTTCTTGGGCCATGAGTTCCCTCCGAAGAACTTATGAAGAACTTATTGAATGACCGTATTATGATGTTAATGCTTCTTATCTAAGGCTGTAAATGTAACCAGCCTGAGGTCATGCTGATGCAGGAAGCTGAGGTCTGAATTAGATGACATTTGACTGTGTTCAAGCGCACAGTTTTTTCTTAAGGATCAAAGAATAAGCAGCCTGGGTAACCTTGGAAATGTCAAGGAGATAAGAGTAAGATTTTGTAATGCAGTAAGGATTGTGGAGGCGCGACTAAGATTTCACTGGAGGGGTCACTCCATGCTTGGCCTCTAGAAGGCTGGCTCACTGAGCAAGAGGGACTCTGTCTATCAATTTGATGGGAGAGTTTGGTAAGGAAAGAATTTTTAAAATCACGAATTCTTATGCACTTATTTGGTAATATGCAAGACACTAGACTAGGTTTTGGGGTTGCCGGCCCTGAGCACAATACATAAAGCCCTTCACCTCAGATTCTTAGTGGGACTGTGCTCAGAAGAGACTGATTCTATGCACCTAATTGATTGTGGAAAAACCACGAATCCTTTTATAATTGTACTAGTTTTGCTTCTTTTAGAAGTGTAAGCCTTATCCAAAAATGCGTATGTGTGTCATTACCCTTTTGTTGACAAAGCACTCGATTATATCAGGTTGCTGCTTGATTCTCACCAACCACCCCGGGAGGGAGGTGAAGGGATCCTTGCCCCCATTACCTGCACAGGTGAGGAAATTAAGACTTCAGAGACTTCGATGTGATGCCCCTGATTCTTGATTTGCCTGGGCCAGCATCCTGTTTCACTCTCACAACTGCCCTGTTTTGGATGAAAATGACATTGTAGGCCTACATTTAAAGGACTGGCTTAAGTAAATGAAGGGCTCAGTCTCTGAACTCAGACCTTTGATAATCAAACTGTTTTTTCTTTCTACTACAGCAAAAAAATGTGGCACTTGGTTCAGACAAAGTTTGATTGAGCCACACAATGGAAGATAAATTTCACATCTCATCTCTGTTCCAAATTAAAACTTGACTTAAGTGTTACTGGATATAAGAAAGGAGAGATTGGGGCTGACACAGTGGTTAGTTAATAAAGTCAAATGGCTGGGCTCCTGGCACAAAGACCTTTGGGGGTCCTATGGTCCCTGTGTTGATTACTGAGCGTTGATAGTCTGCTTGACTTGTGATTTTGCTGAGGGTTGGGTCTGGGTGCGATGGGCTGCTTAGCTGGAGATCTGGACCGTGTCCTGAGTTTAACCCTTCCAATTCTCTGCTAGTCATCAGCTACACGTTTTGGGAAGAGCGTCCGCTGCAATGGCCTTCTTCAACTTGGGGGCATGGAGTAGGCATCTCTTTAATATGCAGTGTTTCTAACCGTTGGGCACCTAATTTGCTGTGCTTGTCTTATCCAGCCTAGGATGAGCAGTAGTTGGCATTCCAGCCCTACCACGCTGTCAGTTCTGACAGCAGAGCATGGTGGGGAGAAACCTCAGGCATCTGCCGCTGAGAGGTAGCTGTGTGGCTTATAGGGGACCTGGGCTCTAGTCTTTTGGTGAAACTCCCAGGGAGCTATAGTCGGATGGCCCTGGCAGTAGGCCTGTGGCTCGTCAGGGTGCATGACTCACTCTATGAGTGGAAGCCTGCAAAGACAGAGGCTCCTTGGAGGAAGGCCCAGCTTAGCAGTGTTGGAGCCACAGTATCCAGCACAGCGCTGATGGAATAGGCACTCACTACACATTTGTTGAGTAGAGCAAACAAGTGTGAACCCCACCTCTGTGGTCGATTACCTGCACTGCCTTGGATGGGTCACTTGGTAAAGTCGGGACGGTGACGAATCCCACCTCAAGAGATGAAGTGGTGATGCAATGTGTACTGTAGGCACTGCCTGTATTGCTACTTTTTAGCTATGCCTAGAGCTGGTTAATGTCTAAAATGTACAGTGTCAGTGCTCTTCACTGACACATTTCTGCTCAATAAATTAAGTCATCTATAAGGCAAGGCTCTTTTCCATTACTCGCCATTATTTCCGTTATTCCATTATGCCATTATTATTATCCAATCAGCTGAAATAGATTTTATTTGAGATCCAGCAGACATGTTTTGAGCGCCTGCTGTGTGCCCGGCCCTGTTCTAGGGGCAGGAAATACAACAGTGCATGAAGCAGGTAAAGCCCCTGCTGTCTGTGGAGCTTCATTCTGGTGCAGATAAGCCAGAGAATGTCGGATGTGATATATCCTTAAAGTAATAAAACAGGGTAATTGTGTCATGGGAGGCAAGAATGGCTGGGGACGGGGGTGCTGTTTTAAATTGGTGTGTAACATTGGAACCAAGACAAGAGGAAAAGAGCCAGCCACGTGCACAGCATCTCTGGCAGAGGAACAGACAAGAGCCAAGGCCTTGAGGCAGGACTAGCTTGAGATGCTCAGAGGAAGGTAGTAGGATGAGAGGTAGGCAGGGCCCAGGTTGTATAAACTATTATGGCCTTGGGCGTGGAGTTGGGATTTTATTCTAAAGGGGATGGAAATTTTATTTATTTTAGAGGGAGAGAGAGAGTACAAGTCGGGGAGAGAGGCAGAGGGAGAGAGAAAATCTTAAGCAGACACTACGCTCAGTGTGGAACCCAACTTGGGGCTCGATTCCAGGACCCTGGGATCATGACCTGAGCAGAAATGAAAAGTCAGATGTTCAGCTGACTGAGCCACTCAGATGCCCCGGGGCGGGGGGGGGGGGATGGAAGGTTTTCAGCAGGGAAATGACATATGATTTACATTTTAAATGGGCCATCTATTTGCTTGGTAGGGCACTGGGCTTTGGTTGTGGTTTGACACCAGTTGGAAGCTATTGACACAGTCCCAGGAGAGGTGATGGTGGCTTAGAGTAGGGTGGTAGGGATGGAGAACAGTGGGCGGATCTAACAGGGGTAGGGCTGTTGGCATTCACAGATTTGCGCTGGGGGCTGGGTGCAGTTAGTAAGAGGAGAAGAAACCAAGAGATATCTAGCTTTGGGATTTGAATAATCCATGTAGATAATGATGGAGAAGAACAAGTTGCAGGAAGGGAAATAAAGTGCTTGATTTTGGAATAATCTGAGGTGGGAGGGTGGAATGTGGGTAGAGTTACAGATAAGACAAGATTAGCCTTGAGTTTTATCACCTATCAACTGTTGAATGTGGGTCATGTTTATAATGGAGATTCATTATACTATTTCTATTAGTTTTGTATATGTTTAAGTTTTCCATAATAATACAAAGGAAGAAACTTGGGGAGATAAAAGAGTTTTGTGTTGGATGTGTTGTTTGAAATGGAAATTGAAATCAGCAGTTGGGTATGTGAGTTTGGAGTTCACTGCTGGAAATAATAGGTTGTAAGCCATGTAGAGAGTGGGGGAAGAAGGCCTGGAACTCAGCCCTGGGGTGTGTCAACATTTAGAGGTGAAGCAGAAGAGGACAGGGCCAGCGAGGCCTGAGGGAAATCAGCGGGGTGTTGGTGAACCCAGGAGAAAGTGTTTCAAAGGCGGAGTGGCCAACTGTGCTGAACTCTGCTGAGAGACGGCACTGGATTTAGCAAAATGGATGGTTGGTGACCAGAATGACTGGTAATACATTGCTGAGAGTGAAAGCCTGACTAGACTGTGCTGAAGAGAGAATGGGAGATAAGAAATTGGAGCCAGGGCCATGTATAATTTTTGAAAATGTTTTATGTGAATAGGAACAGATCAATGACGAGACAGTTGGATTAAGGGAGAGGATTGTTTTGTTTATATTTTGAGAAGCAGCAAAGCACAGTGGCCAGGTGTCTGGATTTGAATCTCTGTTTTGCCACTTACGAGCCCTGGGACCTCAGTTTTCTCATATGTAAAATGGGAATGATGATAATAATACCTGCTTACTAGGGTTGTTGTGAAGAATGAATGAATGAGTGTATGTGAAGTGCCTGGCAGATGGTAAGTTACACACAGGTGTTTGCAGCTGATGTGAGGTGGAAGATTCGAGTGCTCGCGTGTGTCTAACAGGGAGGGCCAAAGGGGGTGATGTATGCTGGAGAAGGCAGAGAGGAAACTCAGCCCAAGTGGACAGGGTAGCCTTTGGTGGGAGCAAGGAGAGTCCATTTGTCATGCCAGGACCTGGTGTTGACAGAAGTTGTCACTTGACAGAAATTTGTGATCTTTCCTTTTTAGCAAATCACTTCAGTAAAACCACTTTCTTCTAGTTAGATTCCTATTCATCAGATTGGTTTTCTGCCACAATTTAAGTAATTTCTCTGGACCTTGATCTCCTCATGTGTGAAGTGATGTACTATTTTTTTCATGTTTATTTATTTTGAGAAAGAGAAAGAGAGAATCCCAAGCAGGCTGCATGCTGTCAGGACAAGGTCTGACATGGGGCTCAGTCTCATGAACCTGTGAGATCATGACCTGAGCTGAAATCAAGAGTCGGACGCTTAACCAACCGAGCCACCCAGACACCCCAAAATGATGTTCTATTTTGAATAATGACTGAATTTTCCTTTGACTCTGAAATTCTCTATGTCCTGACTGTATTTTTGTTTAAAGTTATCTCTAATCCTGGCTTTGTCTAAATTTTTAAGCCAGCAAACGAATGAATGGGAGTAAACAGAGGAAGCCAGTCAGGTTTCCCACAGAAAGACCTATTTCCTGCGCAGAGACTTTTGCAGCAGCAATAACATTAAAATATCCTACATAAAACCAGTTTTTAAAATCAGTATGATGGAATTTCCTTTTAGATGCTGACCCCGTCAAACCATTAAAAATGTGTGCTAGTAAAAGTTGGCAAATGCATTGTTATTTTATTGAACAGTAGAAGAGTCTAAATATTATTTTATGGAAAACTTCATTTCCTGCCATGTGTTTTAACTTAGGACATGGCTAGTTGAGCCGTTAGTTGTGAAACCTTTTGATCCATTAAGCATGAGAACAAGTACAAATGTTAAAACATATAGTTTCCCCATCATGTTTTGCTTATTCATAAAAGTAGAGAAAGCGGTATATAACACAGGCCATGATTATAGTCCTTAATTATATGAAACTAGCTTCAGAGTAAAATAAAGATGTGGCTTTCAAAAAGATAGTGCTAATGTTTTTAATCTGCATTACTAGAAATCTTTATAAAGTATGTGGATTCGCATTAGTTGAATAAAATAAAGTGTTAATAGGAAGGCACATCTTTAAAAAATCACGAATCGTGCAACGTATTTTGTGTGACCAGATACAGCAATTTTGCCCAGATTATTAGGACTAATAGCAACAGGTGTATTACTGTTTGTATTAATTGCAACAGACATAAAGCATCTGGGAACATTTTTGGTCATAGAGACTATCTACATGAAAACAGGACCTTTCAGTAGAAAGTATAACTTCTTTCTTCACTGAATTTTATATTTGAACATTAGCAAGTTAGTGGTGATTTCATTTTGTACATTCTAGCATTTGACTGTGAGGCATGCTCACCTTGCAGCTGAAATTCTGTACACACCCCCCTGCCTCCGCCCTTGATTATGAATGTTGGTTTCCCTGCCACCAGGTGACTCTTTAGGGTGTGTTTCAAGCTTATACATGTCTAGTTTTATCAGTGAATCTGATAGATGCCAGTTAAACGGAAAGAATCTAGCTCTTGGCTATGTTTTTACAGATTATTATATTAAAAGAAAATAATGTTTATAAAATAAACATTTTTTTGGTAAATCTGAAAAAAAAATGAGCATAATACTGTAATGGGGAGTCCTGTGGTGATTCCTAATAGTTGTTTTTGTAATAAGATATTTAAAATTGTGTGGCAAAGGAAGATTCCTTGTTCTAGTGAAGAAATCCCTGTCTTCCCTTACTTCTCTCACAGTTTTAAACATGAATCCCGATTTTCTATAGTGGTTACCCCTGCCCCCTTCGTCCCTTTTCTTTTTAAACAACAAAAGGCCCCTGAACTTCTACTAGTTTTTGTTCAGGAAACCAATTTTAAGTGACTTTAAGTTAGAGTTTTCATGTATTCTGCAAATAGTTGCTGAGTCTTACTGTGTGTTGGGCCCTGTGCTTGATCTAGGGAGTATCAGGTATAGATTCTACCCTACACCTGACCTCAGGAGGCTTGTGGTCTTGTGTGATGGAAGAGACGTGTTCATGAGTTTTTTTTTTTTTTTTTTTTTAATTTTTTTTTTTCAACGTTTATTTATTTTTGGGACAGAGAGAGACAGAGCACGAACGGGGGAGGGGCAGAGAGAGAGGGAGACACAGAATCGGAAACAGGCTCCAGGCTCCGAGCCATCAGCCCAGAGCCCGACGCGGGGCTCGAACTCACGGACCGCGAGATCGTGACCTGGCTGAAGTCCGACGCCCAACCGACTGCGCCACCCAGGCGCCCCGTGTTCATGAGTTCTTACAGTTACATCAATATGTGCAAAGTGTGATAAGAAGATGGAAACATTTTATTGGTAGAGTTGAGAGGCTGGGAAAAGCAGGAAAACCTCAGACAGGGGTTAGGCTTTGAGCAGGGCCTGGAAAGGTGGGCAGGAGGTTGACAGAGCTGAGAGGTGCCTGCCCAATGACTCAGGCAGGCTTTGGGGAGGCAGGCAAATGTCAGGCGCCTTTGGGGACCAGCGAATTATCCAGTTTGGCTGGTAAACACTAGCATAGGGATAGAGGAGGGCTTAAGCTACAAAGGCCTTTTAGCTTTTTTTTTTTTTTTTTTTTTTGAGTTGAGTATTAGCCCCTGAAGGTTTTTGAGATGGAGAATAACTTGGTGAGGTCAGAATATTAGCAGTATTTACCTGTTGGCTGCTTTGAGACAGACAGGAAGGAGTCTAAGGCAGCAGTTCACTTGAGAAGAAATTCTTGGCTGAGGATGCCTGGTGGGTGAGCACAGGGAGGAAAAGACATGAGCTGAATTCATGGAACTTGTTCATGGTAGGGACAGAATGCCTAGAAGAGAGTCAAAGATTCTGTGTGTGTGTGTGGGTGGGGTTGTGTGTGTATGCATATGTGTGTACTAGTTGAAAATGGATTTGACTCTCTTGCATCCAAGATGAGCCCTGACTAGAAATCCTGATGATGGAAAGCAGCCATTCTGTAGGGTGCCCTGAGGGCAGAAGCCGCTTTCTCCATCTGCCTCTTCAGTGCCAGGCAGCACATGCTCAAGAAATGCCTGTAGAAGGGATGAATATTGTAGATTTAGTTGGACACATGAGTGAGTTTACCCTTGGGATGGGACTAACAAGTGATGAAGGGCCAAGCACAGCTAGGTTTGAAGCCAGGCTCTGCCACTCCTGACTGATCCTGAGCAAGCTGCTACACCTTTCTGTTTCCTTATGTACAGAATAGAGGGTAAGAACACCATCTGTTGGGATATAATATGATTATTCATATTGACTGAATGAATTGGTGTACATGAGACATCTAAGCCTGTACCTGGAATACATCTGAGATAAATGCCCCTCAGACATTGGCTGCTGTTACTCACGGGGGAGTGTAGATGTGGGCCTGATTGCCAGCAAAGTAATGAGGAGTTGGGGTGGGGGTTAGTAGCTTTGGGAATGCCTGACAGCCTTGGCCGAGAGATAGGAGAGGGGGTGGGAGTGAGGCAGTTTAGACAGAGTGCCCAGTGGGGAAGGGCAAGGAAGAAAGGTAAAGGAGCAAGGCCCGGGTTGGAGAGGCAGGAGGGGACCCTGTAGAAGAGTTCAATGTCAGCTATGCCAGGCAGAAGAATGTTTCAGGATGGAAGGGAAGTAAAAAGTATCAAAGTCAGGGGCGTCTGGGTGGCTCAGGTCATGATCTCGTGGTTCACCAGTTCGAGCCCCGCATCGGGCTCTCTGCTGACAGCTCTGAGGCTGGAGCCTGCCTCACACTCTGTGTCTCCCTCTCTCTCTGTCCCTCCCCCACTCATACTCTGTCTCTCTCTCTCTCTCTCTCTCTCTCAAAAATAAGTAGCACATTAAAAAAAAAATTTAAAAAGTGTCAAAATCATAGAGCTCAGAGAGGGCAAGAACTGAGCCTGGACATTTGAGTTCATTTGTTCAGGCAGACATCATTAGAAGCTGTTGCTAGAGAACAGAAGCTGAGTTATCTGTGTTTACCAAGCGTCTCAGAAGATTCTGTCAGATAAGGAAGTATCAGAGGCAGAGATTAAAGGCCAAATTTCTAAAGTTGCTTGAAGACAATATGGCTTTTTTAAAGCTTATTTATTTTGAGAGAGAGAGAGAGAGAGAGAGAGAGAGACAGCGAGCTGTGGGGCCTGAACCCACAAACCATGAGATCATGACCCACTCTGAAATCAAGAGTCGGATGCTTAACTGACTTAGCCACCCAAGTGCCCCCACTATGGCTTTTTAAGTTTGTTCTAGCAAATAGATAGGATGGGGTACAAAGACCACTGTACTTCACAGGTTCTTCTCGTCCTCTATGAGAATAGGCCCCCTGGGGGTGTGCAGTGCTCATTCTGCAAGGTCCTACATGGAAAGCACTGGTATGGTGGCATATATAACAATAATAAGAGAATAAAATGTAATGTATAATGTAATAAATAAATACTAGTAAGCTAATTATAATGAATGCCGTGAGATACGTTGTAACAGATACTTAATGAGTACTTATTATGAACCAGCAGCATTATAAGTGCTTTGCACATATAATCTCATTTAATCACCAGCAGCTCTGAGGTACAGGTATTGTTGACCTTATTTTATAACCGAGAGGGGCTGGGTAATGTGCGCAGGGTCACACGGTTGGTAAGTGCGTGCTGGGGCCGGGATTATACACCCGGCAGTGTGGTTACAGAACATGTGCTGTTAGCAGCCACACTAGGCTGCTTCCTTTTATTTTGGAAGGCAGATGGTGTTAGGTGTCCTGCCTGATGAACAGGAGGTCTAGAGAGAGGAACTGTGGCCCTGAAGGAAGGGGCTGGCGGGAGTGGGGGAGCGCTGGTTTGGAGAGGATGGGCAAGACTAGGATCAGAAACTCGGGGAGATGGTCAGTGTGGAGACTGACCTACTTGCTCTCAGGGAGGGGAGAAGGAGGACTGGCAAAAATCCAGAGGAAGAGAGGCAAGAGATTTTATGGGAGCAGGAGAAAGATAAGACATTTTCAGAGATATTTTGAGTTGGTGAGGGAGACCACCATCCATCTGGAGAATTTTGCAGTGGGTTTTTAAGAATTGCTTCCCACTGGTAATTTGATTAAACCTAGTCCTATGGGAGAAAGGGGTTGAGGGGGAGCAGTGTTAGGGTGTGAGGTTCATTGATTGACCTTGACAGCTTTCCAAGGCACCCTTTAGTGGAGCCGTGAAACTAACACCATCCAAGGAGAATGACTGTATTTTGGTCACCTGCTACTGCTTTGATTTGCTTCCAGAAGTGGAGTTGAATGGCAGTAGGAGGTTGAGGAAAGAGTCATGTTGTCTTTTTTGTGACAAGATGTTCTGAAGATGTCATGTGAAGATGTCTCAGATTTCAGGAGGAAGAAAAACCCAAAGGTGGAAGAAACAAAGAATGAAGGAAGCAGAGGCATTTTGAACTCGAGAGCTGCTGAGGTGTGGGTGACACTGAGGAGTGCCTGGCTCAGACCTTACGTTGTTTAGGATAGTGCTTCTCAAACTATCTGTAGCGAGGAGCTATTTTTGATATTGTTCTAAGGCTGTGGACTGTTTATATTTTGGCAAATATCAACAGTGAATTAGAAAAAATAAATTACAAATCATAGGGAATACAAACCCAATTTGTTGTCTATTATTAGATTCAACAGACTCTGTGAAATCGCTAAAAATAAGTTGCTAAGTGCTTGTAATTTCTGAAATTAGCTTGTCATGGACTTCTTACAGGCTCAGAACAAACATAGGCTCGTAGCTGACAGTGGGTTTCACTTTGTGTATGTTGTCTGACCGAGAATTTAGACACCAGGCAGATGGTTCACAGGGTTCCAGTTCCCCAAGCTCTTTCCAGATTATCCAGCCTGGTGCATGGAATATACTAGACACTCAACAAGTAAAAACTTGTTAAACAGCCCCTTTAAGAGATGATTTTGAAATGTGTGGGTGGCTCAGTCGGTTAAGCACCTGACTTCAGTTCAGGTCATGATCTCGCAGTTTGCAAGTTCAAGCCCTGCATTGGCCTCTGTGTTATTAGCGCGGAGCCTACTTCGGATCCTCTCTCCCTCTCTCTTTGCCTCTCCCCCACTCTCTCTCAAAAATAAACATTAAAAAATTTTTTTTAACATTTATTTATTTTTGAGACAGAGAGAGAGAGCATGAACAGGGGAGGGTGAGAGAAAGAGGGAGACACAGAATCTGAAACAGGCTCCAGGCTCTGAGCTGTCAGCACAGAGCCCGACGCAGGGCTCGAACCCACGGACTGCGAGATCCATATTCTGCTGAATTTGTGGGGCCCCTGGGTGACTCAGTCGGTCAAGCTCCCACCTCTTGATTTCGGCTCAGGTCATGATCTCAGGGTTGTGAGATCGAGCCCTGTGTCAGGCTCAGCTTGGAGTGTGGAACCTGCTTGGGATTCTCTCTCTCTCCCCCTCTCTCTCTGCTCCTCCCCCACCATGTCCTCTCTCTGTCTCAAAATAATAAACTTAAAAAAAAAAGCTGATTTTTATATGCAGTATAAAATTTGAATAGTTTGAATGCAAGTCTCTCAAAAATAAGATAACTAAAATTTGTTGACCTGGTGGTAGGCAGCATTTTAAAGCAAAGTGCTCCTTCCCTTGTTTTGCAGTTTACAAAAAGCACATCTTTGTAGATTTCAAGAAACCTTAGTTACCAGAAAGCCATGGTTTGTTCCTCACGTGTGTACGCACTAACCTCAGCCACAGTTCATCTTTTGTCTCTAGGTCGTGTCGGCCGCTAAGGTTTGTGGGGCTGCTGCTGAGTCGCCATCAGTGAAAAGGCTCCACCTGCTTGTTGCTGATAAAGATTTTTCTTTTAAAGCTGGCCAGTGGTAAGTGGCTTCTCTCTTTCCTTGGTGTTTTGTGTTCAAGGAGTTGCCATCAAATAGCAGGGCTTAGTTTTTCTTCTGGAAAGGACGACATTGGCTGGCTGTTTCTCCTGAGGAGTAGGAATTCTAGACCATCCCCGTTCAAGGGGAGCCTCCTTTTGGCATGAAGAGAGAATCTGATTCATTTCCTTGCCTCGGAGCTCACCTTGGTTTTGAGCCCTTGACCTTCTCAGTCATGTATGAAAATTGCTGCCTTGAGTTTTGTAGATTGAAACAAAGCAGTTAGTTCTGAGCCAGGGACCTGACATCTCTGATAATTATGCTCTTCAGGAATGGTCGCTATAATAGAATGCACTGGAATAATCTAATCTGCTTGAGTTATCTGTTGCTGGAGATTGATACATTTTAAAAAATTAGCCTTTGTGTCAAATACAGAGTAAACACAGCAGTCTGAAAAGGAGAATACTCCGTTAAGTCACAGAGCTGACCACCTTCTTGACTGAATTCCCGTATCACTTGTCTGAGTTGAGTTTAAGTATTTTGCTGAATTTATTACCAGGATCCCCAACCAGGCCCAGCCTGCATCACACTCCTGATTCTGTCCGATTTGACACCAAGGACCAGTCACAATACAGACAGGGTGGACAGCCCAACTGTCCCACCGTTCCTGTGAATGGCCTCCCTGAGTTGCAATTCAAGTTGAATTGTAAATAAAGCAACTTGTATTTCCTTAGGAAAGGTGTGTTTGGGTGTATGTTTCCTTTATTTAAATAAAGCATTCATTTCTAAGTGAATTTCTGGCATGTCAATCTTGGTAGTCTTTCTTAGGAGTCACTTGACTAATTTTGGCAGTCCATCTGGAAATGTGGTTTTGTTAGAAGGAGGATGTGTGATAATAGCAAGTGTGCTAATAGCAAGAGTTAGCAGTCTTGTGTTCATAGTTTGCCTTTGAATTTAGAACTAGAAAACAAGATGCTGATTGCCATAATTTGCGTTTGTGAGGCAATTTACTGCAATCTTAGCACATGTTCGGTGATGCATATTAAATGCATTTGGGCTGTTTTAGGGGGGCGGGCAACATTTTTACCCTTCAAAAATAGTTAAGCAGTTATTACATTGAAAAGTGGAGACTTTAATTGTGATGATCTGTCTTTCCATATTCCCCTTTCCATGGAAGTGTTTGGGTCCTGCGCACAGCATTGTCTCTGTGTCTTCAACATCGAATTGCACCAAGACTCCCGATTAGAGAAGCCTGTACGTTGGTTTGTAATGTTGCGACCTTGATGTACCTGCACGTGTATTAGCACTTGCAACTGTAGTCACCTGATAAGAAAAATACCATCATTCCCTAGTGATATGTGTAGAAATAGGATTCCCTTGTGATCCTCAAGATAAAATCTTTCAAGTTTGGTGTTCTATGTCCCATACCAATGAATGGATTTGGTAATCTCACTGATGTCAGAATTGGTTTTAGAATGTGCCCAGACAGACTCCTGTTTCAGAGGACAGACATAGGGGTGGTCATCTCTGACTATTTAGTATTGATCTTTCCCTGTCACGGGGCCATCAGCACTCATTCCCATCATCTGAACCTTAGATTGCTCCCTTGGGGCATCCAGGTGGCTCAGTCGGTTGAGCGTCCGACTTCGGCCCAGGTCATGATCTTATAGTTTGTGAGTTCGAGCCCCATGTCAGGTTCTGGGCTGATAGCTCAGACCCTGGAGCCTGCTTTGGATTCTGTGTCTCTCTCTCTCTCTGCCCCTCCCCGGCTTGCACTCTCTCTCTCAAAAATAAATAAACATTAAAAACAATTAAAAAATAAAATAAAACATTTCTCCCTTACTACTGACTTATTGTATGGTTCTGGAGGTTGTAAGTTTCTTTGGGTATTTTATTTCTTGGTTACAGAAGGGCCATTTGCTTAGGTTGGTGATGCCTGTGTCTTCGGTGCTGTTGCTGGGATGGCACGTGCTCTGTGCTCTCTTAGATCAGCAGCTCGGTAGTAACCTCCATGTGTCATTTTGGGGAAGAGGGCAAGGATCTAGGAGAGAGGGAGTGTGGGCGTGGCTGCCATGCAGTCTGTGTAGTTAGGATTATCAGAGTGGAGTACTGCTAGAGATAAGGTAGAGGATTGCCCCTGGGCTTATCTTTGGGGTCAGAGATTGGGTCACAATCGATCCCACGTCTCTGAATTCTTGACCACTGGCCTCCTCTGATACCTGCCAAACAGGGACGCTCTAGACCTGCCTTTAAATAAATAAATGAATGCTCTGGAGCTTTGGGCACAGGTCTCCAGGTAGACACTTTAATATAGACCAGAGATCAGCCTCTGAGGCTCTTCTGTGCTACACTGTGTTCTTGTTGGACCTTCCAGAGGGGACTAATTCCTTTTGGGAAACCAGTTCCAAGAACTCAAGTAATCCAATCTAAAGAGAAAGGCCAAAAGAGGGCACTCTCTCAAAACCATTGCTCACCAGAGCAGGACTAAACCTTTTAGGCTTCTGTCACTAGTAGATCTACTGCCTAGTAGCTAGGTGAGTCCCATTCTTGACCTTCTCAAAAGTTCTGCTTCCTGATGGTAGAAAGATGGGGATTCTCTCTTGCGGCTGGAGTGTGCCACCAACGGTCTCCGTGTCACATGTGAGTGCGTGAAGTTGGCAGAGTCAGTGTTCCTTGTGGCGCTCACTGCGGTGGGCCGGGTCTGTCCTCTGAGGGAGGCTGTATCGCAGCGTCACATGCCTACTGCTCTGGAGACCACGTGATTCACATGCTGGTTTTTCTAGCTCTGTGATGTGGGTAGTTCCTTCTTTCTCTGGGCTTCAGTTTCCATGTCTTTAAAGAGGGAATAGTAATATTCCTATGTCTTGGGATATGTCGGGTGTTTAATACAATGCCTCATGTTTAACTTTATTAGTTTGTTTTTGCTTTTTGTTATAGCCAGTGTTTCACTCAGTCAGTTAGATTATCTGTCTGTGTTGGTGAGGCCCAGGGGACAGATTCCAATTCTTTGTTCCCTGGCTGGTTTCCCTGCTCTTGTTCGATAGAGCAGCAGGCCAAGTAGGAGTAGGTAAGTGTGCATCTCCACTATGATGATGCCCCTCCTGCCACAGTCAGTACTCGTTCCACGCTTGGGCTTGCAAGGACCAAGGGAAAGCAAGGCCAAAGCATTTTAGGAAAGAGAAAGGTGTCTGTGACTTCATATAAGGTAACAAAAGTTTTCATGCTTGAAAGTGACTAAGTGAAGGACACGGACACCAAGAAGAAACAGATGAGAGGAGTGAGGTTAGAGAAATAAGACTACACCCCACCCCTCTAGCAGGGCTGCTGCCTTGTAGACAGTATAGAACCTAAATGGCAGTGTTTGGCAGCCCTGACTCTTACATGACCACACATAGAAAGTGCTCCATTCCTTGGTGTCATTGTTCAGACTGTCTTTGCCCACGCTTGTCTGGTGAGTGCTGTGTGTCTTTTAAGACTCCTCTGAAGTCTTTGTTAATCCCTCCACCCCTGGTAGAATTGATTACTTCTTCCATTACGCGCCCCCACTCCCACCCCCCCGCCAAACAGAGTTTTAAAAAATAAAATAGTGGCTTTATTAGTATTTTCCTGATAAAAACAAGATCACGTATGTTGGAGCTAAGAAGAAATCTATGCTAAGTGCAGGTACTTCCAGAGAGGCCTTAAATGACGAGCATTTTATCTCTCCCAAGCAGATTTTCTCATAGCCCATGTAATTATGTTTATCTGTTGATTTTCCTCCCATTAGGGTGAGTTTATTGAGGGCAGGAATCAAGACATACTTGCATCTTTACATCCAACACTGGCCACAGTGCCTGTACATGGTAAGCAGGTGCTGTCTGTGGTGTTGGCACAAGGGATGAGGGAGGGGCTCCAAGTACTCAAGCTGAGGACTAAAGAGTTTTAGGACCTCATGGTGAAGCATTGACATTTGGTCACAGTTTGCGTGCCAGGTATGTGCAGGGCACTGGGGCTGCATCTGTGGGCAGGACAGGGCTTCCTGGTGTGTCACAGTTGGATATGGACATGTGGCTTCACTACATAAAGAATTAGGCTCTTTCTCCCAGTTCTTCTATATTTGCTCATATAGAGTAGAGTAGGTGTCTCAACTCTTGGCTTCAAGAATGCTAATCTTGGAAAGGGCGTGTTTTATGAAATAATGTATTGTGCATATTCTCTTAAATCCATTCAGATAAAGTTTTTATGTCATTTGAATTCTATAGTATTTAATGAAGGAGTCCCTTTTTAAAAAGATTGGTTTCCAAAGTTACTAGAGGATTCCCTGTCATTCATCTGAGAGAATGGTCTGTATCAACATCGAGCAGCAGAGGGCGCTGTAGTTCAGGAGATGAAGCAGCAAACCTAGCTCATTGATTTACTTACTGTTTTGAACATGGAAGCTGTGGAGATAACTATTAAACCTCTTCTCTGAAAGCAAGCAACAACTGTATTAATAAATATTAACTACAATCTTTAGATTTATATCTTGCCTGAAATGAAGAGGAAATAAAAGTATTGATGGGAAAGAATCAAGTGAATAGAGAAAAAAATAGGCTAGGGACTTTTTCTGGAGCACTTCCAATCCAGAACTGGTTTTTAAAGATTATAAAAAATGTCCGGATATTTAAGGCCAGAGATCAGAAGAGAACATATTTTAAGGTCATAGATCATATCAGTAGAGAACATAGTGTACCTTTCATGTAAGCCTACTGGTAGGAAAATAACTGGGGGAATAATGATACTTTTGTTCTTTGAGGGCTGAGAAACTTCTAGATTAGATGTTTGTTTTCTAGACATTGGGATGTGAATTTTTTTTTGGTTCCAGGTTCTGAGAAATTTTTCTTTCCTTGGTATGTAACTAGCTTTGTTGTATTGCCTAGAAGCCCCACCAAAAAAGGTTTTCTATGGCATAGAAGTATCTAAGGCTTAAAACTTGGGAGAGTTCTAGACTATAGCAGTATGGTTAGAAGAAAAGACAACATAAGATTTTTGGAACTTAGAAGGTCACATCAGCATTTTAATTTGTCAAATGCCAGTGAAAGAATTTTTGTTGCTCTTTTTTTTTTTTTTTTACACTTTTAAAAAACTGGCTTATTGGGATATACTCTACATATCATAAAATTCACCCATTTAAAGTATACAATTCAGAGGTACCTGGGTGGTTCAGTTGGTTAAATGTCCGACTCTTGATTTTGGCTCAGATCATGATCTCACGGTTTGTGAGATCGAGCCCCACTTTGGGTTTGGCGTTGACAGTGTGGAGCCTGTTTAGGATTCTGTCTCTTCTCTCCTTCTGCCCTTCTGCTACTTGCATGTGCACGTGCTAGCTCTCTCTCTCTCTCTCTCTCAAGATGAATAAACTTAAAAAAAGTACTCTTTAAAGTGTACAATTCAGTGGTTTGTACTACATTCACAGAACTGTGCAGCCATCAACAGAACAAAATTTTACAACATTCTCATCACCCCCAAAAGAAACCCTATACTGCTTATCATTCACTCCCCATCCTCACCTGCTTAACTGCTCTACTTTCTGTCTTCATGGATTTGCCAGTCTGGGTATTTCATATCAATGGAATTATACAATAGGTGGTCTTTTTGGTGGCTGGCTTCTTTCTCTTAACACGATTTTAATGTTCATCTATGTTGTGGCATGTCTCAGTGCTTCATTCTCTTGTGGATGTACCTCATTTTGTTTATACATTCATCAATTGATGAAAATTCAGATTGTTTTCCCTTTTAGGCTATTACCAGTAATGCTGCCATGCATATTCATGTGCATGTTTTTGATTGGGCATATATTTTCATTTCTTGTGGGTATTTAAGAGTGGAGTTGTTGGTCATACGGTAACTCTGACATTTTGAGTCACTGCCAAAGTGTTTTCCAAAGTGGCTGCACCACATTACGTCCCCACCAGTAGTGTGTAAGGGTCCCAGTTTCTCAGGATCCTCTCTAATACTATTGTCTTTCTGATTAGCCATCGATCCAAGTGAGTGTGAAGTGATAGCTCTTGTGATTTTGATTTGCATTTTCCTAATAACTAATGATGCTGAGCATCTTTTTATGTGCTTATTTGCCATTTATGTATTTTCTTTGGAGAAATGTTATACCAATCCTTTGCCCATTTTTAAGAGTTCTTTATGTGTTCTGTGTCAAAGTCCCTTATCAGACATATGATTTAAAAATATTTTCTCCCATTCTGTGTGTTGTCCTTTAACTTGATAGTATCATTTGTAGCACAAAGTATTTAATTTTGTTGCAGTCTAGTTTCATCATTTTTTCTTTAAAATGTTAGGTATCGTATCTTAGTAACCATTGCCACAAAGAGTTATTCCTCTGTAAGTCTTCTAAGAGTTTATAATTTTTGCTCTTACCTTTAAGCCTGTGACCCATTTTGAGTTAATTTTTGTATATGGTGTGAGGTAGGGGTCCAGCTTCATTCTCTTTACATGTGGATATCCAGTTGTTCCAGCACCAGTCACTTAAAAGACGATTCTTTTGCCATTGAATTGTGTTGATCTCTTGTCAAAAGTGAGTTGACCGTATATTTAAGAGTTTACTTCTAGACTTTCAATTCTTTACCATTGATCTATGTACCTGTCCTTATGCCGGTACTACAGTATCTTCATTTCTGTAACTTAATAGTAAATTTTGAAATCAGGAGGTGTGAGTCCTCCAAATTTGTACTTCTTTTTCCAGATTGTTTTGATGATTCTGGATTCCTTGAATTTCCATATTAATTTTATGATTAACTTGCCAATTTCTGCAAAGAAACCAGCTGGGGTTTTTGATAGGTATTGCACACACTGAATCTGTAGATCAATTTGGAGAGTATTGCCATCTTAACATTATTGAGTCTTCCAATCCATGAATGTTAGATGTCTTCTTATATTTATATATTCTTTGAATTTTCCCCATAATGTTTTGTAGTGCAATGGTGTGCAATGCTTACACTTTTTTTGTTAAATTTATTCCCAGTTGTTTTATTCTTTTTTATGCTATTATAAATAGAATTGTTTTTCTTAAAGAAAAATTTTAATGTTTATTTATTTTTGAGAAAGAGAGAGAGCGTGAGTGGCGTAGGGACAGAGAGAGAGGGAGACACAGAATCTGAAATAGGCTCCAGACTCTGAGCTGTCAGCACAGAGCCTGATGTGGGGCTTGAACTCACGAACCATGAAATCATGACCTGAGCCAAAGTCGGACACTTAACCAAATGAGCTCCCCAGGCGCCCCAGAATTATTTTTCTTAATTTCACATTTAGATTGCTAACTGCTAGTGTATGGAAATACAATTGATTTTTTTTTTAATGCTTATTTTTGAGAGAGAGAGCATGTAGGGGCAGAGAGAGAGAGAGAATCCCAAGTAGTCTCCAGGTTGTCAGCGCAGAGCCTGATGCAGGGCTCCATCTCACGAACTATGAGATCATGACCTGAGCCGAAATTAAGATTCAGTTGCTTAACAGACTGAGCCACCCAGGCACCCCTACAATTAATTTTTGCTAGTCTTGTATCCTGCAACATTATTTGAAGTTGCTTATTATAATACCTTTATAGTAGGTTCCTTAGGATTTTTTTATATACAACATCATGTCATCTGTAGCTTCTTTATTTCATTTTCTTGCTTAATTGCCTTGGCTAGAACCTCTAGTACAATGTTGAAAAAAAGTGGTAAGAGCAAACATCCTTGTCTTGTTTCTGTTTTTAGAGGAGAAACTTTCAGCTTTCCAACGTGAAATGTTGGATATTTTGTAGATGTCCTTTATTAGATTGAGGAAGCTCCCATTTATTCCCAGTTTGTTGAATATTTTTATTATGTAAGTCTCTTGAATATTGTCAAATTCCTTTTCTGCATCTATTAAGATGGTACCTGGGTTTTTCAGATGTTAAACCAACCTAGTATTCCTGGGATTTTTGGGTCCATATTCACAAGGGATATTGATCTATAGTTTCTTTTCTTGTTATATACCTTTGTCTGATTTGGGTAGCAGGGTAATATTAGCCTTATAGAATGAACTTGGAAGTGTTCTTTTCTGTTCTTTGGAAGAGTTTGTGAAAGATTAGTGTTCTTTAAATGTTTGGTAGAATTCACCCATTGTGCCATCTGGACCTATCCTTTCTTTCTAGGAAGTTTTGAAATTACTAATTCAATTTATTTGCTTGTTAAGGGTCTGTTCAGATTTCCTGTTTCTTCTTGAGTCCAATTTGGGAGTTTCTGTCTTTCTAGGACTATACCCATTTCACCTAAGCTATCTAAATTTTTGTCATCCAGTTGTTCATAGAGTTCCTTTATATCTTTTTTATTTTTGTAAGGTTGGTGATGATGTCCTTTTTTCCATTCCTGGTTTTATTCATTTTATCTTTTCTCTTTTTTCTTCTTAATTAGCTAAAAGTTTGTCAGTTTTACTTACCTATTGCCCACTTTTAAAATTGCTTCAACAGAAAGAGTATTTTCCTTTTTCTTTTTTTTTAGGGTTGATTTCTTTATCCCAGGAGTCTCTGTGGTTGGTGGGTTCTCAATATGCTCCAGCCCCAGACTGCTAAAACAAGAGAGGATGATAGAATTGGCAGTGAAATATGCGAACCACCCCCCTGCTCTCTGGATTCACAATCAGGTGAGCAAACCTGTTTAAACTTGGAGATCTGGGCATCACTGCCTCCCACAAAGTTGGTGTTCAGCTCACTTCATGCACTTAAGAAACCTAGGCTTGAGTGAAAAGGGTGCATGCTCACAAAGAGCCCCTATATCCACAATTCAGACTCCATGATGGTCAAAGAAGCAGAATCCTTTTGATGCATTAAGGAAGAAGACTGATAATATCTTCTGGGTTACCAGTGTTGAGTTGAACACTCTTTAGTACTGAAATATTTTATGTCTTATGTAAGTTTTTGAAAGTTGCCTCTGTATATATGTCTCGTAAATGGTACATCTATAAGTCAGATTATTTTTTCCTAACTGTCCTAAACAAAGGGAATTAAACCATCACTCTCTCATTTGGAAAGGAAACAATTTCTGATTGCATCCCGCTCATGCCCAGAGCTGAGTGCTGCTGAATCTGTGGTGTTATTGCCTTTCTGGAGAGTTCTTCACACGTGATTCTGAGAGGGAATCCACATTTGCTGCTAATAACTGCTGTTTTACCATGGGACTCAGCACAATCCTACAGAAGCTGCCTGCTCATTGCCTTCTAGAACTCTGGTAACAAAGAATGAGCTCAGCACAGATTAGTTGTCTTCTTAGTTTTTGACCCTTCTCTCCTTTTTACCACCATCCCTTTTGTTTCTGGACTGTGCCTTCTATATTTACCAACAACCTCCATCCCATCCCAGGCCTTTTCTTATCACCTTTTCCAAAAAGGAATGTACCAGTATAAATATTGTAGCTGTAGATAAACTGATTTTAGCAGTTATTGGAAGGGCAGAGGGAGCAGAAGAGCTAAAACAGTTTTGAAAAAGAATAAAGCGGGAAGAATCACATTGCTCAAATTTAAGGTAAAAATAAAGCTACAGTAATGAAAACAGTGTGGTATTGGTGAAGGGACAGACACATGAATTGATGGAACAGAATAAAGAGTTCAGAAATAGACCAACATACATATGGCCATTTGAGTTTTGACAAAAGTGCTGAAGAAATTCAGTGGCAAAAGAGTAACCTTTTCAACATGTAGAGACGGGACTGTTGTTTATCCGTATGCGAAAAAAAGAAAAAGAACTTTGACCTAAATGTCATACTTTATGTTGAAAATTCACCCAAAATAGGTTGTAGATCTAAGTGGAAAACACAAAACTATAAAAATTTCAGGGGAAAACTTAGGAAGTATTCTGAACTTGAGGGTGGACAAAGTGTTCTTAGGCAGGACACCAAAAGCAAGAGCCATAAAAGAAGAGGTTGATGTATAGGACTTAATCAAAACTAAAAACATTTTTCTGCAAAAGATACTGTTAACAGAATTAAAAAAAAAAAAAAAAACAAAACAAGCTACAGACTCAGAGAAAGTTATTTGCACGTTAGATATCCAAGAAAGGATCTGTAATATCCAGAATACATAAAGAGCTCTCAAAAGTCAGCAAAAAGAAAACAAGCATAATTTAAAAATAGGCAGAAGATTGAAAGGTACTTCTCTAAAAGGATGTAAGATGGCAAATAAGCAATGACCAGATGTTCACCCTCATTAGGGAAATGCAGGTTAAAACCGTATATAGCACGGTGTCTCTACACACCTCGTAGAATGACGAAAGTTAAAAATTCTGACAATACCAAGTGCTGGTAAGGATGTGGAGTGACTGGAAGTCTCTTGTATTGCTTAGATTGCTAGCAGGAATGCAAGGTAATACAGCCAATCTGGAAAACATTTGGTAGTTTTGTATGGAATTAAATATGCACTTATCATAAGTCCTAGTAATACTGCTCCTGGGTGTTTATTCTAGAGAAATGAAAGCTCTGTTCATTTAAAAGCCTGTATAGGAACATCTATCGTTGTTCTATTCATAATTATCAAAATCTGGAAACAACCTAAATGTTTCTCAGTGGGTGAGTGAATAAACGAACTGTGATCCATTCGTAACAATGTATTGTTATTCAGCAATAAAAATGGATGAACTATTGATGCTCTCCCCTTGGGTGAGGCTCAAAGGCCACATGTAAAGTGAAAAGAGCCAGTTCTCAAAGGTTACGTACTCCATAATCCCATTTTTGTCACACTCTGGAAGACAAAGATACAATGATGGAAAACAGATGAGTGGTTAACAGGGGTGAGGGGTAGGGAAAGGTGTGAGCATAGAGAGCACAGGGAGGTTTTGAGGGTGATGGAGCTGTTCTGTATCTTGGTTTTGGTGGTAGTTACGTAGATCTACGTATGTGTTAAAATTCATAGAGCTATACTCCCCCCACCCAAAAAAAAATGTGTTACTATAAGGTAATTAAAAAGAAAAAGATATAGGGGCATAAGAAATAGCTGTTCTAATTAGGGTCTGCATGTCAAGTTGTATCTGTTCAGAGTAAGGCAGCTGCTTGCCTTAGCATTTCCATTCTAAGTGTATCCTGTCACATTTTTACCCTCTGACCTTCTGAGTCACTCCTTCCATGTGTCCTCAGCTGCTGCATTCCTTTTTAGATTCGCTTTGGATTTTCCACCCATGGCTGTCTGTAGGCTGCATCCTGAGTCTCTAAAAGATGCCATGGGGGTGGAACCAGCAAGGTTTCCATGTGTCCCACACTCAGTGTTAAAATGAGCTTAGCCATCCTGGCTCCTAGTTCCAGGAGTCCCCTCCAGTGATCAGCCTCCCACGTGACCTGACCTGGTCCTGGTCCACAGCTCCCTGCTTGGTTTCATGCCTCATTGACATTTCAGTGAAGGAACTTATTCTTAGAGGCGGTAGAAAATCTCCAAGTGGCATTGCTTGAATGCACATTTTAATTGTAGTGCCTGCTCCACTCTGCCCGGTGGGAGTTGCAAACAGCCTTTATGAAGTCAGATTTTTCTTGGAACCATTCTCAGGTGGCTGTTTTCCTCCTGGGGGTTTGTCTTACGAAGCTATTAGGGTGGACAATGGAGGCACGTGAGTGTCTGGGTGGCAGCAGGCTGCTCTGTGGGGACAGGGGATAAAGTGCCATAAATGTCTTCCTTTATTTTATCTGCTTTGGCTCAGGCTCCTGGCAGGGTAAAGGGTTCTAGACAGCTATTGTGTGCTGGGCTCCAGTTGCTGTGGAAAAGTTGTTTATTTCGCAAGTAGAAAAATCTATACCCAAATTAGATACATGGCTATGTAATTGAGGGTAACGTCCTTTTACTCGCTTACATATTATACCGTGTAGCACTTTGAGTCTTGTGTTCATGCTACCTTGGCAGTTTTTATTGATCAATAAAAGACAAAGATGGCTTTTCATTCTTTCCAGATGCTAGCAAATTAGAAGATAGATCTATTTAAGATTATTTTGTCACTAAGGAGATGGCATGCACATTGTTTTGTTGTTGGTGCCAACTTTAGGGTTTTGAAAATACTCTGGTTTCTAAAAACAGTACCCTAAAGGCTTTGCTGTCATTACTAGTCCTACCGAAGATGACCATTGGAGAAAATGATTTCCGTCTCATTTCTTAGTCTCTCTTATATTCTCGGAAATAAAGAGAAACGTGTACAGGCAAGCAGGATGGGGAGGGAGGGTACAAAGAGATTAAATCTGTCGTCATTAGGCAGAGCCTCTCGTATCACAGCTTCTCTTTTTGAGACTTGGAAAGAAGGGGCATTTTAAAGCACTTTGGTGGCCACTGTAGTGATTCCTCGATTGTACTTATTCCTAACAGAATGCTCCCTTGCTGCTAATTTCTTTTGTCAAAAATGAAAACCCACTTACCGTTCTTCATGTAAAAATGGCCTATATATTTAAAATTGTTCAGTTCAGATGTTTTTTTCTGAGAAAGGATTTCCCTTCATTTAATCGTTCTTTACTTTCCAGAAAGGAACCTCTTTAGTGAATTAAAATAATTTTCATTTTTTCTTAGATTTCTCAAAGATTAACTCTTAAGATTTAACACCTTTCCGTTGTAAAGCCCCAAATTCAATTCATGTCAAAAAGTACTTAGCTGCCTACCTGCCATGTAAGGTGCCAAGGAGTGAATGCTGAGGGTTTGGTCTTTTAAAAGCACATGATAACTTACCGCTTCTTAGGAGGGTGTTCATTCAGTTGATCTGCATCAGGAACATGTAATGGAGCGAAGCTTTGCTTTTGATCTAAGTTTCTTTAGTTCTAGACTCTCGTTTTTAGGGAAGAAGGAAGCAGGCACCCTCAACGCTTTCTCTTCTGTGACGGCTGCAATGACTGAAACACCCTCTCATAATAGAACCTGATGCCAGCAAGCTCTTCCCCATAGTGTGTCATATGACGGCCACCACAGCCCTGTGAAGTGAGTAGGACAGGTGCTGGTACCCATTTAACAGACGTGGTAGCAGAGGCTCAGAAAAATTAAGGAACTTGATGGACTTCATAGACTGTGATCAAGATTCAGTCTTCTGGCTCCTAGATGAGTGCGTTTTCTCCAAACTAGAGGTCTCAACCCTGTCAGATCCAATGCCCTCTTTGTAGAACTATCCTGAGATGAAATTCAAAGTTAGTGTAATCAACACATGAAAAATTTTGGGGTGGCATAATTCTCTAAGTGTAATGCCAAGGAGAAATAAAAGTGATTCATGGGGTGCCTGGGTGGCTCAGTTGGTTAAGCATCTGACTCTTGATCTCAGCTCAGGTCTTGATCTCAGGGTCGTGAGTTCAAGCCCTGCATTGGGCTCCATGCTGGGTGTGAAGCCTACTTAAAGAAAAAGAAAAGTGATTCACAATCAGAGCCTACATGTTTCTTTATATTTTTTTTATTTTGAGAGAGAGTGAGAGAGAGAAAGAGAGCGCGCGCAAGCGAGCACAAGTGGGGTAGGGCAGAGAGAGAGGGGACGGAGGATCTGAAGCGGGCTCTGTGCTGAGAGCAGAGAGCCCAAGCGGGGCTGGAACTCACAAACCACAAGATCATGACCTGAGCTGAAGTCAGATGCTTAATCAACTGAGCCACCCAGGTGCCCCTGTGTGTTTAAGTGTATGAATGGTTGGGCGTATCTTAACTAGAAGAACAAAGTAGGCAGATGGTTATTCCTCAGTGTGGAATCACCATGAGTACACCCTCTACAGATGCAGATTGTAAGATTCTTTATGGTGACAGAAGCATCACACATGCATGTTACCAACTGGGATGTGGTTTTCCAGAACAGTGAATATACTTGGTAAAGTTCTGGATACAGCAAAGCACAATCCACATGATGGTTACATTCTGGAAAATTCAGACGCCACTAGATACGTGCAAAAAATGCTTTGTGTTTTTTGTAAAATCAGTTAGGATCTAGTCTCAGATTATTACGAACCAGTTTTCACCTACATGTACGTCCCATGGGCCATTCAGAAGTTTCTGCACGGCAGTCCTGGGCATTGGAGATAATGATGTGCTGCTAGATCGGCTCTCTGAGTACAAAAGCCCTCATTTGCAGCATTTGCTGATTTCTGTGCTGCAGATACTCCCTCAATGGCCGATTTCAAACAACCAGTAGAAACTAGTCCATGAAATTCCTCAAAATTTAACCATCAGCTGAACAGAAGCCGGCTCGAGGACATTGCTAACTTCACAAGACATCTAGCACCTTTGGCCCTGCCCTCTGACTGCCAGTTGGGTTTTCTAAACCATGGTGACGATAAGGAAGTGTCACCACGTGTTTCCATAACACCCCGTCAGGGGCAGGATCACCTCCATGGAGAACCAGTACATTCAGCTCTGATCGTATTTCTGGTCTAAGTGGCCTCACCAAATAGGCGCTCTACCTGGGTGGGGTGGCTGTCTGTGGTGCTCCCCTCCTAGTGTGAATCCTCTGCTGTCTATTCTTACCTCTCCAGGGAAGAGCGGACAGTACTGACCAGCATCTCAGGGCTGGCCTCGAGCCTGTGCAACAGCTCTGGCTGTGCCCTGCTGGTGACCCGGAGGAAGCCCCCCGGTCCCCAGGGTCTTCTCTTATGAGCCCAGGGCAGCCGCAGCATAGTGACACTTGCTCCATCCTGCCTGTGTCAGCTCCATGACTTGGCTCAGAAAACAGGAGCGCCGCAGAGAAAAGGGGACTCGTGCTTCAGAGCCATCCCCTGAGCCCAGTGCCTTTTTCCACAACCCAGCTCTTCAGCTAAGAAGTTAACAAATGGCAAAATTACTGACGCGAGTCTTCTTTTGTCCGTACTGGAGTGGCTGTGCAGTGTGGATCACAGAGGCAGAGTAGCAAATGGCCTGTATAATGGACAAGTGGAATCAGTTCACAGGGCCCTGGCACAGTTGAGAGCTGGCTGTGAAAATAGTCCTAAACACTGATAAACATGCAGAAGGTAGACACCGTCTGTGTTATTAAAGAAGAGCATTAGATTTAAGACCTGTGCCACAAAGGACTAACGGATCTTTTCTTTCCTGCCCTAGTGTACCCTTGACTCTGAAGTGGCCGTGAGAGTGGGTGGAGAGTTCTTCTTTGACCCTCAGCCTGCAGATGCCTCTAGAAACCTGGTGTTGATTGCAGGAGGAGTCGGAATTAACCCTCTGCTGTCCATCCTGCGGCACGCGGCAGACCTCCACAGAGACCGGGCGAACAAAGGAAGCGGCTATGAGGTCGGAACGATAAAGCTCTTCTACAGTGCAAAAAATACCAGTGAACTCCTGTTTAAGGTAAGGAAGAAACATATGTCTCGTCGCTTGCCGTGAGCAAACTCGTGTCATGGTATTAGTCGTCCATGGAACTTTCTTCCGTTAGTTCTGTCTTCTCTGCAACCGTTGTTCCACCAAAAGGCTTGACAAGGCTTTATCATGTTCAGATGGGAATTACCCAACACTTTTTATGCCGGACAGTGAAACAGCTAGTGCTGAGGACGCGCCCACTGAAGTGACAGGCCTAGGGCAGGTTTGTGGGCTTGAATCTGGAGGCGGATGAACAGAAAAGTCGCCACATCCCTGAGATTCCGTCGAGTCAGGAGACCTACAAGTGGGCTCGTGTGTTACAGGAGTAGGTGAGAGGCACGGAGTTTAGACCCGCTGGGTAAATGAAACCCCCGTCGGTTGCATCTGTTGAAACTAAGTACGTTTGACAGGAGAAGGCTTTCACTCTGGATTGCTTTGCAGCTGCGGGATGAACAAAAGAACAGAAACAGTTAAAAGACACAACTGTGGTCAGTGAAACTGCTGCTTAATTGCCGATGCTTGAGAAAAAGGAAGAAGAAAAAACTCCCGGAGAGTTAGTAATATGCTTGTTAGCATATTCAGATTTCAATTAAAGCCAAATAGCCCTCTGTACTCTGAATGCTCTGGCCTGCTAGGCTGCAGACAATACCTCTCTAAGTAGAGAGGAAGAGTGGCAGACGTGTGCAGAATGGGAGTCGAGGTTCAGCGGCAGGGGTTGTGCACATCTGTTTTGATTTTTTAAAATTGTAGCGTGACCAAATATGTTTGACATTCCAGCAAAATATCCTCGATTTAGTAAATGAATTTCCTGAGAAGATTGCGTGCAGTTTGCATGTTACCAAACAGACTACACAAATCAGTGCAGAACTGCAGCCATACATCACGGGTGAGTCCCCTGAAGATATTTTGACTATCTCCACGTGGTTGTTTGGAGGACATGCCAGTCGGTCGAGTGTGGATGCTTTACCGTTGGGAGTTGCTGCCTAGGAATGTCACTACCTGGGGAGCTGGGGGGTGACTCATCATGGAAAAGTAAGGACAGATTCAGTGAGATTTACTTACTATATACAGGTTTCTTACTGCCCATGTTAAAAATTTATTTTCCACATTTTTTAAGGGGACCTTTGCGTCATCGCTGTAGTATGCCTACAAAGAATTTATATTCCAGCTTTGACTGAATCGATGCCATTTGCCATTCATGGTCATTTAAACTACTCGTGGTTTCCCCTGCTTGGAAAGATTTTTCACCAGTTTATTTACTTTGCCGAAGTGAGTTCTGAATCTCTACCAAAGATTAGTAAGCTAACTGGCCCTGTCTGAAGAGTGCATTATGACGAGCTTCCCGCTTTGCCTGCCGGAAACTAGAGATGCACTCTCCGCTTGGATCTGGCGCCCGGTGCTACCGCCAGGAGCCGTTGTGTGAGGGCCTCAGTACTAGACTCCCTGAGCTGGAGTTCCTGGAAACAGACACAGTTGCTGAGTGGTAGTTAGTCCTTCCTTCCTCATTTCGGTACAAGCATGTCTGGCTTATTTGCTGTTGATTCTGGTTTTTTTTTTTTTTTTTTTTTTTGGTAGAAGGAAGAATAACAGAGAAGGAGATAAGAGATCATATTTCAAAAGAGACTTTGTTCTATATTTGTGGCCCACCTCCAATGACAGACTTTTTCTCCAAGCAACTGGAAAACAGCCATGTTCCCAAAGAACACATTTGCTTTGAGAAGTGGTGGTAGGGAGTAGGCAAAGGTAGAAGAGAGAAAGCTGTGAAATCTTCTCAGGACAGTAACAGAGACATGATTTGTGGCACCATGAATTTACCTCTCCTCAGCGGTTTTTTTTTGTTGTTGTTTTCTTTTTCTTTTTTTTTTCCAAGGGTGAACTAAGTAAGTGACCAGCTGGAGCATCAAAGAAAAACCAGCCGACAGACTTCAATGATAAACTTTTTGCCAAGACTTCATTGATTAAATTATTTTTGCTATATTGAGTTTCTTTTATTAATAACTGTTTGATTATCTCATGATGCATCTTGAATCGGTCAATATAGATGTTCTCTCCTCTTAGGGAAAAAAGAGACTATCCTTAAACTTAATCATATAAAAATGTTCTGTGTGTAAGATATAGGTTGTCCTTATTTGGTAGCAACCTATATATATCTTATGTCCAATAAACTTATAATTTAAACACATTCTTATTAATCTTACCTTGAAAATTCTTTATATTTAAGGTCTTAGTTCACCTTACTACAAGCCTGAAGCCTTGTTTCTTCAGACCATCAAAATTGGGGTTGGAAATGGAAAATTATTAGGAAAACTTCTTTAGGGAATTGAATATCTGGCATGTTCGCTTAGTGTTAATGAATGTCCTAAGTATGTATCCTGACTAATTGTTAGTTTCTCCTCAAATTAAATCCTTCTCTGTGCTCTGCGTCTTGGCTGCCTGCCTTAACACTACATGTAGGAGGCGGCTTCTTGTTTGGGACAAAGGCGTCGGTGACTGCTGGATTCCATGTTGAATCTTGCCTTCAATGGCCAGGCTGGCTGGCTGTAAAAATGTGCTGAGGATTGATTAGGGTGTATAGAGCCATTTCCAAATCCTGCTTTTCTGCCTTTTATTTAATTTCTTTGCCAGGGTTGTTCTTGGCACCAATAATAGCTCCACGATACATACTTGTTGAATGACTGAAAGAAAGCAGCTAACACTTAGCTCCTTGCTAAGCCTGGGTTGGGAGGCAGTCCCCAGGACGGATGGAGAGAATGGTGGAGCCTCATCGCAAGGCTGCTCTAATGAAACTGCTAGAAAGTAGACTGCTCTTCGTATCTTCATTTAGATCTTTAAAAGGCCAAAAGAAGTCCATAGGTTGAGGCCAGGCCATTCTTCCTGTGACACACAGTGTTGGGCCCAAGGCTACCAGCTTGGAGAATACTGTGAGGGTAAAAGGGGTCTGGGAAGAAAGGAAGATCAGTTCTGGAGACACAGGAGTTCCAGTTGGAATTCTGTTCCTGAGCTGATGGAACAGCTGATGGGGAAAGACATCTTGCTGTTTGTCATCTCTGTGGCTGCAGGCCTTACGGGGAATTTGGGCTTAAACACATCATTGATTTATGGGGCCTGATGATGGCTGGCATCATTATTGTGGACTCTTCCCTGTTTTGAATTTTGTCAAGTTTTTAAATTTCTTTTAGTTTTTATTTTCTGAGAGTGAGAGCAGGGAAGGGGCGGAGAGAGAAGGAGAGAGAGGATCCCAAGCAAGCTCCACACTGTCAGGGCCGAGTCCGATGCGGGGCCCGAACCCACGAACCACGAGACCGTGACCTGGGCCGAAATCAAGAGCTAGATACTTAACTGACTGAGTCACCCAAGTGCCCTGAATTTTGTCACGTTTTAAGCAAAGATCATCTGTCAGCTATTTCAATCCCACATTCAAGTTCAGCAGGAAGAAAGGGAGGCTGTTGACTTGATGGGAATTTCAAAGTCTGCTCAAGGCAGTGATTATCCCCGCATTTCATAGGTGAGGGGAGGGAATATGAGACGCTCTGGCCGCGGTAAGGAGCCCTGACTCCTCAATTGGTCCCCAAGTGCCCAGGCCCACGGGCTGGGCTTTAGGGCTGAGTACTCAAGAGGCACAGGAGCGCGGCGCACTGAGATTCAGGGATGTGGGAGCCGCAGTGGGCTCTTGTGCCGACTGGCAAAGGCAGCTGGCAGGGACGGGGACTCAAAGGTATAGAGAAAGTGGCCACCCCAGGCTTTTCTGCGTTGGGAGTGGAGGCGCAGGGCAAGCCTCTTCACAGCGCGAGATGTGTGCAGAGGGTGGTGCCTCCCACCGCCTCTGTCCACCCGCCGCCACAGCCTGTCTGCCTGCTGTTGTGACAGAGCAAGGGCCACCTGTCCTGCCCACCACCCTGCCAGTCGACGTCACCATCCTTAACCTCTCTAGATGGGCCAGGTCTTGACCTCTGCCTGGACCATAGTCCCTTCCAGCTCTGTCGTTTCTGGTGCTGAGTGCCGGACAGTATTTCTTGGCCTGTTGCCCTCGTTTGCCAGGCTAGTCAAGATCTCTTTGGTACTCAGACTGAACTAAGTCCAGCCAGGGGGGCTTGAATTTATAGTGTGCAGGCTGAGAGTGTAGACTGGAGAGAGCCCTGGAGTCCCACTGCTTGCTAGATGGATGACCTTGAGTGAGTCACTCAAGTGTGTCACGCCTCAGTTTGTAATTACACACACGTGTGCACACACTTGCTACTACATGTAAAGTAGAATCCTACGTACCTCCCAGGACTGTCAGGGGGATTAAATGTGATAATACGTATAAAGTGCTTGGCAGAGCACTGCTTGAGTGTGTTAGTAATTTGCTACTCCTTGTCTTATTCCGAAAGGATTTCAAGAGGCCGGATGGCTTAGGTTTAGTCCACTAACCTTTAACCTATGTGCGGGTAGGGCCCTGTCTCGTTCCACACTATGCTTGGCACATAACAGGTGCTTAGTAAATATTTCTTCCATGGGTGAAAGGGAGTGCCCAAGCTGATGAGCTGTGTTAAAGGAATTTTTTTTTAATGTTTATTTATTTATTTTGAGAGAGAGAGAAGGAGAGAGAAAGAATCCCAAGCAGGCTCCGTGCTGTCAGCACAGAGCCTGATGTGGGGCTCAGTCCCACAAACCGTGAGATCATGACCTGAGCTGAAATCAAGAGTCAGATGCGGAACCGACTGGGCCCCCTGCCGCCCCTACAGGGATTCTTAAAGATCATTCGAGCCTAATTAGTTTGTGAAAAGATGTTGCTTTTAGTGATATGCGACCCTTCTACAGTCTATACCAGAGAGAGGTGAAGCTGATGTAGGAGTCTTTCTCAAATTTGAAATGTTGGTATGAGCACCAGCACTTACCAGGAAATGGATCAAATACTTGGTTTTTCCCAAATGGTCTGCTGTCCCTCACCAGTAGGTGTGTGCAGATGGGCATGGAGCTCTGAGATAAAGATGTTCCCTGGAGCCCTGGTTCTGGTCGGTAGCCCCTACTTTGAAAATCGTATTGTAAAAATTATGAAAGACAGAACGGATGCTTGATTCTTGCCCTGTATTTATCAGTTAGTCTAATATGAGTTGGTGCCCTAGCAACCTCCAAAACTGGTCACCGGTGAGATTTTTAAAAGTATCAATATGAACTCATGGCTTTTTGAACGTTTGATTGTGTCTATTGTGGCCAGATTTTTGCTGTTCAGCTTGTTTTGGGGTGGCCCCTGCTGTGTTAGTTGTGGGGGTTGCTGATGTTTGCATCTCTGATGGCTCTCGGAGTTGCAAACAGTGCTCTAATAAACGTGAAGGAAGAAAAGGAGATCAGTGTGGCGTCAGGACACTACATGAAGAAAGTGTTTCAAGGAGGACAGACTGGCCAGCTGTGTCATGTTGCCGTTAGGACGGGAAAGGTGAGTTCCGACGAGCGACCGTTGATTTAGCAACTGGAAGGTCCCTGGTGATCTTGACAAGATGGATGTTAAGAAAAAAAACGTGGGGGCGCCTGGGTGGCTCAGTCGGTTGAGCGTCTGACTTCGGCTCAGGTCATGATCCCCCAGTTTGTGGGTTCGAGCCTCGCGTCGGGCTCTGTGTTGACAGGTCAGAGCCTGGAGCCTGTTTCGGATTCTGTGTCTCCCTCTCTCTGCCCCTTCCCCGCTCATGCTCTGTCTCTCTCTGTCTCTCAAAAATAAATAAACGTTAAAAAAAAATTTTAATAAAAAAGAAAAAAAAAACATGTGAAGAAGGAAAACCTATTGTAGTGGTTTCCTTTCCACAACTGGGAGGAAAGAAATTGTAATGAATGAGGATAGATAATAGTTTCGAAGAGTTTTACTATGCAGGGGAAAAAAAAAGATAGGAAAGGCAAGTAGAGTCCATAGAACTCACCCCACCACCGCCTTTCTTTTTACTCCTTTTAAAAATTTTGTTTTGTTTTAAAACTTTTTCTTTTGAAATAACTTTAGATTTACAGAAGAGCTACAAAGCGTTCCTGTATACCTTTTACCCAGCTTCCCCAAATACCGTCTTACAGAACCATGGTGTATTTATCAAAGCTAAGAAGTCAACAACAGTACAGTTAGGTTGGTACAGTGCTATAAACCAAGCCATAGTTAGTTTTGTTTTTTTTAAGGTGAGAGAAATAACAGCCTGAAAAACTATGAAAGAATCATTCAGTGGGATACCACTTGGGATGGTGAGGTGACGGCTTTTTCTGAAGGGTGAGAAGTTAACTAAGTGTGATTTATTGAGCACCTAGTATGCGCAGTCACTGTGCTAGAGATTGTAGATAGGAAATGTAAGGTTATCCTGAGCAAGTTAAGTATTTGGAAAACTGAAAGTAGAAATGCTTTGGAGGGCAAAATGGTTTATTTGCAAGTGTTGCCAATCGAAAGGGAAGCTATAGAAGGTGGCTGGCTGGACAGGTCACTGGAGGCGTGGGTGGAGCTGTGGCAAGGGTTGTGCCCACACTCTGGGGACCGTGCTCGGGAGAGCTGTTACACAGGATGCAGAGCTGCTGCAGGTGTCTTCACATGTGCTTGTGTGAGCTGCAGTATGTATGCACAAGCCTGGTGATCGCCCAGCATCACGCACCTCTGTCGGAGAGGTTTTTTTTTTCTTTCTGATTGGAAAACAGCAATTTCCTTCATTCCTGGGTACTGCGGATGATCGTATGCTGATAATTTAAACTGAGCGCTGTTATTTCATTTTATTTTAAATGAAACTCCAAGAATTATACCATTCTCATCTTCGAGAAGTAGTGGGATGTCTTGTCTTTAATATTCTTCTTTCCTAATACATGCCTCGGCAGCAGGCGTGGTGATGACATACGAAGATACCTTCTGACCCACCATCCACTCAAGGCGTGCATTGAAAAGTATTTGTGTTCAGGAGTCCTGACTTCCTCATTACTAAGCAGCCGTCTCCATCCTGTCTGTTCTGGGTTCTTAACTCCCCCCCCGTCCCATCCCCACCATCCCCCATCCCTGCCCCTGCCCCTGCCCCTGCCCCTGCCCCTGCCCCTATCCCTGCCCCTACCCCTGCCCCTGCCCCTGCAGGAGCCCATAAACCTGACCTCCGTGTCATCTCCATGTCCCAAGATTTTGTCTATTCCTTTGTTCTTTCTTAATTACCTGATGAATATGATTATAAAAAATCAAATAATATGAAAGCATGTGCATCAAAATGCCAACGTTTTCTTCTCTCTCATCCCACTCCCTGGCCTAGCATGAACTTCTATATAACGAGCTTGCTAGGTATTAGACCTTTTGCAGTGTATTAACCTTGGACACACAGACAGGTACGTGCACTTATGAATTTACTCTTCTTGCCTACTCCCAGCTGTAGATGCATGCCATCATGTACGTAATTACATCTCTGTGATGGACATCTACACTGTTCCCAGTTTGGGCCTATTACAAACAGTACTGCAGGAAACAAACTTGTTTGTGCAACTCTTGTGCATGTATCCTGTCATTTCTGGATCAAAAATTGGCTGGTATTGCCAAATGGCCCTGTAAAATGCACAATCGATTTATATTCTAATGCAGTATGAAAGTACCCATTTCTCTGACGCTAGGTTGTTTAAGTCTTTAAAGTGTGTTTCCTAGTCACATTAATTAAAAAATTAATTTCCTGATTGCTCCCTAGCATTTTTTCCAAAAATGTTTTAGCCATTTTTTTTTAGAATGGTGTGTTCACATTTTATGTCCACTTTGATATCTTATGGATTTGTAACTCTTTATAAAATAGAATGCATGCTAATCTTTTGTCTGTATATGCATTGCAAATATTTTCCCCAATGTATTATTTGTCCCTGAATTGTTTGTTATAACTTACACCAGAGTTTTAAATTTATATATAATCACATATTTTCCCTTGGCTTTTATGGATATACTTTCTTCTGATACTTTGGCAGGGCTTTAATCTATTGGAGATTAATTTTTGTGCTTGATGGGGGATAAGGATCTGACTTTTTCATATGGCTCTCCAGTTGCCCATCACCATTTATCAAATATTCCACACTTTCCCCCAGTGGTTTGAAATGCCTTCTTTATCACATATGAAACTCCCACCTACAGATGGATTTTTTTCCCCTAGACTCTCTGTTCCATAGGTCTATTTATTTGTTCCTGCTCTGATTCAACACTGTTCTAATTATTATAGCTTCTTAGTATATTCTGTGTTTTCTTTACCTCCTTTTTTTTCCCCCAACCTCTAGATTATTTAAACACAAAGGTCTTAGATGTAGCCATAGAGGTTCATTTTCACAGATAAAGTAATAAAGGAAAAGGGATGGGAAATAGTAACTCTGGAGTTCACCTGAATTCACTGGTGGTCTAGATTTTGACTAGAGTTCTATTATCAAATGAATACTACAGGAGCACTTGGCATTTGACAAGACATTCGTTTTAGCTCATTGAATTAGCCACAGTGTCTGTGTGAAGTAGGCAGGATGATCAGGGTGAAGATGCTGTTCCATTTTACCAGTAAGGGAAATGAGACTGAGTGGTTGGATGGCTTGCCCAAGCTCACATGGCTGACAGTGACAATGCGTGACTTATGAGACTTATCCCCTTCCTCTCCACAGACTCGGCCCTGACCTTGTTCCAAAATCCTCCCCACTCATTAACGGGGTAGACTTGCCTCCCATTTTTTTTTTTTTAAAGAGAGACTCATTTAACCAGAACACTCCATTCCATTTTAGTGAGATTTTTAAAAAAACCAACCAAGCCTGTCTGTCCTTAGGGACTATAGGCACCTAGAGAGAAGAAAGAAAGAATGGAACAAGTTTAGTTGGCTGTGTAGTAGGGTGGAGAGAACAGGGTGCCAGGCATCGAGAGACCTAAGTCATCCCTGTTGTACAGCTTCCTGCACGACTCACTATGTCCGTGACCTGCTCTCCTGATCTGTCAAGTGGGTAGGACTACACAACCTAGAATCCCTTTTAGCATGATCATTCTGCAATTTTCCTGATGGAAAAAACGGGCCTTAGAGATCGAGTGGAGCGGAGGTTGGCCATTCTGATGAGAGATGACGAAGGAGGGTCTTAACTGTCTTCAAATACTTGATTCATTGTTGCAATTACTGTTGTTTGCATCTCCAGTGTCGACAGAATAAGAAGAAACTGCCTTGGACCGAAGCAAGGGAAAAGTTTGGTTTGATATAGAGGACTTCTGCACTGTGGTACTGATTAAATTCTGGAGTTGGGGCTCAGGAGAAATGGTGGATTCACCATTAATAAGAAAGAAAACTGACAACATTTGCCTGTTGGGGCTTAAGGTGGGCTGGACTGAGACAGCGGCTGAATTGATAGCTCCCTGGCTTCGTGAAGAGTTTTCTCAACAGTTAGCAACTTAGGCATTTCGGGATCCAGGCCCTGGCAAGCTTGCCGGTTGTCCTTCCTTCTCAGATGATTTTCTTGTTCTCTTTGCTGAAGAATCAACAAGAGAAGAGGTACCCAGGATTCACAAACAGAGGTTCATTACAGGAAGCATTTTAATGCTCACCTTGATAAGTGAAATCTATTTCTTACCTTCATTAAACCTTCATATTATTTAGAGGCAGCAGAAAATCCAAAGCCATACTGAACTTTATGTCTAGTGAGCGACACGTTTAAATACAGAAGTATTGATTACTAAAGATTGTGTTAGTTACAGCGAGGAAAGCTTGCTTCCTCTTACCCGTCAACCAATGTGGGATCCATGTTTTCAAAACGTCTCTGGATTGAATGAGTCCTTTTACTCCATTTCTAAGACACAGTCCCCACAGTGGACAGCCTTGGCTATAATTGTAGCACTGCCATTAAAAATTGTTTTAGGCTCCGTCCTTCTGACCCAAGACAAATAGGTCCTATTCTACAACCTATGACTTACCCATGGTTCCTCCCCACCAGCTGCTTCTGTTTGTCAATAGCTTCCTCCCTCCAGAAATTAAAGACCTATTCTTTGGGTCTTAAGGGAAGTATCCAGACTCATGTTTTAGTGACTTTGTAGAATCATGTTGAGTTAGTCATTCAAATCCTGAAAACTAATCCACGAGAAGGTTTCTAGAAAAGTTTTGAACGATGGCAGTATCACTGCAGTATTTGTTATTCCGAGGAAATACTCTTATTTCATTTTTTTTAAATATTTATTTTGAGCGAGAATGGGCAGAGGAGGGGCACAGAGTGAGGGAGAGAGAGAATCCCAAGCAGGTTCCGCCATGTCAGCGTGGAGCCTGATGCGTGGCTTGAACACACCAGCTGTGAGATCATGACCTGAGCCAAAATCAGGAGTCAGCTGCTTAACTGAGCCACCCCAGACACCCCTATTCCGAGGAAATACTTTCAATAAGGACAGTCCTCATCGGTTTCTGGTAGGGCTGGTAGCTTCCATACCTCCCTCACCGGTCAGTGCAGAATCCAGTCGATTTTTGCTCCTAAATCACTCCCAAAGCTGACCCTTCCTCTCGCTCTCCACTGAGGTGCAAACCACCCACACTCCCACCTGCACTAATGCACCAGCCTCCCTCTGCATCCTCTCTGGGCCCCTGCACACCTTTCTCCTTCAGCAGCCAGAGAGATCTTTTAAACATGCAAATTTGACGTCATCTCCCTGTTTAAAACGGATCAACGGCCCCCCATGACTCCTACTGCGAGGACGAGAATCCTTACCAGGGTTCCCGAGGCTCAACTGCCTCAGGCCCTGCCCATCCATCTCTGTCTCGAATCTCATCGTTGCTACTCCCCACCCCTACACACACACACTCTCTGCGAACCTGCTTGGATTTCTTTCAGTTACGTGAACATAAGCTGCTTCCTTCAGAGCCTGCTCTCTCATTCTTCCTGTTCAGTCTTGCTTCCTCGTTGCTAACGTTTGTATATAGCACTCCCCTTGTGCCAGACGCTCTCTAAGCACTTTGCATATACTCACTTCATTCTCGCTACGGCCTCTACCTCCCTTTTACAGATGAGGCAGCCGGGGCACAGGCGGGTTAAGTGACTTGCCCAAGGCCACCCAGCTGGTAGGCCGCAGAGTCCGGGTTGTAGCGGGGCAGCGGGGCTCCAGTCCGCGCCCTGAGCTGCGAGGCACACTGCCACCCTGTGGGCTGCTCACCTGCCTGCTTATCCTTCGGCGAAGCCTTCCGTAAGCGGGTGACCTCTCCCTGTCGGTGCCTTCGCGGCATCCCGCCCTTGTCCACGCCACTCCCCACAGCTACGGCTGCCGGTGCGGAAACCTAGCGTGTGTCGTAAGCCCCGAGGGAGCCGGGATGGGGGTCGGTCTCGGTCACTGCTCTCTTCCCAGCACCTAGCACTGTGGTGTGGGCCTTAAAACCGCCTTCGTGGGGGCGCCTTGGGGGCGCGGTGGGTTAAATGTCTGACGTCAGCTCCGGTCACGATCTCTCGGTTATCAAGCTTGGGCCCCGCCTCCCGCTCCCTGCTGTCGGCGCAGAGCCCACTTGGGGTCCTCTGTCCCCCTCTCCCTCTGCCCGTACCCGCTCGCTCATTGTCTCTCTCTCTCTCAAAAATAAGTAAACATGAAAAACAACAACTACCTGTGTGTGCGGAGAATGATCCCTCGTGCAGTAGAAATGCACCCACAGGGGGGCGCCTGGGTGGCTCAGTCGGCTGAGCGTCTGACTTTAGCTCAGGTCATGATCTCACAGTTCGTGGGTTCGAGCCCCACATCAGGCTCTCTGCTGACAGCTCAGAGCCTGGAGCCTGCTTCGGATTCTGTGTCTCCTTCTCTCTCTACCCCTCCGCCACTCATGCTCTGTCTCTAAAAAATGAATAAACCCTAAAAAAAAAAAAGAAAGAAAGAAATGCACCCACAGGTCTGCCACGGCCCGGCCGCCTCGGCAGGGAGATGCCACACCCCACTGTGTCGCAGCGGCTAGGGAAGCGAGCACCTGGCAGGTTCAGAGAGCAGCTCTCGACAACCCGGAGTGAGCTTTCTTAGTCTGGCCACAGAGATGATCTCTATCAACAGGAACCTGTGGTAAACGTTGGCTTTGCTTCCTTCCCTGGCAACCGTCACCTCAGAAATCCCAGCCAAAGACTTGTTGGGTCCTGTCCTTAGATCTCACGTCCACGTGCTTCCCTGTTCCAGACCCTGGGGACCAGGTACGGGAAAACCAGACTCTCCCGAGCTCATTTTGGCAGGTCTTGGAGCCGGCAGAGCGCTCATCACCCGAGGCGCAGCCGGCCCCGCCCACGCAGTCAGCTCCAGCACTTTCGGCGGGACCCTTGGGAGACCCGACCCGCTGGCACGGCTGGGGAGTCGGCGCCGAGCCACCTCGAGGCTGCCGCCTACGGCCCCCGTCCTTTCTCCTGCCGCCTCCCACCAACCCTTTCCTGAGCCTTCATTCCCAGCTGCCGCTCTGGGCCCGCTCGGGGTGGGGGCCCGGAGCCCAGACCGTGCTGCCCCGCGGGGTCTCCCGGGGTCAGCCAGGCCCCGCACGCCCGCAGCGTGTTGCCTGAGTGAGGAGTTTTTGGTGAACGTGAACCCCCTGATAAGCACTGCGCCACCCGAGAGCTCTTCCTGAAACATGTCTTGTGGCTTAAAACCGGCCATGATTAATATGTTTGGAGAACTGATAAAAGGTGCTTCATAAGAAGTGAATTAGAACGTCTCGTCCTAGTGTTTTCTTGAAGCTGGTCCCGTCAAGCACAGCTCAAGTGAAGTATGATCAGCTTGGAGATTTGAAAACATTCAGACAAGGACTGGACCGTGCTGACCGTATTGTTACTTACAAACCACTAACAAATACGTGAAGACTTTGAAAAACGTTATTAGAGTATTTCTGTCAGGATGGGCTATGCTATGCTTCTGTAACAGATAAAACTTACACTGTCAGTGGTTTAGCATAGCTCATTTTTTTTAAATGTTTATTTTTGGAGGAGAGGGACAGAGCAGGAATAGGGGAGGGGCAGAGAGAAAGGGAGACACAGAGTCTGAAGCAGGCTGCAGGCTCTTACTGTCAGCACAGAGCCCGTTGTGGGGCTCGAACTTACGGGCTGTGAGATCACGACCTGAGCCAAAGTCGAACGCTCAACTGAGCCACCCAGGCACCCCTAGCATAGCTCATTTTGATGTACTCTCACGTCATGGTCCATCTTGAACTACGCCAAGGGTGTTGGGAGGGCAGAGGTGGCGTGAGGGGCTTTGTAAAGGTCAGGCCCAGAAGTGGCCTGCATCACATCTGCTCATGTCCTGTTGGCCAGAACCCAGTCACATGGCCCAGAGTGCAGAGAGGCTGGAAGTACGGGAGTCTGTGGGCACCGGCTGGGCATTGACAGCTCCTGCCACCTTGTTACCGGCCGGCATTAGGATTCACTGACAACCACACCAAGCACTTTGCACACGTCGTCTGCATACAAAAATCTAACGGGGTGGGGGTCAGCCCCATTTCACACGTGGGGACACTGGTGCTTGGAGATGTGGAGAAATTACCTGGAGATTACGTGTGTAGGTTAGCATCCTAACCAGCCGATTCCAAAGCCCAGCTGGGCTTTTCCACCAAGGGGAGCCCGATGTCCAACAGGCTCACTGCTTCATTAACATGGGTGTCCTTAGGCTCTCCGTGTGTCAATTCTTTGACCTTGTGGCCATGTGCACTTGAGAGCACCACACCTGAATGGCACTCCTCCCCACCCACGACCCTCCCCTGAACCTCTGGAGGTGAAGAAGAGGTCTTGAAAAATACCCTCCTGGACTTCGGCTCAGGTCGTGATCTCACAGTTTGTGAGTTCGAGCCCCACATCCGGCTCTGTGTTGACAGCTCAGAGCCTGGAGCCTGCTTCGGATTCTGTGTCTCCCTGTTTCTCTCCCCCTTCCTCACTCTCTATCTCTCTCTCCCACGCACAAATAAACATTAAAAAAAAAAAATTAAAAAAAAAAGAAGAGAAAAATACCCTGCTGGCCTAAGACTCAGAATTTAAGCCACAGCTTCAGAAGAACTTCTCATTTGTTCCTGGGAGAGGTTTTTTTTTTTTTCCCCTTCCAAAAACCTCTTTCCACAGCCAAACCAACTGGGCTGAAGAATGAACAGAACCCTCCACGGCAGAGTCCCAGTCCTTCCCATGAAGCCAGACTTGGCCTCCCCTTCTCATGGTGCCTCTGACTCTCTGGAATGTCCCATTGAGCTGGATGGCGGTGGCAGCAAGGCCTTCAAAGTCACTTAGGGCCCCACTTAAGTCACCTGATCACCCCCAGAACTCCCCGTTCCTTCCAGACCTGCTGTGACAGATGCAAAGACTGACTGCCATGTGCATAAGCCTCCTACAAGCCTCTGCGGCTTTTCCTGGTCACGAGGCCTCGTCCGGGCCAACGATGGACTTTCACCCTATCGGCAATCATAGGAGAGTAACGTTTCCTTTGGGAATCCCGCTGCTTGAAAGACGCGTGGAGGATGTCGGGGTGGAGTGTCAGGGTGTTGGTTATTTACTTTTCGTAAAAAGCATTTCATTTCACAAGGAACAAGCTGTGATTCAGCTCACAGCAATCCTGTGGCCAGCGACTCTCACCCTTGGTTGCACCGTGGAATCCACAGCGGGGTTACAAACCCGGGACCCAGGCCACTCCCTGGAGCAGCCACGCCAGTCTCGAGTGGGACCCAGGTATCAAGAATTTTTAAAGCTCCCCCAGTCAGCCAGTATGAGAACTGTCTCAGGTAGACTAATATTTTGCCGGATGTCAGCACGAGCGGGCAAAAGCCGGAAAAGACAGGACATTCAGGAATTACTTGTTAGCCTGGCGCTAGGGTCAAACCCCCTGAGGAATTCAAATTAGCTACAGTCACCTTCAATTGTTTTCCCATAACACATGCAGCCAACGTACATGTCATTTAATTATTGAGAAACGTACCTACTGCTGAGTGATACAGGCATCCACCTGAAGGGGTGCATGCTGGGACCAAACGCCTCCCAAAGTTGTGAGAGATGGGCATTGTTTTTGTCCCAGGCTCTGCGAACTACTGCATTTTTAAAAAGCCGTGACCCTCGAAGATATAAGCCAAGAGATAATTTTTAATATCAATGCTGTATAGATGTTCTTGGGTAGAACTGCGGGAAATGTCATTTTTAAGCAGTTGCCTTCTCTTTGAACAGAGCCTTCAACCTTTTTAGGGAAGCTCTGGGCCTCGGTGGTGGAAGTTTGTTCAAAAACCAAGAGGAAAACAACTGGGGCACCTGGGTGGCTCAGCTGGTTAAGCGTCCGACTCTTGGTTTCAGCTCAGGTCACAACCTCACAGTTTCGCGGGTTCGAGTCCTGTGTCGGGCTCTGAGCTGGTGGTGCGGAGCCTGCTTGGGATTCCCTCTCTCTCCCTCTCTCTCTCTCTGCCCCTCCCCAACTCACGCTGTCTCTGTCTCTGTGAAAATAAATAAACTTTATAAAAAAAAGAGGAAAACAAATGTACAATGTGGCTGTACAGGGTTTTCAATTCTGCCCTACAAAATATAGTGTAAACGTGTATTTCAGCAAACTTGCAAACAGGGAAGAGACTTGCTTCATGAAACAATTTACTTAAAAGTCTGGAAACATGCATAGAAACCGAGGTAGGGCTTTTTGTTTGTTTTAAAAGTTGTTTCCACCACCCCGGGCAATGGGGAGTGGCTGTGCCCTGCCTCACCTGGTGACACCTGAATCCCACTTTCCATCTTCTTTCTACACATGACAGGAAAGCACAGCGTGTTTAGCTGGCTCTGCTGTTTTCTACAGGACCTTCATTTTCTTCTCCAAAATCATCATGTTGCCAGGAGTCAGAAACTTATATAAAGAATGAATGGGGACTGTGGAGTCGAGTCCTTTGGACATGAGGCTAGACAGGCTTTTCACTGTGACACAATATTCCATGCTCACAATGCACTAAACTCATAGATGATTTATTGCTTTAAGTAACTAAACAAGAAAGAGAAGAGAAAGGCTGTTGTTTGGGTCAAGACAATCGGCATTCTCTCTCCACGGTTCGCCAGTTGCAACTACTTAAAGCCTTAACAATACTTTCTGGACAATATAAACACGTGATAGCATACATGGAAACAACTTGGCCAATGATACACTGATTAAAATAGCACATAACAAGAGCTCCCAACCAGTCGGGTTGCCCTGAAATGAAAGAAGGAATGTGTGTTCAGATAATGTGCTGAGTACAAATTCTTTAAAAAATTTTTTGGCATTGATACTAATACAGAATACTTTCTTGGAAACTCTGCAAGATCAGGTGTACACACAGAATTACCTCTTGATTTTCAAATTACCAGTATCTATGGGAATACTTCGAGAAAAGCCAGGAGGTGGGGCACCTCCCCTCCCTACTGTCATTTTCCTTGTCAAAGCAGCAGGGCGTGTGGGGCTTAGATAGAGGAGGGCACCTGATGGGCTCCGGGGGTTGTTACATCACCAAAGAGCTGCAGAGAGCAGCAGTGGATGTAAAATGCACCCCCGGCAGGGTGTGGGAATGAACAGTCTTGGTTTGTAGCCAGGGAGGTCCATGGATGGACCTGACTCGAATGCTCCCTGGGGAACCTGGCGGGGGAGGGGGGTGGACACAGGCACTGGATGGGCCACTCCTTCCCATGGGACTGGGAAACAGATGAAGAAATAACCTGACCTCTTGCATTCTAACACTGGGGCATTACGACACATTTCTAATGGATGTGCAGAGACCAAAACTGTCAGGGACCCGGCCCTCAGAGGGCCCGGTGAGCTCACGAGAAGAGGTCAAGCCAAGCCAAAGGGTAACACGTGACGCTGGGGCAAACCAGCCCCCACCCAGATGCCGGCACGGTGCCTCCGCTTTGCCAGCGCATCAGGCGTGCAACACCAACCGCTCAGGACTCAGTTGTCCCCCGCTGTCTTGGGCTCTGCGGCCACTTCCTGGGCGCCTCCCTCCCTGGCATCCTCTCTGGGATGGGACTGCTCAGCGCAGCCCCCTTCCGGGGCCCCGCAATGACCCGCAGGACCGTTTTGCACAGCCCCACCCTCCACACAGAGCTTTTCTTCTGTGATCTCCTGGGCGGGGACCTTCAGCTCCTCGGACGCCTCGTCCTCCTGATGCAGGCCCGGCACACAGTTTCCCACGTCTCCGGCTTTGGAAAACTGGTCTTCTAAATTCTTCTCATTTTCTTCTGCTTGTCGCTTGTCTCTGGCGCTGAGTTTGCCTTTGGACTTCCTCATCTGCCTGTTGTGCATGTCTTCTCGGGAGAATCGCCACTGGAACTAGAACGCAGAGAGGATGGGGATAAATAAATGTTGTCTCTGTGAACCCAGCGCTTCACCCGACCGTCTGCGTGCGCAAGCTCTTGTCTGAGCAAGACACGATTCCCAGCACTCCTGGAGCAGAGCGTTACCAGCAGCAAACTTGAATCATGGTCCACACACATCACACCCACCATAAGAGCCTGTTTGATGCCCTCCGTGCAGTGTATTTCATTTACTTATTTTTAAATGTTTATTTATTTGCTTATTTTTGACAGAGAGAGTCAGAGAGAGCAAGCATGTACACAGGGAGGGGCAGAAAGAGGGAGGCACAGAGAGTCCCAAGCAGGCTGTGTGTGCTGTCAGCACAGAGCCTGATGAGGGGCTTGAACCCATGAACTGTGAGAGCATGACCTGAGCCGAGATCAAGAGTCGGACACTTAACCGACTGAGCCACCCAGGCGCCCCCATGCACTGTATCTTAGTTGTGGATTTCAGGGGACTCTGGGGATGAGAGGGTATGTCTTTCAGTTGGCTCTGGGAGAGGAGGTCCTGAAATCCTATTATTTGGAGAAGCAGAATGGGAGAAGACACAGGGGCCTGCCCCTCCTATGAGCCACGGTGCTGGCTACTTGCTTCCCTTCTACGCAGGCTGTGGGCTACCAAGCACTGGGCCCACACTCTCACCAGATCTCCCAGATTAGAAGGGCACAGAACATGGGGCTGGCCCTGTGCCGTGTGCCCCACCCTCCTGTCCCAACTCAGAACAACTCCAAAAGGCCATCCCAGTTCCAGGGCTCCCCCGGGGGTTGGCTAATAAAGCCACTGTTGTGACTGCATCGTAGCCTGTCTTTCCCCCTGCCCACTCCTGTGCCCTCCTTTCCCCACAGGTGTTCCCCGGGGCAACCCCCCTAAAAATTCCTCCACCCAAATCTATCAAAGGCTGCTTCCTGGGGAGCCTGACCTGCAGCAAAGCATTTCCCCATGTGGCAGGGAAGTCAACAGAGGCTTAGAGAGGACAAGGTCGCACAGTCAGTAATAGAGCTGGACAAGAACGGGTCATGTGGAAGATGTGGCGTGAGACTTCCTGAAGAGTCTCTTCGCCATTCAGCAGCCATTCAGTGGCCCAGCGTTCTCATCTATACAATGGGACAGTAACTCTAACCTAAGTCAACGTCAGGCAACTTGGTTTTCTGTAAAGACAACGTTGGCGATTTTTTCTGGGAAAGGCAGATAATAAATATTCTAGGCTCCGCAGGCCATATGGTCTCTGTTGTAACCATTTGGCTCCACTGCTGTATCGTAAAAGCAGTCATAGCTAATATGTCACGAATGTGCGCGACTGTATTACAATAAAACTTTATCTACAAAAACAGGCGGTGGGCCGCATTTGGCCCGGGAGACAAGCCCCCGTTTGCCAAGCCCTGCCTTAAAGGGTATTGATGTGGATTCAATCCGTGTGATGCGTCTTAGCACCACGACAATCCATGTGAATCTTGGCACACACCTGGGATATAATATACCAGATACGCTGCTGCCATGACTGACACTAGAAGTCAATTCCATCAGGTCAAGGCTGCCAGCGGTCTTATTTATACCTGTATCCCTGGAATACAGCATAGAGTCGGCACTCAAAACCTACTTGTGGGGTGAATGGATGGAAGGACGACAGAGCCCACAAGCCGAGCTACTCCTGTAATTCCAGAGTCAAAACCTCGCTTGGGTGTAGTGAGGAGGTACTGGTGCATCTAGACATTATTTCTGGTCGCTTTCCAGAGAGAGAAACTAATTTAAGGAAAGAAAGAGGGAAAAAATTTCAAAGTCCCGCTGAGCCTGCTGACTACACGAACTGCCCCAGAGGAAGCCAGTTCGAGAGCCTGTGCGCTGGGAATAAATCTGGGCAAATGAGCTTGAGCAGAGAGGGAAATATGAAGGGTGTGGAAGAGAATACTTGGGTCACTGTGGTTACAAAAGAGGGATGTGTTCTGTGCGCGAACAGCCCAGCAGAGACTGTGGCCTTCTTCCACACCCCAAACATACAGGGTGCTCTCAGTCTTCCTGAGCAAAGATCCCTGTGACCTCTGCCATCCTGAGGGGTACCTATGCCCAGTATGGCCCCCACCTCAGGGAGGGGCAGTCCACTCAGTGGGGCCTGGGTCCCCAGTGCTCAGAGTCAGATGCCAGAGACCTGTGCGTGGTAAACACTTAGGAGGGTGACAGTCACAAAATCTTGAGCAGGTACCAAGCCCGGTTGTGAAAGACACAAAGGACGCGAGAGAAGCCCCCAAAGGAGCGAGAGCTGGGCAGGTGAGGCCAGAGTCAGGACCCCCGAGGGACAGAGTGGTCTCACCAGGAAGAAGAGCATCATGGGACTAATCTGGGGCAGGCACAGCTCTGTGAGGACGGTACCATAGGGTGAGTTTTAGTTTAAGTTCCCACGATGGTCACTGCCTTCTATTTCAGTGGCACCACATAGTGTCACCTAATAGGGAGTTGAGGGTTAGGCACTCTGTGACTGAGAGAAAAAGTAAAGGAGTTTCACTGCTGACTCCTTGCTAGGCTGGAGGGGGAGCCCAGGAATGCAGCTGCACCATCGGTGGAAAACGATTTCTTAAGGCTTCGCCATGTTGTAAACAACCTAGTGCTTTGCTAGGAGAAACCAAACATGTGCTACAGGAATTTTTTTTCTTTTTTTTTGTTTTTAATCTGCCACCTTTGTGCAGTTTTCAGTGGTGGAGCCCTATTTCCTCGAAATATCCGCCTACTCGCGGGGTTCTGAGATTGAACACATCATGGGGGTTCTTGGATTTAAGAGTTTGGACAACACTGTAAATGTGAATATTTCATCAAAGTAGAGAAAACAGAAAGAAGTACCTGTTGAGGTTAGGCTTTAACATCCATCCTGTCCTCCTCGGCCCTGCCCGCCCCCCAAGTCCTCAGATGAGTTCACCTATGGTGTTGGATGGGTTTCCCCGGACACTCCTGTTTGGGGGTTCTCTCATATTACACCTGACAGACTGACAGACTTCCCTCTGGGATGGTTTGAGCTTCCTGCACCCAAGCCATAAGCTCCAGCAACGGAGCCCTTGTGCAGGCGGGGTGACGCCTCAGACCCCTGCCCCCGTGGTGCCCACCTGGGCAGAGACTGCCACGCACACATCTCAAACCTCATACCCACCAGGGCAGGATGCTGACTCCGGACCTGAGGACCACTGCTGCCGCCCCCAACGGCAACCTCCGAGGCTCGTGGGCACGGCACCATCGTGGTTCATAACTGCTGCCTTGTCACGGGCAGCTGCTGCTACGTTTTATTTCCAATCAAAACAGAAGAGCCTTTTTAAAAAAATCAATGTCCCCAAATTATTATCTGCATTTTGCATGTTTTTAAAAAATTTTTTTTAACGTTTACTTTATTTTTTTGAGACAGAGCATGAATGGAGGAGGGTCAGAGAGAGGGAGACACAGAATCCGAAACAGGCTCCAGGCTCTGAGCTGTCAGCACAGAGCCCGACGCGGGGCTCAAACTCACGGACCGCGAGATCACGACCTGAGCCGAAGTCGGCTGCTCAACCGACTGAGCCACCCAGGCGCCCCTGCATTTTGCATGTTTTTAGAAACAGGCCAGGTAAGCCGGCCTGTATACAGTACTTGGAGAGGAAGCCAGCTATCAGGCAAGTCGGAGGAAGCTTCACTTTTGCCAATAAAGTGGTGAGATTACTTCCGGTGAAAGGTTCTAAATGCTAAAAAGTCAAAGCATGATAGCATGGTGGCCCAGACCTCCCGTCACATGTCAGTCAGTTCTGGCGCTCACGAGCCATCTGTCCTTGGGCAAGTTATTGATCCCTCCAAATCTCAAATTCCTCATCTCTGAAATAGGTGTCTGCCCCGCCTCTCCCCCTCTCCCCGCCCCCCCGCCCCGGGGCTGTGCTGCACCTCGGGGGCCCATCCACGCTGTAGTGGATGCCAAGAGCCCCCTCTGCAGCTGAGCAGTGCACAACCCTGGACGATTCTACCTGTGCCACATTCTAGCCTCGACTCTTGTCTTCTAACGCAAACCCAGCTATTCTCTCAGCGCTGCTCTTGGTAACTAAACAGAACTTCCATGCCTCTTCTGGAAGTCCAGCCACATCTAGTTTCCTGTAGAAGATCACATTTTGTTGATTTGCTATAATCCGCCAGGAGAACACCGGCCGCTTTCGCCGGGAACCAGCCGGGGCTGCTGGCATTGAGCTGGCGAGAACTCTCCCAGCCGTTTTCTGTCCTTCTTGGTCATCACAGGGAAATCTGTCAAGCCAAATGCCTTCTAGGACTACACTGTTTTCTGTGTCCCCAGATGGGCTGTGGTGATGTCACTTGTTCCCCAAGCTCCTGGGGGGGGCACCCCTCCACATCTGTCACGGGTGCTGCAGACAAGTCCCGAGGAGGTCCTGACTCAACTCTTCCCTTGTCCTTCTGTCCTTTGTGGGGGCATTCTCATGAAGCGGGGAAGTAGCAGGGGCCAAAACTCAGGGTCTGTACCATCTGAAAGCGAAACGTACCAAGCTGTGAAGGCAGACTGCTGCAGGGTACCTGCGGAGGAAAGTACAAGCACACACCGAGGTGCCTACTGCGTATCTCACGCGGTGGCAAGGTTCCCATTTCCCTGAATTCCCGAAGCACTACTCTCACAATCACTGTTAGCACTGTTGTACAGATGAGCACACAGAGGTTCAGAGAGGTTGAGCAACTTGCCCAAAGTCACACAGCTAGAAAAGAGCAGAGCTGGAATTCAAATGCAGGTGTCTCTGGCTCCATCCACACTACCCTTCCAGCTTCTCATTCTTGGCAGACGAGAGGCTTTAGGCTCTTGCTGTAGAGGCCAGGGAAGAGAGGAAACAAAGGGAGAGGACATGCACCTTTGGAATGGTTAGCCCGACACGTAAGGGCCTCAGCTTTCAGACAGTACAATGTTAAGATGCACCTGCTGGGTCAGGCACTTGACTCATTAGGCCGAGTGGTTAGCTAATGGAAGTCAGATTTAACTGCCATTAAAGATACTTTGTTTTGACTTAAAAAAAGATCTACACTGAAGCCTCCCTGACAGGCCTATTTTTAAAAAAATCAATAATGATAAAAATTGAATGGCAGTCCACAGGTGAGCCAAGAAAGGACCCTAAACTACTCCCCTAAGACATTGGCCCTCAGACTTGAGCAGACGTCAGAATCATCTGGAGGGCTCCTGAAACCCATCACTCGCCCCATCCAGCGTGTGCAACCTGGAGAGAGGAGGGAAATTTTGCATTTTTTTTCTAACTTGTTTTATTTTTTAAAATTTACATCCAAATTAGTTAGCATATAGTGAAGCAATGATTTCAGGAGTCGATTCCTTAATGCCCCTTACCCATTCAGCCCATCCTCCCTCCCACAACCCCTCCCATAACCCTCAGTTTGTTCTCCATATTTATGAATCTCTTCTGTTTTGTCCCCCTCCCTGTTTTTATATTATTTTTGCTTCCCTTCCCTTATGTTCATCTGTTTTGTCTCTTAAAGTCCTCATATGAGTGAAGTCATATGATATTTGTCTTTGACTAATTTCGCTTAGCATCATACCCTCCATTTCCATCTGCATTGTTGCAAATGGCAAGATTTCATTCTTTTTGATGGCCGAGTAACACTCCATTGTGTATACATACCACATCTTCTTTATCCATTCATCCGTCGATGGACATTTAGGCTCTTTCCATACTTTGGCTATTGTTGATAGTGCTGCTATAAACATGGGGGTGCATGTGTCCCTTCGAAACAGCACACCTGTATCCCGTGGATCGATGCCTAGTAGTGCAATTGCTGGGTCGTAGGGTAGTTCTGTTTTTATTTTTTTGAGCAACCTCCATGCTGTTTTCCAGGGTGGCCGCGCCAGCTTGCATTCCCAGGAAATTTTGCATTTTTAACAAACTCCCAGGTAAGGCTGATACTGCTAGTCCACGGGCCACAGTGTGAGAAGCACTGAGCTAAAGAGAAACACAGCCCCCAGCTCTGTCCCCCATGGAGGGGTTTCTTGTCTCCCTCCCATCCTCACCCGGGCTCCCTTCCTAACCTGGGCTTCTCCTCCTCCTTTAAGCTGAGGATAATCTCGGGCTTTAACAAACAACTGTTGTTCCAGATCCCAAGGCTCAAAAAGGCCACCCGTGGGACAGTGACAGCTTTATGGGTTGCGGATCTGAGGGGAGGTGTGTAACATTCAGATGCTTAAAGGCAGGCGGCCCAGCCGGGAGGACGGATTCCTGATCTCGAGCGGTATCGGGAGAGCCTCTGAACAAGTTAAGCAGGCTTCCCAAGCCAACGTGTCTGTGGCACTCGGGCGTGCCGCCCGCTGGTGCCCATACCAAGAAGGATCCAATGAGCCGTCCATGTCAGCGATAACTGCAGAAGAGAAAAAAATCCCTCACTTTATAGCAGTGTGTGTCCAGAGCTCCGAGTGGCAAGGGCTAATGGATTTAATTCGCACATTTTAAAAACTGTCCGTTATCTGCCTGCACTTCAAGGAGCGTTAGCTGGAAGGAAGACTTCTGGTGTGGCAGAAATCACCTATTACCTTGGAAGGAGTTTAATTATTTGCTTTGAGAGCCACACTCACACACACACACACAAAGAGGCTTCTTCCAAATGCCGAAAAAGTCCTGATTGGAGAATTTCCTCCACTTTGCTGATTAAAAGAGGACTCAATATGCTGTGTCCTTGCTGTGCCAACCTTATGGTCCCTCTTCTTCGATTTCAACCCATATGTAATAAGAATGTCCTGGGCTCAGACGTTTCATTACTCATCTATTGGTTCAACAAATATCTGTCGAGTACCAACTAAAAGCCAAGTACTGGGCATGTAAAAGTCAGGAAAACAGGGCTTTGCTCTCATGGAGTTAATGTCTGACTCTATCAGCAGAGGATAAACCAATGATCACAAATAATTCTAGACCAAAAGAAGAGTTCTGCAAGACAGGAATATGGTTATTCCCAACGTATTACAAAGGAAGAGAGCATCTGAAGCAGAGGTAAGAGTCAAAGCAAAGGCCCTGTGGCAGGAAGGGACACAGAAGAGCATGAAGGCCACAGTAGGTGGAATGCAGAAAATGGGGGTGATGGCACAAGAACTAAGAAGGGCCAGATCACACACAGTCCTGTGGATATCGCACTGTAGATTTCCACCTTTATCTTAAGACTCACACAAAGCTTTAAGCAGTGGGGTGACATGATTCAGTACGCTTTTTTCTTTTTATTGATTGATTGATTAAGAGCGAGAGCAAGCAGGGGGTGGGCAGAGAGAGAGGGAGAGAGAGAATCTCAAGCAGGCTCTGTGCTATCAATGTGGAGCCTGATGCAGAGGCTTGAGCTCAGGACTGTGAGAGCGTGACCTGAGCCAAAATCAAGAGTCAGACACTCAAGTGACTGAGCCACCCAGGTGCCCTGCAATATTCTTTCTTAAGGATCACTTTGGCTCCTGATGGAGAATATAGTTGAAGGGGAGACCTGTTACCAGAGGATTAGAGTTGTTGAGGCTTGTGATGGCGGAGAGAAGGGGAGGGATTCAAGTTTCTGTCTTGAGGATGGAGTGACCACGGCAACAAGGAGATGAGGAGTCAAGGATGAGCCCTGGGTGGGTGGGTGCCTCTGGACAGTGGAGGTGCCCTTGTTCTAGACAGGGGGAGGGGGATAGCCAGATCACAAGTCGCTCTGAGATGCTGAGTAGTGACGGGGCACGTGGAGCTGGGTTTTGGGCAGAAGCGAGTCCGGAAAATGCAGGTGTAGGAGTCATAACCTCGGAGGTGGGGAGTCAGATTTTTCACTCTGGGGATGAGTGAGATTTTCTAAGGAAGAGATTAGGGAGTGAGAGAGAAATGGGGCTGGGTTTGAACCACCTAGTGGAAAACCAGGATGGTGTGGGGTCAGCGCCAAGAAAAAAGGTGCTTCAAGAGGCAGAGGGCAGCCAACAGCATCAGTCCTGCGAGGGCTCGATGGAGTTACTGCCATGAACGTGGGGGCACCCAGACCTCAGTGGGAGTAGGATGCCGACCTGAGTCAGCCGCGGGAAGACTGGCCAGGACGATGAAAGGGGGACAAGCCATCAGGCTGTAAAGTCCCCTCTCTGGGGCTCTCTGCCCGTGAGGCGACCTCTCCAGGTCACACAGAAAACAAGTGCTGGGCGTGAGCCAACCCTATGAATGGGCAGGGGATAAATAAGTCCTTCAAAAGAGAAAGCAGCCGCCCAGATGATTGCGGCTGATTGGGGCGCAAGTTTCTCCTGATCACGAACTAGAGGACTCCATCCTCAGGACTTTCCTGACGGAAGCTGCTCCACTTGTTACAGCAGCTTTAAAACTCTGCCTCTAAAATCTCCTGCTTGTCGCCCTCTGTGAGCCCCACAGCCTTTGTACCAAAATCAAACCACACGTCTCTCCTCTGGGATCCAGAAAATGCAGCACCACCTCCCTCTCTTAAGGGCAGAGCTGGCGTGTTTTGGTGTTTGATGGAGGCCTCGCCTGTGCTTTTGTTGGATGTCACTGTGAATGCACGCGGTCCCCAGGAGCCTGGGGCAAAGCTGCAGCTGACAGTGGTCCCGGGAAGATCCATCTTCCAGCCGGCGGCTGACTGCTCCTGGTGGTTAATGGTGGCTTCAGCGGTTGCCTTCTGGTCCTCGGCTGCCGTCACCTGTCACATTAGCATCTTGGAGCGGAGACAGAGACCTTCCTCTGCATTCTACACCATCTGGCTTCAGGTCGCCGTTTCCTTGGCGTTCCTCCCAGGACCCTCCCTCCCGCCCCCCGGGTTTGCTGGCTGGTGAGGGGCTGCTACAATCTGTCCGTTGCTTGTTGCTCCTGTCCAGGCTCCGTGTCCAAAGGACGCGAGGAACTAACAGGGGAGCACGTGACGGTGCCAAGCGTGAGGAGCGGGGCGGGTCCACCAGGCTCCGCCAGGCAGCGCTGCCTTGGCCAGCAAAGGTGGCTCAAGCTGGCTTCGGGTGACACCTGACTTGGGCTTTGACACACTGACTCGCTCATCTCTTCCTGAGTAAATGGTGAAACGCCCACGGGAGAATCACCCACCAGCTGGGGCTGGGAAGCATCAGAAGTGTCTGACACAGGGGAAAGACTTGGGTTTGACTTCTGGAAACATGGGAGAATTTCTGAGAGCAGCCACAGGCTCTCAGCATGGCTGTTTCCAGGCCGGTTCACGCGACATCCAGTGAGGGAGAAAGGCCCCTGGCCATCCCCTGGACAGCCTAGCCCGAGGGTCCACTGCCACAGACTGCGGCTGGTCTCTGTCCACACCAGCCGCTGCCACTAAGAGGCCCTCGGGTCGGGGCACGCCAAGAAGGAGCCCTGGCAGGGTCCCTCCGCCAAAATCACCAAACTTCTGATGTCCTGACGGATCCAACGGGCTGCGACCAGAGCTTGTAATGAGATGAAGATTCAGAGAAGCTGGGCATGAACTCAAGCCATCCTGCCCCCTGGTCAGATGGCAGCTGACTTCATGCCCCTATTTTTAGTTTACTGGGAATATCTGGCCTACATGAGTGTCCAGCAGAACTGTTCCACCCCACTCTCCAGCCCGACCGCAGGACAAGACCCTCCAGTGTCCCCATCTGTCCGGCTTTGGCAGCCTCGGGTGTGATTCAGTTTGCCGCAGGGCTCAGGCGTTCCTCTGAGAGCCCCTGGAAGTTGGAGCTGACTGCCTGCTCAACTGCTATAGAAAATTCACTTGAGGATGGAGCCCTGCTAAGGAAAACTGGGGAAGGCAATCAAAGTCACTTACCTTTGATTCCTTCTTCTTGATTTTCTGAGGTAGACACGGTCTCTGAAGAAAGACAATCTGCTTGGTGGATACATTCCCCTCCCTGTAACACATGCAGAGTGGAGAATGAGTTGTTATACCTGGTGGCGGTGGGGGGGGGGGGACCCCAAGCCTCACAGATGTTTCTGTCCCTAACTTTGTCAAGGCTGACCACCTACAGAAAGGAAAGCTGCCACCAGACAGTGAGAGGTCAGGAACCAAGCAGCAGCCCCCTCCCAGGCCATCCCCGTCTTGCTTCCAGAGGGTTATGCTGGAGGCTCAACAAAAGCTTTGTGGGTGTCCCTGCCATACCAGCTTCGTTGCTGGAAACTCTCCTTCCTTCCCTCGATGTGGAATAACAGCTGGCATCTTGGCCAAATGATGATAAACTGGCGTCTTTAGTGAATCTCAAGAGGTGGGAAGCCTCTTCCAAATCTGTCTTTGGTAATGAGCCATGGAGAGGTCAGATTGGCCCGGGATGGGTGGTGAGCTCTGCCCGCCGGCCAGCCTTTACCGAACAGCAGGCACAGAGCCTGGCTGAGCAGAGGGGAGGGCCGTGTGCCCGATTCACCCTCGTTGGCAGCCCTCGCCAAGGCAGCCCGGCTCCTGCAGGCGCAGGTGAGGGGCGCTCAGGAGGGCCGCTCTTGTTTAAGGCGCAGTGAGCACGCGTTCCTCTCGGACCCCACAGAGCTGCCCTCAAAGATGGCAGACGTGTTTGTGAAGGTCACTGTTCTCAGCCCTGCCTCTATCTTCTGATCACTTTCTTAAATCTCTCTTTGCAAGTGTCTTCTCTGCTGAGGCAAGCGTCACTGCGTGGAATGTCAGAGGGGAAGGTGGGAGGAAACGAACGTATTTTGTGCTGGGGCTGGGCTGGGTGGTTTCACACACCATGGCTCGTTTAAGCCTCACCACAGAGCTCCAAGGAGTGGGAGCCCACCGCCTTCACAGTCAGGACACAGAAGCTCATTTAAGGAGCGGGCTTGGGATCACACAGCGAGGCTTCAAGCTCAAACCTGCCTGGTTCCATGTGCCCCCCACTCCACCGAGAGGTGGCATGTAGGGCACAGGGAAGTAGAGGACTGGGGGGGGGGGGCGGTGACTGAGCAGGTGTGAGATCTGAGATGGAGACAGAGACACCTGTCAGCACCCTCTGGGTTTAGAGAGCTGGGGCTTCGCGTGCAAGTCCATTCTCATCACGACTCTTGTCCTCTGGAATGGGTGGTGGGGTAGGCATTCTTCCCTCTTACGGACAAGGAAACTGATTCAGAGCAGCTCTGGGACTTGACCAAGACGGACAGTTACCAAGTGGCAGGCTCAGGACTCGGGTTCAAGTTTTCAGGCCACAAATGCAGGGTTCTTTCTACCCCTCTGCATCACCCCATACCCACAGGAGTCTTGGCCATGAGGCAGCATGGAGGCTCCCAATGGCCCAGGGCCCAAAGGTGCTGCAGACTAGCCCCCCGCAGCGTGCAGTGCCCCACTGTAGCCCAGTGTCAGGAGGGAGACATGATGAGAGCCCAGATGCGTTCAGGGAGGGACCCTGGAAGGCACTGATCATCACCATCATTCTCACCCTCAGTCTAGGCTCTGCAGCTGCACCGCCCTGCTGTCCCCCCAGATCGCCAGCCTTGCTTCACGCTGGCCATCACCCTGTGAACACGTAGCAGGACTCGGGGAAGGTGGGACACTGAGGGTCACGGGAGGGGGCATCCCTACAGGTCAGCAAAGGGGCCGCCTGGCCTAGGAGAAGTGCCTGACTATGCAGACTGAGGTGCTAGTCCCCGGTTCTGCCACTTACTGTCTGTGTGACCTCAGGTATGTGACAGAGCCTCTCTGAGCCTCAGTTTCTTCATCTGCAAAATGGGAATCCTATCTATGCTTATAATCCCACAGGATAGTTAGGAGGATTAGTTTAGATACACCCAAAATACAGATGGAAGGCCTTTCAGGGTTAGTAACACCAGGACCAGCCCGTGAGCTGAGGGGATGGTGGGCTGAGCTCAGGTGGACAAGTGTCCCTAAATGTGAAACTCTAAGAAGTGCCTCAAGCAAAGGGCAAGACTGCAGGTCTTTTTTTTTTTTTTAATTTTTTTTTCAACGTTTTTTATTTATTTTTTTGGGGACAGAGAGAGACAGAGCATGAACGGGGGAGGGGCAGAGAGAGAGGGAGACACAGAATCGGAAACAGGCTCCAGGCTCTGAGCCATCAGCCCAGAGCCCGACGCGGGGCTCGAACTCCCGGACCGCGAGATCGTGACCTGGCTGAAGTCGGACGCTTAACCGACTGCGCCACCCAGGCGCCCCAAGACTGCAGGTCTTTACCTCCTCTTTGTGGGACTACTGACCAGGGCCCAGGGCTGTGATCTTGGCTGAGTCCCTTCAACCTCCCTGGCCACGTTGCCTCGCTGTAAAATGGGTTTAATAAAAGGATTCCACCTTCTAGGGGTTTTCTGAGGACTAAATGAAATTTTACGCGCAAGGCACCTATCCAGGCCAGCACAGGGCACACAGTAGGGGCTCAATTTCTTTTGCACCTCAAAGCCCTGGGGCCCCTCAACCCGGGGGCTCATCTTTGACATGCCTGGCAGTAATGATTCACTGGCCAAGGCTCCCCATGTGGGAAGAGGGGTGCCGGGGAGCGCTCTGTGGGGGTGGTGGTTGAGAATCTGAAATCCTGGTTCTGTCACTTCCTAGCCAGAGAATTGGAGTGACCCCACTAGCCTCACAGACTTGTCACAGGATTAGATAAATTATGTGCATGAAGCACTTACTGGGAGCAGTGTGCAGCACAGAGGAAGTGCTGAATAATGATAAGAAGAAGAACAACGATGACTATTATTGTTACCTGGTTGTCTTGACAACGGGAGTAGGTAGCACACAGGTGAGCTGCCAGCCATAGGCCGCCAGGGAGTTCAGCAGGGGCACGTAGTCTGTCTGCACTTCGACACCCTGGGGGAGAGAGGCCACTGTGAGGGCTGCGACCGCACCATGTCAACACCGGAGTGACTGAGGGGGTGCTGTTCAGTAAAGAGGCGGGGGGCGTCCTGCAGCCTGGAGGCCCGGCTCCAACGACGCTTAAAGATTTCAGAGCCAAAGTGCCAACATGGGATTTCTTGCTGGGCCCCAACTCAGTCTGTGCAGTCGGCAAGGAATTGGAGCCAAAGGATTAATGCATTCATTTGGGTTTATTCTTGTCTGGACAACTAGCCTCCTGTGAGTTTCACTGGAGAAGTGCAATCACCTTGCCTCAAAGCCATATTCATGACACCACACACTGGTGATTTCGGAGTGTGTCGTGGGGCGTTAGACGGCATTTCATAAGTGATCATGTCGTTAGCATCATCCAGTCATGGCAGCAACAACACACACACACACACACACACACACACACACACACACACGTGTGCTCACGCACACACCTGCACAGAGGGAGCTTCACCTGTTATACATCCTTCCATAAAGGGATAAATGAGTTCTGCCCGTGTTTTCCGCGTGTGTCTGAGGGGGCTAACTTGCCTTTCAATTTAAAAACTCAGTCCTGCCACCACAGACGGGGGGGGGGGGGGGCGCCCTAACTAGAGGCCACTGCCCTGGGTTCCTCGTGCTCTCTCAAGGCAGCAGGCCTGATGCCTTACTCCTGGCTCCCCACTGACACTGGAAGGTCAGCCCCCACCCTGCCCTGTGTGTACAATGGACTCCCCATCCCTGTTAGGCTGGCTTCTTGTAGTTGGCCTCAGAACATCTCAAACCTGTGTCCAGACTCTTTCCAACCGAGGCAGCCGTGTGGATGCATCCAGCTAGTATTTCAGAGTGGTGGGTACAGAGGTGAATGAAGGCACGGTCCCGCTGCTAGAGGTCACAGTTCACAGAGGCAACAGCACCCACATGCAAGTAATGGAAATACAGAATGGCCTACTGGCAGGGCCACGAGGCTTCGAAGGTCAGCAGAGCGGAAGGATACCAGCCATGGTCAAGGTGGGCTTCCTGGGGCCCAAGGGCCGGGCAGAGAGTTGACAGAGTGGGGGAAGGGGCACCCTGGGGGAGAAAACTCCAGCATATACTACAGAAGGCCACACCGGGCCTAGGGCACCGAGGAAGGTGGGCTTCACTTGGGGGAGGCACTGCTCAGAAGGGAGCCATTGGTGGGAGTGGCTGTCCTGCTGGAGGCCTTTTGGAAATAGAACCACTCATCTGGCTGCTCTGGGCTAGGGGGCTGGAAGACAGATGAGCCCTACCTCTTCAAATGGCTTTTCATTTTTTTTTAATGTTGATTTATTTTTGAGAGAGAGATAGAGCGTGCGTGAGCGTGCAGGTGCAAGTGGGGGAGGGGCAGAGAGAGAGGGAGACACAGAATCCCAAGCAGGATCCAGGCTCCGAGCTGTCAGCACAGAGCCCGACGCGGGGCTCGAAGTCACAAACCGCAAGATCATGACCTGAACCGAAGTTGGGGTTCGCTTAACCGACTGAGACACTCAGGCGCCCCTCAGATGTCTTTTAAAACTCCTGTCACTGGGCACCCATCCCACCATGGCTACCAAGCCACCTGAACTCCTGGCAATGAATTTATCCTTTGGGAGCCTGTTTCCTCAACTGTAAAAAATAAGTCTTGGCCTCTGACAGTGGTTCTCAAAGTGTGGTCTCTGAGTCAGAGACATTGGGATCACCTGGGAACTTGTTAGAAATTCAGAGTCTTGCAAACTGCCCCCTCCCCGGAGACCCACCAGATCAGAAACCTGGGGGTGAGCCCTGGAATCTGTTTGAAGGAACCTTCTCAGTAGTTCTGATGTGGCAAGTCAGAGAGGTACTGCCCAGAGAATCAATTAGTTCTCTTCTGATGACAGTGAAGAGACTGCAATTCTATGGCTGAATTCCATCAGTTGTTACCTCCGAGCTAACGTTCCCCATCCTTCTCCTCTTGAGAAGGGAAAGTAGAGGGTTCTGAAAGGACCAGATCTGTAAAGGATTTGGGGCGAGGAAGGGGAGAAGCAGGGGAGAAGGGGAGTGGAAGGATGGGAGGCTAAGGAAGGGGAAGAAAGGAAGGGCCTTAATAAAGGAGGGGGAGCAGGAAGGGAAGGATGGAAGGGAGGAAAGGAGAGAGGAGCACAGGTATAATCACTTGATGGGGGGAGGCGGTCAGGAGAGAACCCCGTTCTGACCCCTTCTCTGAAGCCCCCACCCAGCCAAGGGACAGCAGATGACCCAGTGACACCCCTTTCCGCCCAGCCCCCTGGGCACAGCTAGCTAGCTGCATCCCTCCTGCCAGGCATGGCCCTCACCACCTGCTGTGGCTGCTTTATCCTGACAACCCTGCCCCCATCTCTGCATTCCCGATTTCGAGAGGGGAGGGAAAAAGTGTTAAATCCACACTCTCGAGCTTTGCGAGGTTATGATTACTTGGGCCTATCAAGAATAACCTTCCCACTTTATCAAGCACTGTGACAAACCCGCCACAATCAGACAGTAGCCATGGCAACCAGGACAAGCTTTGGCGCCTCACAAAGCCCTGAGTGGCAGAATGGAGTCCTTTTATTAGTGACTGTGCCCTGGCCGGCCGGGTTCTCTCCGGCGGGCACCCAGCACAGCAAGACAATGGACAAACCCCTGCTGAAGCCTGCCTGACCTGCTCAGACAGGCCTCACACGGCGGCCTCTATTTTGCTCTGTTTTATTTCATTCTGTCACTATCTTAAAGAGAAAGACAGCAGGATTTCTCCCCAACAGTTTTTCCCCTCAGGGTAGGGGATGTCAGCCAGAGGGTGCAGAAGCAGAAAGACTGAAAGGAAAAGAGGAAACACAACAAAACATAACCCTGCTTGACAGAGCTGACGGTTCAATCTCAAGTGTTAATATCTGGCCGTCACGTGGTGAGTTGAAAAGTAAAATACAAATGGTAGGGGGTGAGGTGTCCCACTCTGCCAGACTCTCCCACTCTATTGGGGATGGTCTTGATTTAATTAATGTTAAATGTGATTTTCTGTAAGCATCTATCAAAGCCTGTTTGCATATTATCAATACTGCACGAAGACGGCATTTCTAGAATATGACACGAGCCCCATGCAGTGAGTGCAAGAGGCTTTCAAGTCCATTAGCTCAGGAAGGTGGTAGAAAACCTATCCGAATGGAGGCTCCCTTTGATCTGCTTTTCTGTGACACTCCAGTGAGGACAGAAAAGCACAAACAGCACTCCAAAGACAGCCTGCTTATCAAATGGAAAGGCATTTCTTTCTGGAAGTCGGAGCACAAATTTTAATTAACTCTCCACTCTCCTGTGTGGATCCGTAATCTCCGATCACACCTGGAGTGCTAAAAAAAAAATGGAGCATGTCCTGTGGTTTTTCAACGTGTATAAAAGGAATTCATTTGTATTTATGGCTCTTTTTTCCTTTGTTCCCTATAATTTCTCCAGTGGTCGCCAATCAACTAAGGAAACAGACATTGAACACAACCTTCCCTTACCCTCCAAAACTCGTGACAACAGAATGCCGAGTTTACTAAGAAATGCCTCTGTCTTTTAATCATTTTTAAAGACCTTCTGTGCAGGCAAGTAATCAGGAGGTAACACACTGGTCCAGTGAGAAAGTTTGTATCCTGAATGTCAGCCTGCTCTTCTCTTTTCTCCCGTTTCAATCTGTGGAAGCAATCTGGGAGAAACGCAGTTGCAAAGAAAAGACTTGGCCCCTTCTACATGACTGAAAATGAAGAGCGGAATTTAATTTCCCATAACTGAAAAGTGTGCAGGGCCAGCTCTAGGATGCTGTCTGTACCCGAAAACAGTGACTAAGGAATGTTTGCCTTTGTTCCCCAAAGCCTTTGGGCTGGGACCTCACCTTTCATGGAGAGGGCACGTGAAGGCACAGCCCTGCAAAAACACGTGTGTGTCTTTCGTAAAATTGCTGCCAAAACACTGATGCCCAACGCTTATTGGCATGGTACGTTTATACTACTGTTATCAGTTTTAGATATCTTTTGATTTCCTACCATGGGAAATAAAGGCTTAGCATTCCCATACACTTCTCTTACTTCCTGTTAGTGTCCCAAATGGTCATAGTGTAATTTTAATCAAATCAAAAGTCAGTGTTTGTGTTATTACAACTTGGCAAATATTGCTCAATGCCGGGTCAGGTAATGCACTGTGACTATGCCTTCTTTTTCACACGAGCCTTCATTTTTCCTGGAGTTAATCATGTCCTCACTTTTTTTCTTCATGTGTCTGGTTGTACATGAACCCATCACAAATTTATTCCATATGCTCAACACCTCTATTTTATGCTCATCAACAAATAGCCCATGTGCCTAACTAAATACATTAGTTCTATTTTTTTCTCCATCAGAGACATCACTTCTGGAGCTTTCTGAACCTTTGCTCTAATCCTGGTCTGGCTGCTTTCCATGCTGGGTTCTTCTCCTACTGCTATCTAAGGCTCCTTCTTGGTTTCCTTCACATTTTGCTAGAGTTCATCCTCCAGTGGCTAGGAAACAATGTCCTGGAAGTCATTTGAATCCATGAGTTCATAAACATGTCTTTGTCATCACCCTTAACTAACAGTTCAAATACAGAAGTCTGGGTTGAAATCTATTTTTCTGTTCCGATTTTTCAAGGACTGCTCTACTAGCTTCTAGAGATCAGCCCTGCTATTGCGAAATCTCTTTTGATTGCTAATACTTCGTAACCTGTTGTGCTTTGTAAGATTTTAGGATATTTTTCCCCATGAAGTTTCAGCTTTTCACAATGTGCCTCAGTGTGCGTTGTTTATACACAAAGGGCTGTATACACTTGATGGCCTTGCCATCTGAGGATTCTTGTCCTTCAGTTCTGAAAAGTGTTCTTTTATTTCCCCTTGATAATTTTCCCTTTCTCCATTTTCTCCCTTCTTTTTGGATCTTCTAGAAGTCAAAATGGAGGATTGATATTTTCATTTTATTATCCCTCCCCATCTTCTTACTCTTTTTATTTTACCTCCTGAAAGATTTCCTTTACTTTATTTTTCAGCCTTTTTATTACCTTTTTAAATTTCCTGCAGCCCTACTTTTAAGACCCCAAAGCTGCCGAGACGGGAGCTAGGGACGTTACTACCACATGTAAGGACTTTAAACCAATGCCCCAAATTGTCAGCTCTGCAGTTCACTCTGCACCATTCCATGGTCATTTATGCTTTGGAAACCAGAGCCTTTCTCATGTTCTGCAAGAGAAAATGGCTCCTTGTACATTCAGGTTGTAGTTTCCTGTGCTTTGTTAAACAAATCAGCATCCCTCTACCCACCTTCTATTTTCTAAAAATGTGTTGAAATCATTCCTCTTCTACTTCTCTTCTTCCAATCTTTTTGTTCTTATGGATATCTCTATCTATCTATCTATCTATCTATCTATCTATCTATCATCTATCATCTACAGTCAGTTTTCATTATCCATGGCAGCTTGTTCTGTAATGCTGCCACAAGAATTACTGAATACTCTGAACCAATGCTCTGGGGGAAATACAGAGTTGGGTTCCTGTGAGATACTGATGACAATATCTCATCACCTGATCAGTGCAGAACCTTGTGTTATGTGTATTTCTGTTTAAAGACACCTTGTTTACCATATCTTGTTGATTACCTTTGAACTCATGGACAACAGTGCTAGAACTCAAGCCTGAACAAAACTTACCTAACACATGTATTTGCTCTGTAAGCCACATCATAGCCTTCTTGTGCCTAGGAACACCAGATAGCACTTCAGCATTAGGCTTGGGGCCACTTTAAACAGCAAAAGTACCAACAAAAAGCACAAAAATGTGAAAAATGTGGCATTAAGCAGACTCCAAAAAGGACACTTGTTTTATAGTAAGAGAGCTGAAACAAGAAGGCAGAGATCACCTTAGCTGGGAACATGAATTTTGGCAACGCAAGTTTTTTGGCACTCTATATGCCTGCAAATGATAGTGAAAGCACCAGGAGTATTGATTTGGGGATTATAAATAAATTTAAGCAAGTAGGATTTGCAAATATAGAGTCCATGAATAATGAGGATTGACTCTATCATCTGTCTACCTACCTATCTACCTATCATTGATCATTTCTTTTGTGTCATTTCACTGGGATTTTTCAGAAGAAAGCAAAATTGGTGCCTGTATCCAACTCCTCACATTTAACACAATTTTATTATTTTAATTTTAATGGCCCTACTGGAAGTCTTTCTAGCTAGCTTAGAATCTGGAAGCCATAAAGTAAAAATAATAAATTTGGTGACATAAAAACTCTTCTGCATGGCAAAAGACAAACTAGGTAAAGTCAAAAGACAAAAGACAAGATGGGAAAACATTTGTAGCTCCTATTACAGACAAAAAAGAAAGAGTCCCTTAAATGTGACAAGAAAAAAAAAAATCCAGTAATCCAAGCTTTAAAATGCATACAGATAGGAAGAGAGTCACAGAAAAGGAAATTCACATGGCCATTAAGCACACAAAAAACCCACCAAATCTCACAATAAGAGAAATGCAAACTAAAACTACCAAGATAGATATTTTCACCTATCATATTGATAAAAACCCAGAAGTTTGACAACCACTTCGATGACAAGACTGTGGGGAAGGAGGCATTCTCATACATCGCTGGCAGGAAGGCAAATTGATTCAACCTCATGAAGAACAATTTGACAGTATCTCTCAAAACTGCAAATACGTTTACCCTTTGACACAACAATCTCACTTCTGGGAATCGATCCTATACGTATAAGACATGACAAATGTACAAAGTTATTCACTGGAGAACTGTCTGCAATAGCAAAACCCTGAAGATCACCCAAGTGTCCATCAATATTAGACTTGGTAAATTAAATTGTGTTTTATGCACATGATGGTTTGGGGGTCTGGGTACGGGCTGGTCACGTGTTGAACTAAGGCACGCAGGACAAGGAGGACAATGAGAAGGAGTGAATTCCACTTTAGACATGCTGAGTTCAAGGGAGAGTGAAAGGTAGGTTCAGGAGGGAGCTAGATACGATGGGGCCTGTGGTAGAAAAGAATATGCCTACTCAGTCCCCCAAATACATCTACATCCTAACCTGTGGGGCCTGGGAATATGTCACCTTCCATGATAAAAGAGATTTGGCAGGTCTGATGAAGTTAAGGATCTTGAGATGGGAAGATTATCCAGGTGGGTTCAATGTCATCAAAAGGGTCCTATGAAGAGAGAAGCAGGTGAGGAGGGTAAGGGAAGGAGGTGGGGGGTTGGAAGCAGAGGCCAGAGTGACTGGCCTTGAGCAGGATGGATTCTCTAAGTTGAAAAGTCAAGGAACAGATTCCCTCCTACAGTCTCCAGAAACCACGCAGCTCTCCCAACACCTCGACTGCAATCTCTTAAAACCCATTTTGGATTTCTGACCTCCAGAAGTGTAAGAGAATACATCTATGTTGTTTTAAGCCACTACAGCAGCCACAGGAAACTAATACATCGTTAAAGGCAGGGAGAGGTAGGATGAAAACAAAGAACAGGAAGGGACACAGCTAACGCTCGGACAGTTGCAAACTCAAGGAGCCTTGAGGTTGGCTGAGGACAAGCTCGCCTGGTGAGGAGGTGAGCAGAAAATAAATAAAACACAGACCAGATGGGGAGAAATCAGCTCTTGAGCACCCAGGGTGGGAGACGGGTTTAAGGAGAAAAATTCACACCATCAAACGTCATAAGAGGGCAAGCAACACAAAGCCTGAGAGACTATCTCTGGAGTGGACAGTGAGGTCCTAGGAGACCACAGCCGAGGACATTTCAGGAGGGAAGTGGCAGATGGCGAGAGGTCGAGCATGTGGTTGGTAGTGAAGATGAGACAGGGTGTAACCATGGTCTCAGGAAATGTGGGTTTACCTTGACTGTGCCTGGATGCCGCAGGGACCCCGGCCACAAGGGCGTGTGGGGAAGAGTCATCCCTCAAGTGATGGAAAGCAGCGACCCGAAGGCAGGGCCCGAGGGAAATGCCACGGGACGGGTCATCTCTGTTTATCCAATGGCAAGTGGGCGCTATTAACATTGGGGGCAGTCTTGCAGGAAACTCAGCGAGTTCTTCAGCATTTCCAAGGGCAAGGCTAGTCTCATACCGCTCTTCATTTACGAATCTCCACACTCAGCCAACCTGGTTCTGTGCTGAGCACCTGGGAAGCTACGTGAGCCTCTTCTCCTGCGGCAGGAGATCCTGGGCTAGGGGGCGTGGGGAGAGTAACAAGTTCCCCCACCAGATGGAAGCCACCATGAGCTGTGCTGGAAGGACAGAGGCGGGAATGACTTGCCCCTCCGTTTGCTCTGGAGAAAGTGTAAATCCCTCTGAGGCCAGCTGCAGCAGCCCTGCCTTCCAGGCCCCCATCCTCCCCCGGGGCCTCCTGCAGGACCACAGCCCCTGCCAGCAAGAGGGAGGGGCAAGGACGCCAGGGCCGGCTGGAGATGTTGTTTTCCTCTTTGTTTTACACACAATGCCCCAGAAAAACATTTTCCTGATATGTAATTAGGCCAACATAATAGAGTCTAAGAAAGCAGTCGGTCTCATTTTAGACAACTTTGGCTTTCATAACGTTCAAAGAGAATACGTTAAAAAAAAAAAAAAAAAAGCTTAGTTCTCAGATGTAGAAAAGGGGGCAGATGAAATCCACGCAGTGCAGAGTCTAGTCTTCCCATTCCAAGACTCTTTACCCACGCCTGCTGCTTAATTCACATCTTTGCCTGATTTTCTCCACCATGCAAGAAAGGCAACAAACTCTGGAGCCCTTGGAGAGCCCGACAAAATAATAATAGTCGTTATTGTTGTTTGAGATGCACTGTTTGCAAAAATGGCCTCAATTATTACCTCCCTGCCTCCAGGCCTCTTTACAACATAACTCTGCATACAGAGGTAGAGTCCATTTCTCCACCCCTTGAATCCAGGCTGGTCTTGTGATTTTCTCTGACCAACAGAATACGGTAGACGTGACATTACGGGAGTTCTGAACCTGCGCCTCGAGAGGCCTTGCTGCTTCCACGTGCTCTTGTGGAACCCTGCCTATGCTATGGGGACATGCCCGGGCTAGCCTGCTGGATGATGTGAGACAGGTGACCCAACCAGCTGGCAGACATTTGAGAGACGCCATGTTGGACCTGCCAACAGCTGGCGAAGCACGAGTGAGCCCAGGTGGGGTTAGTCAGGCCTCGGCCAGATCACCGGAATCATCTGGCTGATCTGTGGACTCACCCGCAACAATTGTTACCTTAATTCACTAAGCTTTGGGTGTTTTATTCCACAGTAGAAGCTAACTGATCCACTAGCGTTATTCTAGGAAGGGCCGAGCTCAAAGCTGGCACACCCAGCCCTCATTTTCTCCATGCCAGACACATTGTGACCTTGCATGACACCTGGAGCCCTGAAGTCTAACTTATGATAACCTACGATGAGGCCCGGCACTGCCACTGGCATATCCTGGGAGGGAGAGATAAAAACCCCCACTGGGGAAGAACATCCCAGCTTGAGACACTGCTCTGGCTTCTCCTAAAGAACAATACACGCCAAGCTGGCAGGAAAACCAAACCTGCATGTACAAGATAACACTCCCCTGGATTCTGGGACCAGCAGGGTGATTTGGTCCTGGTATGTGTGGTTTTCTCTGAAGTCACAAACGCAGAAGGCAGGAAGGGGTTGTGGGGTGGCAGGAGACGGCACGCCGTACCTACTCTCAGAGCTGTGTGCCAACATGCGCCTGCCTGGGCAGAATGAGAACAAGACGCGTGTTACAACGTAGGACTCGGGGATTACGCCGGAGGGGATGAGGCCGGAGGTTTTGAGGTTAAGGGGGTGACGGCTGGGCAAACCCTGGCCGTTAGTGGGGACAGCCGCTGCCACAGTTCTGAGTGCAAACAGTTAAGCATCTACATCCTGTTGGCTGCTCAGCGGGACCTCATACTGTCGCAGCACGGGGCTTACGGCCTCCAGAAGCTGACATTTCACACACATACAGAATGCATCAGGGGTGAGCATGTCCTCTCCGGCAGACCTGGAAGCAGCTTTGTTTGATAACAATTAAACGAGAAACGTTTTCTCCATCCAGGGACTTGCCAAGTGCCTCCCACTTGCGTTGATGAGTGAGGAAATTAGGCTTTCAGGAGGTAAATGGGATTTGCCACTTTATTACTCCCTCTTCAGACAATATGTGGTGGATGGAGGGTCATTTTCTAATCCTCTTTCTTTCTTGTTTTTGCACCTTATCTACTACCTAGAAAAGAGAGGATTTAAAAAGAGCTTTCCCACAGTATATCATTAAAGGTATTTACTTTGGAGTTGGGAGCCCCAAAGTTTGTCAGCAAAAACTCAAGAACTTTTAAGACCACATCATTTACCACCTTCCTCCACAGTAGAGTCCCGACACCTGACCAATAATCGTTAAATGCTAACCCAGAAAATGGCCCTGAACAAAGGTTCGTTCAAAATCTTAACAGAGGAGGAAACGGAAGGAAAGGATTATTCCACTGTCACTGTGCAAACTAGCAACAGACAGAGCTACACAAAGCTCTGTGTCTTGGTGTGTTGGGCTATGCTGGCCTTGGGCTCACTCTGAAAAGACGATGCTGCGGAACGCACAACACAACAGATTTTCTCTCCCTGACTATCTCCACCTGGTAAATTCAAGATGCCACATTCCCACTTCGGCATCCGGTCAATATTCTCTTCAGTCAATTTTCTCTTCACAGTGACCCAGTTGTCACCATCTTGTTGCTATGGTTACCATGATTCTAACTCAGCCATCTCTCCCCATGCTCCCCTCTCCCTCGGGCCAAATTATGTGGCACTAATCCCACAGCATGTCCTCTGAGGACCCTGCTCCTGCTAAGGGGACTTCTAATAGAGCTTCCAGCAAGAATATACAACCTTCAGGACACGTCAGATCCCTTGACTGTCCAGTACCCCCATCCCAGGAGTCCTTCCATTCTCTCTAGCTCCCTGCTCTACTACAGCCTAGAGGCAAATCCACCAGAGGCGGTAACAGCACTCTTGGGTTTCCACCAGCATCTGGGCTGTGACTCACCGAAGGATGAGCTGATGAAGAGCAAACCAAAATAAAAAAAAAATTAAAGTGATCTCAGAGAGACTGGCCAACTCTATTTGGTGTCCTCTAAAAAATCCCCTTATTGCCCGCTGTCCCCTGCCCCATCACTTCATCTTACTTATCACTACTTGGCACAGATTTGTTTATCCATTTATTGCCCTCTCTTTCAGTGAAACACAATCTCCACAAAGGCAAGGATTTTATTTATCTCATTACGATGAATCCCAAGCATCTAGGCAAATGTCTGGCACAAACGAGTGCTCAACAAATAGTTGTTGAGTAAATGAACGAATGCATCCGCCGTTGCCTTTTGGGGGTAGATCCTGCTGCCGCTGTCTTATTATGTTCTCAAAGTCTTAGCAAAACATTTAACATTGATGCGATCTGAGTTTACCATGAAAAAATACAAGTTAATTTGCCAGGAGGGTGTTACACCCTTCTTCTGGGCATTCCGTATGTGGAAGCTGGAAGTATATTCATGTATGAAAATGAAACGCACAGAGTCATATGCTGGCCACTGGAGTCATTAAGGCCACTGGATGTTTTAGCAAACACTGTCTGGTAAATTATTAAAACTGGCCACACACAAATTTGTCCGCTTCCTGTATCCGTGCCGCTACAGTGCAGATCGTCCTATCAGGAGATGGTGTCTATTTCCCCACCTTTTGAATCTCAGCCTGGTTTTGTGACTTTCTTTGGCCAAGGGGATATTAACAAATGTGATGCAGACCAAGACATGAAATAAGGTAGCACACTGGGGCTCCTGGAGCCCCGTGACTGGCAGTGAAGAAGCTCAGCTAACCTTCCGGGCATTAGAATATGCAAGACCCTGCTACCCCAGCCAACAGCCAGCCAACCATCAGCCATGTGAATGAGGCCACCCTGGATCACCCAGGCATCAGCTGAGGCATGAGAGAGCCCAGGACAGATCAGCTAAGCTGCTCCAGAGTAGAACTCAGCTGACCCGAAGAATCATGAGCTAAGCAAATGGCTTTCTGAAGCTACAGAGATTGGAATTGCTACACAGCAAAAACTGATCTAGATTAGAAAACAAAACAGCCAACTACCATTTAATAGAGACAAAGCTACCTGCTTCTTTCAAAGTCATTTTGTCCTCATATGGGAAGGGGACTCTACAGAATCTCATGGCCCAAATTAAGTTTTAAGTACAGCAATACTTCTGTGATGAACCCTGAACTTCACCTTCTTGCCCAATGCCCCCTTCTGAACACTATCAAGAACTTTCAAGGTAAAATCAAATGTAAAATTTGTTTCCGGGTGCCTGGGTGGCTCAGTGGGTTAAGCAACTCTTGATTTCAGCTCGGCCCACGATGTCATGGTTTGGGAGTTTGAGCCCCACATCGGGCTTTGTGCTGACAGCACAGAGCCTGCTTGGGATTCTCTCTCTCACTCTCTCTCTCTCTGCCCCTTGCCTGCTCACATGCACATGCTCGCTCTCTCTCTCTCTCAAAATAAATAAACTTTGAAAAAGGTAAAATTTATTCCAGTGTGATAAAAATAAAAATTGGCTAGCTTAAAAAGTATGGGCCTTTAAATCAAAAAGTGATATGAAGTATAAAGATAAAGCTGAAGAATATTCCTGGTTTACAAGCACAAGAAAATGGAAACCATCTAAAATCCACCAATGGATAACTAATGAAGTACATTAAAATATGATTGTTCATATACTGAAATACTTTTCAGCCATTTAAATTGATGAAGTAGAAACAGTATGAAGAGTATGATCCCAAATATGAAAATATAGACAGAATACCTATGAGAAGAAAATATACCAAGATGTTACGTTGTGATGTGGCTCTTTTCTCAGTGATGAGGAGAGGAGGGTTTTTGCTTTTTCCTTATTTGTATTTTCTAACCGGTCTTCAATTACAAGCACCACTTTTTGAAAACATCTTTACTGAGATGTAATTGAAATATCTAAATATTCACCCATTTAAAGTCTTCGACTCAATGGTATTTAACATATTCAGAGATGTGCAACCACCACCACAGTCTGAATTTAGAATATCTTCATCACTCCCCCAACATTCTTGTACCCATGAGCAACCACTCTCCTTCCTCTCACCTCAAGGAAGCCTCCGATCTAATTTCCGTTTCTACGGATTTACCTAATCTGGACATTTCATGTAAATGGAATCGTAAAACATGTGGCCTTCTGTGTCTGGCTTCTTTCACTCAGCATAATGTTTTCAAGGTTCATCCATGCCACAGCATGGATCAGTACTTCATTCCTTTTTATTGCCAAACAATATTCCATTATATGGATATGTCACGTTTTGCTTATTTTTTCATCACTTGCTGGAAATCTGGATTGTCTCCACCTTTTGGATATTATGAATAATGCTGCTGCGAAGAGCCATATATATATATAGGTTCAGTTTTGTTTTAAGTAGGTTTCACACCCAGCATGGAGAACAACGCGGGGCTTGAACTCGTGACCCTGAGATCAAAACCCTAGCTGAGAACAGGAGTCAGACGTGCAACCAATGAGCCACCTGGGTGCCCCGTGTATAGGTTTTTATGTAGATATGTGTTTACATTTCTCTTGGATACGTGTCTAGGAGCCGTACTGCAGGTCACATGGCAACTGTTAACTATTGACATTTTGAGGAACTGTCCATGCATCACTTTTGTAAAACGAACAGGCCTTTTGGCCTCATTAGACTATCTCCCGAACCTTCTTAATCTAATTTGTCAAGTGACGTAAGCAGACAGACATCCCCTTCTACCTCAGCTGAAGAGGATGTTAAGAATTCTGCCTCGGGGCGCCTGGGTGGCTCAGTCGGTTGTGCGTCCCACTACGGCTCAGGTCATGATCTCACGGTCCGTGGGTTCGAGCCCCGCGTCGGGCTCTGTGCTGACAGCTCAGAGCCTGGAGCCTGCTTTGGATTCTGTGTCTCCCTCTCTCTCTGCCCCTCCCCCACTCAAGCTGTCTCTGTCTCTCTCAAAAATAAATACCCATTGAAAAAAATATTAAAAAAAAAAAAATAGTGTTGCCTCAAAGAGGCCACTAACTTAAAAGCAACGGGCCAACCAAGCATCCCAGCTCGTTGAATCTGGAAGGGATCAGGGGAGTCCTCCAGTCCTGTGGCTCTTGGGCCGGTGGAATGTTTCACATGTGGATCCCTCATTTCCACCTCCAGACCTACTGGCACTGAATCTCCAGGGGTGATGCCTGGGAATGTGTATTTTTAAGTCCCCAGGTGATCGTGAGGGTCAATGTGATCTGGAACCACTGCTGTAGGGCTTCCTGCTGAAGGGAGGAGGCTCACTTACTGGCTGAACATCTGAATCACACTGGCACTTGGTTGTTGACAGCCCCAGGGCCCAGCCACCTCCACTGCCCGACAGCTCCACAGGGGTTCTTCAAAGGGATCGAGTTACTCCCTTGCAATCAAGGAAAACAGAGTCTACCTCCTTTATGACAGGTCAGCCTTTCAAAGATAGGGAGTCGGCTACCTGATTGCCCGTTTTTTTTTTTCCTCTTTCAAGATAGATATGCGTATGTCTCCATCCCTAGGCCTTTCTTCTGTGCCCCCTACAGTCTGTCTGTGTTTCTCATCAAATACGGTGGGTGTGGTGGGACACAGGGCTCTAAGTCAGCCAGCACCAGCCAGCATCAGAAGAGCAGAAAGACAGGTACTTCCTGTGGGCATGTTCGTAAATATGGCCAGTTACCTCTTGTTAAATAGCAGCAACCGGAAGTTCTGTGTTCATTCAACCGATGTTTGTGGAAAATTTGTAAAACGAGAGAAATTAATTTGGGACCAGGGAACATGGATATCAAGAACAGCTAGTCCTTGAGTCATGGAGTGCGTGCAATTTTAAAAATTTTAAAATTTTAAAAATTAAATAACTCTAGGGGTACCTGGGTGGCTCAATCGGTTAAGCATCTGACTCTTGATTTTGGCCCAGGTCATGGTATCATGGTTTGTGGGTTTGAGCCTCATGCTGTTGACACGGAGCTTGATTGGGATTCTTTCTCCCTCTCTTTCTGGCCCTCCCCTGCTCATGCTTGCTCACATGTGCGTGCTTTCTCTGCTCTCAAAATAAATAAATAAAGTTTAAAAAAATTAAATAACTCTAAAGTAAGATGGAACATATTAAATGCCAAAAGGAAGGGAAGATGATTCTACAAAGAGCTGGGTCAGGAAAGGTGAGGATCCCCAGGGTGAAGACTTGGGATGGGGAAGGGATTCAGCAGAGGAAAGGAGAGAACAAAATGAGGGGACAAAGATCACCGTTATGATCTGGTAAATACCACTTTGTCATAGCTTATAGCATTTGTCATAGAATTTGGAGGGGAGTAGGAGGTATACTGTTGAGCTGTATTAAATTCCTTTTCATTAGAATTGCTGTCAAATCAGGTATTCTCCCTTCTATATTATTTTTTTGAACTTAAATGCAACTGATGTTTTTTATACTTAAATGTATCTCTTTTACATTTTATTGGGATGGTCTGATCCAACAGTGATAAATTAAGAGATAATGAGATTAGAAGGGAATTAAGGAGTCAGGGAAACCTACTCCAGAAAGAAGCAGGATTAGGTAAGTAATTTTCAAGGTTTCTTGTTTTGTTTTGTTTTTTCCTTTTTTTTAAAGTAATGGGGCACTTTCCACAAACACCAACTATAATCTAATTTAGACACTCAACGTGTAAAAACAGTCAGAAAAAGCAGCTCTTGTTGACACTGGTGTGGGTGGGTTGTCCAGCATCTTCCCCACACCCCACTCTCAGACACCCCCTTTATCCTCTTTCTCCCATGCCCAGCCGGAATGTTTTTGGAGAACCCAAGAGCATCCATGTTCTTTATTCTTTAGCTACTCATGGCCACCTGGTATACCCTGGGACTTCCCAGCTTTGGGTCTCTCTCCATAGGCCCACCACCTTGTAAATCTCTACACAAACCATTGAAAAAGCCGCAAAAGAGGACAAAGCACAGGATGGCGTCACAGGGCACACAAGGAAAGATCTTCCTTGAATTAAAGCACACCTTTGTTGAGTATAGCCTCTCAACCAGTCACACTCCACCCATAGACCCTTCCTTTTTATTTAGTTGTATTAAAATACTTGGCCAAGTGAATTTCAAAAGGACAAATTCCAAGAAGTGGCAATGAATGATCACTTAACTACAAGAACACCCCCCAGCCCTCTATACTCACTGATTTAATATACTAAATTCTTCTTGGAGAACCATTTTCCCTGTCCTCATCTGTAGCCTGAAGACTGTCTATGCATCTAAAAAGTTCTTATTGGGGGGCCACATGGAAAGCACGAGAAGGAATGTGACAGTCCCCAGGAGCAAAGACCAGCCCTTGGCTGGCAGCCAGCAAGGAAGCAAAGACCTTAGTCCTACAACCGCAAGGAACTGAATTTGGCCAACAACCTGGATGAGCTTGGGGGGGTGGGCAGATTCCTGCCTTAGAGGCCCCAATAAGTAACATGGCCCTGCTAACATCTGGTTTCAGCTTCCTGTGACCCTAGCAGTTTAGCCCACCTGGATTCTGACCCACAGAATTGTCTGACCCACGGTAATTGTCTGTGCATGTGCTTAACATTCTCATAGAATTATCTTCCACCCTTCTAATCTCAAACATCCAAGAAACCTAAAGATCAAGCCTATTTTATCACATTGAGGATTGCCTCTTTCTTGTCATTCTGTGGCATACACTGGAGGTTTTAAGCATACTGTTTTTGTTGTTTTTTTAAAAAAAGTTTTTTTTAATGTTTATTTATTTTTGACAGAGGGGGAGAGAGACAGAGCATGAGCGGGGGAGGGTCAGAGAGAGAGGGAGACACAGAATCCGAAGCAGGCTCCAGGCTCTGAGCTGTCAGCACAGAACCCGACGTGGGGCTGGAACTCTCATACCGCGAGATCATGACCTAAGCCAAAGTCAGACGCTTAACTGACTGAGCCACCCAGGCGCCCCTTAAGCATACTGTTTTTTCAAAAATGCATTTGTTACAAGATTCTGAAAACGTGCTGACCTCTTTCACCTTTCTCTTTCTCTGCAGCAAAGTTCTAAATTCACCCCATCCTGTGGTCTTTGCCAGAATGCACACTTGCCTCTCCCCTGTCTCCAGCTCTAAAAGGGTCCTGGTGATTTAGCACATTTCACTACCCTCAGGACGTGTGACAGTGAAGAGAAATTATTTATGAGCATTCAAAGGCCAGGCGGTGGGAATTCATTTTTAATGACTGCGCTCCTTCCTTCTAGTTAAAGACATCAATCCTTCCTGCCCAAATTCCCTCCATTCATCATGTTTTCACAATGGCTGACACACAGTAGGAACTCAATATTTATTTGTTGAATAAATGTTTTAAAAGGTCTAGCTTAACTTGTAGAGCTAAATTTTGTACAAGAAATGAAATATGGGTGTCTGAGAGAATAAGACTATTGAGTTTTTGGAAGAAAAACATCAAATTCTTCCTTTTCACCTTCCTGCTATCCAAGCTGTCACCAAGTCTAGTTTTCTTTAAAATGTTTCTAGGAGCATCCTTTGCCTTTCTATTCCCACTCAGTGGCAGACACTGTTGGTGCCAAAACAGTTACTTGTTAGCCCAGGTTCCCTTTCCTAGGTAACACTCTCTCCAGCTCCAGCTAACCATGATTCTTGGCAATGATGTGGGTCTGTGACCCACGTCCCAGCTAAGGGCACCCAAGAAAACTCTACTGGAGAGTTTCTGGGAACAGTTTTACTTTCTAATAAAAAAAAGGGCATGTGGCAGGAAATGCCCAGTTCTTCCCAGCTCTTATGACGTTCACATGAGATGCGTGGAGCTGCTGCAGCCACTTTGGGCCTAGCATTGCAAAGAGAGACCTGGCAGGCAGGGTGAGGACCAGAATGCAGAAAGATGACAGCACCTGGGTCCTCTGTGATGTCCTTAAGACATTGAAAAAGCTGACTCTGCAACCCCCGATTTTCCTCCAGACTTCCTGCTTGGTGACATGAGAAGAAAAATCCCTACTGTAAGTCATTTCTATTCATATGTCCTGCTGTTGACATGGAAAGCATCCTAACTGACACCATGGCCACCACCCGTATTCTCTCACGTTGGAACCTCTCCTCCAAATGTCTGTCTACCTTTCCCCCATTCTAGTCCATCTCTCCCAACAACACACTGTTTCAGGGCCAACTCTGGACTCCTGGCTCTCTGATGAGATCCCTACTGTAGCCTCCTTCAACCTACTGCAAACCCGGGCTCTTGCCTGGATGGCAGAGTTCTCCGCAGACGCTCTTCCCAAGCAGACATGCTGTCAAGAACATGCCACAGGCCTCCCTTGCGGTTAGGTCTATGTATGTTGTACCTGTTTCCAGGGCTGCTGTAAAAGGGACCGCAAATTTGGTGGTTTACAATAGTAGCTATTCATTCTCTCGCAGTTCTGGAGGTCAGAAGTCCAAAGTCAGTACAACTGTGCCAAACTCAAGGTGAAAGCAGGGCCATGCTCCCTCTGGAGGCTCTAGGGGAAAACCCATTTCTTCAGCAGCTGTGGCTGCCAGCGTCCCTTGGCTGGTAGCTGCATCTCTCCAGTCTTCAAGGCCAGCATTTCCAAATCTCTCTCAACTCTGCCTTCACGTCTTCTCTTTGTGTGTAAAATCTCCCTCTGCCTCCTTCTCAGAAGGATATACGTGAATGTTTTTAGGACCCATCCACATAATCCAGGATGATCTCCCCATCTCGAGATGCTTATCTTTATAAATTTTTTTTTAATGTTTATTCATTTTTGAGAGACACAGAGAGACAGAGCATGAGCGGGGAAGGGGCAGAGAGAGTGGGAGACACAGAATCCGAAGCAGGCTCCAGGCTCTGAGCTGTCAGCACAGAAGCCGACGTGGGGCTCAGACTCACCAGCTGTGAGATCGTGACCTGAGCCGAAGATGGACGCTCAACCGACTGAGCCACCCAGGCGCCCCAAGATGCTTATCTTTAATTATATCTGCAAAAATCCTTTTTCCAAATAAGGTAACATTTACAAGTTCCAGGGCTTACTTTTGGAGAGCACCTGTTCAGCCTACTCGCACATGTGTCTGCGTGTGTCACCCAACTCTGTTTATCTCTGGGAAGAGCTCCCTCTTGGAGAGAGCATGGAGGGCCGGTGGGTGGGAGGAAGATTCGGTTTTTAAATATATACACTTTTGGACCATAAGAGTTTTCTTTAAAATTATTATAAAACCCACAACAATTTTTTGTCTCAATTTGCAACATAATTCACATTATCACATGAAATTTTTGTAAAAGACATATTCTATCTTAGGCCAGTTTCCCCAGAAACAGTCCCTGAGAGGAGGATTTACGCCCAAGTAGCTTATTATAAGGCGGTGAGGGGGTGGGGGGAGGCGAACAACAGGCTGAACCCGAGTGAGGACACAGGTTTATGCAACATCCCCTGAGGCTTAGCCTCAGCCTGAGGGAGGCTCTGGGGGGTAAGCTGTACTCAGAGGTCCACACCTCTACTGACAATGGTTACACGTGCCTTGGAATGGAAGAGTGGGAGGTAGCTTTATCTGTAACGTCTTCATTTTAATAGAGAGAAATCTTCATTTTACTTGGGTAATTAAAAACTTACATTTAAAAGATAACTAGGGGCACCTGGGTGGCTCAGTCAGTTAAGTGTCCAACTCTTGGTTTCGGTTCAGGTCATAATCTCGTGGTTCGTGGGATTGAGCGCCATGTCGGGCTCTGCACTGACAGCACAGAGTCTGCTTAGGATTCTCTCTCTCCCTCTCTCTCTCAGCTCCTCCCCTGCTTGCACATGCTCGCTCTCTCCCGCTCTCTCTGCCCCTCCCCCACCCACATGCACGTGCTCTCTCCCTCAAAATAAATAAATCAACTTAAAAAAAAAGATAACTAGTCATGTATCACCATGTCCTTTCTTCTGTTCCGCTTTAGATATACTTGTTTTCTGCTTGTAGAAAAGGAAGCAAAAGGAGGGTTGAATAATTCCACTTTCTTGTAAAATGTACAACTTCTTGCTTTACAAATAGTTTAAAAAGTTGTGTGTGTGTGTGTGTGTGTGTGTGTGTAGTCACGTACACCCAATCTCATTCTGGGCTTAACCTTCGTTCATTTTTGGAGTTCGCCTCACTCTTGCCTTTCATACACCCACCCTCCTCAGTCACAGGTAAGAGCTACCCCAGGGGCACCTAAACATCCAGGTATTTCCCTGCTCAGCTTGCCAAGAGCAACAAAGCAGGCTCCGGAGGCCCAGGTGCAGGTGTCAGCAAAGACACAGGTGCTGGCTTCTAGAAGTGAAAGCACATTGATAAAAAGGGACCCAAGGAGGGGCACCTGGGTGGCTCAGTCGGTCGAGCATCCGACTTCGCCTCAGGTCATGATCTAGAGGTTCGTGAATTTAAGCCCCACAGCGGGCTCACTGCTGTCAGCCAGTCAGCGCAGACTGCTTTGGATCCTCTGTTCCACTCTCTCTGCCCCTCCCCCACTCACGCTCTCCCAAAACTAAATATTTTTTTAAAAATGGGGGATCCGAGGATCTAGAAAAACTCTGACATTAGCCACTAATGTTCTAATTGTGAAACTAAAACGTACAGATGTGCTTTCCCTTCTGGCCTGCCTCCGCTCGTGGCACTTCCCACCGGCAGGAAGCCCCTTTCCCAACCCCCTTGGCTCATCCACACCCTGTCGGAGCCCGTTGGGAGCCCACGGTGTCCAGTGGGCCTTGGTCAGTCTCTACTTTCCCCCAGAGCACTTCCGGTCATCAGGATGCCATCCAGCACTGAGTGCCTTGCTACTTATTCTGCAGGAAGTCTTCTTCCCTCCTGGATGCTCCTTGCAGGTAGGGGCCTCAGCGAACACCCCTTTACGTTTTCGTCCCAGGGCGGCACTCTTGTCCCAGTCCCTCTCTCTGACCCTCTGGGGCTTCCCAATTCCCTGGGAGTTCTCTGTCTCGCATCCACTAATCCTCTTCCACCAACTGCCAGCCATCCCATGGGAAAGCTGGAGGGCCGATTTCCACCCAAAAGCCCATCGTCTATCTCTTCTTGGCAATGCCACAATCCACGTGACATTTCATGACCCCCAAGTCAAGAAGCTGCTGTCCAGAAGGAGACAGAGGGAAAATTCTGCCCGAAAAAGACGAAACAGGGACAGCCAGCCACCCAGGGCCCCACTAACCGAGCACAGGGCCAAAGACTCAGAAGTCAGGACTCAGTGACCTGATAAAGGCTTTTTGGGGTCACTGTTTTTTAAAAAAATTTTTTTAATGTTAATTTATTATTTTTGAGAGAGAGAGAGAGAGAGAGCGAGCGAGCACCAGCAGGGGAGAACCAGAAAGAGAGGGAGTCACAGAATCCAAAGCAGGCTCCAGGCTCTGAGCTGTCAGCACAGAGCCTGACGCGGGGCTTGAACTCACAAACCGTGAGATCATGACCTGAGCCAAAGTCAAGACGCTTAACAGACTGAGCCACCCAGGCACCTCTTGGGGTCACTGTTTTTAAATATGATCTCCATCATTTGGGGAAGAGGAGTGACTTATCTGGCGGAACACAGACCATACAAACTAAGCTGTCCTCTGCCAAATTCCTAATAGCCAAGGAGCACTAGAGACCCTCTCCAGGGACAAGAAGAAAAGGAATGTTAAAAGTTCAGGGGAAAGTTCAGTCCGGCCCCGTGGCAAGAAACACCCGAAGAGAAGTTGACTCCTGGTGGAAGTGTCGCTCTGGAAGAAAAGTTGCAGGCACCTAAGGAAATCAATGTCTTGCACAGGTTGATGAGTGTGGATTTACAAGGACAGAACGGAGGTACCTGACCCTCCAGGGATGGTGATTAAAGTGAGGCAAACTCCAAAAAAGAATGAAAGTTAAGCCCAGAATGAGATTGCGTGTATATGACTATGTACACATATACACAGACACCTTTTTAAACTATGTTCAAAGCAAGAAGTTGTACACTTTCCAAGAAAGTGGAATTATTCAACCCTCATTTTACTTCCTGTTTCTATTTTACTTCCTGCCTATTTTCCATTTTACTTTCTTTTCCGAAGTCTGCAGGAAAGGCGTATTTTTAAGGCCCTCAACTGATTGGACGAGGCCCACCCACATCATGAAGGATTAGCAATCTGCTTTACTTGAAGTCTGCAAATTTGAATGTTAATCATATCTAAAAACTCCCTCCACTACAACATCAAACTGGTGCTTGACCAAACAACTGGGCACCATAGCCTAGCCAGGGTGACACATAAAATGACCCATTACAGCATCATTCTGCAGCTTGTTTTTTCACTTAACATTTCCTGGAGTTCCTTCCCTGCCAGTTTATACAGAATGACTGCATCCATAATAAGGATGTACCATCTTTTATTTAATCATTCTCCTACTGATGGGCATGTATGCAGCTTCCTTTTTTCTAGTACTAATCATGCTGAAATAATGTCCTTGTGTGTGCCTTCTTGTGAACAAATGCATGTGTTTCTCTGCAAGAGGTGGCTGTGAGGTACGGGCTTGCTTAGTCATGGGTAGGAGTGGGTATTTAACAGTTTTAACATTAAAATTTTTTTTAATGTTTATTTATTTTTGAGAGAGAGAGACAGACAGACAGAGCATGAGCAGGGCAGGGACAGAGAAAGAGGGAGACACAAAATCTGAAGCAGGCTCCAGGCTCTGAGCTGTCAGCACAGAGCCTGATGTGAGGCTCGAACCCACAAACTGTGAGATCATGACCTGAGCCAAAGTTGGCCACTCAACCGATGGAGCCACCCAGGTGCCCCCATTTTTAACATCTTTCATTATTTATTCATTTATTATTTTAAATTATTTATTGTTACTGTTTTTACTTTAGAGAGAGAGAGCGAGCATGAGTGGGGGAGGGGAGAGGGAGGGGGGAGAGAGAGAGAGAGAGAGAGAGAGAGAGGGAGAGAGAGAGAGAGAATCTATCTTAAGCAGGCTTCACGCTCAGTGCTGAGCCCAACTTGGGGTTGGATCATGACCTGAGCCAAAACCAAGAGTTGGACGATCAATTGACTGAGGCACCCAGGAGCCTCTAACATTTTAAATAGAGATTAGCAACCTGCTTTCTAAAGCAAACCCTCAAGCTTTTAAATGATGAATTTATTTTTTTTTTTAATTATTTTTTTTTTCAACGTTTATTTATTTTTGGGACAGAGAGAGACAGAGCATGAACGGGCGAGGGGCAGAGAGAGAGGGAGACACAGAATCGGAAACAGGCTCCAGGCTCCGAGCCATCAGCCCAGAGCCTGACGCGGGGCTTGAACTCCCGGACCGCGAGATCGTGACCTGGCTGAAGTCGGACGCTTAACCGACTGCGCCACCCAGGCGCCCATAAATGATGAATTTATTTTGATGAGGTCCCAACAGTTCATTTTTGCTTTTGTTTCCCTTGCCTCTGGAGACGTGTGGAGTAAGAAGTTGCTGTGGCTAAGATCAAAGAGGTTTTTGCCTGCTTTCTCCTCGAGGAGTGTGATGGCTTCCTGAATTACATTTAGGTCGTTCATGCATTTTGAGTTTATTTTTGTGTATGGTGTAAGAAAGTGGTCCAGGTTCCTTCTTCTGCATGTTGCTGTCCAGTTTTCCCGGCACAACTTGCTGACGAGACTGTCTTTATTCCACTGGATGTTCTCTCCTGCTTTGTCAAAGGTTAGTTGGCCATACGTTTGTGGGTCCATTTCTGGGTTCTCTATTCTGTTCCATTGATCTGAGTGTCTGTTCTTGTGCCAGTACCATACTGTCTTGATGACTACAGCCTTGTAGTATAGCTTGAAGTCTGGGATTGTGATGCCTCCTGCTTTGGTTTTCTTTTTCAAGATTGCTTTGGCTATTCGGGGTCTTTTCTGGTTCCATACAAACTTTAGGATTATTTATTCTAGCTCTGAAGAATGCTGATGTTACTTTGATAGGGATAGCATTGAATATGTAGATTGCTTTGGGTAGTATTGACATTTTAACAGTATTTGTTCTTCCTATCCAGGAGCATGGAATCTTTTTCCATTTCTTTGTGTCTTCTTCAATTTCTTTCATAAGCTTTTTATAGTTTTCAGTGTATAGATTTTTCACCTCTTTGGTTAGATTTATTCTTAGGTATTTTATGGTTTTTGGTGCAAGTGTAAATGGGATCGATTCCTTGATTTCTCTTTCTGTTGCTTCATTGTTGGTGTGTAGGAATGCAACTGATTTCTGTGCATTGATTTTATATCCTGCAACTTTGCTGAATTCACGAATCAGTTCTAGCAGTTTTTTGGTGGAATCTTTAGGGTTTTCCATACAGAGTATCATGTCATCTGCGAGCAGTGAGAGTTTGACCTCCTCCTGGCTGATTTGGATGCCTTTTATTTCTTTGTGTTGTCTGATTGCAGAGGCTAAGACTTCCAATACTATGTTGAATAACAGTGGCACGAGAGTGGACATCCCTGTCTTGTTCCTGACCTTAGGGGGAAAGCTCTCAGTTTTTCCCCATTAAACGATGAATTTAAAATTCATCAAGTATATATACATTACATTTTAGGGAAAAGATGCTCAGTCATACCACTTAGTGCACTGATGTGTCACTATCAAAACCGAGTGGGACGCGAGGAATCTGACCAAGTGAGAGCACCCAGAGCTGCTAGAACAGACTCAGCGTTGCCCTGAACACCTTGCGGGCCTCCTCTGTGCCTTGATTTGCTCTGGGTTGGAAAAGGGGTGGAGTTACAGCCTGGTAGGAGAAGGGGATGTGTCTGCAGTCAAGGTCATTCAAGGCAGTGGTCACTCATGGGAAAATCTTTTGAATCACAGGAAAAAGACAGAGAACTACTATCTTTGGCACTCAAGGCTATGATCTCAGAACCAAAATCATTATCCTAGAGAAACCGTGGCAATGAAAGAAATGTCAGATGGTTTAATAAGAATAAATATTGGCTCCCTTGTCACAGCAGAAGGTGGTGGATTGTAGATACCACAGAAATTGATGTTATTCCCTTACAAATCCTGTGTGGATTGTTCAAGAGATGGCTGGGAGCCCCTAGAAACAAAAGATGGATCCCCAGAAGTCTACAGAATACAGAAGTTAGTGCAGAACGAGTGGGGCCTGTGTGTCCCCAGGGTTAGGGGACCGGAGGGGTGGAGGCGTACCCCAGAGTGGATGTCAGTTACAGAAATGCATCTCAGCGAGCCTCTCGTGATTCTTTCAGGGATAAAATGGTGACATGTTAGGTGGAACAATAGGGCCATCTGAAACTTCTGGCAAAAGGGTTTGGCGTCGGGTTAGAGACTAGAGGAAAACCCCCCCAAACATGCCAAAGGACCATGTCCTCCATCTAGTGTGTTTGACATTGGACTGGAAAGGAGCCATCCTACAAATGAAACCTTCAGAGAAGCCAAAGCTGAGATGATTCTCCAAAAATGCAGGATGATATAACCATGATCAAAAATGTCTCCATAGGCTGGAAGAATGGGCAGAAATTAATAGGATGAGATGAACTGGGAGTCGGTTCAATAACAGATTGAATACACAGGGAGCGGATGGGGAGAACTGACTATGTGCCACCTTACATGATGCAATCTGTCATGGCTGCCCCAAAGTTGATCCAACCACCTGCTGGATGAGCAGAAGCCCAAGTCCAGCTGTCAGAGGACCAAGTGCTCACAGGTGGCAGGCTCCTCTCCAGCTTGCTCACGGCCCCCTGATCCCAGCCACCGAGCACATCAGGCTGAGTCCCACAGGCTCCCAGACCTGCGTAGGTCAGTTAGACCCACTGTCATCACTATGTGTCTTCATTTACATTATTTAAACTGATGGTAAAGGCAAAAGAAGTTGTTTCTGGGAAAACTAAGTAGAATGCTTTGAAGAGATTTGACAAAGTGCAATTGCCTAAAAATAACAACTGTGGCTGACTTAGAAGTGGTGGGGGCTGGAAAAGAGTAAGAAAAAAATCATGAAATCAAGGATTCGGCAGTGAGATCCCTTTCCTAGACTTTCAAGACACTGCCCCAGGACACTGGTGATAGCAACACCTTGGGTGTGGTTTACACAAGAAAGGTGAAGTGAAATTCCAATCAGCAGACCTCAAACTCTAAAAGATGGGCAAATGGATGCATATTTATATATTTTACATTAAAATAAAATGTGTGGGGGTATGAATATGATTTTCTTTGGTTCTTTTTAATTGGCTTTTCAGTTAACTCTCTAACCACCATACCAACTGCATCAGCTAAAAGAGTTTTTACTGTTATCGCATGGTCAGTTCTGGCAGCAAATTTCACAAGGGGAGCTGATGAACGGGAAGGCTCATTCCAAGGAGAGGGGTGAAGACAGAGAAGGCTCTAAGGCCTCAAGGGCACCCGATGGTGTCCATAAGCAGTGATGGGCTCCCAGGCTGAAGGACATGCAACCTCAGAATGAAAAAAGAGGGTCCCTGTCTCTCTGTCTTTCATCCATATGACCTATTCATCTCTGTAGTTTCCCCCTTTCTTTCCAAGAAGGACCCTTTCTGCTCACACTCTAAATTGTAAACTCAAAGAAAGTAAACAAAATACCCATGACAGATGCTGGGCGGACGGGCTTTCATACTACTCAAAACTGCCACAGGTTTCCAACTGAGAAACACGCAATGCGTTTGGCTCCACACTTTTCCCTTGCCCAACCTCTGCTGTGCTTTCAGAGCAAGAGCAAGGCAACCGGGAGAGGATCTTTCTAGCCGATGACACCAGGGGACCAATAAAAGAAAGTACTATTTCCCTACGATATGCCAAGAGCTACACTCACAACTTTCGAATATATCATTTTTTTAAATTCTCAACTTTGAGAGGCTGACAGTGTTCCCACTCATACAGCTGAAAGACGGAAAAACAAAGAGGGGGTACACTCACTCGGCTGGGAATAAGACAGGCAGGATGCATTCCCATACCAGACTCCAGAATCTACCTTCTCTTTCCAACACGCTGCGGTGTTTGCAGAGCTGTGAAGAGTTAGGTAGGTTTTCTCATGAAAGCGTCTACGTGTGCACGTGCACATGGGGACAGGGAAGCCTGGAAGATGTGGCTCGACTGGAATGGCACGTGTGTACTGCGAGCTGAGGATACTAATGTGCGCAGGGGGCAGAAAAGGAACAGGGCAGTCCCAACTGTGAGCAAAGAGAACAAGCTGGTCGGCAGTGTTTTGTGGCCAGAGCCCAGGAGTTTATGGGCTGGCCTGGAAGGAGAGAGGTTGCCAGAAAGGCAGGGTCAACCACAAGCCAAGAGGGATCTGCCCAGGACTTGAACAGGAAAGACCCTTCCCAGAGGTCAAAAGGGTGAAGAGAGGAAGCAGGTGGGTCTCAAGGGTGAAAGGTGAGGCTGCTGGACAAAGGCCCACACACCTGGAGGGGCCAGCAGAAGGGGGGCCGTCAGTGGGGGGAGGGGGGACTTCTGACACAGCCTCTTCAAAGAGCTGAGCTGTGGGCTCTGCCCTGGACTGGACACTGCTGGGCCATGCTGGGACACAGTGTATCCATGTGGTTCTGCTAAGGCAGGGATTCCCAAAGTGGGCTTGAAAAGGAACCTCTGTGAGGAGGGCCTGGATACCTGTGTGTTTAAAAGCTCTTGAGGGATTCACGCTTCATTCTGAGAAGTGTATGTGTACCTAACGCTGAACCAAAAGGCCTGCAACCCGATTCAGGAAGCATTTACGGGAAGCCTTAGAGAACAAAGATGAACGTGCCCACGTCGAGAAACTCGCAGTAAGGAAGGTAAGTGGATAAAGAAATCATAGTGATCATAATAGGAGCTGACAGACTTATGCACAGAGAATTACGGAAACACAAAGGAAGAGTCTTTCACTCTGAAGGAGTCTGAAGGGCTTCCTGAAGGAGGCGGCCTATGAGCTGACCTAAAGTCTGCCAATACAGCCGCAAAGAGGAAGAGAAACCCATATGCCCAGGGGTACAGTCTGTCCAGAAGAGATCTCCCCTCCTTTAGTCCTCAAGAGATGGCATTCAGAAGCTGACGCTGCTAAAATGGACGGGGGTCTGTTTCCACTGTGGGGAATTTGGGAATGCTCCAAAGGCACCAGAGAAAAGAGCGAGACTGAAGACTTGTGCGGGGGGAGAACTGGCTGAACACCTACATCAAAACCATTAATTCACTTGTCACTATCAGGAAAATTAAGAAAATGTGTTTCTGCCCAACTGGATGCCAGCCACACCTGCCTATCATAATGTCAACATGTGATGGAATAAAGGCCTATCTAGTGATGTGCTGGTAAATGCTTACAACTGGCTCTCTGAGCCGCGGTGGGGGTGGGAGGGTGGAATCCTAATTTCTAGGCTTTGCCAGTTTTCATGGTGCGGTACTTCCACAAACACAATTTCAAGCTACTAATGACTGAATCCGTCACTGAATACAGAGTTGGAAAGAGAGGCACAGAACCGGCTTCGCAAGCTGGTGCACACCACTGGGCCCACTGTGGGTCTTAAAACCCTATGCCATTTCCCAGGATCTCTGGAGAAAAGCCACAGCATTCCTGAAGTGTGTGTGTGTGCGTGTGTGTGTGTGTGTGTGTGTGTGTGCGTGCGCGTGTGCACGTGTGTGTGTCCGTGCGGGAGAGAAGGGGACGAGGGACAATGACGACATGACCCAACACTAATAACACCAAATAGATTAATGCACAAAAATAGGAGGTCAAGAGAAAAAAGTTCAAACATCTGAGAAAGAAATAAAATTAACAAATCAACCTAATGGAAACCAATCTGCACAGCCAGGAAAGCTTTCTGAATAAATGTTCATCTTTCCTGATCTAACCTCTTAACCCATAAAATTGACCTCTTCTAATTAAAAAGACAATCGTGTCCTTATTTTAGTTTGTAACCTTAACTTCCTCCCACAAACATTTTAGATAGGATGCATTCACTCCAGTTACCCATCAAGGTCACAGTTAATTTCAAAGGCTGAAGAAAGACAAGCCACTGGGGTACTTTTCCTATCACAACTTTCATCAACTAACACACAACCACAGACATCTGGTGAGAGTGGCATCTATCCTGTTCTTTTAGACACTGGCTCTTGAAACCGTGAATCAGGATCTCCCTTGTGAAAAAGGATTGCTGAGGCCCATCCCCAGAGTTTCTAATTCAGTCCATCCGGGGTGGGGTCCAACAATCTGCATTTATAGTAACTTCCCAGGTGACACCAATGCTGCTGGTCCTAGGACCACACTTTGAGACTTTGGATCAAAGCCATCAAACCACCTTTCTTGAGAAAACCGCGGTGCCCTCCCTTAACAGCCATTTTAATGTGCTGATGGCAAGAGATGTTGCATACGTCCCGTGACCCGTCAATCACTTCCATACATGCACCTGTTTTTGGTGCAGCCACATGTGGCTTGCTGTGAAAACTAAGTGTGACAGAGCAAACAGAGTTACTGAGTGTTAAAGCCTGTGGGCTGTTTTAATAGGGTCCTTAAGATCCTCAGTTGGCACCCTTGTTATTTCATCTTTCATCTGACCACATGAGGTGGGCTGGATGAACAGCATGGCCCCATCTTAAATTCAGGATGTTCAGGGACCCGAGGCGGGGTGTGTGTGTGTGTGTGTGGGGGAAACATGAGACCAAGGTCAGGCAGGGGGAGCTGGCAGAGCCTGATGGCAAACCAGGTCATGACCCGATTCCTTACTTTCCTTTAGGGCTCCTGGCCCCTCATCTAACTGGGCCCTGGATGCTGTGTTTTTGGAATTCCAATTTCTGATTGATTAGTACAGTTTTCCATTGTACTCTGTCCCCTTCCTGGCAAGCAGTTACTGCACATCACTGCCCAGATGCAGGCATGCCCGCTCAGAACTGCTGCCAGCGTAGAGGACAGGGGACAGACCGCTGGGGTGCCCACCGCCCTCCAGCAACTAGGTGAGGGCGTCGCCTGCCATCAGGCTGCAGAGGGCACAGCCAGAGGGCACAAAGACGTGGCAAGCACCCACTGTCTGGTGGGTGCCGGCACCCCGTGCCCCTCACAAAGAGCTGAACCCACATCTGTCTTACTCTGGCACAGAGAGCCCGGTTTGGCAAGGCCCCTCCGAGCAATGCTAACCGTGTGTTTTTCCAGGGCCTCCTCAAGAAATCCTTTCAGAAATCAGTCCCGCATGTTTAAACAGCTTGCCCGTTTACACCCAAGATGCTGGATGGACAAGAGATGAGTCTGAGAAGCCCACCCTTCTACAGTGCCCTCAAAGTACACACCGGCGAATCTCAGAAAGAAATCAGGTCTTCGAATGTCCCAGTGGGACGTGGCTGAAGGAATTACTCTGCCCACAGCAGTTTGGTGGCTTCAAGGGTCAACATCTCTCAAGGACATCCTTCAGCATTTATTGCGTAACCTTGGGCCAGGGACCTAACCTCAGTTTCCTCATCTGTGAAATAGGGGCAGTCATGTACTTGCCTCATGGGCTTTTTGTCAAAGATTGAGTGTGTATGCACCAATTTCTTCCAAGGATACTTGGCAGAGGGAGGCATAAGGTCTAACGCCAACAATCATGTTGCTCTCATTCTGGGGGACACAGACTGTATGTTGGCCTCACGTATGTCACTTGGAGTTTCCAGTGATATGCAAGTGAATGAAAGAAGAACCTCTTTCCACCCAATGGTCCAGCACGCACACTATTTTTCCTACAGAAAGGGAGAGTGGGGCCCATGCCCCAACTGGAGGGCACAGAAGCATTTGAAAGGGGCCTTGTAGGTCTACCCAGGTCAAACTGCCTTTCAGAGGAAAGCCACAGCAGACACGGTCAGACCCAGCAAGCGGATAAAACAATCATTGTCCAAACAAAGGAAGCACCACTGCCAATCTCACACTTACTTCCAGGACTGTCCATTGTTCGACAACAATAGCATCATAGCCCTGCATGGTTTTGCTATCTTCTGTGGAAACAGCTTCAAAGATGAATACTCCATCTGTCAGGCTGTGTAAGGAATCTGTGGAAAAAGAAAAGAGGCGGGGGGAGTTCTGTAAACCGTCTGTGGCAGAAGCCTTACAAGCAGCAAAAATTTTCACTGCATTCATTAATAATCCCAATCAGAACATCTTTTCAGCATGTTAATTAAAGAAGGCACACACAGCCATAGAGTCTAGCCCCATCAGAATGAATGAGACTAATTTACCTCGCAGTTCTGAATAATATCCTTGATTTTATGAGCCCAAATTTCATTGTTAGCAATCACCATTTGATTTCACGCGTTTACCTTCTTTTTCACGCTCCAACGTCAGGATGCACTGGGGAGAACTTATTCAGGGTAAAACACAGTCATTTAGAGACAGTTTTTAGAAGAAAACTATATTTAGGTGGAAGGTTTTTTTAAGGGGGGGATAGATATAACACAGCAGATCTTAGTTTGTCGGATGCACTCTAGATGCGCTGATTCTTGGAAGTTCTCATGATGTGGACAGCTGTACAGACGACGCTTTAGCTCTTGTCAAGAGGCAGAATTTGAGGGAAAGGGGAATTCTCCCAAATGATTTACCACTGAAAATGTTTCCTTGGGCATTGCTCTGGTCAGTGTGCCAGGTTCTGAGTTCTATATGATTCAATAAACGTACGTTAAACATGTAACAGGATTCAAGAAGGATTCATTGTCTTAGGCAGTGACAGTATAAAGAAAATTACAACAGAGTCCCCGCCACAGCAGAAGACATTAAGGGAGGTGTTTTCTGCCGCTCCTCCTTTTTTTAATATGGCTTTTAAATGCCCTAAATTCATTTAGAGAAGAGATTGTGGGAAAGAGGACTAGACAGAGAAGCAGGTGGTTTGGATCCGTGCTCTATCATGAAAAGTGACGTGACCCCTTTCAGGGACTTGGTCTTTCATCTGTGACACAGGAATGTGTACACAGAATCACTTCTGGTGCCTAGATTCTAATCTACAAATCAGTCACACCATTAGGTACTGAATTGTGTCCTCCCCCCATCCAAATTCATACGTGAAGCATGAACTTCCAAAGTGACAGTATTTGGAGGTAGGGCCTTTAGGGGATTAACTAAGGTTAAATGAGGTCATAAGGGTGGGTCCTAATCTGGTAAGACTGATGTCCTTACCAGGAAAACACCAGAGGGACCCCCCTCCCCTCTCCCGTGCACAGAGGCAATGCCAGATGAAGAAGAGAGAAGGTGGCTGTCTGCAGGTTAGGAAAAGAGGCCTCAAGCAGAAACTGAATTTGCCAGCACCTTAACCACGGACGACATCTAGCCTCCTCAACTCTGAGAAAATAAATGTCTATTATTTAAGCTATCCAGCCTGTGGTATTTTGTTATGGCAATTCACATTAAAACTATCTTTAGTGATATACTATTTTTATTTTAGAAGGATAATTCACATAATAATATGATTTTTTTTTTTAACAGAAAGGGAGATAAATTCAGAAAGTCCTTTGTATTACATTGGAGTTCAGGAACTGTCAGCATTTTCCAGAAGCCACAAAGAAAAAGACGGACAGATGTAAACACTTAACAAATATTTAGCTTCTGTCTTCCACTAGACCTCATAAAGACAATTGAAAGGCCATTAAATGAGAAAATTGTTTGCAACAACAAAAATAAATAAATAAATGGCTAAGCTTAACATTCTTTATACGTGTATAAAAAGCTTATGGTGGTTAAGGGAATTTTAACTGTACAATCTTTTAGGAGAGCAATTTCACAAGGTCTAAAGAGCCTGAAACAAAAAAGTCCATCTTCTTTGACCCAGAAATTCTACCTCGTTCAGTCTATTCTAAGGAAATAACCACTAAAGCCATCAAATATTTATCTACCAGCATGACTTATAAATTCCTTAAAAACATAAACAATCTAAATGCTCAACGATTCAAATATTCAACCATAGAAAAGTAGTCGAATAAGTTAGGAGACTTCCATATAATTAAATACTATGTGGCTACAAAAAAATCATGGGAATGTAATGATTCAGAAACATTCCTTAGAGACAATGTTATAAAGAAGAAAAAAAAAAAACAGGATACAAGCCTGTGGTATGAGCTGTATGTGAATTTTTTTTATGTTAAGAAGGGTTAGACAAACTTTAAGGAAATACATAAAATCTAGCAGCACTTATGATTGGTGGGATTAGGTATAATTTGAATTTCTTCTTATCCTTTTCTACAAGATTAATGCAAGAGTTAACACAAGCATCATACAAACAGACAACACAGATGAAAATGAATTTTCTTTTTCTCTCCTCTACATGGCTCTTGAAGACAAAGCTAGAATCAAAAAGTTTTAGGAACTATGGGGAGAAAATGTGAGTAAATATAAACAGAAAGTACCTTCCTTAGAGTAGTCTAAAAAATGGAAGGTAAAACCTCGGAAGAGTGAGCACTGTGTTCCTGGAAGCATTTAAGCTTATACTGAAAACACTTCTAGCTGCTCACTCATTCATTCCAATGCCTACCTAGCATCTATTTTGTGCCAGGTACTCCTGTGGTCATCGGAGATCTTTCAGGCAGCAAGACATATGAAGTCTCTGCCCCATGGAGCTTACCTTGCAGTGTGGGGAGGGAGACAGTGACATAATGTTAGAGGTGATAACTGCTATAGAAATATCAAGTGGGCTAAGGGGAGAGAGTGCAGGTGGAGGCAGTGGTTGGGTATTTTTCAAAATGGGTCTCCTCATTTTGAGTAGAGATATGTACTTAACCATGCAAGGAAGGCTTTTGGATCTTCAGGGTTTGAGAGTTAGGTAGAGGATACACAGCTGGAGTAGGGATGCACAGTGAATGAGGGGTAGCCAAGGACCACAAGAGCAGTGGAATCAGGAGAGAAGAAAGTCAAGACTAAGATGATGGGTGGGACGACCAGCCAACTAGGTGCTTATCCATGTGACTTGTTTGGCCAATGGGATATTAGCAGGTATGATGCAACAAGGGCTTGGCAAGCCCTTGTGGTTAAACTTAACCTCTTCTATCTCTGCCACCACTTTGAGAGGACATGCCCCAGCTGCCCAAGAGCAGCTCAGCTTAGATCAGCTGACCCACAGACCTGAGAGTGAGCCCAGCTGAGATCAGCAGAACTGCCTCATGGAGTTGCTCCAGCCAACCCACGAATGTGTGAGAATAGTACTGTTTTTAGCCAATGACTCTGGGGTGGCTTGTTACACAGCAGTACTGTGGCAATAGCTGACTAATACAACCTAAACCTAAGAAATATGAGACTGGTGTACTTTGGTTGGCCTGGGGATATTCTTGATTATTCCAGAATGATAGAGAGGCATGACCAGCTCAATGACTCACAGCTGTGAGACTAATTCCTGGAGCACAGCAGCCTTGTCCAATACGACGAGATAATACTCCATTTTAAGTGAGATCAATCTAAGTTCATCAACACCATGCTCCAGTTTCTTATTTGTTTCCTAAACTGAGAGTGTGTTATCAAACAGCCTTAGCAAAAGTACTAAGGTTGCCTCTCTCATCTGCTCTGCTAAAAAGCTTTCCCCAAGTGTTTGTTCACTGCCCTCCTAAGAAACGTTTTACAGAGATAACCAGCGAAGAACAGGGCTTCTCTTTAAACCACATTGTAGGTATTTGGGGCCTCAGGACAAGATGAACCATAGTAAAGCTCACTTTTAAAGTTCTGAAGAACAAAGATCCAGCTGGAGCTCCTGCCACAGTAGGAATACCCTATAGAACCACTTTGAGTAAAGCTTTCCCAAGTCCTGACCTGGGGATGCTTGAGACCAGAATACATTCAATGATTCCCTCAGGATTAGACCAATACAGCACAAATCCCCACAAGACTCCTACCAAAATATGTTATCTCCAATCTCCAAAGTCTTTACGTACAAATCTCAATGGAAAATCTCCAAGACTTTAAATTGTGCCTATCATTGCTTTAAGTAATAGAGTACCCAATTTGGCATTAATATTACGATGGTATTTAGCCTGCCGACAGTACCGTGCAGTGGAGCTGAGGTCCAGAAGAAGGAATGAAACACCATAGTCCATCCAGACCATCCCAGCCACTGCCTGGCTTTCTCTGCTTCCTCCCTGGTCACAGGCCTGGGAGGAGGGCTGTGTGGTCAGTGGGGAGATGTATGGCCAGACTTGGGGTGTGAAATAGGAATAAACCAGGTCCTTATTTACCAGCTGCCTCAGCCACTGTCCGCCTTCTAGCCCCTCCGCCCACTGCTCTGCTATTCTGAATCCGGAGTGCTGATTCACCTACTTAACTACAAAGCAAGTTCGGAATGGCTGTCAAAATTTGATCATCTGTAACAGCAAAAAAGCCAATGAACCACGGAGAGCAGACAGCTGGGCTCTTAAAGAACCCCTTGTTTTGACGGCCTCGTCCACTCCGCGTCTTCTCATTACCTTCCTGGCTCAGCCTTGCTGTGATGCGCACCGAGCTGGGTATAAATAGGTCTTTCTTACAGTGAAGGCTCCCAATGTAAAAGGTTAAATCACCCTACATCTATGGAAAACACTCCATTATCACTGCATTTTTTATTAAAGTAAAGATGCTTCCCTACTGTGCACAGAGAGCTATTTGCCCCAGTACTGTATAAATATTTGATGCCAGTCTTTTGGCAAAAGGCCACCTTAACATTCCAAGCTTATGATTTTATGAAAAGGAGGTGTGAAAAGGAGATTCGCCCCATTATTCCAAAAGGGAAATTCTGGGAGGGCAACTGTTCTTTCCCTGCAGCCTCTGAGACCTAGCAAATTAAGCTTCAGGCTTATCCTTGGTGCTGTTACCCAAAGTCCAGCTGGAAATGTGCACACCATGACAAGTGGTCAACGTATGTGGTCTAATTACGCGAGATGAAAAAAGAAAATGTCACCGTTCTCCTTTTAACAACCTAGATTGGACTAAATCGTCCCCACTGAGGTAGCTGGCCTAACAGATTTCCTTGAGTCTCTGAGAGCCCCTTCTCCCCATCAGAGGCTACATGGTGCTCACAGCACCCCGTATGTGCCAGGAATGGCACGTCCCGATTGTATAACCATAACTGCACATGTGACTGCTGTCACGATGACCTATGACCCCACCATAAATGTAATCGCCGTTTAACCAATCCTGGCTAATGGTGCCATGTTGCTCCCCGATCATACCGTGCCTAATTGACTGATATTATCAGAAGAGTGAGCAGGTCTACTGCCTTCTCCTTCCTGAGCATTCACAGCTGCTGTTGGCCTGCCTTCACTCCTGCATTCTAACTTTGAAGTGGTGAGTGACCTAGAGGAGGTACAACCCATCTTCAGTTGCAGCAAGGTGAACCCGCAAGTTCGGAGCCATTTAACCAACCAGACGGGGAAGAAACGTTCTGATTGGGTGTTTGCTGGATGTGAGGCACATGCCCAGGCACAGTTCATAGTTTCTCCCTGAATCCCTCCCCCACATCTGCAAGGCTAATCATTCCCTCTTAGTAGGTGAGAAAATGGAGGTCTCAGAAGTTAAATCACGTGTCCATGTTCAAAGGGAATGCAAGGGGCAAAAGAGATCAAAAGTATGATTTGTTCGATTCCAAAGCCTGTGCCCTTTCAGTAACTAACAGGTATTTACTGAGCTAGCAGTGTGTGCTAGTGTGTGCTGGGCGCTGGGGCTCCAGCTAGTGGTGGCGATGAACATCTCAGGTTCCCAGCCTGACCACTACACCATCCTCCATGTCTGGTGTTTTGGGTGCCATCCCAGGGATGTCACAGTGAGACTGGCCTTAGGGCTTCAGTTTGGGGCCAAATCTATGCAGACGTCATGCTTTCCTAGATGGGACAAAAAACACACTTGGAAGCGGAGTAGTTGTATCTATCGACCTAAAGGAGAGTATATAGCAATGAGAAGAAATGATCTGCAACTACATGTAAAACTGTGGATGGATCTCACAAATACAACGAGTGAAAGAAGCCCAACACAAGAAGGGCGTTCATTCACATACTCCATTCATATGAAGTTTACAACTAATCTATGGTGTTTCAAGTTGGGACTATGGTCATCCCCTGGGAACCAGGGACTATGAGGGGCATGAGGGGGGCTTTGAGGGGGCTGGTACATTCTGTTTCTTGATCTGGTGCTGGTTACAGAGACGTGCTCACCTTGTGAAAATCTTCTGGGCTATATCCTCATAACGTGCATAGTTTTCTCGATATGTGCTATACTCCAATAAAAAGGTCATTTGAAGATGTGCTATGAATATAAGGGAAAATGCATCTATGGCATAAGGGAACTCTACCCCCACATTAGTAAGTGGCTCCTCTGAAACAGAGGCCATATCTGTAATCAGTAGGCCAAACATTCCCAGGCAGTGGCTGCTGGAAGCACCTGGGATTGCCTCATCTCTCTTCCTTTCCATTCTGCCTACACCTAGCTCTTCAATTCCCCGGGTTCCTGTGATACACGCCCGAATACCGGCTTTTCCCCTCATTGCCATCGGCACTACCGAGCGTCATCCAGAAACCTTCATTAGTCACCTTCTGTATACAGCACACGGTGTACAAACACTGGGATGCTAAGAAGTACAGATGCAGAACCTGACCGAGGGTTTGTAGTCTCTATGTGAATGTAGCTCTATGTGTATTCTACTTCAAACAGGTACACTTTGAACTTGTGTATTTTGCAAATATAAAGTAATTTAGGTTATGCTGGGCATCAAAAATGATGATATAAATACTGAATGTTATTTGGGTTTATATGTGGCTGGGGTATCAGGGACAGTCTCAAGGAAGACAATCTATCAAAAGGATAGGAATGGAGGAACATGTAGGTATAATGTGTCTCCTGATGAGATGCAACTTTAAAACCCAACAGCATCTAGAATGTACTGTGGTCGCAGTGCTTAATTTATCAAGGCCTTAGAACTAAATTCCAGTGTACAGGATACAGAGGCTAGAGAAATTAGGTAAATGACATCACAAGGCACCGACCACAGACAAATAATGCAGGACATTCAGCAGTGTACGAGGCTGGGTTTATTTCAAAGAGCGAGGCTTATAAAAAAGGACTCTTTTAGGTAAAACTTGAGAAGTGAGGATATGGTCACCATATGCAGTGCATAATGCTGGACTGGATTCTGGTTCAGACCATCAGACCACTTGCTGCCAAGGACATTTTTGAAACAAATGAAAACATGTTTCATTTTTTTACAATTTCTTTTGAGAGAGAGAGAGCGCGCAGGGGAGGGGCAGAGAGAGAAGGAGAAAGAGGATCCCAAGGAGGCTCCATGCTGTCAGTGCAGAGCCTAATGTGGGGCTCGAGCTCACAAACCATGAGCCAAAATCAAGAGTCAGACACTTAACTGAATGAGCCACCCAGGCACCCCCAACTGAAAACATTTGAATGTGGGATGGATAAAGATGATACTGCCAGGGGTGTAAGGACTGTGGGGCTAGGAGAGGGTGAGGGGAGGGCCAGGGGAGCAGGAGAAGGAGAGCCAGCACAGGGCCAAGGGAGGGAAAAGGGAGGTGGGAATAAGGATAGGGCAAGGGCGGAACAAACGACAAGGCCAGCCAGGGGACACAGGGAAGACCAGGGCAGGCAAGGAGAGCTGATGGTGGCAGCCGTAGCATCGATGGCCAGTGATAGCAGCAGGTACTCTGCAGGCCTGGAGGCCCTTGGTGAGAAATCAGGCTCCTGCGTGGGTCTTTAGAGGGTGGGCACCCAGCTCCACCTTGCCCTTACCTCGGACTCCTGTACCTACCCAACTCCTCACCAACGGCAGAAAGATTCCCCTCCCGGCCTCTCCCATCTGCTGGCAACACAGACTCTAGCTTTTGCCTCATCGGGTGGCGTTTCTGTGTGCCTGTCTGCCCTGCTGTCTGACCCACCCCTGGACGCAGCCACACAGGTGGCTGGCAGTCCAGGCCCTGCTACTTTCCTAAGGGTGACTCTGAAGCTCCCCTCCCTTCTCAAGGGTCACCCAAGGCCTCACTGGGAGCCTGAACCTCTTGCCAACACGGCCACCTCTTTTACCCCCTCCTCACATCCATTTTCCCTAGCCTGACCCTTCTTTCTTCCTACCGCTTTCTTGCCACTTACTAGCTGGCAACCTTGGCAATGACTTAACCACTCTGTGCCTCAGTTTCCACAGCCGTATCACAGGCATAACAATGGTATCTACTTTACTGAGTTGTGGGGATTAGATGAGTTGCTGTGTTTGAACTGCTCAGACCAGCACCAACCCATAGTAACTGCTATGAGACCATCAGCATCATTATGCTTCTCTTTTATCTGTGCCTCTGCTTGCCAGGGCCCAAGGGCACAGCCACCCCAGCTGAAGACACCTGGTCCTTCTAAGGCTTAATAAAAGGTTCCAGAGGAGGAGCTCTGGAGACTCAGCAGAAGCCCAAACTTGAGGACCGTTAAAGTCTTTCCATGTCCCCGAGGGGTAAAGGCTTGAAAACAGGAGCTGGAGTCTTAACTGAACGATTCAAGCTAAAACATCACCCTGTTTATGGGACAAAGTTCTCACGAGTTTTATGACTCTGTGGAAAATATTTCAGAGTATAAATATCCATTTAAGAATCAGGACTGGTGTTTTTCCAGGTGGCAAACAGCTTAAAGATGTGCTTCTAGCTCTGCCAGGTTTACTTGTAAGGACACTAATTATCTTATTAGAAACAGGTTCCTTTTCATAATTATGATTAGCTTGCCTTTTTTTTTTTTTTTTTTAATTCTGGGAAAAGAGCATATGTATATTTCATCCCTGCCCAACGGAAACCTTGGGCTTTTCCAGAGCAGAAACACCCTGGCCACTGAGCATTACTCCCAAGTCACATTCCCCCCACATCGAACCAGACAGGGTGAAATTGCGTTTGAAGTTTGAGTGGGTTTAAATAAATTTTGTTCTGAGAATTTTGCAGCCATCCCCGAGACTGAGACGTGCAGCTGTGGCCGAGCCGTAGACATGTCATAGGCTTGGGGCTCGGCTTCCACAGTTGCACTTGCCAGGGGAAATTTCATGTTCTGTCTTCAAGGCAGGAAGGCAGGATTTACTGCAGCTAAAGCCAAGGGAGGATATAACAGCATTTCCAACACTCAAGTCAAATCTGAAGAAAAAACTGTATGAATTCTCTGTGCTTTTGGACTCAAGGTCAGAGAATGGGGTAGGAAGAAGGAATAGGAAATTATCTTGATTGCCAAAGCCATAATGGACCAAAAGTTCACACGGCATTGTGAACTTTCAAGGTGTCCTCTCTTGGGGCTCAGCTTGCCCCAGACAGGCTGGGCAGTAGGACCAGAGAAAACTTCCCTTTTGATACCCTAATTCTCTAAAGTGGGGCTGCCTGTGTAGCTGTTACCTTCAGTGCTTTCCTGAACATTTTTAAGATGTTAGTATAACTGGGGCACCTGGGTAGCTCAGTCGGGTAATCATCTGACTGTTGATTTCAGCGCAGCGCATGATCTCACAGTTCGTGAGTTCGAGCCCCAACATTGGGCTGTCTGCTGTCAGCATAGAGCCTGCTTTGGATCCTCTGTCCCCCTCTCTCTCTGCCCCTCCCCTACTTGCTCTCTCTCTCTCTCTCAAAAATAAATAAACATGAAAAAAAAAGATGTTAGTGTAACTAACTATAGGTTTCCCAGGGTTAAGGATGTATGGCCACAGAGACCCTAAGAGAAGATAAAAAGTGTGGCTGCCACAACCCAAGATGGGTGATGGGGTGTCCTTACAGGAAGCAGTAAGTGAAGGGCTCCTCTCTGGACTCCTCTAATACCAATGAATCAATCAGGGCTGTAAATATCTGCCCCAAGTAGATGCAACTCGTGTTTTATGGTGAATCTCAAAACAGACCGTGATGTTCTCTGGCTTCTGGGACCTCTGCAAGTATGCAGGGCCTCCTCAGGGAGAGGGAGGTTGCCAACCTTGCCGCCAGAGAACTAAATGGACTCTTCATTGGTTGTATTCATGAAATGTATACTCTAGAACTGCATGATACACTACTAGCCCCTAAGCATATACAGTGATTTAAATTTAAATTAATAAAAATCAAATAAATTTTTAAATTCAGGTCCTCAGTCATCCTAGCCACATTTCAAGTGGTCAATAGCCAGGTGTGAGTCATGGCTACCATACTGGACAGCACGGATAGAGAACATTCCCATCATCACAGAAAGTTCTGCTGGATGGTGCTGCGTGACATGTATTCTTAATGAGCCAACCACCTTTCTTAGGTCATTCATCCATTCTACGAATGGTTGCGACCCCTTACACTATCCAATGCCTGCTGCTACTGTATTAACACATTAGCATTAGATATTGATATTTAGACAGGAACAAGGGACTCACATCCAAATTAAGACCCGGCTGTTCTGTACAAAGTTCTATGACTTCCAGATGATTTAAAGTATGTACATTCAGAACTAATACTGATGTCTCTAGTTCGAAAGATGTTTGCTGGCATTTCAAGGATTGAATCCAAACTCCGTTCCTGACTCTGCTAATTCTTGGAGAGAGAACTGCTCAACAGCCAAGACGGCGGTGTCAAAGCCCCCTGCCAGGTTTTGCTGGGATCAACAAATTTGGTGTTGTGTTGCACTTAGAAATCCTGCTGACTGGCAGCCTTCAGGATCTTTACGTGCTGGCATGTTAGCCCCACTCCCCAAACCGCCTCCTGGCTTTGACGCACCCTAGTCTCTCAACCTGCCGTCGTGTTAACCCCAAACCCTTTCTCCGCTTGACGCATTTCCCCATTGTGGGCAGACTTTCTGCTTTAGGAGGGCAGCCATCAGTAGGGCTGTACCCCGTGTTATCTCCCTCAGAGACAACGCCTTACTGGGGAGGGGGTACCGGGGACTGTGAGACCCAGAAACAGTGTGTATCTCTACAGAGCTTACAGAAACTAGGCAGTTCAATTCATTTCTCAGTGGTTAATTCCAAGGTGCTGCTACTGATATTTCAAACGGTAATAGTGTCTACAAACAATTTGCACTTTTGGAGCGGCAGGATCCCAGGGGGTAATTAGTGAACGGGGAATAATCTTTTTAAAAGTCTTTACAAGCAACATAGATTGAGGCCACCATCAAAAACAGAACCCCTTTGTTTTCTCTGTCGTGCTAGAAGATACCTGGCCGACTGACTCCTAGAGAGGTTTAGGGAGCACAGGTGGTGGTTTCTGTGGAAAATTCCTCAAGGTGTTAATTAGAAATCAAACGCAGCATGTTCATCAGCTGCGGGGCTTTCTGAATGGGGCAGGCTCTAAAGATGGTCTAAGATGAAAAGAGAAGCAGAGTTCATGAGGGCTGCCCAAGGTTTGTAACTTCCATACCATTGACCATGCCAAGGTAGAAGACTGCATTCACCAGCATGCCTCCTTTCCGGAAGTGGTCACTCATGTGCTCCAACCAGTTGGCATCCAAACCGCTCACCGTCTGGCCATTCTTGGAGACCCGGAGAGGAATAGTGACCGGATAGTATTGTCGGCACTTCTGATGGCTCTTCGGCTTGTTGAAAAGGGCGAGGATCTCCATTTCTGTTGGGATTTGTAAAGAAGGTGGGAGAGAAGAGGTCAAAGAGTGATAAAAACCTGCCTCGAGTGTAGTGAATCTCTTAGGAGCCTGAAGAAATGATATCAAAGGTAAACTTTCTGTTGGGTTGCACTATTGCCAAATAATAAAACCTGATTTCACGTACTAAGTTAGGGAGCCTTGAAAGTGACATGGACGTCAAAGGTTGAGCTTCCAATGGCGGGCGGGTGGCACATGGGTTTTGAATCTGGCATGTAATGAATAGCTGTTATCTGGGATCAATTTGTATAGTCAGGTGTTTGTAAGGACATGGTAGACATTTCTAGAAATCCATACAAAGGTGTTTTGGAAGAAAAAAGTGGACGTATTTGGGTAAGAGCTGGTCTTTTTTTATAAAAAAAAAAAAGGTGAATATACAGAGGCACATAAAATAAAAAATACTACTCTAATTCCAGAACCTTGTATACCCTTGAACTCACTATTTATAAACTGCAGGGGTGTTTCCTGGGGCCGAACCCATAATACTTAATCAAGTACATCGAAAATACACCACTGATATGTAAAAATAAATATGTTCCCGTAAATGAGGGTTCCTGCCTGGAGTGGTAGGTAGGTGGCACTGGGAGTGGGGCTCTGAGCTTTCCCTTTCCTTCATTTATAGCTCAGTTCTTCAAAAATCAATACTCACTAGCACCCAGAAGCTGACCCGCGCCAGCTGTAACGTGCTGCTGGGCCATGAGTGGAACAGTATCAGCCTCGAGAGCAAATACCTGAATTTCAATCTAAGTCTTGAAGGTCTTTTTCTGTGTTACTCATTTAGTCAAGCAATCAGAGTTTACCCAGCTTAAAAAGCTTTGCTAACACAGGCTAGTCAGGAATAGGCTTTGGTTTCCAAAAATATCTATTGGAATAATAAGAAAATCCCCACCCTTCTTTCAGAGAAATATTTTAAAGGTCGTAAACAATGGTTGACATTAGCAACAAGGACAAAGTATGCTCATGCTCCCCTCAGGAGAGACCTGGCCTAGACCCACGTTCCGGGACCCTGTATCCCCTACTTGAGTACTTCACAATTTTGCAGTGTCCAAACACTTGCTGAATTATTCTCTTTTAAACAGAATTGCTTTCCTTTATTTAAATAAATGAATTTAAAAAAGGAAACTTTGTTTCATGACCATAAGGGAAACAACTACCACTTGCTATAAACAGAAGGGAATGATGAGGCACATTAACACCAAATATGTCCATCCACACAACATCTAAAATTATCCCACACAGGTACTGTATTCCGGGCAAAGGAAGTCTTTTACAGCTCCATCTGAGCAAACATCAGCAGTGATCTCTGGGGAGCAGTGCCAGGCCATGACACTTTGTCATCAGCAAGAGTTAAGCTACCAGGGGGGCCATTTCTATCCATCGGATGGAACCAAATAGAAAGAAGAAAGAAAGAAGAAAGAAAGAAAGAAAGAAAGAAAGAAAGAAAGAAAGAAAGAAAGAAAGAAAAGAGAGAGAGAGAGAGAGAGAGAGAGAAAGAAAGAAAGAAAGAAAGAAAGAAAGAAAGAAAGAAAGAAAGATGCCCATCTTCAAAGATGGCCACCTGGATTTTAAACAACCAAATCTGGCCTATTTATTATTTCCACCCCAAGTTACCTTTCTCAGTCCATTTGCCTGACTCCAGCCAGTAAATGCTTTCCCACAAGAAATTAGGGCTTGGTGTACAGAGGTGGCAATCAGACTATTTCATGACTTTGAAATACACACTTGAGGAATGGAGTCATGCAAAGAAAGGTTTGCCATGGAGGGAAATCAAGCACTGCACTGGAGCTAGCAGGGACAGGATGTGAACTACACGATCAGGCATTTTCCAGTCCAAGGTGCTAGGTGTCCAAATAAAAGCCACACCTACCGAGGACAAGAGGATAAGCAATGCTTTAGTGAATCCCTGACTTCACCTGGATTTCTTCCAAAGCAGACCCTGTAAGTTTTTGAGTGCCAGCAGTTTATTTGGGAAGTGATCCCTGGAAATCCCTCCCAGAGAGGGAGGAGGGGTAGGAAATAGGGAAGAGAGGAAAGCCAGGGAAGGGTGCATTACTGAGCAGGTTACTGCTACGGCCATTGGGGCTCACTTAACTGCACAGAACATCCCTCCGATTGCCTTGCCACGGGGCAAGGAAGCCTGGGCATTTATCTTCAGGGATTGAGGCTACTCCTGAGGTATGAATTCCCTGGGGCAGTGGCCTGCCGGGGCCTGTTCCCATTCCAGACAACGCCTTCAGGCAGAGGCTAAGAAAGCTGTCCTCAGGTGACCCAAGGTGGACCAGAGCACCAGTCACCATAATCTGCTATAGTCAAGCACAAATATATATAGATCAAAAAGAAAAAGAAACCACAACCCCTATATGGAAGAGGTGAGTAGAGAATTTGACAGTGGCCCAAGTCCAAAAATACATGACAACACTTGATCAACCAGAAGAATTCCCCACTTGCATGGTAAGACAGAAACACAACTTTCCCAAATGCGTAAAGAAACAGAAAAAGGGGAAGGCCAAAAGGGGAAGGGAGGGTGCTGGGCGTGAGGTGAAGGGAAGACAGACTGCCCGACGGACGAGGTAGACAGTGTGGTGCTGACAGAGCCCCAGCTCTCACATCAGGATCCTCCCCAGGGAGGAGGGCCGAAGCCAGAGACAGAAATAAATTTTTCAGGAAGGAAACGCTGCTGGAATCAAGAGCCTCCAAAAGATTAGTAGTGGTGAAATATTGGGAGAAACCTGATTTCAGATGTGTAACCCTTTAGTTAACTCCCCTGTCCTGCTGTATCCTTGGCCATGGTCCTCTTTCTCATTACTTACATGGAAACCGGCCAAGAGAAACTGTCCCCAAATGATGCCTTTTGATGTTTTAATATTCTGATTCTCCAACACACATCATCACATGAGCAAGCACCGAGAGTTCCAAAAAGAAGTCCCAGTTGTTTAAAATTTTCTCAGCTGCTCTGTGACTCTGCCATGACCCCAGCTGGAAGATTTTTCCAGACATGGGACAGAAAGTCCCAAAGGAGGGGGGAAGGCATTGTTTCTGAGAATGTTCTGAGAACAGCCGAAGAACTGGGCTGGCAGAGCACCCAAGGAGAATCAAGACTGTCTTGCTTGTATTTTTTAATCTTCCGGTGTTTCCCTTTCTCCCTGACACGGGGGGCTTTGCCTTGTGCCATTTGGATCCCCTCTGTCCAGAAAAGTCCCTGTAATATGATAGGGGATGCAGGTATGTTGCTGGATTGACCTAAGCCAGAAAGTGCAGTAAGCTAGGGGAGGAGAAGGGGGCGCTGGGCTTACTGGGTGCTGCCAGCCTGATAGCCAGACCCACGAAGGCCTTGCTAAGCTCCTCAGGAGCAGGGAAGAAGGAAATTGATGCCCAGTTCTGAGGCCCAGGCCAGGCAGTTGGGATTCAAGCACAGGATGGAAGTCTGTGGTCTGTCTGCAGAGAGACAGGCTCCAGAGAGCCTGTGACTGGCAGGTGGCAGGCAGGCTGGTTGGGTCCTGATGCTCCAAGAGACCTCCGGCCTGGAGGGAAGGGAGCGTGCAGCATCTGGCGTAAAGCGTGACTCCCAGGGCTAGACTGGGAGGAGGAGGAGGCTGGTGAGTTGGCTGGGGAAGAAACATGTGGGAGTCAGACTTGATCCGGTAGCTGCACTGAGTCGGGGCTAAGTTCTGCTGAGGTGACAGGCAGCGGGGCTAAGATGGAAGGTTTGCACAGGGAAGCAGGGCTGTGGGCCCCGTGATGGGATGAGAAGCCAGAAGGGCCTCAGTCCCGTTTGGATTCTTGAATCTGAGAGAAACTGCTTCAGACTTCCGTCAGGCTCGGGTACCTAGCAGCAGGACACCTCTGGCCCGGGTGGGGCTTGTTTGCGGAGGCAAAGTGGGGGAAGCCAGGCATATACAGCGCGCCACGGGAATCCCCTGGTCAGGACGGCAGCAGCTACGGGCACTTTCACCTCCACCATCTGATGGGACTCTCCCAACCCCCACACGAAGGGCTGCCTCAGTTCTAAGCCCAGAAGCCTTAAGTGGATCCCCCAAACATCACAAGCTGGAAAGTGGCAAAGCCAAGAGTCTTTCAAACCCCCAGCCCTGGGCTGTTTCCAAATCTAACAAGAGGCTAATTTCATCAGTATACAGAAAGCAGGAGCTGTGGACCACGGGTGGGAGCTCAATAGCTGTTTGTTAATGGACTGAGGGAAAGGCCAAAAGATGGCGGCAGGTGGCAGATTTGGGAGGAGGAGAGCCACAGGGAAGCGCCATTCTGGGGGCGCGGGAAGGCGGGGCCACACATCAGAAAGGCCAGACTCAGGAGGACACCTCCTCTCTCTCCCCACACAAGGAGCCAGCTGCCAAGGAGGACTACTGAATAAAACCCCCTCGGCCAAGGAGTACAGTTGAGGTCACTGGCTTGGGTTTCTGGCTGGCATTTCTGAGCATTTTAAGTGACGAGGCACAGGATAGGAAGGGCAGCGCTTGGAAGATGTTTCAGTATTATTCAGTGGCAGAACAATTTGAATTTGTGTGAACCTTCCTGGCAACAGAGACGCCCAGGGAAGGACAGAAAGGAATGTTGGAAGCCAGGAGACAAGGGACAGGTGGATGTCTGGGTATACCTTCCTAACCTTTCCCAGCACCGGCCTTCCCCACCTGGCCTGTCCATGCTCCCCATCTGCAGAAATGCATCACGAGGGGCCATTCGGAGCAGAGCTACTGGGGTGCTCTGTGTTCACCATAAGGCAGGGGCAGGAGCGGGAAGGGCAGCGTCCAGGAGTGAGGCATGGGGCTGTCCCTGCACCAGCTCAGGCGGTCTCTGCACAGCAACGACACCAAACCATCAGGGAAACTCTCCCCAACCAGGAAATAAAAGTCAATGATCAGGAAGAGAACCACATGATGGGTCCCCAGAGAGACCTGTATGGGTGAAGGGGAGCATAACCTCTGGATCAGAGAGGCCGTTCAAGAGCCCACGGGGAGGGGGAGGGGCAGCCTGCCCCGTGTCTGGATGGTGAATTCACCGGCAAGCCCCATGTGAGCAGTCGCAGCCTAGACCCGGCTCCCCTAGGCCTCCTATAAAGGAAATAAATTAAACGAGGAGAAGGAGGGGGAAAGAGGGTGACTCCCTCTGGATTTTTTTTAATTGTCTTGCTGTGATTGCCTATTTAAGCCCACCTGGCAGAAAGAGGAGTAAAAACACTTCACCCTCCTTAGGGGGCCCTGCGAGAAAGGCAAGCTGAAAGCTGAGCAAGCAAGCAGCAGGGAGGGGAAGCTGGGGGGATTTGGGAGGAAGGGTGATGGTGCAAGGAACTGGTAAGACTTCTCAGGAAAAAGATTTAGGAGAGAGGTTTGGGTCAGGTGAAGGCCATGACCAATGTGGGCAGGGTCCCTACATGTCCGGCCTTCGGGGAGGCTGAATGCTCAAGCTAGGAGATAAAACGTCACTACTTGAGAGCATGGAAGGTGACTTTCCTCATCTGTGAAATGGGCTAATATAGCATCTGCCATCATAAAACTGTTGTTGTGAGGCACCATCAAGATGGCTCATCGGAACTTAGAACAGTTCACCAGAGAGTTACCACCATCATGACTGTCTATCCCCAGCAAGGCCATATATGTGGCCAATAACCCCTGCGTGTTCATTAACTGATGGAAAAAAATCCAAAGGCTCATTTGTTCCACATGACGAAGAACAAAGGATAGCAATAAGCTGCCTAAGTTTCAGAGAGACCCATGGCCTCATGAGCAGAGAGATAAGAGCCCAGCTTTGTGTGTAAACAACAGCCAGCCAGCTGCCCACTGAGTGAGATTAAAGTGGGGTACTGTAACACGCCCCTCCCCATGTGCTAAATTCCCCTCCACTGTTGGCCTGACCACTTCCAGACACATCCTTCTTTAGCAGGATCTGGTTTGCTAGTAAAGAGAAGGGACTTGAAGAAATGAGGCACAGGGCCAGGACACCTTGCGTGCTGAAGGGTCTTATGGGTTTCAGCAATGGAGGGGGCTCTTTGGGTGAGGGAGACAAACAGCCATAGGCCAGCGGGAGGCACGTGGGGGAAATGGTCCTAGGACAAGTCTCCCCAGTTCAATTCTCCCTGGAGTCAACCAAAGAGGGCAGGAAGTCTGGAAGGAGTCTTGGAGAAAGGTGGATTCTAGAGCAGGAAATCTCAGAAAAGTCCTGAGGGGAATTTCAGTATTGAATGCCTCCTTTCTCAAAGCCAGGGCTCCATGCAAAGGTGGAGGCCAGTGGTCAGGGCTACTGAGCCTGTGTGCCAATAATAACAGCTCACACTTAAGAGTCAAGCAGTGCTGAGTGCTTCAGATGTACATCTCGGGGCGCCTGGGTGGCTCAGTCAGTTAAGCGTGCAACTCTTGATCTCAGCTCAGGTCATGATCTCACGGTTCGTCAGATGGAGCCCCAGGTCAGGCTCTGTGCTGACAGTGTGGAGTCTGCTTGGGATTATCTCTCTCTCTGCCTCTCCTCTGCCTCTCTCTCTCAAAATAAATAATAGACGTTTTAAAAAATGTACACCTAACCTTTCAATATGAACCTATTGTTCCATCTCTATTTTCCAGGGTAAGAAACTGAGGCACAGGAGGGTATCTTGTCCAAGACTGCCTAGGTAGAAGGTGGCAAATGGAATGTGAGTGGGGTCTGGTTTCTTAACCACAGTGCTGCCTGTCTCCATGACTCCTGGCCCCTTCTTCAGAGGTGCTGGCTGTGCCTGCCCTGAACTCTCACCCTCGCATGCTCCTTCAAGGAGGTCGGTCTTCCTTCTGGGGATTCAGAACAACACATGCAGCCTAACAGCAATGAGAAGATGGGAGGTTTCTGGAATAACACCTGGACATTCATCAGGAGGCACACACAGGGTCTAAATGTGCTCTCAGCTACTCTGGAGGGAGAAGTCTACCTCAAACAGTGTGAAAAGTCCCATAGCTGAAAAGCCCTACTTTAGTACATATTTAAGAAGGATCCAGCCATAATATTAAACAACAGCGATAATATATCCCAGAATGGAGGCAGTGCCAATCTCTCGCTCTAAATCAACGTTGCAAGTTAAGTCCAGAATGGCCCACCCTGCAATTTTCTTTCCAGGAAGTACTGACCTAATATAACAAAAGAAACTGTTCCACCTTCTTCTAGATTCTCAGCGCATAAACTGTTCATCATTAAGAAGAGGCTAATTTCAAGAATCAGGAAATGAATAATAACAGAACTAGGAAGATGACCCAGACAGGCCCCCTAAAGCCTGGGGGTCTCCTGGAAGTCTTGTTACCAGTGCACCTTCTGAAGGCTGGAAGAGGCCACGCAGCTCAGACAGGTGCCTGGCTCTTGGGAAATGGCTGGATGCTAGATTTCTTGGAGAAAGAAAAGGAAAGGGAATTACAGGGAAAGGGAAAGAAACTTCACTCACCATAAAGTGAGGGCCTCAGTAAATCTTATTAGTCTATTAGAGTAGAGAGGTATAACAAGATAAGTTCACAGACCAGATCTGCCAATTTCCTAGCCTGGGAGAAGATTTACTCTCTAAATCTCAGTTTACTCAGCTGTAAAATGGGCAATGATATTACAGCTCACCCACATCACACACATTACCACAATTAAGAAATGTTGGCTGCTATTAATAAGTGTTGTTCTTTGAATTTGCCAATCTAAAATGCCTGCTCTAATGGCCGTTACAATGTGATTAGGAGGATTCACATATTGGTGGCCTCTCTTTGGCAGTGTTCTCTCCACACTGCTGATTTGTCAACTATACGCCCTGCCTGAAATCGAGCTGTTTTCAGTACCTAGTGAGTTGAATCACCAGTTTCCTGCACAATTTGTCCTTAACTGGCTTTCTTGATTTCTTTCTTTAGGCAGATATTCAAAATGAGGGGACCAAAAGGGAGCATACGTTCTGCATTGGTGCCCAGCATCTTAACACTTTTCCTGTGCTAAGAGCAGGGCAATTCAAGGGTAGCACAAGAGCATGGGGCGAAAATCCCTTAAGTTCTAGAATCTACTTCGAACGTGACATGTCGGAGCGACCAGAAGGCAATTCCGTGTGGTTATGCTCTCCCGGAAGTCACAACTTCAGTACGCAATCAGTCAGGAGGCCCGGAAAAATGCCTGATGAAGTTTCCCCTGTGCGATGGACTGCTGTCTCTACACTCTAATTCCATTTCTTTTTCCTAAAATGCCGTGGGAACTACTGAAAAGCCGTTAGCCTCTCTCTTAAGTGGTTGCTGACATACTTACTTCCCGAGAGTGGCTCCTCACTCACTTCCAGCAGGTCACCCTCCGGCCCATCCAGAGTCTTGCTCACCCCGTGTGGAGAAAATTCTGCTCCGTCCCCCTCTCCTGAGGGCAAGCTGGGTTGCTCAGCGATGGGCGTCTCCCCTCCTGGGCCCTGGCCTGGCTCCCGGCTGCCGTCCATCCCCACGGAGCACCCGGGTTCCTCGTTATTCTCACACCTGCCCGGCTCCTTTTCCGCATCTCTGGCGTCCACTGGGGGGGCTGCTGCCTGCCGACCTCGCAGGGCAATGGTACTGAGGTATGACGCCGACAAATTGCAGGCCCTGACTTGCAGCCTCCTGGATCTGTAAGGCAAACAAAATGAAGGGGACTGAGTAAAGGGAACTTTATTCTATCAAAGGGGGACACGGGCAACATCCAAAACGTCTCACCGGAGGATTCTGAGGATAATTCAGTTTGAACATGAAGTCTCTCAAGGTGGCAGGTGTCCCATGTCCCTCTAGGCAGTGGCCACACCCTAACCCTGGCCCGCCTGGGGACAGGCAGCATGGGGCTTGCTCTTTTTAATTATGAAGCATATTGGGGGCGCCTGGGTGGCTCAGTCGGTTAAGCCTCCCGCTTTGGCTCAGGTCATGATCTTACAGTTTTGTGGGTTTGAGCCCCACATTGGGCTCTGTGCTGACAGCTCAGAACCTGGAGCCTGCTTTAGATTCTGTGTGTGTGTCTCTCTCTCTGACTCTCCCGTGCTTGTGCTCTCTCTTTCTTTCTCAAAAATAAAACATGAAAAAAAATTATGAAGCACGTGGCTAAATAGGGCTGGGATTACCTCTCTTCGCAATACCGCATTCGTCCCTACTGGTTATTTTTTCTCTAAGAGGCTGAAAGAAGGTTCCAAAGGATGAGTTGAAACAAAGAGTTTGAAAGAGGAAGTTCATTTTGGTAAGAGTTTATTTTTTCGTTATTTTTTTTTTTCTGATGAATCGCCTACTTCCTGCCAGCCAGGCTACTGTATAATCCAGTATGTCTATATAGCCATATACTAACTACCAGATGACATTTTATGACCCAAAGAGCTTCCTCTTTTAAACAATTGTTTTGGCGAAGAAGGGCGGAGGTGGGGGAAATCATCACTGCGTGGAGGCTGGTGTGCACATTCCCCACAGCAGGGAAATCTGACGGACAGACACCTGTTCCTTGGTGCTCCGCAAGCCAAAGGCACCTGAAAGCCATGCTGGGCCCACAGGTGTTGCTACGGCTGTCTCGTGATTCTGCAGGCTACGGGATACACCATCCAGTGTAGGTAACAGGTAACTTGCTTCTCACTTCGTGAGCCTGCAAGATGGGGGGTGTTGGGGGGGGCTAATGACCACACAAAGTACTAAGCACTTTAACTCTACCCTCCCTGACAGATACCCCTGGGCAACTGAATGTAATAGTTGTATGTGAAAGAAAAATTGAAAGTAACAGCCTAATAAAATCAAGCAAGAGCCGACCCAAACTGGAAAATCGGCTTTAAGAGACATCCTGGGCAAGGATGCTCAGGTCATTTTACAGATAAATCAGGAAGTGAAGACCTCAGAGTTGTGTAAGTCTTAGTCACCAGCCTCTGAGTGGATGACCTCAGAAAATCTTGAGGCCTCTGTAGCGATCATCCACTGTCATTTGAGAATTAGTAAGAAACACCAGCATGGAGCTACTCTTTCTAAGGGAGAAGTAAGCCGTGACCACCCTCCTTGGATGAAACGCCCTAACTTTAAGCCGAAGGTCATTTTAGTTCAACAATGCACACTCTAGAAGGCAATCTACAGCAGTTACAAATGTACCATCCAGTCTTTCTATAAAGTCTAGCTTTTTCTAGAAATAATGACAACAACAGTAGGGATTACCGTCTACTGTAGACCTACTAAGTCCCAGACACTGTACTAGGCATTTTACATAAATCGTCTGTTTAATCCTTCAAACACACCACATGGTATCATTATCTCCATTTCAGATGAGGATACTGAGGCCCAGAGACATTACGGTCATAAAGTAAGCAGTGAGTAGCTGAGGTTCAAAGCCAGGTCTGACTCAGACCCAAGTTCATTCTCAATCACTAGACCAAGTGGATGCCTCTCAAGGCATCATCAAGTACATATGTGTTCTCGGACATGTATGTGTCCACACATATGCCCGTGGCTGGCTCAATTCACTCTTCAAAAGTTAAACAAAAAAACTTAAAGTCACTCCATCCCATTCCGAAAATTCATTTTGACCCATTAATCTGTGATAGCTGCCTGCTTCTAGAAACTGTTTTGGAAAGCTTCTAAAGGAAGACACAGGTACCAAAGTTTTAAGAGAAAAGAGTGGGAGATCATTATTACCAAAGAACCTGAGGTTAAGGGAAGCTACTGCATATGAAGGCTTGCTCTGAGCCTCCTGGCAACATAGGGAGAGCCATGGATTTTTATAATCCTTAAATGAAATGAGGAAACATGCCAGGTCAATAAGAGAGAAGCATAATTTGCTGGTAAGGAACAGAGAAATTTGTTGTATGACTCTTGCAGAGCTATGGAGTCAAATGGGTCTTCCTTAGTTTTAGAGAAAACGAAGAGACATTTTTCTTACATCATTTACATACTCTTAACCCTTGATAGAAGGCGAGGACATTGTGCTAAAGCACAGATCTTCGACAGTCCTTCCGTGTGGCTCTAACGTGATAGAAGCCAGATAACTGAAGGCAGCTGCGGCCGATGGCAGCCCGCTGAGATGTGTCATGCTCGGGGACGGGGCCACTTCAGCACTAACTTCCCCAATTCCCACCGTACTGGAGTGAGGTGGCTTGTTCTCGTCTTAAAAGTTTGTGAAATAATTTCAGAAATCACTTGCCTATGCTTCTTCCCAATGGTTGGGAAAGTGGCTTTTTAAAGTATTGAACGTGTTATGCACATCCTCAGGGCACTGAATTTATAGTAGAAGTAAACGAAAACCTAACTGCCACAATTTTCATACGTGGGAAAACACCACTAATAACTTCCAGGGGTAGCTCCTACAGGAAGGACAGTGACCCAGCTCCCCTCAAAGCTGCACACCTCTGTTTCAGCCGGGTGGCGTTCCCTTTCATGAACCGCGAGTCTGAGCCTCTCCATTTGCCACCGTGCTGCAGGAACAGGTGCACTGTTGGCACCGCCTTGCACACGCCCCCCTTGCACACAGCCCCTGCTGCGGGTGTCTCACCACACACAAAACAGCTATGACTGTTGAAGTATTAAAAGCTGGTCCCACCGGGGGCTCAACCACAGGCCAGTCTCGACTTGAGTCATGGGGTTTGGAGGCAGAAAGGCTTGGCTTGGAGCTCCAGATGTACGACTCTGGAACCAGAGTATGTTATATCACTTTCTATGCCTCAGTTTTCTCATCCACAAAAGGAGGGAGATCCTACTTCTCTTGCGGTTGCTATGAAGGTTAGACGTTACATATGGCAGGTGTGCCGAAGGACAGGCACAGAGAAGGCACTCCTGACCATCACTATTGCTCTACCCTCTCTCCTCATTGGTCCCAGGCTTCTGTGACTCTGCTGACTGCTGACAGTTATCCAGAAGAAGGAGGTGAGGACTCTGGACACAGGGCATTATCCCAAATCTCTCTTTCCTTACTGGGACTTGAAATTGCGAGAGGCTTTTCATTAATCAGACATGTCCCTTCTCTCCCAACTAACTGGACAACCATACTCCTTTGCCCTCCTGTACCTCAAACTTATCCTCTACGCCAGGGGTTCTCAAAGTGAGAAGAGCATCAGCATCACCAGGGAACCTGTCAGAAATGCAAATTCCCAGGCCTTGCTGACTTCAGAAACTCTGAATCAGAGCCCCTGGGGATAGGGCCCAAAGCCTTCCAGGTGATTCCAATACACCCCAAAGTTTGAGAATCACTATTCTAGAATATGCATTTCATGAAGTCTGGAGTTTTGTGCGCTGCTTTGTCCCTGGTGCTAGAATGATGTCTGACATACAGGAGGTGCTCTTTAAGTATCTGTGGAATGAATGAATACATTAAATAATGAGTGAATATGTATGTCTCCTCTCCCAGAATGAGCTCCTTGAAGGTAGAGATGGAGACTGATTAATTTTTCAGCTCCCGGATTCAACTGTATTAAGTCCCAACATTGGCCTAGACCAACATTGCACTTAGGTGCTGGGGATACCAAATGGGGCACCTGGGTGGCTTAGTCAGTTAAGCATCTGACTTCAGGCCAGGTCATAATCTCATGGTTCATGAGTTCAAGCCCTGTGTCGGGTTCTGTGCTGACGGTTCAGAGCCTGGTGTCTGCTTCGGATTCTGTGTCTCCCTCTCTCTCTGCCCCAACAAAAACAAAAACAAAAATAGAAATCCTTACTCTCAAGAAGATTCAGCTAACTACTGTAAACAGCTTTGAAAAACAATTACAGTAATGTGGCACAAAAATGCTTATTTTATAATGTTATATTAAAAAAATCAAGATTCTGGGGTACCTGGGTGGCTCAAGTCAGTTGAGCTTCTGACTCTTGATTTTGGCTCAGATTATGATCCCAGGGTTATGGGATCAAGCCCTGTGTCAGGCTCTGAGCTAAGCCACTGAGTGTGGAGCCTGCTTAAGACTCTCTCTCTCTCTCTCTCTCTCTCTCTCTCTTCCTCTGTTCCTCTCCTCCACTCACAGGCTCTCTCTCTCAAATAACAAAAATAAAAAATAAAACAAGATTCTAAATTTTATAGACACAGTATCATGACAGCTATGTCATATTTCTGAAGTGTGTAATTTTTCAAAATTTATCTGATGAGTATGCATATTACTCTAAAATTTTTTTTAATGTTTATTTTTGAGAGAGAGAGCATGCGAGAAAGAGAGAGAGAGTGGGGGAGGGGCAGAGAGGGAGACACAGAATCTGAAGCAGGCTCCAGACTCCAAGCTGTTAGCATAGAGCCCAAAGTGGGGCTCAAACTCACGAACCGCGAGATCATGTCGTGAAGTGAAGTCGGATGCTTAACTGACTGAGCCACCCAGGTGCCCCTGCATATTACTTTTATGCAGTAAATACTGGAAAAATTTCTCATAGAGCATGTTAAATGTAGGAATGGACATAAAGGTACAGAAATGACAGTGATTATTTCTGCCTTAAGGGGAAGCAGGAAAGTTTCTGACAGGTCAGGGCTATAACAAATGAAATAATGTAATACAGTAGGAAGAGGTGAGGAGTGTGACAGAATCAAGAGTGTGTACCTCTCACTTTACACTTTCAAATTCAATTTTTTTCTCCAAAATACTATGCTAGACAAACTCTATTTGGGGACCAAATCTGCAGGAGGCTTTGAAGGATGAATAGGAGTTCACCAGACAGGTGAAATCAAGGGAGAATGGTAATGCAGGTAAAGAGAAAGAAGAATCATCATGGGCAAAAACTTGATAGTATGCAACAGTCTGATGTATTGAAGTGATTTCTATAAATATTTCTGGATCATGACAGGAGAAGCCAGGAATGAGGGTGAACTGGAAATCACAAGGGCCATATGGTGGATGTCACCGAATACCATGCCAACAAAGGCTCTGACTGCACCCTGCAGGCCAGCATATCCCCCACATTTCGCACTATAGTAACTCCAAGGGCAGAGAATAGGGGTCTGAGGGCAAAGCACAAGATTTCTTTGAATGCTCATCTTTTATCTTAAACATTAATGAAAATTTTATATCCTGCACCATAGTACTGTAGAGTACCAGAACGTCTAAAAAGATGGCAAAGGTAAATGCCTCCCTCCCCCCGTCCCCAGCCCTTCCAGAGAAGTTCGCGTCTCAGGCATATGAAACATCTTTGTGCATAAATCTTTGCAGCTCTGCTTACTTCCTTCAGGTGGATTCCTGGAAGAGGAATTAATGAGTCAAGGGATATTAACTTTTCAAAGGCTGGCTACAGGCTGCCAAATTGTTTACCAGAAAGGGGGAGTAGTCCTTTTTAACCAGAGGAACCACATTTAGATTTTATAAAGGTCAATATTTGGCTAGACCCTGAGGGTCTTGACTCTTCTTAACTCTAGGACAGCACTCTCTTTTCTCTTTTTCTCTCTTAAAGTCATTTGACTGTGTTTGCCAAACAGATTCCTGTTTGTTTCGCATTTACTCATGTATTCATTTGTTCATTCACAACCTTTCTTGAGCAGATCTCATGAGCATACTAATGGCGGGCCCTAGTTACTGCTCATCGGGGTTCACCCTCAGCCACCTGGTCTCCTCGCGCTACACTCCCTGCAGTAACCTTCTCCACTCACTTGGGTTTAGCCACTAGTTATGTGTAAATTATTCCCAAATTCAGACTCTCCAGCCATGACCTTCCTCTGGAGTTCAAACCTACACGGCCGATGATCATGGCTGCTGGGCCCACCACTGCCCTCATCTCTCCAATTGGAGCCACAGGCATTTTCCTTAGCTCTTGCCTTTCTCTAACCTTGTGTATCTGCTCACCACATCCTGCCAGATTTCTCTCCCAGTGTTTCTGAAATTCTGCTCCCATTCTCCACACATCTAAGATGGACTTACTTCAGGTACTCATCATCTGCTGCTGGACACCACTGTTCCTCCAAGCTACACCAAGTCTTCATGAGCATGGGGTCAAGTCAATATGGAAGATCAAATCACGACCACTCGGGTCACCTTGTTACAGAATTCCCTGCAAATTATCACGTGCGCCTATAAAATTTCTCTAACAACTGTGATTATTAAAACAATAATTGTTAACATTGTACAACTCTTCCACAAAGAACTTTAACGTGCATGATCTTAGGCTCCAAAAGAATACCCTACAGAAAAGGAAACTGGTTCCGAGACAGTTATGTGACTGGTCAAACCACCCAGGGATAATCACTGGCAAAGTCTGGATTCAACTCAGCATCCTAAAACCAACGTGATGCTTGCACCTTTAATGAGACCACTCTTTCTACTTCATGTCATCCAGCCTGTGTCCAAGATACCAGTTTAAACTGAAACACAGCTTCACCCACCTTCTTATTTCTGCTGCATTTAAGAACCACCACACCCCCCGATACTTAAAGGAGTAACCCTTGCTGGGTTAGGCAGCAAAAATTAAGTAACACCATTTTCAACTGGTCCAAGACTTCATTCAGCTGCTCTGTAATGAGTAAGCACAAATTTGATAGTTAACTCTATTTTCCCAATCTAAAATCAGAGATTATGATGTGAAAAAGATCTTTCCTTCCTTTTTAAAGACTTATTTCTATAAAAAATCTCAACTCATTGTAAAAAATTAGAGCTTCTATTTAAAGAATAGCTTTCATGAAAAATAACAACATGACATTGGAATAATCTCAGAAAACTGAGACAGAGAATCTGTTACTCTACTTTCAAAATGAATACCATGCTGCTAAAGATAAGTTCAAGTATATGCAGGTCTTAGCCCTACCATGTGAAAGTAGAGCGTTCCTACGAAAACTTTTAGAAGCCTGAATGGCATAAAGTGAAGAAGGAATTATCATTAATTTCTATGGAAAAAATTTTGAGCATTCCCAGATCCAAAAAATAACCTCTCTTAAGCCTTTCTGATACCTTAGGAAACATTTTGCTAACAGATGCACAAAATAAATCTAGATAAAGCACAGATGCTCATAGACATGGTTCAAAGCTATGGAGGCTGGATACTGAGATGCTGAGCGTCATTCCCCAGGGAAGGAGCTTGGTGGGGCCACTGTTGCTGTCCGGGGTACATGCTGCCTCTGTAATGGCTTGCTGCAAAACAAACGCTGAATGCTATTTTTGCTTTTTGCCTTTTTTCATAAAAGCAAAAATCCTCATTGGATTTCTTTCACTTGGTGAAAACGGGTACTAAGGTAGGTTTTTGTACAAGGGAAGCTGCATAACATGAACTCTTGAAAAGCAGGGGATACCTGCACTCTATCTAGTACACGTGTTTGTGTTTTAGAGAATAAGTATCCGTCAGGGTGAAACCAGTTACAGAGAAGCAGAACGTGGATCGGATTTTGTAAAAATGAAAGCTATATGTCACATGGAGAAAGGAGCAGAATGGGCTTCTGCTGACAGGTCAGTAGGAACTGGAGTGCCCACAGACCATACCAGACGGCATGGGTGAAGGGTGAGAGACAAAGACCATTCTGTCTGAATCTAGTGAAAGAGTTGCCATGGGTCAAATGGCTAAACTATGATGACCAGTTGCTTGGTCAAACTAGTCTAGACGTTGCTGTAGAGAGATTTTAAACATGTGACTGACACCTATAATTAATTGACTAGAACTAAAGCAGGTTACCCTCCATAATGTGGATGGGCCTCACTCAATCAGTGGAAGGCCTTAAATGCAAAGACTGACTTTTTCCAAAGAAGGAATTCTGCCTTTAGACAACAGCATGGAAAATCTGCCTCAGTTTTCAACCTTCAGACTCCAGACTGCAACATCACTCTTACCTGAGCCTCCAGTTGGCAGGACAGCCCTCCAGGTTTCGGACTTGTCAGTTCCCGAGACCCTTAAACTCAATCAATTTCAATCCCAGTATCTCTCTCTACAGACAGATCAATCAATAGACAGATAATCCTATTAGGTCTGTTTCTCCAGAGAATTCGAATTCAGGGGGAAAACAGGGAAAGGGAGTGAGGTGTATAAGACAGCACAGGGCAGGCTGATAAAGGTCTTTAAATCTAAATCTGACTTGGTGTGAAATGAAGAGATGCCTAAGAGCTCCCAAAAGGCAGTGAGAGAGCATGTGCCCCAAACAGAAACAACACCACTAGGACTTAATCTGGCATTGAATCAAGGTCCCAGGGGAGAGAGTGAGGTATGGCAAGAAGGTTACCAGTGGTCACTGTCATCAGGTAAAGGAAATTTCCCCACCACATTTTGAAATGAGGGAAAGTAAATCCTTAACCGGTAGATTTAACTTCTACAAGTTATAGGCAGTTTCTAACTTTCTGATGAACTTAATGGAATGGCTATAATTCATTAGCTAATTTATGCTGGAAATCAGAAACTCACTGAATTTTTAAAAATGTAGAGGGGCACGTGGGTGGCTCAGTCGGTTAAGCGTCCGACTTCAGCTCAGGTCATGATCTCTCAGTTAATGAGTTTGAGCCTCATGTTGGGCTCTGAGCTGACAGCTCAGAGCCTGGAGCCTGCTTCCTGTGTCTCCCTCTCTCTCTGACACTCCCCAGCTCGTGCTCTGTCTCTCAAAAATAAATAAATGTAATAAATAAATAAACAAACAAATAAATAAATAAATAAAGCAAGCCAAGAGTGACTATTTAAATTTAAGTTAATTCAAACAAAATTAAATTAAAAGTTCAGTTCCTCAGGCCACATCTCAAGTGTTCAATAGCCATTCATGGCTAGTGACTATAGCATAAGACAATGAAGATACAGAACACTTCCATCATCACATAAGAAGTATTATTATGAGCATAATAGACCATATAAAATACTGAATAATAGAGGGGTGCTGGGGTGGTTCAGTTGGTTAAGTGTCTAACTTTGGCTCAGGTTACGATCTCACGGTTCGTGGGTTCAAGCCCCGCATCAGGCTTTGTGCTGACAGCTCAGATCCTGGAGCCTGCTTCGGATTCTGTGTTTCCCTCTCTCTGCCCCTCCCCCACTCACACTGTCTGTCTGTCTCTCTCAAAAATAAATAAATATTTAAAAAATAAAAAAAATACTGAATAATAGAAACAGTTTTCAACAATGACTTCAGGGGCATGTAACAATAGGGAAAAGAGCAAGAGCCACACTCACACTCACACACACACACACACACACACACACACACACACCCCAAATTTACCCTAGACCAGACCACTGCCCACTCTGACCCCTCCCCCAGAATTCATGGGCCACCATTCTGCAACAGCTGACATTTTAAAGTCTTTGGGGATTTATGAAATAGAAAGGCAACCTACAGAGGCATGCACTTATGTCAAGACCAGGCACAAAAATGCTGTTCTGAATTGCACAGTTACACATGAGTCTTTACGGTGAATATTTTATCATACACACACAACCCTTCTCATCTTTTGTCACCTAAACTCTTGTACAGCTTTCTGAGAAGAAAGGTTCAAAAATAGCACGGGTTTAAGCTCAAGTCTGAAGATGCCTTGAGTTCGGATGTGTTAACGTTTAGCTTTAGAAATTGAAACCTTTACTAAGCACTGCTGGGAGTTTAGCTCCATTATCATATAAACCTGCTGGTGTTGTGGTTTTCTCCTTTAATGACCAGGAGGTCTTAGAATGAGCCCTGAACAAGAAGTCTGAGACATACAGCTTCAGACCCAACTCTGCAACTCACTAGTTTAGTTACTGGTCAACCCAGCTAATCTATCTGAACCTCAGTTACCTCATTTATAAAATGGGGTTAATAATACCCATTCATTCATGCCATAATGCGATACCTTAGTATGTGCTAGGCACTAGGAGCTTGGGAAACAATAGTGAGTCAAACAGGCACTATCCCTACCCTCTTTTTTTTTTTTTAATTTTTTAAAAAAATTTAATCCAAATTAGTTAGCATATAGTGCAACGATGATTTCGGGAGTAGATTCCTTAATGCCCCTTACCCATTTAGCCCATCCCCCCTCCCACACTCCCCCTCCAGTAACCCTCTGTTTGTTCTCCATATTTATGAGTCTCTTATGCTTTGTCCCCCTCCCTCCTTTTATATTATTTTTGTTTTCCTTTCCTTATGTTCATCTGTTTTGTCTCTTAAAGTCCTCATATAATGAAGTCATATATGATATTTGTCTTTCTCTGACTGACTCATTTCACTTAGCATAATACCCTCCAGTTCCATCCACGTAGTTGCAAATGGCAAGATTTCTTTTTGATTGCCGAGTAATACTCCATTGTATATATACAACACATCTTCTTTATCCATTCATCCATCGATGGACATTTAGGCTCTTTCCATATTTTGGCTATTGTGGATAGTGCTGCTATAAACATGGGGGATGCATGTGTCCTTTCGAAACAGCACATCTGTATCCCGTGGATAAATGCCTAGTAGTGCAATTGCTGGGTCGTAGGGTAGTTCTATTTTTAGTTTTTTGACGAACCTCCATACTGTTTTCCAGAGTGGCCTCACCAGCTTGCATTCCCATATCCCTGCCCTCTTGAATTTAGTATGTGTCCAACTCAAAGGGTAACTTCGAGACTCTGGAAGAGTTAATGTGTTCAATCCTTCTCAGACTATCTATGCTCAGTTTGAGGGACCACCCCTTGCCCTGGCAGGGCTGGGGTTGGGGGGGAAGAGGTGCCTTTATTCTTCCTCTGCTATTAGGGGTGATTTGGTGGGAGGCTTGGAAAATTCTGAAAGAACCCAGAAAACTACAAACTCCCTAAAACAAAAGGAAGAGGTGGAGCCCAGTGTGCTGGTGGTAGTAGAGAATGGATCCATCCTCTTTGGTGGCTCCCTTCAGGGCAGGCATTTCTGACAAAAGGATTTTTTTTTTTTTTAAATTTTTTTTTTTCAACGTTTATTCATTTTTGGGACAGAGAGAGACAGAGCATGAACGGGGGAGGGTCAGAGAGAGAGGGAGACACAGAATCGGAAACAGGCTCCAGGCTCTGAGCAGTCAGCACAGAGCCCGACACGGGGCTCGAACTCACGGACCGCGAGATCGTGACCTGGCTGAAGTCGGACGCTTAACCGACTGCGCCACCCAGGCGCCCCTCTGACAAAAGGATTTTTATTGGCCTTCATTATCTGTGTTAATTGACTCCTTTCATATAGAGGGTGCCTATAATTTCACAATTCATTAAAATTATAGTGCATGGGAGTTAGAAATCAGTAGAACAGAGAGATGTGCTATTTAATGCCTATTCCTCAAAGATCTTCAATTAGCTATTGGTGCCTCCTGAAAACCAACCCACTAGAAGACTCCAACTTGTCAAAAGTCTAAGTCAAAGATGCAAAAGGGAGGTACACAAGGAAAGGCCTACATACGAGGAATGACTCAGTGGGATCTCAAATAGCAGCCAAGTGGCCTCAAATAGGGCCAGAGATGGACCTTAGGAAGACCTGGAGCCAGTGTCTTCAGCACAGTCAGGAAACTTTCTCCAAGTTTTCTCCCTACTTGTCTTTATTTGTTAGCATATTCTTCTTTCTTATTTAGGACAGATTTTCTCCGTGTGGCAGGAAATAGGATCATTGTCAGATTCTGAGCTTTCTGCTTACAGTCTAGCAACTAGAGATGAAGTGTCCAAACTTCCTAGTTACACACTGTGAAAGATCCCAGAGAAGGGCTCTGATTGGTCCAGCTTAGGTCAGGTATCCACTTCTGGGCCAGTCAGCTCTGGCCAGGGGCAGGGTAGCTCCCATGGAAGTAATACAGCTGGATTGTTGGAACAAAGGTTAGCAACAGGAAGAGGTAAGAAAGTGTCATAGATCATGTAGAGAAGAGCAAATGCTCATTATGCCTGCACAGAAAATCCATAATTACAAAAGCTTACATTTATTGAGTGATCACTGGTGTGCCACAGACTATTTTAAGGGCCTTACAGGAGTTAACTCATGTAATCCTTATAGCAACAATAATAGATTTTCCTTTTTAGCCCCATGTTACAGATTAGAAAACTGAGGCACAGAGAAGTTGCACAGGTTGGCCTTGGTCACACAGCTAGTAAATGGCAGGTAGCATTCAAACACAGGCAGTTTGGTTCCAGACTCCTACCTATTATACCGTTCAGCATTATATTGTCTATACTATATCCTATACTCGAATCCACATTTTGAAATACCAGGGCTAGATCATGAAGAGTGTTGAATCTTTAGAGTCTGGACTTTTTATTATGTAGGCAATGAGGTACCATCACGGTGTCAGAGCAGCAGTGACATAATCATGTTTCTCCCAAGGAAAATTAATCTGTCCACAGGATGTAGTACGAATCGAGGCAGGGGTTGGTGGTAACAGAAATGAGCACACAGGAGGCAAAAAGAGTGGTTGAGGGCCTGGGAGTCACCGCAGAGGTTGTGGGAAAGGTCATTAAGAGCTACTTTTGCCTGGGAAAGGATGTGAGTGAAAGGTGGATGGGAGACCGAAAGTAGAGACAGCAGTCTGTCGACTAAAAGGCCTTGTACCACAGGACTCTGATGTGTTAAACAACTGGCAATCATCCAAACAAGAACACTTTGAAAACAAAAGGTGAAATTATGAATAATAATGCTGTGATAACAGGGATGAGTTGGAACTGTCCAAGGGAAACGAGGCACATGGTCACCTAAACATGACCAGCAGTGAAGACCCAGAAAGCTGCTTTAAAGAAGACTCGAATGACCTCTTTCTCATCCTTCCCTGCCCAACATGTGGTCTGCTTCTTCCATCACACTCCTGGTATTACATCCGTGGCTTCCTCTGCCTGGCCCCTCCCACAATGTCAAATCCATCCCATCAGTGCAGGGTCACAACAAAGAAGGCTTAAGGTCTTCCATCTAGACCACAAGTGGACACTGTGCTGACCTGTAATCCCTCCTTCCACCTCTAGCCAGCGCTCCTGTCCTCCCCCTGGGTGACCAACCCCGCACCTTGTTCAGACCTCTCTACTTTCCCTAGCCTTTGTTCTTTTACCATTCAAAGTTCCTCCCCTTTCTGTCTAAGCAGAACCTTCTGTTTGAAATACTGTTCCACCCACTCTCCCCACGACAGGATTCTCCTTGCTACCAGGATCCCCTCTTCCCATTTATGGCCCTCCCTGAAATCCCAGTCTAAAAATGGTCACCTGGACATATTTCATTATCTCTTTCCTTAATTTTTATCATATCCCTTATTTCTAAATGTTTTCTTACTAACTTAGTGTTTTTCCCAGTTGAATGAGAACTCTGTGAGGGCAGGAATGAGTTCTCTGTGAGAACTCTATTTTGTTCCCTACTATGTCCCCAGCATCTGAAACAGTTTCTGGTACCTCGTAAATCCTCACCAAATGCCATTAAAGGGAAGAATAGGAAAGAGGTGAAATTTACAGCATCTCAGGTTACTTCTAAGTGGAGCGTCTTTGACTCTACAATTTCAGGAACTATCCATCTGGGACTAATATTGTTTTACAAATAACACTCATTTGAGATTTTGAAAATCTGCACATCATTTGTTACTCATCTCATTTTAACAGTGAAAAAAACCTGAAGCCTAGAGAAATTAAGGGGTTACAAGTCCAGGAGTACATCTTAAGAAAGCAACTGTTAAAATAAAATTACTTGCAACCCTTGGGTTTCCAGTCCCATCTCTTAACAAACCAGGTCAATCTTCCCCTCAGGCAAAAGAAAACATATAGTAACAAACAATTTGTTCATATCAGTGCTTCTTATCAAGGTAAAAAATGCCTCATAACTGGGCATTCCTTGGAGCCTTTTTTCTTAAAGGAACTACCTAACACAAGATCATGCATTTCTTTAAAAAAACAAAATGAAACAAAACAGCTAGAATTCAGAATCCTGGAGCCGCTGAGGTTGACAATCCCAGTTTTATACTTTGGTAATGCCAGTGACCCTGGCATTTTAGGTTAGGGGCAAAGAACTTCAAAGGCTTATTAAGACTCCTGAGAATGTTCTGGAAAACCAGTTTTAGAGTCTTCATGGAACTCAAATCTCAGCACCACAGTTAAGTGACTGAGGCAAAAGAACGTAAGTTTAAAGAACTTTAACCAAGAACAGATGTTTCCTTTCACACCACACTGCTTTAACATCCAGTATTTGTGATTTTTTTCCCCCAACCATTCCCTGATTTACATAGGCCTTCAAAACATTAATGAAAGGCACTTTAACAAAATGTTGAGATGGTGTGGTTGGACAAGTGCTATCCTAGTTTTACCTCTTGGTTAAAAAAAAAAAATCCTTTTCTATTCCCATGACTTCAGACCAACAAAAATATAACACGGTCCTAATGGCATTTGAAACCCCCATGGTAAACAGAGCAGTTAAACTAAGTACTTGGGGATGGTTTTCATTACAATGTGCTAAAGAAATGAATGTTTTATTGTTCCTTTGTAAATACCCTGGAGAACCTTGGGACGGTTCTTCTGGAAGATGGAAATGATTTAAGAGAGTTTCAGATCTCACGAAGACATGTGATCTCTGTGAGTAACAAATAGGATTTATTTTGAAGGGGGAGGAATGGAGCTTTGCATTTACAACAGTTGAGAATTACACTTAAAGATTATTTTCAATGTCCAATGACCCTTATATTCAATATTCAATTCCACTTCTTGCCTTCCTTTTTATTTTTTATGTATTCCATATTTGCCCTAGCATGGTCTCAAAGTTCTCTCCTAGTAGAATGAAAACAGCATGTCTGAATTCATGTATGTGGCAGATTGTGCGTTCTATGCCACAACAGTATTTCTCATTCCAAACTATCTGCTGGAACCTTGCCCCTCCCCCATCAAGAAGTAGAGTCTATGCCCCTCTACTTGAACCCATATGGTTTTGACCAATGAGTGAGGTGAAAAGGGTGCTATGTGACTTTTGAGGCTTGGTCGTAAAAATTCCGTGAATGTCCACCTTGTTCTCTTGGGATGTTTGGTCTTAGGACCCAGCCATCCTGTTTTGAGGAGTCCAAGTCCAAGAGTCCAAGAGTCTGTGGAGAGGCCTGTAGCCAGCAACAACTTGTCAGCCATGTGAGTGGCCTTCTCGAAAGTGGACCCCCAGCCACTGCCAAGCCGCCCGGTTGACATCGCATGGGACAAAGATTAGCCACCCCTGCCAAATCCTGCCCAAGTTGTAGATTTATGAGCAAAATAAAAGACTTGTTTTATATCTCTACGTTTGGGGGTAGTTCATTACAACACAGCAATTTACAACCTCTTAAAATACAGCAATCCTCACCAACTCATACCCATGGGAAGACACCAGACCATAGTAATGTCTTAAAGTAAAATCTCCATCCTTCATGAAGGATGCAGTTGGCAGCACTCTCAATATGCAGAAATGTAAACAAGGATAACACGAATACTTCCAAGGAGTGGGCCTCAAGGGATATGCTTTAGTCGAGAGGTAAGAACAGTTTGTAATTAGCTTCTCAGTTTGTGACGATGATGCCTCGGAACTGCTACCACTAGGCAGGTACTCTGAGGTAAGCATCGCCCCTGCAGCGTGCCTTACATTATTAATCGGCTGAGCAAACCTACAGACACAAGCTCAGTTCTTGTTTATCACAAGTTACAAATGTGCAGAATGTGAATTAATGATGATGTTTTACCATTCAAGAGCGACACAGACTAATGCCCACATTCCCGGGCACCATCAGAGTCGGAAGGGGTTGTAGAGACCTCTGTGCTTGAGGCGTAGGAAAAAAATCCATCTGTGTTATTCTTAAGGTGCCATAAAGAGAATCTTCCATTGCCCTCTGGGGAGTGTCTCAGAAGGGAGTCAGAGTAGCAGCTACATCTCTCATTCAAAACGGGAAGTCATTGAAATCAAAGTTTCTACACCAACTGAATGATAAAGAGTTCCAACAAAAACTAACTTTACTTCTACCAGGAATATATTTAAACATTTTCTTTTAAAGTTTCTTCCATGTTTTCAGGTATTTTCTTTTGATTTCTACTCCTTGTACCCTCCATATCCCAACCTTCTCCTCTGTGAAGAAGCTTTCTTTACAAAAGCTTCTTTGACTGCCTTCTGCTCAATAATATCCTTATCACTCCACCAGTAACATCCTTACTGCCTCCACCAATAACCCTACTTAAAGAAACTGTGGGGGGGGGGGGGCTCCTGGGTGGCTCAGTTGGTTGGGTGTCTGACTCTTGGTTTCTACTCAGGTCATGATTTCACGGTTTGTGGGTTCCAGCCCTGCATTGGGCTCTGTGCTGACAGCTCAGAGCTTGCTTGGGATTCTTTCTCTCTGCCCCTCCCCTGCTCACACACTCCTTCTCTTTCTCTCTCTCTCTCTCTCTCAAAATAAATAGATAAAAACTTTAAACAAAGAAAGAAACTGTGGTATATGTATACAATGAAACACTACTCGACCATTGAAAAGAAGGAAATCCTACCATTTGCAATAACATGGATGGACCTTGAGGGCATTGCGCTAAGTGAAATAAGTCAGATAAAAGAAGACAAATACTGTATGATATAACTTATATGTGAAATCTAAAAAAGTTAAACACACAGCAACAGTAGAATGATGGTTACCAGGGGTTCAGGGTGAGTAAGGGAAATGGGGAGGTGGTGGCCAAAGGGTACAAATGTACAGTTATAAGCTCAATACATTCTGGAAATGTAATCACACCATGGTGACTATAGTTAACAAAACTGTACATATTGTATAATTGAAATTTGCTAAGAGAAAAGATGTTAATATTCTCATCACAAAAAAGAGTTTCAGATCTCATGAAGTGATGTGTTAAATAACCTTAATGTGGTAACCATTTCACAATATGTAGGTATTTCAAATCATCATGTTGTACACCTTAAATTAACAAAGTATTGTCACTTATATCTCAATAAAACTGGAAAAATAATAATATCCCTACTACCCCACTACCCCCACCAATACACCAGCTCTATCACTCCCACCAATAAGAGTGCTAAACAATAACATCCCTAATACCCCATCAAATTACCTACCCATCATCCCCAGCTACCTTTTCTTTTTTTTAAGCTTATTTATTTATTTTGAGAGAGCGAGAGAGAGCATACACATGAGGGTCAGCAAGAAGGACAGATAGAGAATCAATCCCAAGCAGCCTCTGTGCCATCAGTGCAGAGACTGATATGGGGCTGGATCCCACAATGTGTGAGATCATGACCTGAGCTGAAATCAAGAGTCAGACCTCAACCGACTAAGCCACCCAGACGCCCCCACCAACTACTTTTTCAATACCTAAGAATACTACTGTAAGGCTAACAGAATGAAAATACAGATTGGGAAGTAACTAATTAGATGGGAAACTTTGGTTCTATCTATTTTCACTTATTGCGTAGACTAGATGTGTAATAACTGGTTATGAAAGTACTTTGGCCTTTTGTCCAAATATACATATCTTGTGTTACTTTTATAGATTACAGCACCACCCACAGAGTGATAATCTCTCTTGTTCTTTAGTCCTGTAAACACTTAAGTCAGAAGTGATCCAATAAGTGAATCATTTGAAGTTTGGATTTTCCTCACAACATATTTTCTTCACTGGAATCTTAGAAGGCAACTTTTATTTCTAACCTCATAAAAAGAAAAAAGAACGTACAAAAATAATAGCCCTGATTTAAATTCCAATCACAGTTATTAGTGAAGGGGGCAAGACGAAAATAGTTATCACTCAACAAACATCGATTTACTGGATGAAGAGCACAGGGAATACTAAAATGAGCCCAGCAGAATTTACAAAATGAGGATGTGTGGTGCTAAAATCCAGCATGTCACCATCATAAACCTGAATTAGTCAAACAAGCCTCTTTGATGAGGGAGAAATAATTCAAATAATTCTATGGCTTTACCATAGAATCACAGAATATTAGCGATTATCCATGTGCAAAAGCCTGATCTGACAGAGAACAAAGAATTCAAGAAAGTGATGTGCCTTGCCTAAATGACTGTCAGTTAAGCAGCAGGTTTCCTTTACTGGAATCAGGAGAAAATTCTGGAATTTTTGTGTCCAAGTGCTTCCCACCACCACCACCACCCGTCCCTCCCCACACCATGTTCCACTGCTGACTAATCCTAACGGGACTGGCTCTCTGAGTGGAAATTCTCCCCAAAGGCAGAAAGGAGAAAACCTTACATGGGTTGTGATCCTATCGTACTGGCTCTCAAAGACCCTCAGAAAACATTCCACATAATCTCAAACAATAAAAGCGAAACCTTCCAGTTTCGGGGGAAGATACAGCAATCAGCTTAACTGCTTGCCAGGATAAACCCCACTTCTCAGATGAGACATCCCACCCTCCACATGCCGTGAGGTTAGTCCAAATTCCCACGTTCATTGTCTGTGCTGGAACCCACACAAATCTGGCAGACAGGAGGTCTCACCGAGCGGGGACATTCAGCACCTCTGAACAACGCAGACGGGGAAGTTCAACCTGTGCTGTGAACCTGTCAGCTACCACATGTGTTCACTGACGGTGCATAATTAGCACTCAAAACATGTTCCATCTCATAAAGAAAGATATATATATGCACATATATATGCATGCATGCCACTTTGGAAACTTTCCTGGTGATAACAGCAATTTCCATATTTGTAAACGTGTCTGCTGAGAAGTATGAGGTAGAAATGGGTGACATATAACCTTCACAAATCACTTCCAGAAAGAGTTTACTCAACAGGTTTCAAACACCCTGAATTCTGGAAAAAGCTACTGCAAGTTACAGGAAAAAGAAAATGTATGAACGTCTGTCTACTTTATCTTCATCACATTACCTCTGAAAGTATCTGTCTACACAACTCTGAATTTCTGTTCAAGCCTCAGAAATCCATGGGCTTTCACTTTTTCATTCCGTAAATATTCACTGAGCATCTGCTATCTGACTTACACTCTTCTAGGCATGGAAACAAGAGACAAGAAACAATGAACAGAATAACTAAGTAACAATAAGTAAAATATCTCTAGGAAGCAAAAAGAGCTACAAATGAGAGAAATAGAGAAGCGTGAGGGGAATCACTTTTAAAAAGAGTGTAAAAAATCACTCTTTTACAAATGGTGGGCAGGGTGGTTGGGCTCACTGAGAAGGTGAACTTGAGCAGAGATCTGAAGGAAGTGAAGAAGTTAGCCAAGCGGATATCTAGGGGGAGGAAGGGCCATACAAATGATCTCCCCTGCTGAGAGTTAAACCAGTATGCAATAACCAGTATGCAATAACATGATGATCCCCCTCCAAAGGAGGCTGGAAGGGGAAATACACAGCCCCACACATAATCACATGCCGTATCTCCTGGACACATCCGGGGTTTTATGCCCGCAAATGTTATTTCTCAGGAAAGAGGGAATTACTTCACACGCTGACATAATTTTACAGAGTCTCTCACAATCCAAGGACTCTCTGCCACTTTGTTTTGAACAACAAAGCACTTATGAGGGTTTATTAATTAAAACACATTGATCTAAGCTGGTTTGGGACCTTTATTAAAGTCATCTGATGGACTTAATTTTTTAAGAGGAGGGAAACACATTTAACAACAATTTAAAATAATTCCTATGGAGTGAAATAAAATTTTGGGTGCTGCAGTAAGCATGCTTCTTAAAGAGTGCATTTAAAAAAGCAATATAAATATTCTATACACAAATGAAAATAAACAAACTACCAGGACACTGATGGAGCTCATGGGGGGGGGTCAGTGTTGAGCAAAAAATGCCATTTATGAGAGATTCTACTTGTATAAAGTTCAAAACCAGGTGAAGCTAACTTTTGGTGTTAGAAATTAGAGGCTATCTTTGGGGAGGAAGTGGGGGGAGGTGAGGGGAACGGCCACAAGGAGGGCTTTGGGCTGTTCTATTTCTCGACTTTGGGTGCTGGTTACCCAGGTGCATTCATTTTGTGCATACTCACCGACACTTATGATTTATGTTCTCTCCTGTATTTATGCTATCTGTAATAAAAAGAGACTTTTTAAAAAGGGCAATGCAGAGTAAGGGGGTGCTACCAAGATTTCTCCCGCACATCTGAGCAGGATAAGAAAACACAACTATCCTTGTGTTAGATGAATGAGTATTTTTGACTGAGGATAGAGTTTCTAGTGATAGCATCGTTCATGAATTTTTAAAGTGCTGAATTCCAAACAATTTGGATGAAAGTACATACGATGAGCTGAAACCTTACTTTAGATGCCCCAAAAAGTCACTCTGGTGATGATAAAGACACTGAAGGCAAAGATGCCTGAAAAGCGTAGGAATAAAATTGTTTCATGAAGTGTAAACACGGGGAAAAAAGTATTATTCCCAAGCTTATATATTTCATCTATTTTTAAAAATGCAGGTACAACTAAATTAATACTTCATTTTATAAATAGAAATTTAACTTTTCAAATATATTCCTAAAAGGCTGTAAACTGGGCTCCAAACTGTGTTCTAGATCTTTCCACAAGGAAAATTTTCTTCAGTTATACAATATATGCTATCAACTGATACTGCTCCTTGCTCCTTGTGGCTGACAAGACTCATAACCACATTTTTTTGTGTCAACTAAAAACACATTAATCAACTAGAAAACACGGAGAGCCAAAACTGTTTAAGTATAAATGAACCCTACAGAACCATGCTGTTCACGACAGTAGCCACTGGCCACTGTGGCTATCGAGCACTTATAACGTGGTTAGTGAACTAAGTAGCTAATTTTTTTATTTTATTGAATTTTAATGAACTTCAATTTATTATTTTTTTTTTTAACTTTCATTTATTTTGAGAGAAACAGCACGAGCAGGGGAGGGGCAGAGAGAGAGGGAGAGAGCAGGCTCTGCACTGTCAGTGGCGATCTGGATGCAGGGCTCGAACTCACCAACCAGTGAGATCATGACCTGAGCCAAAATCAAGAGTCAGACACCTAAGTAACTGAGCCACCCAGGTGTCCCAATTAATTTCAATTTTTTTTTTAAATTTTATTTTTAATGTTTACTTATTTTTGAGAGAGAGAGATAGAATGTGAGCAGGGGAGGGGTAGAGAGAGAGGGAGACACAGAATCTGAAACAGGCTCCAGGCTCCGAGCCGTCGGCACAAAGCCCAACACAGGGCTCGAACTCACGAGCCGCAAGATCATGCCCTGAGTCGGACGCTTAACTGACTGAGCTACCCAGGCACCCCAGCTTCAATTTAAATTTAAAAATTAAAGCAGTAGAAAATATTTTTTTCTGTTACACAGAACTTTATTTTGTTAAAAAATTGTTTAACGTTTATTTATTTTTAAGAGAGAGACACAGTGTGAGTGGGGGAGGGGCAGAGAGAGAGGGAAACACAGCATCCAAAGCAGGCTCCAGGCTCTGAGGTGTCAGTACAGAGCCCGGCATGGGGCTTGAACGCACAAGCTGTGAGATCATGACCTGGGCTGAAGTCGGACACTTAACTGAGCCACCCAGGTGCCCCTACAGAACTTTATTTTGTAGGACATTTCTCTTTAACTGTTAGTAAATGTGGCACCCAAACTGACATGTGATACACACATTTCAAATATTTCATTTGTAAAAATATAATATATAAATATATATATGTACATATATAATATCTCATTACAAATTGAAAACAGAGTATTCTGGATATATTAGGCTAAATAAAACATATTATTAAAATTAATTTCACCCTTGTTTTTACTTTTTTTTAACATGGCTACCAGAAAACTTTAAATTACATGGGTGGCTGACACTGTATTTCCATAGCACTGCTAAGGGATAAAATGCCAGTTTTGATTAGTGACTATAGGGGAGAGATAAAAGAATGAGAAATCAAAGCTGGAAAAACCAATATATTTGAAGATCTGATTAACAACTATGGCAGAGTGCAGGGTGGGAGTGGGGGAAGAAAGCAGAAAAGGAGAAACATGCCCAGGAAACCAGTCCTTTTAAAGGACCATGGTCAGATAAGCCGGGACTGACCCAGACAGAGCAAACACTATCTATGAATTCCACAGCTGTCAACAAATCCAATGACCTAGTTTTTGCTGACTACGTGTTAGAAGATTGCTATGTCTGTTATTAAAAAAGCAAGAGGAATGACAGAGGCGCTGAGCACGTCTTTCTGGAGTGACAAAAGAGAGGAGGGAGTTTTAAATTGCCCTGGTCCAGATTTCCCCTTCTTTAGAGGTTTGGTGAGGATTAGGAGACACAGTTGCTATACCAAGTGTCTGGGCTTACACACTTATTTTAGGAGAACCAAAAAAGTGCAATAAAGTCCTTCACTCCTGCGAGCAAGGGCCATTGTGTGCAATGTTAGGAGACAATCAGTGTTAGGAACCCACTGTATAAAGAGAGGAGACTCACCCCGCTGTTGCTAACAATCTGTGATTGTCAACGGTGGTATAGAAATAGGAATTTGGGAAAGACAAGAAGCAAGGGGAAAGTTCTTAAATTATAGCCGAGAAATGCCGAGGTAAAGTAAGTAAAGAAGTTTCTTACCACAGACCTTTTCAGAACCTTGACTCCTTTAAGGAGCATCATGACCCTCCAACAGGATTACAACATGCATGTTTCTTAAACACATTGGGCTACAGAACCTCTTCTGCTGAGGAGTCTCGCAGGAAGAGCACATATCAAGAAACGCTGGCTTAGAAGAAACTCCAGATCTTCGGGGCTTTTTGGCTTCACCTTCAGCCCCAAAGGAACATTACTGTCTGCTATAAGCACGGTTCGCAGGCCATGGGAACTAGAACACGGTGGTCATTCGGATCATCCGTCACCAGGCTCCTTGTGAGGCCTACTTCAATACTGTGAGAGCAAAGTACATCTCAGGTGTTCCGTGGCCACTACTATGTCTTAGAGAGGCGCACATCTTCCTCACCTTCAGGAGCTCCCAGGCTCACCTGCAGCCAACCAAACATCTGGCCTCAGGCAAAGTTATGTGTGCCCGGCATCATCAACCTCCTACCAACAAGTGGGGATGGAAGAGATATTAGCCTCCCAAGGTGACAAATGCGAGCCAGGAGGGTAGGAAGGTATCGTGAAAAGTGTTAACGCCCAGGCTGAATGTCTCCCTAGAACAAAACAGGGAGATATCAGGTATATATCTGGTGGCATATATCTGCCACCTCTCTCGGTATACCTTCTGTTTTCCTTCCAGTCTTGTCTGCTCCACTAGCACCTAGAATATTTTCTGATTCCTTGGATTTGGGCAATTTCTCTGCAGAGACCACAAAGGAATGCAAGTCTGAGGGCCACAGGCTGCCCACAGAGCCTACAACAGGCGACTTTCTGTTCTATGCACATCTAAATACCATTTTTAGGAATCCCAAGTTAATTTTGTTTCTGATTTAACTACAAGTTTGCTTATTGTTATTATTTCATGTGATATGTGCTGCAAAAGCTAAAAATTACATAGAATTGCAAGTTCTAATCCCCTAGTCAGGTATTAAAATTCGGTTGCTTAATAAAAATTACATTAAGGAGAACAATGAAGATGATTCAGCAAGCCCAAGGAAAGAAAGAACATCTTAAATTTAAAAGTGGAAAAACAAAAGACCACAAGACCAGAAATCTCAGAACCATCCTAGGAATAATACAGGAACAACATGAGTTCTATGGAATAAATGGCAGTGGTTTTTAATTATAACCCAAAGACATTTTGGAACAGGCTTCGTAAATTATGTGCTGGAAGGGGTGAGGCCACCAAAAGAGCTTCCACAGAGGCTACCAATGGCCTCATGACTACATCACCAATGACATTATCAGTGGTTATTTCTGATTTTTAGTCTTAGGGTCGCTGACAGAGTTGACAACCCCTCCTTGCTTAGATACCCTCGACCTCCATCGCCCAATGTTTGAATTTCCCAGGCCCTCTTAGCCACTTCCTTTCTGCCTCTTTTCTTTGCATGGCAATCAGTGCTGGAATTCCCCGGGGCTCAGCTCCCTTCCTTCATCAGTGATTTCATCCATGACCACAGTTTCAATTATCATTTTCCAGCTGGTGTCTCCAGCCCAGATGGCTGCCTTGAGCTCTTGTACCATGGAAACAATGTCCTGGCCCACTGTCTCCCTTATCTCAGCAAAGGACCCCATTCATCCAGTTGCATAGCCAAACCAGCTCGATCCTCTCCGTCTCTGCCACACCCTGTTACTCACTCTGGTGAGCTCTTAGGCTCCATAGTTCTTCTTTTTTCCTTTTAAATGTTTATTTATTTTGAGAGAGCGCGAGCGCACACACACAGACAAGGGGGGAGGGGCAGAGAGAGGGAGAAAATCCCAAGCATGCTGCACACTATCAGCACAGAGCCCGAAACAAGGCTCAATCTCACTAACCGAACCATGAGATCATGACCTGAACCAAAATCAAAAGTTGGACGCTTAACCACCTGAGCCACCCAGGCCCCCCAGCTCCATAGTTCTTAATTCAAACCACTTCTCTACATCTCCACTATGATGATACTCTGACTGTAAGCTTAGCTACAATCTCTGTCTATAAAGAGATACTCCAACAGTGTCCTAACTGCACTGACTCCTTCCCCCAATCCAATCTCTACATCTCTTCCCAACGTGCACATTTGGTATCATTCTTTAGCTCCTCCTTAAAACCCTCCAATAGTTTTCCATTGCATTTGGGATAAGATCCAAATCCTGAGCCTACGTGTGAGTCCTAGCCACCCCCAGAACTCATCCTCCATTCTCTGCCGCCAAATCACAATGGTCTCCTTCTTGTTCCTTGTACCAAACATGCTCCCTCCCACCTCATAGCCTGTGTCCAAGCCATTCCAATAACCACTAGCCCTGACTCTCCCTCACCTGATTACCCATTAGATCGAAGTGTAAACCCCACTTCTTAATGGACCATTCCCTCCTTCTTCCACTGCCAGCCTGGGTCAGGGCCGCTCACAGTGTTCTGCTCTGGAACGCATACCCATTTTGTCACTCTACTTCCATTATGTGACTATCTGCTCCATGTCTGTGTCCTCAGCTACACTGTAAGCTTCATACGACCAGGGGCATTACCTGTACTGGCTCACTAAGGTATCCCGGGACACTAGCACATAGGGGTCCTCAAAGATCTGTTCAAAGAAACATGAATGGATCTTGGCCCACACTACTAGATCTTGGATTCATGCAGAGAGACAATGAACCACAACAATCTGTCTTGTTTCTTGGGGAGTGATCAAGACAAACATATGATCCCTTCCCTCCCCTCAGGCTAAGATTAACTTCAACTGTGTCCCCTGGACAGAACAGGAAGGTCGCAGGCCAATGAAAATAGCAGGGGGACAGAAGATCAAGAGAGGCTGGGGTAGGAGAGGAACTTTATAAGAAAACAGAGGCCTCCAGGCAGGAGGGCCTACATTTTTCTCTCCACTCTGAGCATCGAAGCCTATAAGTGGCTTCCTACCTCCTCTCCAAGCCTGAGGAATGGGCATCCAGTCCCCTGTATGCAGCCGATGTCCACTCTGTGGGCTCACCCCACCTGGACCTGCCTCTACCTTTAACTCACCTCTGACTTTCTTTAGTTTTCTCCTCTCCACTGGTAGCTTTTAACTCCTACTGAGAGCAACCAAAACTTCCTCCACCTGTACCCTGTCTTAGCCACCACTCTCTCTCTCTTTCCAAACTTATTTACTCTTAAACCCATGGAGGGAGGCCTCTGCCTGCTCCACTCTTGAAAACCTGCTCTTACAGGATTTACCAGTAGCCTCCAGTGGCCAAACCCAGTGGGCCACCCACTCAGTGGGTTCTAACTCAACCTCTTTTCTGCTCTTATGATATTCTCTTCCCTCAGATTCTGTAACATCATGTTCTTCCTTTTCTCCTCTTGCTTCATGGAACTTCTTTCTTTTGTTTTCCTTTTCTGGGTCCTTTCCAGAGCTCCAGCCATGGTATTCTCGTCTCTTCCCTCCACAAGCACAAGTGAGTTCTCAGGTCATGATTCTATCCTGTCCCATGGCGTTGCCACCTCAAACAGTGGCTACTCAAAGTGTGGTTGGTCCTCAGCACACTGCTGGTCCATCAACTTTTTGTTAACAGTCCATGACAAGATAGGTACATAAAACAAGGGCAGGCATGTAGACACTTTTCTAGCCATTTGACATTGCCGCCATGTTTTTACCGTATTTTACCTAAGTATCACTTCTTAATGGACTGGAAAAAAACTAAAACCAAACAACAAAAAACTGGTCCTTCAGCACAGAAAATTTGAGAAACACTGATCTAGATCTTACAGTTTTAAACTGATCGATTGGCTTACATTGAAAAACCAAGAGATGTCACAATAAGAAAATAAAAACATTGTCGGCTTCTCTAAATGAGACAAAACCAACTAGCCAACCAAAATACAACAGAAGATATTGTGGTACTGGGTTCGTATTTCCACCAGGCAACAATGAGTTGATGCTAAGTGGCGGCTGCCCCCTTGAGATGGGCATGTGCCATCCAGATGACCACCTGAACTTCCTTCTCACTGTCATTACCTGCCTGGCCCCTCTGGGCCTCTGAGTCTGCCCCTCAGATAACTACAGCTCCATTCCTAGCTTCCTCCTGCGTTCCAGCCCAACAATCACAACTGTCTTCTGGAATGTTCCCTTGAGTGTCCCACCAAGTCCCAACATGCCCATCCCCAATCTCATTACCTCTCTGGCCCCAAATAGTTCCTCATGCCATGTGTTCTCCGTCCTCACAAGGGACCCTACCTCACACTTCAGTCACTGGAGTGTCATTTCAGACTTCTCTCTCCCCTTCTACGACACAATCTTAACGATTTTTCCTCTGCATTCGTCTTTTAATTTGTTCATTCCCGTGACAAATGTTTATTACGTTCTGGAGACAATAGCAAACGGGACGCCCTCATTCTCCAGCAAGGCCTCGCTTCCACCACCAGCCTCTTCCCTGCCCACCCCCAGCAATCTGTCTTCCACTCTGAGGGCATATGCTCATTCACACACCATTTTGCCTCCACTCCTCCCCAGCGCCCACCAGATCCACCTTTTTGAAATGTCACAATTCACTTGGCTTGGGGGTAGGTGGGGGTGTAGGTAAGGGAAGCCTTTTAACATATTTCTTCTTTCATTCTGAATCCGCATCTTGCACGAATTAAAATTAAACTCTCTGCACCGCACTTGTAGAAATGAGGCCCTAATACTCAGCAATCAGACAGAAAGCAAATGATGAGTCATTTATATACTATGGCCAAGTTTCATAATCCTGGGAATTTGGGATATTCTGTTTCATTAAAAGGAGACATTTCTATTTTAAAGATCTGTTGGGTTCTTCTCTTTAGGTCAAGATGTTAAGAAGCACCATTTGGTTTTTAATTTTTTTTAATGTTTATTTTATTTTTGAGAGAGAGAGACAGAGCGTGAGCAGGGGAGGGGTGGAGAGAAAGGAAGACAGAATCTGAAGCAGACTCTAGGCTCTGAGCTGTCAGTACAGAGCCTGATGCGGGGCTCGAACTCACAAACCTTGAGATCATGACCTGAGCCAAAGTCAGATGCTTAACTAACTGAGTTACCCAGGTGCCCCGCACCATTTGGTTTTTGAAAGGGCAACACATCTAGCTTAATCTAAGCCACTGAGTTTCTGACCATGAGCTGTTCCCCACAGGACAAGGCAGGGGTCTGCCTCGCCTCCCCTCCACTGCTACATTCTAAGGTCTCTGTGGTCCAGTGGAAGACAAACGTAGGTCCGAGTAGCTCGTGCAGGTCAGTGCTCACCCTTCCATCATAAAAGGGAGTGAATCTATGGGGCAGAGCCCAGAGTTGAGTACCTGAGGGCAAAGGCCCTGAAGTCTCTCACCTGGAGAGTGGCAGGGAGTGTGGCTTTCTCAGATGGGCAGCGAGGCCTAGAGACCCAACCTCCACAGAGGGGAGGCATTCAAGAGGTTCTAAAATCTATCTGTATGTACCAGACAAAGCTCCACCTGTCTGCCTCCCATGCCATCTCTCCTCCAGCTGGGACAGCCCCCTCTCCGTTCCTGAGGATGACACAGAATAGGCAGCATGGCCAAATGGTTAGGAATGCACCCTTTGGGTCAGATGGGTTGGGTTCAAATCTCAGTCCCGCCTTTCACAGTTTTAACTCTGGGCAAACTGCACAGCGTCTCTGTGCCTCAGTTTCTCCACCTATAAAACAGGAATGAGCCTCCAGAGGGGGTGAGATAAGGGTTAAGAGTATAGTGTGTGTAAAGCCTATTAGCACAGGGTCTGCCTGGCACACACAGGGATTCCCTCTGTGGAGTGAAATCCCATTTAAAATTCAAATAAACCTACAGGTACATAAATATGGGCCAGCAGCATATAATATAGCCAGGGAGCCCAACCTTTTCCTTTCCTTTTCTTCTTCTTCTTCTTCTTCTTCTTCTTCTTCTTCTTCTGCTGCTGCTGCTTTTTTTGGGGGGTGGGGGATGGGGGAGGGCTTTTCTGTATTCTGTCACAGGGGCTCCAGGCCATTCCTGCATCTTTGTAGTAAACCCCCCTGATTTACCGCACCTGAGCTGGCTTGAGGAAGGCTCTGTTTTCACACAAGCAAAAGAATCCTGCCCAGAATAGCCTTCCTCTTCCCTTTGTTCATCCCAAATCCCAGCTAAACAGAACTTGACTCTCAGCCTTGAACTTTCTTTCCATGCTCCTCTCTTTACCAAAAACAGCGCCATCCACCTCACCCCTCCATCCAGCCCTCACTTTCCGGGGCCCTCATTCTATACCACACCTCTCCAAAACCTTCCCCACTTGGCCGAGGAAACTTCCTGCTCCACCCAAATCCCACCGCCTCCTGCTGGGGCCGCTCCTGTAGAAAGACCTGCCCAGGCTGCATCCATGAACAGTCCCAGCCCCTGGGCAAAGTCCTCATCTTCTCGGAGCTGTTTCCTCGTGTCTAGAAGGGAGACACCGCTGCCGGTGTGGCCTCTTGCCCAAAATTAACCGTGAAGCACAACCCAGAATGACTCTGAAAACTTCAAAGCGTTTTCCAAACATAGGAGCTCTTTCCCAAGAAGCTCCAAAGAATGTAAAGGAATGTGAAGATGAACATGTAAGCCCTTTGTCTGACATCATTCTGTCTCCTTTACAATCCTTTGGGAACTCTGAAGAACAGGAAATTCCAAGGGGCCCCACAAACCAGCCACACAAGACAGGCTCTGGAGGTACCTGGCGGCGGGACCTTTGTTTCAAGGCAGCAGAGGCAGCATCTCTGTTCTCAGACAGCCCTGAGACTCTTTGTCCCTGAAGCATTCGGTTCTAGGACTTGGAACACACAGTCTCTCCAAGTCTGATCATAAATCTGCCTTTTAAATGTTCTGTGGTCCATAATAAATAATTTACATAAAGGGCCGGTTGGATGGAGCACAGCAGGATACAAGAGGGGAAAAACAAAATGCAGTAGCCCAGATTTAATTTGAACAGCCAAAGTGCTCAGAGAAATCATTAGACCACACTGAAAGGAACAGAGTCGTCTTTACAGAATTCCCCCTCACCCTCTGCCGAAAATCATGATGGAGAGGGGCTGTGAATTATGGCACCTTCAGCTTAATTTTACATGACACAGATACAGATGATTTTATTTTTCCCATTTGTGAGAAATAATGAAATCTCCTTTCCCTCCTTCCATCCATGTTCTCTATCCAAAAGTTCTGCTAATTTAAAACATTCAGTGGAAAAATAATACTGGGCCATTGTTCTTAAGAAAAAAAAATTTAATCACTTTGAATTTAATTCTAATAGGCAGAGAATATGAGCTTATCCTGTATGATGGTACAATGACAAAATGAGTTAATTACCATCTCATCGTAAGACGGATCTGCTTGTCACAGGAACAGGAGCCATTATTTCACACAAAATAATGACCCAGATAAAAAGTAATGACTGTAAGCTGTAGCCGCCAGTGACACAGCTTCATCTTGGCCTAAGTGAATGGCAATTAACAAGTGTCACCACTCTCTATATATACAAATAGGGACCAGGCTATTCATTAAATATTTACTGAAAAGACACAAATGGTTTTTAGTGTATTTCTTCCCAGGAAGCTCCCATGGTCTTCTACCTGCGCGATGACAGAAAAATTTACACATGTGTAAAATTCTGCCATCAGCTGGAAAAGCTGTTGATCCTACAGAGGGGTATTCAGTTCCCCTCTGCTCTTCACACACAGAAGTGGTGTTTTCTCCAGACATCTTGTCCGACAACAGAAAAAAGGAACAGAGGGAAGGAGGCCCAGACCCATTGTTTTGTCCCTCTTCTCCCGGGTGTCACAGCCATTGGCCTAGAAACTACAGCCACAGCCAGCACCAATGACCAGAAATGCTGGATCCTTCCAGGTCCAGCTCTCGGCTACACTGGACGGCGAGGGACAAATGGCAGGATCTCAACACCCCTGGGTTGTTGGCAGAAACTGCACCTCCATCTGCTGACCATGACCATAAACCACCTCTCTAGAGACGAGCAGAGGTGAGAGATTCTGGGATACACATGAGGAATCTTAGTACTACCCTAGTGTGCAAGTTATCTAGTCTGTCTGGACCCAATGCTTTTTGTTTGAAAACCAGGGGTATGGCAGGAGCAGGATGGCATGGTGGGCTTTTTAAAGTATATAATATTCAAAATGTTAAAAACATAATTCTTATATTAACATAGAATAAGCAGGTGTCAATGATTTACTATGAAACGAACCATCAGATACTGATACGCATGCATGCATGTACACACACACACACACACACACACACAGATAGACAGATGTCTACCTACACTCCAAACACTACACACACCAGTATCTGAGAGCCCACTAATCAGGCTGCTGTCTCCTTAAGACCTGATATTGGCACAATGTAACAGTCATGCAATGATTTGGCTTGGTTAAGACAAAAGTCCCAAATCATATGTTTTTTCATTATTTAAAAAAAAATTTTTAATGTTTATTTTTGAGAGAGAGAGAGAGAGAGAGACAGGGTGCAAGCGGGGGAGGGACAGAGAGAGAGGGAGACAGAATCCAAAGCAGGCTCCAGGCTCTGAGCTGTCAGCACACAGCCCGATGCAGGGCTTGAACTCACGGATCATGAGATCATGACCTTGGCAGAAGTCAGATGTTTAACTGACTGAGCCACTCAGGCACCCCCCCAAATCATATGTTTTTAAAAGAGCAAATGTGAAAGTATGGACAGAGACTCACGTCCTCATCTTACCCAATTACCTACAAACATTCCAAGTATCTGAGTCTTGATTACAAGCCTATTTCTAAAACAGTTTTTCCCCAGTACTCAGATCATGGGGTAAGTTCCATCTCTAGCGTGTCCCTACTCAAGTTTATTAGAACATTTTGTCTGCATCGATCCAGGAAAGAGGGCCCTATGTGTACAGACATCTACATAAGTTACACAAAAACTCATGTTGTCAGGCTTATGCACATGCAAACAAAAATTGCCTTTCTCCCCATTTCTTTCTTTTTTTTTTTTCCCTGAGAGAGAGAGAGAGAGAGAGAGTGCAAACAGGGGAGGGGCAGAGAGAGAAGGGGGAGAGACAATCCCAAGCAGGCTCTGTGTTCTGTGCTGAGCCCTATGTGGGGCTCAATCCCACAAACTGTAAGATCATGACCTGAGCTGTAATCAAGAGTTGGTGGCTTAACCGACAGTGTCACCAGGCACCTCATCCCTCCATTTCTTAAGTAATGACCTGAATTCCATCAGAGAAGAGTCTGCATCATTCTAGTAAAATTATCAGAAATTTTGATCTACGAGGTCATCTGACTCCCAGTCTCCAGGTCTTGGCCACCACACATGAGGGGTTATTCCTAAGGCCTCATTGAGCCTGAACACGCAATCAATGTTGAAGGGAGGGAGGCAGGAAGGAAACAACAGCAAAAGGGTCACTGGGTGTTTAAAGGGACAATCTGATTATTTCACTCTTGCAAAAATCCTCTGAGCAGCCTCCATTGCGTTTACAGCAGAGTCCTGGCCCTGCTCTCACCCCTGGCACTCTTTTTCTTCCCCAAAGCTCCTCTGATCTCTTCACTCCCCTCACTTGCTCCTGCACCAGGCCCTCACACACGCTGCTCGCTCTGTTTGGAAGAGTCCCCGACCTTCCCCGTGCAGCCCCATCACCAGGTAACTCCTCATCCTCTCTGTCTTAGCGTGAGATACCCCCCCACTGATACCCACCCCGCACGGTGTCTGCTGCTTTCCTGCTGGTAACGCTCATCACTCTTCTCCGGGGTCCACCTTCCAGGTGTGAGGACCTGAGGGCCTGAGAGCGGGGACCACGGCTGTTCTCCGTGTCCCAGCACCAAGCAGGCATGCGGTATTTCTGGCCCAAAGTTGACGGCCAACACTATTTATTAATGAATTCATTAGCTGACAGATGAGGTCCCAAACAAGCCATAATCACCTCTCCAGGATGGGGAATTGTCAGTTGTTGTGGGAGACTGGGCGAGAGAGAACAAGGTAAGCACTAAGGAGTGAACTTAGCCCCAGTCCGGGCAAGGACATTCCTTCTGCAGTGAATGTCCTACTGAAACTCAAGTGAACCCTGCAATTAGGCAAGGAACCTCGTATGGCATGAAGAGAAATTCAAAACCAGACACATTTCTGGGCAGAGAAGGACTCCCCTGCAAATAGGCAATTTTCCCTTGTGTAACTGCATATGCCAGTGGTCACGGGGCTCTGGGCTGCTCCCACACTAGGAAAGAAAGGCGGCTCGTAGCAATGAGGCCCCACAGGACAAGTGGAAGGTGGGATCCAGGCTGGTGGTGGGGAGTGGCCCACCACCCTGAGGGTTTGGCAGGAGTCTCAGCAGTGGGCCCACAGGCCTGTTCGCTGTGAATGCCGCTCCAGCCTTAAAAGACAAGGTCCAAGGTCTCACCAGACTGGGAAGGGGGGAAGCCATCTTGTTTCAGAGTCATCGTCAGCCCGAGCTATGTGTGTGTGGGGGGGGGGGCGCGGGGGGTAGGGGGTGCTGCACCCCTGTGGGGCCGCCCGAAGGCCCAGGTGTGAGGAGGCACTGGCTGCTACCCTGGCCTGTGCGGTGTGGCGGAACTGCCCTTGGCCAGCCCCCGGCCGGCTCGCGCTGCACAACTGTTCAACTGTCTCCTGACCACAGGGCTCACCTTCTTAATGAACTCCGGGATGAGCTTTTGGCCCGTCAGGTGGTCTAAGGAGGAACAGCAATCTAATTCCAAGATGTAGCGTTCGTTGTGGAGATCATTTTTCTGAGATCTGAAGAGAGGGGGAAAAAACAACCAAAGGTTAAGATTTTGTAATATACTTATGTATGAATCATTGGGTATTTAATAAAACCCCAAATTCTTTCCTGAAAGTAAATACCAAAAAGGCACTGCTGAAAAATAATTTATGGTAAAAACTCAAATTATACATAGATGTATAATTATACATATCATGGAAAGACCTCCAAGACATAGCATTAAGTAAAACACACCATTATAGAATTTTAGTACAATATGGTTTATGCGTCAAACACACACACACACACACACACACTCCCATAATATTTATTTCCCATGGGTTTATATCTGCCAAGGCATAGACAAAAAGGCACACCAAACCAACAACAGCATTTAATTCTGGGGGAAGGAGAGGATCTGTCTGTAGGGGAACTGGGTCTAGGGCTGGTGGCGGTAACTTAAATTGACTTTAGCTGTATCTTTAATTTTTTCCACTTTTTCTGAAGATAGTATATTCTTATAGCACTTGGAAAATTAAAATTAATTTAAAAGAACTTTTAAAAGATTCAATCCCTACAGAAGGCAATCTGGCAAAATCTACCAAAATTAAAGATGCATTAAAGAAAGAATATAAAGCAGGGCACCTGGGTGGCTCAGTTGGTTAAACACCCAACTTCGGCTCAGGTCATGATATCATGGTTCGAGCCCTGCATTGGGCTCTGTGATGACAGCTCAGAGTTTGGAGCCTGCTTCGGATTCTGTGTCTCCCTCTCTCTCTTCCCCTCCCCCACTCACGTTCTGTCTCTGTCTCAAAAATAAACATTAAAAAAATTATATCTATCTATCTATCTATCTATCTATCGAGATATATGGCAACTAAAGTCCTGGGGAAAGAGTGGATATAAAGGGTTGTTTGTGGCAAACAATTTCGGTCTTCTGGTCGGTGCAGAGGCATCCAGCATGGCCCTGTCATTTCCCCACCCAGGTGGTGTGGCCGCTTCTGTCCTTCCCACATGTAACTGTGCACATCATGTACATCATGCAACACTCAGGAGAACCAGCAGCAAGTGATACCAGAAGGAAATTCTACCACTCCACACCATGCCTTTGAAGAGCTCCTATAGGGAGCTCTTGTATGGGGGCCTGAGGAACTCCTGAAAGCCACGTGATCATCAGAAATTGAAGGTGATTCCTTGGCCCACCCAGCCAGGGATAAGGCAAGAAGAAATGGACTGCAGTTAAGTGTCAGCAGGGCGTGTCTGCTCTCTCTCCGGGTGGCTGGTCATGGGGATCAGGACTTAGGGACCAGGGCGCTGGACTCTGTCCAAGGGCTTACAGCACGCGCACAGTCACTCCCCACTGGCCGAGGGGTGAGCAGGGCTCTCCCGGCCCACTTATGAGGAGCTCTACCTAAGAGGGGCCCATGCCAGCCTCTGTGAGAGCAGGGGTGGCCAGAAAATTCTTAAAGTGGGCACTTTCATACAGAACTCTGAATACACATATATCCTACCAAATCAATGGATTCTGAATGCATATTTGCTATATTTTAAAAAATGATTTCTAAGATTCTTATATATCATGAAAAGCAATTTATGTGCTACCATTAACCATCTGGGTATGATTTACATGGAATTCAAAAGTGAAAAATTTTTAAAGAGGATTTGGTTTTTCCCAGGTGTGCAATTATCATTGGGTAACCAAAGGTCAATAGCATATCTTGATTTTATTTTTCCTTTTAACATATCCTTTCAGGCATAGGGACTGAGGCACATACTTTTGAAATGTGAAAGAATAAACTGATTCCTACTGGTCAAACTGGAATAAACTAACTCCAAAAAAGAAACCGATTCTGCGCTCCAGTCTTCCTGCTTTATAACTTCATCAGAGACTGGAATCATGTTCTCATTTCCCCCCCACTTTCTCATCCTCTATCCCCCCCCCAAACAAAAGACCTATTGAGAGGAACTAAAGCAGAATATTTCAGACTTATGAAAGAGAAGACGTGGTCATGACATCCTGTCATGCGTATCGTGGGGTCTCCAACAACAAAGACAGGCGTGGGAAGACAGTGTTCTAACATGTGAAATCCCAGCTGCTCTGTCATATGAAGACAAAGGTCAGACTGTGTGAGGTTATTTATAAACACCCACTGGAGGGGGCGCCTGGGTGACTCAGTTGGTTAAGCGGCCGACTTTGGCTCAGGTCATGATCTCATGGTTTGTGGGTTCCAGCCCCGTGTTGGGCTCTATGCTGACAGCTCAGAGCCTGAAGCCTGCTTCAGATTCTGTGTCTCCCTCTCTCTCTGCCCTTTCCCCGCTCACACTCTATCTCTCTGTCAAAAATAAAATTAAAACACACACACACACACACACACACACACACACACACTGAGATTTGAAATGAGTAGGCTGAAAAACAGGAATCATTTTAAATAAGTCGACACTGTATCCACTCAGTAAAACACTCATAAGATGAACAGAGGGAAGAGGAGTCTGTCCTTCAGCAGCTCAACAGCCCAGGTTCATAAGGAATAACCTTTAGTAGAGGACCTCATAGCTACCATCTTTGGTTCTATAACAAGAAGTACTATAAGAAGGGAGGCATCTTTGGTTCATTTCATCAGATAATTGACTCAGTTACATCTGAACTGAAAGGAGCACAAAAAATCAACAAAAATAGGCATTATTACAAATTTTCTAGATGCCACATGAAAAATCACATCCTGACCTACAGTCTTGGCAAAGCGAATCCAACATCTGCTGAGGGAATAGATGAGCAACTAATAGGTCTTCCCTGGCTTCAGGGATTACCTCCACAATTTAACCACATTAAATATGGTTGCTCTGGTGAACACACGCTAAGGTGACCCCTTCCTCCCAATCACCTCCACCTGCTGGTGTTCATGTCTTTGTAAAACCCTCCCTTTGAGTGAGGACAGGTACTGAACCTTGCTTCTAACCATCACAATATGGCAAAGAGGATGGGGTATCACTCTTGTGATTACACTATGCTATAAGATTCCATTTCAGCAGACTGGAGCTATATGTTCCTCTTGCTGGCTTTGAAAAAGTAAGCTGCCATGTTATGAAAGGGCCATATAGCAAAGAACTGTGGGCAGCCCCTGGATAACAGTTGGCAAGAAACAGGGATGTCAGTTCTATGACTGCAAGGAGATGAATTCTGCCAAGAACCTAAGGGAAGCAGTGGAAACAGATCTTTCCCCAGTTGAACCTCTGTTGAGATCACAGCCCCTGACAGCACCTATATTGCAGCTGGATGAGACCTGATGCAAAGAACCTAAATACGCTACAGAATCTGTGAGATAATGAATGCATGTTGTTCCGAGCCATCAAATTTGTGGCAATTCATTACAGAGCATAGAAAAATAATACAGATGCTGAGTAGGAAGATATTATAACTTCATGCTCAGAACAGGCCTCCCACTGGTGAGTAGGTCCAGGTCCAGGCCCAGGCCCACAAGATCTAGTCAGACAGCTGACAGCAGCCTGAGAGTGGCAACTGACAGGTGACGAGTGTTCCACATCTCTGAGGACAAGGACTACCCTGGGAGAGAGAGGCAGACACCTGCCAGAAGCGGCTGCAGGGGCCTGGGCGTGGCCCTCCAGGGGATCACATCAGGAGGGAATAGTATTCTGCAGTCAGTAAAGTTCCAAGGAAGAAGCATTAACATGAAACTCTCAGCCGAGGAGATATTTGCCCTCATAGGAGGGGGAACACCATTTATCTTTCCCCAAAGGCCATTCTGGAAAAGGAAACGAGAAACCTGGAACCAAACTTCCCCTGGACTGAGGCTTAAATGGCTTCCAGTTCTGGAAAGGACAGAGACCTGGGTTTAAACAATAAGAAAAAGGAAGAACACAGACTGCATTTTTGGAGATGTGGGATTAACTACAAACTAAAGCCTCCCTCATCTGGAAATTAACACCGCATACTCTGAAATTAAATGTGAGTACTCTGACAAGAGCACTGTTAACAACGAAATATGCTTCCCCCTCTCCCTCCATTATCCATTCCATAATTTCCTCCAGACTTACTGGTTACAGGCTACAGGTGCTAAAGCAAACTAGAGATGAGCCATTTACAATTATGGACAATTTATTTAAACTTTCTGTGTCTCAGTTTCTTTCACTGTTAAGTGGAAATATTATGAATAACTGTCTCTTAACATCATTGTAAGGATCAAATAAGACAAAAGCCTATAAAGCCCTTACTATAGGCCATGGCGGGAGGTCTGGGCTCAGCAAACATTAGCCATTGCTGATCTAGCGACTATCATCTGTAATTGTGTTAACTTTCCAAACACCCTTCACAGTTAAGAATTATTCATTCAATAAAAACTGACTGTAACTACTATGTGCCAGACATTATTCTTAAGCATATATCAATAGACAGAAGAGACAAAAATCTCTGCCCTCGTGGAGCTTACAGTCTAGTGGAGAGGGACAGGCCCAAAACAATAAGCATACATGAGCACATAAAAGAGTATGTTCAGCAGTAGTTTAGAAGAAAAAAGAAACAGCAAGATGAAGAGAATCAGGAGTATGTGGGAAAGCTGCAATGTTAATGAGGGTGGTCTGGGTGTCCTCACCGAGAAGTGACATTTAGAATAAAGATCTATGGGAAGTGAGGGAGTTGGCCATGCCGATATCTAGGGTAAGAGCCTCCAGGTAGAGGGAATAGCCAGTGTAAAGGCCCTGAGGTGAGATAACACAGAGGCCCTGTGGCTGGAGGCCAGTGAATGAAGGGCAGAGGAGGAAGAGAAAGAAGACAAGCCAGAGAGCCAATGGGGAGTGAGGTAATGTAGACCGTAGAGGCCACAGTGAAGACAGTAGTTTTTACACAGAAAGAGGGGAAGCCCTTGGAGAGTGCTGAACAGAGAAGTAACATGATCCAATTGATTGGAGGCAGCTAAGAGAGACTAACTCAGTGGCCCAGTGGGGAGATGATGGTGGCTCAACGTGGGTTGTTAGCAGTATAGCAACAGTCACAAAGGCTGGATTCTGAATATATTTTCAAGGTGGAAATTTCAGGACTTTCTTGTGGAGTGTAGAGGGAAGAAAGCAGATGAGGATGACTGAGAATTTTTGTCCCAGTAACTGGGAGACGGGAGAAATTGCTACAGCTGTCATGGGGAAGGTTGTGGGTGGCACAGGTTTGGGGGAAGGTCAATAATTCAGTTTCAGACGTTCTGAATTTGCCTTATGCAGCAGACATCTAAGTAGAGATGTCTGGTTGACAGTTTAATACATATTCCAGTCTGGATTTCAGGAGAGGGGCTGGAGATATAAATATGAGAGTCATCAGCTTTCAGATGGTATTTAAAGCACAAGACCAGCTGAGATTTCAATTAACATAGAGAAAGAATAGTCAAAGACTAAATCTTGGGACCCTCCATCATTGAAGACATTGGGAGAAAAGAGAAGAAAGCCCAAAGGAGAAGAAGGAGAAACCAGGGAGGAAGGAAGAAAACCAAGAGACTATGCTATCTGTCCTGAAAGTCAAACCAGGGAAGCATGTCAAGGAGCAAGGTATGGGCCACCCTGTCATCTGCTTCAATTAACAAACGCACAATCTTCTCTTCAATTTACCAGTAGTCTTGAAATCCCCAAAGGGAAATAGGATTTAATCCATCCTACGGAAAAAGTGCAAAGAAATCTGTTTACATTTAATATGTGATTAAAATGCGTTGATTATCAAATTAATCCATTGACTTGGGTCCTGAACAGTTTGGTCCCTTGAAAAAATAAAAACATCTTCATGCTGTTAGGTCATTTCTCAAAAACTTCCTGGGGAAAAATTAACTGAAAAAACCTTTAACCCTGTCACATCTTGAGGCCCCACTTGTATGCAGCATTGGAGAGTTGGTGGGGGGGTTATTTCCATTCCAAAGGGATTTTCTGAAAGGAAGAGGGATAAAAGGGATACTACTGGGCAGAGATGTGATGCCCTAAAAGCCAAGAATACATAAGACAAAATGCATTCAAATTCTTAGTGTAGCAATGTAGTGGTAACAAGGCACATACACATGGCGGTCCTTGACTGCTCAGGACACTGGAGAAGTAGCTAAGACTTCACAGCCCAGCAAAGTTTTAAAAAGCCATCATAACATGACAACTAAACTGGGTCCCATAACTAAAGGGCACTGGAGAAGTAGCTAAGACTTCACAGCCCAGCAAAGTTTTAAAAAGCCATCATAACATGACAACTGGCTGGGTCCCATAACTAAAAGAGGACATGAATAGAAAAACTGATGAAATCCAAATAAAATCCACATTTTAGTTAACAGTAATGTACCAGCGTCAATTTCTTAGTTTTGACACATGCACCATGGTAATGTAAGATAGTAACACTTAGGGAAACTTGATGAAGGGTATAAAGGAATTATTTGTGATTTCTTTGCAATTTTTCTGTTAAATATAAAATGATTCTAAAATAAAATTTATTTTTATAAAGAGAAAAAAAGCCGTTCTATACTTTTGGGTATTTGTGTTTCCTGTTTTGACTCTTTAATATTGATTCTCTGGGTCAGCATCTCTACACTAAACCTACACCGCTGCCTGACCCTACTTCTCATATCGGAGGTCCTTCAAATCATATGAAGGCAATGTCTGAAACAACTGGGTATGGAGAAGAGAAGGAAAATGGCCTTTGACGTGCCCTGACTTCAGGCACTGGAATGGGCTCTTTTAATCAGACGGGGTTTCCTACAGCGCAGGCAACCTCAGCCCTGGCTGCATTCAACACTGGAAGCACTTGGGGAGCTCTCATAAATTCGGATTAATTGGTTTTGGGTATGACTTGGGCAAGGAGACTTTGGAAACTCCCAGGTGATTCTAATGTGCAGTCAGAGTGAAGAACCACCACCCAGGCTGGGTATGTTGTATCTGCCACTCTCCTAGAGATCTTCCCTGGGCAATAACTGAACAAGCCCGTGGAAAGAGAAAACACAGAATGAATGACTTGCAGAGACCAATAATGTAGACTCTGGAGAAAAACAAACCTTCCAAAAAAAAAAAAAAAAAAGACCAGAGATTAAGGAAATGTAAAATAAGAATGAGGACTTTTCTCTATGCCTCTTTTGGTCAGAAAAACTCAAAAAGTATATCCAGCTTCTTGCCCCCCTCACTTCTTCTATTTTTTATTGTGGCTAATGTATACATAACATTTACCACTGTAACTAACCATTTCTACGTGTACTTTCAGTGTCATTAAGTACATTCACAATGTCAGGCGACCATCACCACTATCCATTTCCAGAACTTTCTCATCATCCCAAACAGCCCTCACTTGTTTGACACCTTATAAATGGGATGTGGGCCAAAAGTGAGTAGAAATTTTTAAATAAACGCTTGCAAAACAAACACATAAGAGCAGACTTAGATGCTGAGCACTTGTGCGCAAACCTTTCCTAATTGTAGGGCAGGGGAGCAAAGAGCCCCTATGCTGAAGTACCTCAGACGTCAGCACAACTGGCCACAGATGTCAGAGTTGTTTAGGACCGTAAGAAAAGACCACCTACTCTGAGTCGTGTTGACCTCATTACATGCAAACATCAACTATAATAAAAACTGCGCAGATCAGAGCTGTGCTTGTTACAATGATCACATCTGCCGAGGGTTGTGCAGTCACTCCTCAGGCAGCCAGGGGATCAGAAGGTCAAATAAGGGATACAAACTTAAAGGCCCACAGGTAATGAGTGGAAGAGGATATTTTTGACCAAAAACACATAATCTAGACACTTTGTTCTCATATAAAAGATATAGGAATGGTCTTTATGTCCACCAAGGCTCTCTCTGCTTTTCATTCAGACACAGGATTCTACTGGATGTCCTCTCACAATGACATTTCTTTTTTTTTTCTTTTTCTTCTTTAAAAATAAATTTTTCTTAAGTTCATTTATTTTTGAGAGACAGAGAGAGTGGGCGGGGCAGGGGCAGAGAGAGAGGGAGAGAGAGGATTCCAAGCAGGATCCTCACTGTCGGTGCAGAGCCCGATGCAGGACTTTGAACTCACAAATCAGGAGACCATGATCTGAGCTGAAATCAAGAGTCAGACACTTAACTGACTGAGCCAACCCAGGCGCCTCTCACAATGCCATTTCTGAGGGCAATGTGGTTGCAGAAAACTTGTCTCCCCTATGAGAGAAGTCCCAGTGCTGGAGTGACGTTAAATAGGTGAGTGCTGTGTCACTACGGTATTGGGAAGACAGTGGGAATAGTGGAAACCATGGTAACCTGGGAAGTATACATCCCAGCCATCACTAGAGATTCCAGACCAGGGCTGCCAAAACTTCTAGTTTTGTCTTTTTTAAAGAAGTCATTAAATCGTGTTTTTATATCAGTCATAACTGTCAATATTTTTTAATGTTATGCTGGCCAACATCTTGGGATTGAATTTGACCTCTTGACCACCAGCCTCTAGCCTCTCAGTTACATAGACAACTTCCCATTTGAGTCACAGAAAGCTGGATGCCAGGGAAGAGATAAGAGTGAGCAGATTATCTAACTATATCATAATCAGAATAACCAACCCATATACCCAATTCAGATACTTCATTCCTTGTAATGACTTAACAGATTCTTCCCTTCCATGATGCTGGCTAAACCATCATGATCTTGGTCAGTGCATTCACACAGCCCCTGTTAGCGCCACAGTGGCTGGGACATAACCTTTTGCTATGCCATTGAACAAACATGTTTGAAAGTAAAGAAAAAGACCATGTCTATGAGTACTTTAAATACTCAAAATTAATGTAGGCAAAAGGGCTAGTCTTCAAATTATACTGACAAAGTGCCAAGCAGTTAATTAAATACCCATTTGGTTTCATGAGCAGATCTGAAACAGTCAAAAACTGTTATAAAAATAAACATGTGAATAAAAACTACCATACACACTACTTTTACCTTTTTATTATTATTTTTTTAAGTAGGCTTCAACCCCAGCACAGAGTCCAACATGGGGCTTGAACTTGTGACCCTGAGATCAAGACCTGAGCTAAGATCAAGAGTTGGATGCTCAACTGACCAAGCCACCCAGGAACCCCCATACACACTACTTTTCAATAATAAACATGTAACAGATCTCACTTCAACTCTTAAATCCCTTAGATAACTTCAAAGACCATGCGTTTAAACAATATCTCCTTTTCCCAGGACATTAAGCACAGACTGAACTTGAGTTATGGAAAGAAAGGAGAGAGAATGTGCAGTTCATCACTAGAACTATTTTTGCTTCATTTAGGAATAATCAGAACGAAATGGTGATAAACTCAAATTTAGACTACTAGGCACTTCTCCAACTAGAAAAAAATTACTAAATGTCAGTTGACAGAAACAAATTCTCTATGTCTGGGAAACAGGAAGGATTTTTAAGATATTTCCCCCAAGGCAATACCAAGTTCAAGTAGAATAATCAGAATGACTTTTTTTTTTTTTTTTTTTAAGTAGTGGTAGAGGGGGAAATGAACTACAGATCTGAAGATTTGTCAAGGAAAGAAAAAAAAAAGGCTTTTTCTAGTTTCATTAGCTAATGTAAAACTAATGACAATAAAAAGATCTATGTATTATTCATTTATCTGTTCATCACCTTCTTGACCACAGACCCCATGTAAGGCACTAAATTAGATCCTGCTTCAAGAAACCTACAGTCTATGGGCATCTAACTACCCAATACTGCTGTTTACTATATGCAAACCACATAACAACGTAAGTGCTATGGGAGTTCAGTTACTTTCAGAGTCAGGGATCAGGAAATAAGAAATTTTTTAAAAAGCAAGAAGTCATGGGATGCCTCGGTGCCTCAGCCAGCTGAGCATCCAACTCTTGATTTCAGCTCAGGTCATGATCTCACAGTTAGTGAGTTCAAGCCCTGCATCAGGTTCTTCGCTGACGGCACAGAGCCTGCTTCAGACTCTCTGTCTCCCCTTCTCTCTTTGCCTCTCCCCTGCTTATGCTCTCTCTCTCAAAATAAATAAATAAACGTTAAATAAATAAGTAAATAATAAGAACTCTGTCAGGGGAGTCTGAAGCTGTATGAAATTAGTCGTGGAACAATGGATGAAAGGCTATTCCAGGCACTGAGAACAGAAATTAGTAAGGATATTGATGGAAAAAAGCATGAGTTAGATGGTGGAAATAATAAATAGGTCAGTTCGGTAAAAGGTGCTTGAAGGTGAGGGCTGCCTATTGGAATCAGCGGGCCCAGTAAACAGGACCCCAGCAAACAGGTGAATGAATCTGCTGTTAGGAAGGACTCGAGCCATGTCTGCAGTAGGCAGCAGAAAAGTGAGAACCGTGGTTGGAAAGAAAGGATGCGGTGTGTTGCTGCAGGAGGGGGCTAGACTTCATTTCGAGGGAAAGGCAAGTCATGGATGGTCTTAGATAAGAGAAGATAGTAAAATACAGACTTTAAGAAGATTAAGCAGGTGGCATTGTGTGTGATGGACAAAGAAGGGAAGAATATTTTAGAAGAGCAGTAATGAACTGAGCTAAGATTTTGCAGAGGGAGTGGATGGGTGGGAGAGAGATTTTAGCTATTCCCTGATCTCTGCAACCAGTGGTAGTTGGGGTGAAGAGGAGGGGAACAGATGCTGCTTCCCAGAGATGCTCACAGAACAATGGGGGAAAAGATATCTGATTATTTTATGACTCCTCCCCCTTGCAAAATAAATCAAATCTACCAAAATAAAATACGAGCTACTGGAGTCAAAATTTCCCCTAATAGTGAAGCTTAAGAAATGCTTGGGGCAGGGGAAGTAAACAAATCCTAGCAAATCTTTAAATAAAGTACCTACCTATGTAATCTATCAGGGGAGTTCTGAAACAGGAAGTAGAAAGAAAGAGAAGAATGAACTCATAGATGGGTCACTGCCTTTTCTTCTAATTTCATCTTCCTCTTTCACCAACAGACATTCACCACTTCTGTCGATAAGGGTTTGGTATCACCGGGAACATTCCGGAAATGATGGGGGGGGGGCGTGCAAATGATACCCTAACCACACGCTCTCCAAGGGAGCTGTGCACTGCCAAGTGCGTGCAAGTCACTGTGGGCATCTCACTATTCAGTACTGCTGTTTATTCTAAGAAATCTTGCCACATCCCGTCTCACTGTTTACAGTCAGAGCCAGCTCTCTGGTAGATAAACCATCAGTGACTGCGCAACCCAAGGAGTTCACCATTAATCTTGAAAGCAACAGGAAAACAAACAGCCTTTACCCCATTGGTCCCTGTATAACGTAGCTGTGAAAGAATTTCAATCCCCGCCAGGCTGGGCTACAGAAAAGAAAAGAACCACAAGGAATGGGATCTGGGGCAGGGTCCTGCTTTCTCTGGGGTCCTTAGTAAGGCTCCTCATTTACACTGAAAGTTGTGGAAAGGACTAATATCAGTATTAATGCACAAATAATATTTTATCACAAATGTAACACTGAATAAAAACAAGTCTGCCTGATATTACTAGTTCAGAAAAGTCACATTAGCTGAAAATCAAACTAACAGTAATATCTGAATGCTCTCCATGACTCTCTCATGGGCCATGTCCAGTTGAGTGACAAGAAGTCTCTTCTTGTCTACATTTAATGCACATTTTCCATGTTAAAGTCTGTTTATTGTTTCCTTCTTTTCTTCCCATCTACACCCTCAAACTGAATTAGATGATGGAAATGTCCTATATCTGCACTGTCCAATATAGTAGCCACTAGCCACATATTGCAACCAAGCCCCCAAAATGTGGCTAGTGCACCCAAGGAACTGAGTTTTTAATTTTATTTAACTTTAATGAATTTACATTTACATCACTACATGTGGCTAGTAGCTACCTAATAGGAAAGCACAGCTTAACTCTGTTCTCAAACTTTAATGTGAAAACAGCTCCCCCCGGGATCCTGTTAAAATGAAGACTTCCAGGGGCGCCTGGGTGACTCAAGGGGTTGAGCGTCCGACTTCCGTTCAGGTCACGATCTTGTGAGTTGGAATCCCGCGTTGGGTTCTGTGCTGACAGCTCAGAGCTTGGAGCCCAATTCGGATTCTGTGTCTCCATCTCTCTCTGCACCCCCCCCCCCCCATTCTCTCTCTCTCTCTCTCTCTCTCTCTCAAAAATAAATAAAAACATTTTAAAAAATGAAGATTCCCATTTAGCAGGTCTGGATGGGGCCTGGGAACCTGCATTTCCAAGAAGCTCCCAGGTGATGCCAATACTGCTGGTACTGGGACTACACTTTGAGTAGCAAAACTCTAACTGCTTTGGGAACCATCCGAGTGACCCAGAAGTTCCATGAGCCAGTGGTCTCCAAACTTTTGGATCACGTAACTAGGTCAGTCAAAACTCCTGCCTACTACCATACCAGCATCTTACATATGTTATAAAACAATACCTACAAAACAAGTTTCAAGAGATGAGAAGCAAATGAAATGAACAATATTTTAAAATTATAATCACAGTAAGTTCATATTATGAATAGCTGATATTTCAAGACTTAATATACACTTGAAATGAGATTCACTGTTAACAATAGTGGAAGTAAACCTATATTTCAAGATGCCTTCTTGATGATTCCAAATTTCTTTGGCTGTCTTCTCTCAGATCTGAATAGGTGGGCATTGATTTTTTTTTTTAATCTCACTAAGAAAGCTCTTACAAACAGTGAGAGATGGGTCAGTGTGGCCATTTCTCTGTGTGTGGGTGTGAGTGTGTGTATGTGAGAAAGAGAGAGAGACAGACAGGGACAAAGGAGAGACAAAGAGAGAGAAGTATTTTACATTTACGTTCCTGGTATTTTCCTCAATCTGCGATCGTGTTATAGGAATTTTTTAAGCCATGTGTACATTTCACGAGGGCTAATTAGTTAAAATAATCCACAAAAAATAATCCACAAAACCACTTCATTGAGTTTTCAAATGAAGTCTTCTTCTTAACCCGGCCTTCCTCAGGACCCCTCCTGCTTCATGCAGACAGGCGGTCTCTGACATCAGTACCCAGTCAGGGTACCACCTCCAACCCGAATGTTCAATATTAGTAACACATCATTTCTCTCCTAATTTTTCAACATAAATAAATATACACAGAAGCCTCAGTACTCCTTCAACATGGGCACGTTCCCCACTTTGGTCATACTGGTTTAGATAGTGCATAGAAGTTTCAGAATTATCACAAAGCTCTAACATAAAAATTTACTTCCAACAATAACAGTGAACTCTACGTTCTTCAAAACACATGGTGGAAACTCTCCTCAAATTATTATGTAAATGTAATTACAATTTCAAAAGGATTCTCTGGGAGCTGGAGAAAATAACTTTAGACTTGATATGGAAAAATCAACATGCAAAAGCTACTAAGATTCTGGAAAAGAAGAAGAGTGCCTTAATAAATATTAATATACATTACAGACAGATTGTAATCAAAATGGCATGGCATGGCACAAAAACCAATAAAGAGATCACGGAAACTAAAGAATCGGGAACGAACCAGGGTATGTACAGAAGTCCCAACTACAATAAAGGTGCCGCTTCATTCCAATGTAAATATAGGTAAATGCAATAAATGCTGTTGAAAAAGGTAGCTGTCCGGAAGACAATAGAGGTGGACTTCCTACTTCCTGCCTCACTCTCTAACACTAACCGGGTGGTTCTCAACCGGGGTAGTTTTGCCTGTCTGAGGACATCGGTAATGTCTGGAGACATTCTGTCATTAACTGCAGGGCTGGGGGTAGAGGTGCTGGTGATTGCTCCTGGCACCTAGTGGGTAGAGGCCACGGATACTGCTAAATAGCCTACAATGCACAGGATGGTTGCAGCCCAAACTGTCAATAGTTGAGACACTATAAAGGCTGAGAAATCTTACCTTACCCCTAACCCTAACGGTTAAAAACCCGAGGAGGAGCAGCGCTAGTAGTAGACCGATTCTGATGTGAATCCTGGCTCCTCTGCCAGGACTCTGGCAGGACTATCTACCAGGACTCTCTCAAAAGTGTGACTCTGGACAAGTCACCACTCTGAGCCTTGGCTTCTTCGTCTTGGCTTTCAGGAGTAAAGATAATGTATGTCCTGAATCAATGAACAAGAGCTATGACAAGACACAGCAATTAACAGATGGTGGTTATTATGGCTGGTACCATAAATGATGGATCGTATTAACGATTACTTGCAAACGTATACATGTTCTTCACAAGGAAAGTGGGCTTTTTGTTCCTAATAAGATCCAGGTTGCTTGACAGAGCCATTTTGGGGATTTTAACTATAAAAGTTTGAAAATAAAAATTTCAACAAGTTGGGCATTGTTATAAATGCCACCCACCCCCCCAGAGCAGGGATTGTGCTTATCTCATTCTAACAAAGGCTACTACCTTAGAAGATACAAGACACCTAATAAATACATTTATTTTATTTTATTTTATATTTTTCGGAAACAGAGGAAAAATAATTCACTAAAGGCCTCAGAACCATTTGCACAGAACTTTTTAGTGCAGAAACTGGTAAGACCCAGCCAGTCTGCTGAATGGAGCCATCTAGGGTGGTCCAAATGGCTTGCAGTGTCAGCCCTATGTCCTGAAACTAGTCTGGGGATAACCAGGCCTCTGGTCCCAGAGCCCAGCTATGGGACTGACAATGTTGCAAAGCCCAGAGGATTCTGGGAATGCTCTGAGGACTCTTCTGTAAGCTCCAGGACCCCTGAGCTGAAAGATGGTGTATTTCTGAGCCATGAGCCTCAAGATAAAATTAAGCCCCACACCCACCCCACAGTCCCACTCACCCACCCCACACTTCAATACCAAGGAGTCATTTATACCTTCCTTAGGCTAATTTTCCTAGGCTATGAAATGGGAGGTGGGGAATAAGGGAAGAAAATGGTACCTTTCAGCTGCAAAACAGAATTAAGTCTAAAACCTCCACTGAACACACGATAATGTTTTCAACAAATACTAACAACAAAAACAGCCGTCATGAGGACATAGTGAGAATAGATTATAAGACTTAACACATATAGGAGTGAAGCAAAAGTGCTCTCAGACTCTCAAAAACAGGTGTTGTATGAATACAAGTTACTAATTTGGTTTTTAAAGACTTTGGAGCCACTTTCAGTTCCAACTCATGGTTGATGAATGGAAGGCAAATGAAATGATGTACTCCACTAAATCATATTTATAGCTTTTATCTCTTTGTAAAATGGCTCCATCGTTCAAACACTTAAAAAATTATATGAGACAGTTATATAGATATAAAGACAGTCATTATATCAAAATCCTAAGAACACAGAAATCACTAATAATATATTTATATGGACCTGACAGTTACTTCTCACCTGCTGCTGAATTCATAGCTAAATATGTAAAATTAAGTCCTTTTTCCAGGATGCAACACTGGTAATGCCCATGTCTTTCTCAGCTTGAAAAACACACACAAACTAATTTAAGTCTGATTGACAAAGAGAAAAGACAAAAAAGACTGCCAGGAATATTTAAAGTAAGACAATCTGAGTTCCCAAATTTAATATGCAATAGGCATATAAAAATCTAACACTTCAGTAAAAGTATCTGCAACTCAATTACCTACATTGTGTGCACAAGGCCTTCAAAATAGTGTGTAACTATCTGTATAGCCCACCTGTAATGCCACAGAATAAATCTTCCATTGTTGTTGAAAGATTGTGTGTTCCGTGGGGAAGGGGGACTTTATTTATTTGACTTTAAAACAAATACAGACATTTCATGGTACTTTAGTATTTGCATAAGCTTTAAGATCAACAGGATATTTCAAAGAAATTTAGTGCTTGTGTTTCTGTGCTTTGGGTACCTGTTTGCTATTCTCCGCCATTCTAAACTACTGGGGAACAACTGGAAATCACTAGTATGCTAATTCTCTCTCTCAGAGGAGACAAAAATAAATAAATAAAAAATAAAACACGGGGAATAACACAGGCAATCAAGGACAGCTATAAAACGGGGAGCGGGCGGGAGGAATGAGTTCTCACTGAACAGTGCATGTCTGTCTCCCTTGTTCTCTCCACCAGGACAAAGGCCGACACTTTGGAGGTGGAGAATAAGAGTAACTAGGCAAGCCATTAGGGGTGTGGATTGAAGAAAACTCTCTTTCCCCAAGAGAATGTGGCTTTACACCAGCATATTAGATTGGAAAGTGCAAACACAATAATTAACAGTGAATCCTGATACTTCAACACACCAGAGAAGGGTGTCACTCCAGAGTGAGATGGGAAATAGGAGGAATAAATTAAGGCAGTCTTCGGTGATGCTGGACAGCTCCTTGGGGGGTACAGTGGCAGCCCAGGAGAGCTAATCAAGTCCTCCAAATACCTCAGGAAGCTTGAGAAAACTGATGAAGGCTGATACCACGCCAACAATGAGGGGCAGCTGCGAGCACAGAGTGGGGGCCCTTTCTATATCTGAATCTAAAATAACGACCTCCATGCTAAACAAACACCTTCGTATTCCCTGCTCTGATTTAAGAAAAGAACTTTGAATTCACCTTCCTCAATTTCTGCTGTCAGGGAATAAACCAGCTGCTGTGGTTTCCCCACCACAGTAACACATGTCAATCACCGCTAAGCCCAGCGTTACTTTTCTTCCCCACGTGTGATTCCAACAATCAGCATGCTTCAGGGCTGAACCTCAGCCTCGTGTGGGAGCTTTTCTAGGGCACACCCCTGTAGGCTACCACCCCCTGTGTATTTCGTTTAATTATGAAACCTCTTTCTAGAAACCCTATAATTCTCCCAAGAGTCAAAGTAATTGGTAGACATTAGACATGAAGAGACATAAGGCCACTTAAAGAGGACACTTTCGATTATAATTTTTAAAAGAACTTTCTTTTTAGTTCCAGTATAATTTTGTACTTTCCCAATTTTGCCCTTTGCAAATGCCAGAGAAAATGCTCATGTTATCTTGTGGGCTATAAAAAAAAAAAAGGCAATGTAATACATTTGTACTCCACTTAAGGTCCACAAAGATTTCCTTTCCTTTGAAGGCCATCCTTTGGATATTTTTAAAAAGAAAAAAAGAAGAACAAAAAATAACATACATATACCCTTGTGGCAAATCACGTTTATTTGGGCAATGAAAGGATGTGTGTGTGTGTGTGTGTGTGTGTGTGTGTGTGTGTGTGTGAGAGAGAGAGAGAGAGAGAGAGAGAGAGAGAGAGAGAGAGAGATCCATTACTTGGGGTCCATGTTGTGTGGCTACATTATCAAGATGCACTTTTGGTATGGTAAATATGTAAACCGAAGACAGATCCATTTTGCAGTGAATTTATGGTCTTTTAGTGAATGATGGTAGCAAAATTCCAGGGCATAGTTTTATTCTACTCAATTCAGGAAAATTCTATTGAGCAACACCTACTCACCACCTGGCACTCTAAGTAATGGGAATCCAAAGATGAAAGAAGATTTAACAAGGGGGAGAGGAGGTGGGCAGACATACAGAAATGGTAACAAGAGGGTCTGAGAAGTCTGATGATTGCTGGGTGTGAAAGGGAGACTAGGCAGCTCAAAGGGTGAATGATTAACTCCACTGAAAGAAGCATCATACAGAAATCTGAAAGATTGTAAGATGGCAGCCAGTGGGGTGGGTGAGGGCTGCACAACGTTATAGGCGTACCTTGGAGATACTGCAGATTTGGTTTCAGACCACTGCAATAAAGTAACTTGTGCAATAAAGCAAGTCAAATGAATTTTTTGCATAGCAAAGTTATGCTGACACTATACTGTAGTTCATTAAGTGTACAATATCATTATGTTTAAAAACACAAAATACCTTAATTAAAAATACTTACTGCTAGACAATGCTGACCCTCATCTGATGGTCCTAATCTTTCAGTTAGTCCTAATCTTTTTGCTGGTGGAAGGTTTTGCCTCCATGTTGATGGTTGCTGACTGACCAGGGTGGGGGGGGTTGCTGAAAGTTAGGGTGACAGTGGCAATTTCTTAAAATAAGATAACAATGACATTTATCACATCCATTGACTTGTTCTTTCACAAATGATTTCTCTGTAGCATGTGCTGATGCTGTTTGATAGTATTTTACCCACAGAACTTCTTTCAAATCAGAGTCAATCCCCTCAAACCCTGCTGCTGCTTTATCAACTAAGTTTATGTGGTATTCCAAGTCCTTTGTTGTTATTTCAACACTCTTCCCAGCATCTACACCAGGAGAAGTTTCCATCTCAAAAAACCACATTCTTTGCTCATCCATAAGAAGCAAGTTCCCATCCGTTAGTTTTATCATGAGATTGCAGCCATTCAGTCACAGTTTTAGACTCCACTTCTAATTCTAGTTCTCTTGCTGTTTCCATCACATCTGCAGTGACTTCCCCCACTGAAGTCTTGAACCTCTCAAAGTCATCCATGAGTACTAGAATCAACTTCTTCCAAATTCCTGTTAATCGATATTCTGATCTGTTTCCATGAATCACGAATGCTCTTAAGGGCATCTAGAATGGTGAATCCTTTCCAGAATGTTTTCCATTGGCTTTGCCCAGATCCATCAGGGGAATCACTATCTATGGCAGCTAGAGCCTTACAAAATGTATTTGTTACATAATAAAACATGAAAGTCGAAATTCCTTCTTGATCCATGGGCTGCAGAATGGATGTTGTTAGCAGGCACAGACACAACATTAATCTCATTGTACCTCTCCATCGGAGGTCTTGAATGACCAGATGCATTGTCAATGAGCAGTAATATTTTGAAAGGAATCTTTTATTCTCAGCAATAGGTCTCAGTAGTGGGCTTAAAATATTTGGTAAACCATGTTGAAAACAGATGAGCTATCATCCAGGCTTTGGTGTTCCATGTACAGAGCACAGGCAGAGTAGATTTCGCATAGTTCTTAAGGGACCTAGGATATTCAGAATTTTCCATGAGCATTGGCCTCAACCTAAGTTCACTGGCTATATTAGCTCCTAACAAGAGAGTCAGTCTGTCCTTTGAAGCTTGGATGCCCGGCAATGACTTCTTTCCAGCTATGAAAGTCCTAGTTGGCATCTTCTTCTAATAGAAGGTTGCTTTGTCTCCACTGAAAATCTGTTTATTGTAGTCACCTTCATGCACTGTCTCAGCCACATCTTCTGGGTCACTTGCTGCAGTTTCTCCATCAGCACCTGCTGCTTCATCTTGCCGCCTTCTGCTAAGGAGGAGGCTTCTTTCCTTAAACCTCATGAACCAATCTCTGCTGGCTTCAAACTTTTCCCCTGCAGCTTCCTCACCTCTCATCCCTCATAGAATGGAAGAGAGTTAGGACCTTGCTCTGGATTAGACTTTGCCTTGAGGGAATGTTGTGGGTGGTTTGCTCTTCTCTCCAAACCACTGAGACTTTCTCCTTAGCAGCAATGAAGCTGTTTCTCTTTCTTATCATTCATGTGGTCCCTGGAGCAGCACTTCTAATTTCCTTCAAGAACTTTCCTTCGCATTCACAGCTTGGCTCACTGTGTGTTAGTTACGTCTAGTTTTCAGTCTATGTGGGCTTTCAACATGGCTTCCTCATTTCTAGTTTTTGATTAAAAGTGAGAGATGTGTGACCCTTCCTTTCACATGAACACTTAGAGGCCACTGCAGAGTTATTAACTGGCCTGATTTCAATACTGCTGTGTCTCCAGGAATAGGGGGGGCTCCAAGAGAGGGACAGAGATGGGGGAATGGCTGGTTGGTGGGGCAGCCAGTTCACACCTTGATCTATTAAGTTCACTGTCTTATTACATGAGTGTGTTTTGTGGTGTCCCGAAACAATCACAACAGTAACGTCGAAGATCACTGACCACAGTCTATGATAACAAATATAGTGGTAACGAAAAAGTGTGAAATATTGCAAGAAATACCGAATTGTGACACCGAGCCATGAAGTGAGCAGCTGTTGGGGAAAATGGCACCGACAGACTTGCGTGACACAGGAGTGCCACAAACCTTGAATCTGTAAAACATGTAGTATCTGAGAAGCACAATAAAGCAAGGTATGCCTGTATTTTGGAAAAGTGAGGCAATCTTGAAAAAAGGGAAGTTTTCATGTAAAAATCCAGATTTCTGGCTTTTCTCAAGAAAACGGACAAGATCTGGTGACACCTGGCAACAACAGGGCAGAGTGAGGCAGTGGTTCTCTGATACCCAGGAGCCCCAACCCAAGATCCTGGCCCCTGGAGGCATCTCAGTTTGCTAGCCCTATCTTAGGGGAAAAAAAAAAAAAAAGGCAGTCTTCAGGATTTCAGATTCCCAGCCCCCAACAAGGAGTAAGGGGTAAAGGCTGGGCACTTTCTGATATTTGCTTTCCTGGAAATAAAACAGCAAAAAGCCAAAAGTATCATCTCTCACTGCATCACTTGACACTGGGCGGCCAGAGCTGACTCATCCAGCAATCTGGGCTGCTCGTAAGTACTTGGGAGTACAGCTTGCTGATGCGGTCTGAGAGGAAAAACTTCTCAGACTCCAAGCATATGGTCAATTTGGAACAGAGCAGCTCACTTAGCGCGGCTTTCGGCAAGCCACTGCGTCTTTTCTAAGAATTACCAGAGGCATCTGGTGTAGGGAATGGGGACCATGACAGGCTGGGCTCAGTCAGCGACGCAGCAGTGGGCCCGTCCTCATGGGCTTCCCGCGGCCTCACACAGCCTCCCATGACCTCACTCAGCTCAGACTTCTCTCCTGGCTCCTGACCGCCCGGCACACACCTGCCAGTGGACATCCTGCCACCGGCAACTGCCCGCAAGCACGACGCGACCTAACTGATGCCATTCACATTCCTTCTGCGGTGGAAGCTGCCCATACGCACCCGGATGCCCCCCAAAGCCCCTCTTGGTTCTGTGCGTCCCCCCAGGATCTGCACGTTCCAGGTCTTCCTCGGCTATCGTGACTGCCTCTCCGGGATGTGCCCTGGATCTGGAAGTGTCTAGGGTGGCTGGCGGCAAAGGGCTCCTCGGTGCAGGAGTACGGAAGCCGCTTCCCCAGCCTCAAGGTACACTCGCTGCTTCCTGCCGAATCAGGCCAAGGTTGACATCGTACTCTTGCAGGCTTCCTTCCCTTCCCCGTCCCGCGTCCCCACTTCTAACCGAGGCTTCCTGGGAACACTTCCTTGATCCTCTCAGGATCTGTTTCTGGGAAACCCCACGAAGACACAGCCCTTCCTCGTCCCCACGCCCCCCTCCTCCAGTTACCCCTCCGTGTCACTCAGAGTCAAAACTGCACTCGTATCTCGATTCTTCCTCTACCCTCATGCTCTCCCTTTTCAGCTAAATGTTAAAATCCACTATTCCTCCCATCAGACACACCTCCCATCCATCTCAGCCTACTCAGTTACCATCCGGCTCCCTCCATAACTGACAGCCTCCTTTTTTCTCCCTCTTAGGTTTTTTTTTTTTTTTCTTTTTTCTTAGTTTTCTTTTCCTTCGCCTCTTACGCTTTGAAAACTCAGCACGACTCTAAGGGTTGCTCCTCCAAAACAAAACAAAACAAAACAAAACAAAACAAAACAAAACAAAACAAAACAAAATAAAACTATTGCAACGGTTCCCCACGGACCTCAGGGTAAATTCAAACTTCTTAGCCCAGCTGTTGGAAGCCTCCTGATTCAGGCCCTTGTGCTTCTCATGCCTCTTCTCCCTGCTTCCCTCTGACCTTGTGCTCTGGTCACCCCACACCATCCCCGGTCTGCTTTCTGGGTTCTGGCTCTTCCAGAACCAGTCGCCTGCCCTGGGAGACCCATCTCACCACTTGTTTCCCTCACATCAGGGCGCCTGGGTGGCTCAGTGGTTAAGCATCCGACTTTGGCTCAGGTCATGATCTCACAGTTTGTGAGTTTGAGGCCGGCAGTGGGTTCTGCGCTGACAGCTCAGAGCTTGGAGGCTGCTTCAGATTCTGTGTCTCCCTCTTTCTCTGCTCCTCCCCTGCTCACACTCTGTCTCTCTCTTAAAAATAAATTAAAAAAAAAAAAAATCCACCCATCATTCCAGACCCAGAGCAAATGGGAACCACAGAGCCTCCTTTTCTAAAGCACCTCCATTAATAAATTCCGGGTGAGAGGTGAAAACCAAGACCTATTGATTTAGCTGGGCATTCACATAATTTGCATATATATCTGACAACTCCCAGCCCAGCAGAGAAGTTTTTTGAGAGCTCTTTAGAGCCATCTTTGCATAGTGAAGCTATTATCTCACACGTTTATCTCCGAGAAATCTGACTGAAGGACAGGCCTGTTTACCACTTAAAACGGCCCCAATTGTTCTCAACAGGCAGATGTGTCCCAGAATGGATGTGAGCCGGGAGGCGAGGCGCGGAGACCTTTCCCTCTACCCGGGTTCCCACAAACGCCTCTGCCTCTGCAGGTGCAAGCACCTCACCCTTCTGTCCCCAGGTGTGATTCTAACGAAGGCTCCTTCTACACGGAACCAACTTACTTCCCCATGGGGTTCACTGTAGGAGACACCGATCTAGTCTAGTCCTGCAGGAAAACATGCACAGATCAGGTAGAGAAATGCTTCAGTATTACTTCGTGGGCTGACAGAGATTCTCAAAGGTAGTTTCCTTTTTTTTTTTTTTTCCTAAGGGCAGTGTTCATTATATGCATTTTCCACCCTCCACAAGGGTTTCCGAATCCCACCCTTTGCATTAGCGGCGCCTGGCTGTGTGCCCCAGCCCCTCACCCTAGACCAAAGGGCACCTGATGAATGTGGACAGAATTCACCAATGTTTGTGGTCCTCTGTACCATATAAGGCAAGATCCCAGGGGACCTGGACCCAAATGGCTTCAATCATGGCTCTACGTGTGAACAATGACAATTCAGCAGCTGAAAAATGGGGCAGCACAATGTGTTTTTGTACTCATGTCTACAACCATAAAATGACCTAGAATTAAACCCATACTCACGAAATACCAGAAGTGACATTGTAATAAGTGACTTCTCTTAGCCAGCAAGTTTTGAGATCTTTGGCAACTCATTCTAAGGAAAGCTGCCCCCCAAAATTGAAGGACACCTTAACTGTATTTAGAATTCAGTGAATGAAACTATACTAACTATACCGTCCGTTAAAAATCACTAAGTGTTCCAAAGAAAGAGCTTTGAGAAAGAGTACAAATTCTCTTTCTACTTATTCATTAAATATTCCGTATTCAGCTATTCATTCTTGAGTCAGTTTTCAAAGTAAATTCAACACACCTAGGATCAAGAACAATTTGTACTTAGGTGTATGGGTTGGCCTGACATCTTAAAATGAAAGGGTGGTTATCAGAATTTTCAAGAAAAAAGATCAGGCAATCTTTCGTGGATTTAAGTAAGGTTTGTCAAAATGGTATAGGGCTCAGAGAAATACTACTGTGCTGAGCCTTTGGAAAAACTCATCAATGATCCACTTAGACTGTCAATGATGCTCACAAATTATCCAAACTCCACGAGGAAAAACATTTCATTATAAGATTTAAATACACTCCTCTACCTCTTGCACATTACTCCTATTTTTGCCCCAAAGAAATCAGGACCACGTTTAAAAGCTCTTTTCTTCCAGAAACACTTCCTTGGTTTCCTTTCCAGCAGGAGGTGACTTCTTTTTCCAAACTCCCATGGCATGCCTTATTTCTCAGTTGCTTTTTAAGTGTATTTATTTATTTTGAGAGAGAGAGAGACAGAGACAGAGAGAGAAAGAAGGAGGGAGAGAGAGAATCCCAAGCAGGCCCTGTGCTGTCAGCCTGGAGCCTGATGTGGGGCTTGAACTCACAGACTATGAGATCATGACCTGAACTGAAACCAAGAGTTGGGACACTTAACTGACTGAGCCACCCAGGTGCCCCCTATTTTCTCAGTTAAATCGCAGGTATCTGGAAGGCAAGCTCCATGTCCAGTTGAACCTCGCACCTTCTACCTCCCCACCAAGTGGAGCTCCTAGGAAAAAACCCTACAAAGAATACGTGTTCAGTGAGTGTTTGCAAATGAATGAGGGAGTGAGGGAGTGAAATGAGTGCAAGCCTGCATGGTTCTATTCTTTTTCCTGGTCTGGCTGCAGATCCCAAAGGCCAGTTATTTGCTAAAAACATTATGTTCACCTTTCAAACGTATTAAGATTCATATCCAAGTTTCAAGTAGTCATCCCATGGTAATTCTTGCAAATGAACTTGATTTGGACTGATGGTACTCTAAAAAGTTTACCTACAGCTCTATCAAGATGGTCCACTTAGAAAAAATATTAACCAGGCATTTACTTCATCTTTGAGACCTAAATTATTTCATTTAACAGCATCTACAGCTGTCAGAACTTTGGCAAACTTTATGAAAAATATCATTTTAACTGTCTTTATTAAAGATTAATCATGTACTTCCTTTGTTTCATTTCTACTACATAAACTCCCTACTGGTACAGGAAAAGCTCCATTGGTTTTTTGTTTGTTTGTTTGTTTGTTTATAGCACAAGTGGGGGAGGGGCAGAGAGAGAGAGAGAGAGAGAGAGAGAGAGAGAGGGAATCCTAAGCAGGCTCTGGGCTGCCAGCACAGAGCCTGAGCAGAGTTCAGTCTCATGAACCCTGAGATCGTGACCTGAGCTGAAATCAAGAGTCTAGGGGACACTTAGCCGATGGAGCTACCCAGGCGCCCCTGTTTGTTTGTTTTTAATAGTGTGGTGTCTTTTCTCAGTTGCAAACACACATGGTTATTGTGTTTGTTATAAGAAAATGCCTGTCCTTTAACATGATATCCTATAATGATCCTGCTTCTCACCCCCACTCCTCCCACCCAATACTAATGGAGAATGGATGTGGGGGAAATTCTGTCATTTTTGCCAAGAGAATGGCAAATTACCACTGTCATTACCATGGCTTTAGCAATTTCCTTTAAAAAAACAAACACGACAGGGTGGGGGTGGGAGCAGCTTCAAAGATGCAGCACAAAGTTATCCAAGGAATTTCTTGCTCTGATTCTGCTTAAGAACCTGGAATGTTCCTTAAAGTCATCCAGGCAGGTGGTCCAGGCACTGTAGACCAGAGTGAACTCGAACCCAAGGAGAATGCCATCTTCTCTTACTTAAAAACCCTCAAGCACACCCGTGTCTCATTCTTCTTAATAGCTTGACCCATTTTCCTTTTCTGGAAAGTAAGTTCATTAGCTCAGGGACTGTCCTCAGTGGAAGTAAAAAAAACCCCTCTTGAACACTTCAGCTCCACCACTGGCTGATAATGGACTATTCCCAAAAGTGAGGGTTCTTCATCCTTAAGAGGAGCTTTCTCACCCACTTCATCTGATCAGATAATTGAGAGTAAGTTCGGGCCTTGCAAATCATTTAGTACCAGAAAAATCTACAAATGTGCCCCTGACACTACAGCACTCACTGACAGCCAGGTCAGCATAGAGCACAGGCCCTCCAACCACAAGCATGTTCCTTCTCATCTTTTCCAGTTCTCAACACTCTCCCTGGCAGTGAAGGGGCAATCCCCAGGAATGCAGGTGACTGTCAGGCACTGAGTGGGATAAGAATTAGTCAGGTCCTCTAACCCTTGCTGCTCTAAGTGTGATCTATGGACCAGCAGCATCGATACCATCTAGGAATGTGTTAGAAATGCAGTCTCAGGGCGCCTGGGTGGCTCGGTCGGCTTAAGCAGTTAAGCGTCCGACTTCGGCTCAGGTCATGATCTCGTGGTTTGTGAGTTTGAGCCCCGCGTCAGATTCTGTGCTGACGGCTCAGAGCCTGGAGCCTGCTTCAGATTCTGTGTCTCCCTCTCTCTCTGCCCCTCCCCGGCTCATGCTCTGTCTCTCTCTCTCTCTCTCAAAAATAAATAAACATTAAAAACAAAAAAAAGAAAGGAATGCAGAGTCCCAGGCCCACCTCCAGACCTGTGCTTGAACAATATCCCTGGAGATTCACAGGAGGCACATCAAAGTTTGAGAGGCAGTACTCCACAGCAGGAAAAAAAGAAAACATATCTTCACATTTAGAGTCAAATTCATTTATGATGTGCTGACTTCATGGCAAATCCCTGACAGTGGAATCACACAAGAGGGATGCTCTTGTGACCTGGCCAAAGTGGACTTTCCCCTCTAAACATCAAGGCCAGTGGCATGAGGTAAGGAACAGACACACTGATGCCCAGTGAATGCCTTGTGTAACCTGGAAGGTACATGGTAGGTTGGTTTTATTTTGTTTCCTTTCTGAAATTCTGACTTCTTTGAGATTATTGAGTGGTAAAAATGGAGGAAGGTGGAATGATGAAATTACTTCATCTAAAAATCAAAGGGATCTTCCCCACTTTTGTTGGGAAGGAGTTGTCCACAAGAATCCTGGGTGCAGGAACACCTCAGGTACCTCACATCAGGGTTCAGATGCAGGTCTGGGAGTCAGCCTGCCTGGGACCAGTCAGAGCTCTGCTTGCTGCCATTTGTGTGACCTTGACAAAGAAGTCAACTCCTGGGCCTCAGCTTCCTTACCGTTAAAATGGAAAGAAAAAAAGTACCTGTTTCAAAGGCCGCTTACGGGAATGAAATGACACCTATAAAGCCCGGCACACAGTGAACACTTGGTACAAGGGACCTATAAATAATCAGGCATATCCTATGTGTCGGTGGAACCTAAAACCACTATGGCTCCCAGAACAACGCTCTCTTGTGACTGACCCAGATATACAGCAAATTGACATAAAGAAATGTAATTCTGGACATTAGCAAAGGTGCCTGCCATCTCTCACTTCAAACTCTAATGCATGTTGACTCCGACTAAGAGCCCAGAGCTTGATCAGCCATGAAGAAATGAACTCTACTGGCCAGGAAGGAGGAGCCCATCTTAGTCACTCAGCCCTCTGCCTCACAGCTGGCCTTGGTGAGCTCACTAGCCAGGTGTCTATCGTCCAGGCAGAGAGAAAGAGAAGCAGTCACTCTGCCCTCTCGCTTTTTAAACTATACCTCATGTCATCACTCCTCCCATGATAGTTGGCCAAAGGACAGATCTGATTCCTCTCGCCAGACTTTATTTCACAACGAAGCACAAAAACATAACGTGTTTACTATCCCACCTTTGTTGTTAAAAACAAAAAATCACTTAAAATTAATACTGCTCCTTTGAGAACCAACCTCAACCTCTCTTTGCCTAATTAGACCCAATAAGAGCATAAGAATAAGCATTCAGCTGGGCAAGCCGTACTGGAAAACATCCTCAAAGTCTTGAAAATCAAAATGAAGACCAAATCAATCACAGCACTTGATTCAAGTGGCTTTTGTTTCTCCTCCCTAGTGACTGACAGAACTTATGGTAAGTTTAAAATATCCAATATCTCTACAGTTTTGAGGAAGATATTAAGTTTGCATATAGCCTCTAAAACAATAATTTTGGGGAGCCTGGGTGGCTCAGTTGGTTAAGCATCTGGCACTTGGTTTCAGCTCAGGTCATGATCTCATGGCTTTGTGGTTTGAGCCCTGCTTGAGATTTTCTCTCTCTCTCTCTGCCCCCTCCACCCCCCCAACTCTTGCTGTCTCTGTCTCTCTCAAAATAAATAAGTAAATAAACAAACAAACTTTTTAAAAAATTTATTATTTTTGAGGAGAGAGAGACAGAGAGAGTAAGCCGGGGAGGAGCAAGAGACAGAGAGGGAGAGAGAGAATCTGAAGCAGGCTCCACACTGTTAGCACAGAGCCTGACGCAGGGCTGGAATTCACAAACCGTGAGATCATTACCTGAGCCAGAAACAACAGTCAGACACTGAACCAACAGAGCCACCCAGGTGCCCCTACAAATAAACTTAAAAAAAAATACTGTGTTTTGCAGCCATGCATTTGAGATTAATAGTATGATGCTTTTACCAGCTACATCATTCTGGGAGTACACCTCTTCAGAGGAGGCATTTTTCTAGTGGAGTGTAATCCAATAAATTAAAGGAGGGACAGGATGTGATACGGAGTCAGGTGTGGACAGTCACAGGACACTATGAAACTCCTCTCTGGTTGTCTAACACTTTGCCTTACCTGTCAGAGGGCAGAGGCCCTGAGAACGTCATGCAAATTTCAAATATATTCTCCACCCCTCGTCTTCTCACTTTCCCTCCTCCATTCAACACGCAACAGCCTTGTAATGCGCTAAGCTAACCATTGGCCCTCAGAAGACTTACCTATCAGTTTTCTTGATCAGGATGGCCCTGAAGATGTGCTCTAGGGGTGTTTTCTCCCGCTCGTGGGTTGGCTGCACGAAGGGGTGCAGGGCCACTAGTGAGAAGCCTTGCTGATACAGTTCCAGGAGCTGGGCGGGCAGGTCGTGCAGGGAGGCCAGCCTCACTGCTGAGGACCTCGGGAGCTCTGCTGTAGATGGAGAGAGGAGAGGCTCATCAGGGACCCAACAAAACTGCCGCTCTCCCCCACCTAAGTCCCTCTCCCCTTGCCCTTGCAGAGACCTCCAGGTCACCTCTTGCTAAGAGCGAGTTTATTCCTGTCTTAACTACTGCCTTCAAAGAGAACTTAAAGCAGCAGGTTATTTCCCAAGTCCTCTCAAGGCATTGCTGACTAGATGTCTTAAACCTAGAAGTCAGTCTTCTCAGAGGTCATATTGGAAGAGTCATTTCCATCCCCTCCAAAAATTAAAAAAGAAAAGAAAAGAAAAAGAAAGAGGAGGAGGAAAAAATGAAATTGCACGCAAATATAAAATTTCCAGGTGGCAAAAAGCAGTATTAACAAAGTCAGAAGACAAACTGGAACAAATTTCTGTGACACTTAAGACAAAGAGGTAATTTCCTTAATTTGCAAAGAAACTACAGGAAGAAAGAAAGAAAGAAAGAAAGAAAGAAAGAAAGAAAGAAAGAAAGAAAGAAAGAAAGAAAGAAAAGAAAAAAGAAAGAGGAAAAGGGGGGAAGGGAGGAAGGAAGTTAGGAAGGAAGGGAGGGAGGGAGGGAGGGAGGAGGAGGAAAATACGAATAGGCAATTGCCTAAATTAGACACAAAAAAGCTAGTCAATATTTGAAAAACACTCACATTAACTCAACATTAGAATATGAATATCAAAACAAGTATTTTTCACCTACGGAATTATTTTAAGATTTGATTTAAAACAATTCTTTGAGAAGGACAGATAAGATTCAAAAATCAAAAGCTGTAAGCATATAACACAATTAAAAGTATACACCCCAGCCCGGTCCCCTTCAGGCTTTCTCCCTAAAGGCAATCAGTATTATCCATTTTTTGTATACACATTAACAATTGCTGAATTCATACACAAGTAAAGTCTATATGTCTCCCTCTCTTTTTATACAAATGGTAGCATAGTGTTACACATTTCATTTTTTATTAATTTTTATCAATTGACAGTATACTTTGCTTAGAAAGCATTCAGTAGTAGCACACAGAATTCTTCTTCATCCCCTTACAGATGAACAGTGTTCCTTTGTATGATGTACCACAGATTAATCAAACTTTTGCTTTTATAAGTAATGCTGACGAAAATTACGCTCCTACGTAATTTCACATGTGCTCATGTATAATACATCATACCTAGGAATTCCATACCTAGGAATTTGCTAGACCAAAGATAAATGCACTGTAATTTTCTCAGATATTGCCAGATTTCTTCCACAGGGTAACATGGATTTACCACCTCCCCCCCACCCAGTGATGTACAAAGGTATTTCTTTTTCCATGCCCTGGCAAATCTCATAATGAAAAATGATCCCTGTGGTGGTAATCTGTATTTCTCTCATTAATGTAACTGTATTTTTTTTTTTTTATTGAACATGTCATGTTTTAAATACTGTCTGTGTCGCCTTTCTGTAACTATAATCTTTGCCCTAGTTTTCTGTTGGGTTATTGGTCCTTTTTTTCTATAGGTTTGTAGAAACTCTTATACATTAGGAGATTTAATTCTTATTGTGATATCACTTGCAATATTGTTCCCAATTTATTGTTCGTTTTTGACTTTGCATAAAGTGGGTCTTGTCATGAGGAATTTTTTTTTTTATGAAGTGGAATTTCTCCAATCTTGTCTTCAATGACTTCTGAGTTTTGTATCAGAGCAGAGACATTCTGGTAGTATAAACGATTTCTCCTGCTACTACATATTTCATTTTTTGGATATGAATCTTGATCCAGTTTGGAATTTATTCAATATGAATTCAATATTCTACCCCCCCCATGTTTATCCATTTTTTTTCCCATTAGTTTGAGATGCTACCTTTACATATATTATATTCCTGAATATATTCAAGTTTATGATTGTCCCTCATTATCTATATTTAACAATTTTAATGTTACATTTTAATATCTGGTCAGGCTATTTCCTGAAATTCTTATTCTTCCTGTTAGTTTCTGACTCTTCTTGTCTGTTATTTTTTTTTTTCTAAATCATCTTTTAAATCAGCTCATCAACCTTCCTTCAAAAAAAAAAAAACCCAAGCCTAGTGATATTATTTTTGGATCATGTTCAAATTATAGCTTAACTGAGGGAGAATGGCTATTTTCCTCATATTACAAGTTCCCATCCAAGAACAAGGCATACTTTTTGTTTATTCAGACTTCTTTGGGTCTTCAGGCACTGTATTAAAGTTTTCTTCACATAGATATTGCACACTTAACAAGTTATTTCTACTAATATTGCTATTGGAATAATAGAATTTTTTTCTTTTTTACTTCTATGCTATCCATTGTGGGCAAGAATGTTGGGGACACAGGCATGCTCATCATGGTTGATCGGGTAAACTTTTTTGAAGGGGAATATGATGCTTGCCTTCCAACCTAAAAATACACACACCCTTTGTCCAACAACCCCACTACCGGATACTGCATCTATGGCTGGACTCCTAGATGTTTTTCATGCTTTATGGGCAAAGATACTACAGATATGTTCACATAGCAAAAACGTGGAACCAAGTATTTCTTCATTGGAGAGCTGGCTAAATAAACACTGGGACACCCAGTGATGAATCCTATGGGCTATTTAACAAGATTAAGGTAAATCTGTTATGTGCTGATGGCAATGTGTCCGAGATAAATTATTAAGTTAAGAGGTAAGGTGTCAAGTGTTTATCCTATGCTAGTCTTGTATAAAAATAGAGAGATAATCTTTTTTAGAATAAAATTTTTTTTCTGAAAGAAATCACAAAAATATGAATATTGGAGAAAAAGGCTGGAGAATAGAGGGAAGGATGGAAAGGTGGCTTTTACTTTCTTTTGTACTTGCAGTAGGCACTGTTACCATCCATCAGGGTCATTGGGTGGAGGGTTGATAAGACATTTAAAATTTTCTGATTTATATGTAAAAACATTATCTGAAAGTTCTTTATGTATTTTTTAAAATAATGTGTTATTTTAAAACACAATCTTAAAAACAAATCTAGGGGTACTTAAGAACACTACTTAACATCAGCCACTGTAGCTCTCATTTCCATACATCATGCAAGAAATTTACAGGAAAAAAAATCTATAGCAATGATTCACTCTAAAGCAGTGCCCAGCGTCCTGGAGAAACCTTCATTAATAACAGTGACAAAGCGAAGATTGGCCAGGAAAGCAGAAAAGTATGACATCTTTTCCCTTGAACGGTACATTCTGGACATGCTGCTCGACCAAAGATCTGAAGACAAGTCTGGTAAAGAACGCTGAGCCCCTCCGAACTCCGCGCACAGAAATCTGAATTCCACGCACAGAAATCTGTCAAGCAACTTCTTAGACCCAGGCAAGGAGACCCCCACCGTGGATCCCTGCTCTAAAGTGTGCTCCTTGACCCACCAGCAGCAGCACGGAGGAGCACATTGGAAATGGAGACTTTGGGGCCCCACCTCAGACCTGCTGAATCAGAGTCTGAGTGATCTGTACCTTCCCAAGCCCTCCAAGGGACTCTGAGGCTGAGAGCTACTGTCCAGAGGGTTCCTCTGGCCCTCCTCCAACCACTCTCCTCTCCTCTCTGAGGGCAAGGAAACAGTGGACCTAGGGACACGTACCCACCTGTCATCCATAGCCCAACTTCCCACAGCCAAGACCCTGGAATTCTCTGCCCTTAGAGCCCAGGGCCCACTTTGGGGGATTGGACAGGCTTCTTCAATCTGTAGCAAGGGTGGATGGTGCCCCAATGTGTGCATCCGCAAGCCCAAGGGAGGGCAGGGAGACACCCCCACAGCTGCAAAATTTAGGGGGCACCAAAAACTCAGTAAGAAAGATCAATAAAAATTTAATGCAATATGTTACAAAGTGAAAATTCATGCAAGAAGTCTACAACAAACAAGATATCCAAAATTTTAATAAATACAGGATCAGTATTATTTTTTCTTTTGCCTCAAGCTCCAATACGGCTTAGCACCACACTGTTACTGATCTTGTCTTTTTAAAAAATGTTGCCTCTCGGGGCGCCTGGGTGGCTCAGTCGGTTAAGCGTCTGACCTCAGCTCAGGTCATGAACTCGCAGTTCATGAGTTTGAGCCTCACATCGGGCTCTGTGCTGACGGTCAGAGCCTGGAGCCTCCTTCAGATTCTGTGTCTCCCTCTCTCCCTGCTCCTCCACCACTCGCACTCTGTCTCTCTCTCTCTCTCAAAAATAAATAAACATTAAACAAATTTTTTTAAATAAAAATGTTGCCTCCCTCGCCTCACCCTAGCGCTGGCTCAGGCCCAACATGTCTTGCACTTTTTCTCCTGGGCCCTGCAAATGACAGGAGCAGGTCTGTTATGTAGGGTGTCAAGGGAACAGGGGCAGGTTTCTTCTGCTATCAAGAGATTACAAAGCAACCGAACTGAACGAGCATAACCGTGTGTGGCACAGATGCCTGTGGTTTCGTCTGCAAAACGTAATGGACTTTTGGTAGGAGGGCAGGCCTTTTGGGGTGGGTAACTTCACGACAGCGATCAAACCCCAAAATGCTAGGCAGCACTAAGCTCCCCTCCTCTCTGATAAGAGTGTGTAGGAAGAGCATCTGTGAGTCAACCAGTATGAGACCCTCCCACTCAGCCAGTCTCCACAGTGTGGTGTTTTGTGAACGCGCCAAGTATTTCAAGCTCTTACTGCTGTAATAAAATAAGCCTTTACTAAGATTCTGATAATTTATGTATTTGTTCCCCCTTACGCATCACGCTCTAATAAAAAGAAATAAAAGCAGTCCGTACGTTTGGAAAATTTGGGATTCTAGCTACATTCCTCCCTGGCGATAATCCTGGGCATGTGAACACACGGTTTCCTTGTTTAAAAAATGGAGATAATGACATCGTACAGCGGCTGTAAGAATCAAACGGGATGATGTGTGTGTAACGGATAAAGCTCCAAAGTATCATTCTCCGTGGTGCTGGCAGTGGTGGGTGGGGAGTTGGTCAGGGATATAGGTCAAATGAGGCTGGTGATGACAGTACAGTGCTGGGCCACTAAATTGTTTCCCATTTCCACCCACACCCCTTACCCTCCAGGCTTGCAAATCAGTGCACTCAAAACATTGGGCGATCAACCACTTTATAGTTAAATGCGTCCTGAATAAAACATAGTATCTTTAAAATTTTTATCTTAAAATCTAAAGATGTATCTCTTGTCAAAACTCAGCAATTTTATGGCTTTAATTTTTGGTATGCATGCTGTCAAAGTAAGTTTAGCTTCATGGTTAAAAAACAAATAAAAATTAATCTCAACAATCTCATCGCAATAAAATAAAACCAGGCTCTTATTGTAAATATGATTAAAGGCCTTAATTTCTTGTTTCTGTTTGAACCTTAACCTTCAGAAAAACCCTAGTTCTTATAAACTGACCAATCCCCCACTATTATTACTAGAAAAATAAAGAAAGGAATGACTTCTCTGTGTGGATGGACATACCAATTGTAGCCTCTTGGTCTCTTTCTCACCCCACCCACCCGGATAACCTCTCCATTATTTTTGTTTTGTGAGATTTGCCTGACTTCGTTTACAAATTATGTAACCTTGGACAAGTCATCTAACTCCCACCCCATCTCCTGGGTCTGTTGTTTATAAAATGAAGACCCTGGAGAGGCAATTCTGAAAGGAACTTCCAGCATTAAAATGCAATGATTTCATTACTTCAATTTGAAGAGTAACGTACCAGTTCCTAATTAAAAGGTGATACTGGATAATATAATAAATGTCCGCAGTGCAAACCGAAGAGTTCCCCTAACCTAGAGCCAAAATGGGAATACGGAATACCCACACGTGCGAGTGGGTGGAGAGATGGATAGAGAGGCAAGAAAATAATCTGTTGCCACTATGACCGAATAAAAATCACTGCTGTCTTTGAGGGTCCCAGTCTTCTGCTCATCCCAGGGATGAGAAAGGATTCTGCCTGTTCTGACTGTCCCTGGGAGACATTCAGGGGCATTCCAGGGAAGAGATGCCTACACAGTCATAGGAGAGAAAAGGGGTATTCTAAGAAGTATGTCTGGGGACAATGGGTTGCCTCTTTCCTAGTGGAGAGCTATAAAGAAAACAGTATCCGTTACCTGAAGTTACTTTGACTTCCTGGGCTTTTATGAGGCCACTCCAGGACTGAACCCATAAGCCACCTCATCATAAATTGAAATTTCTAATTATAATCCTTCATATTCTGAAGATGAGGAGCACAGATGATGCTTTCTTGGCCAATGTTACTCCAGTCTGAGGAAATGCCACTGTTAGGGCCCAATGTCCATCTTGAAGATCATACTTTTCTCTCTCTCCACTTTCCAATCTGTCAAGTTCCAAAGTCTTTTTTATCTACTGTGGTCAGTCTGCAGACCTGAGGACCAGGCTGGACGCCCCGGTGCTCCCACTCAGGGAGCCGTGTCTTCATCCCACACAAGGACTTGGATGCCACTGCTGTACAAAGCCCAGTTCTCCAGCTGGCTTCTCCCACTAGCCTGGGTGGGGGCTGGCTCTTATCTCGTGACCTGGTAGAGGGCCTGGGGCAGATTGCAAGGCCAGGGCCCAGATGGACAAACAAACAAGAGACACAGCCATGGGAGGAACAATGGATACCGAAGCCCCCTCTCACCCAGAGGGCAGTATCATGCCTTTCAGCCTGCTTATTGCCAATGGGAATGTGGGCCCAATGGTGCCAAAACTTCTCATTCTTACCTTCAAGAACTCAGAAATCTTGGTCTTCATAGAAACTCTCCTAATCTTTAGATTTGGCAAGTAATTCTCATTTTATTTCCAAGTCCATATGGCCCAAAGCCAAGGCATGGTAGGTTGCAGACTGGATGGGGCATTTGATAAATGGAGGGGGATAGATGCCCCCTACTCCTTCCTATCCCTGATCATAGCGTTGTCAAGGCACGCTGTAAGCCTCGGTCACATACTGAAGAGCTTGTGATTCCGTTCATTCCCACATCATCACTATTTATATCTGTTTTCAAGGATACACCTGCAGGTATTTGACACAGCCCTCTATTTCCCAATTCTTCTCTCCTCTACACTGATGTAAAGATGAACAAAATGTTTAGAACTATACAATTTTTTGGGAACTATATAATTACATTTTGAATTCCTTGGAAATATTTTTTTTCCCTCACTCAATTACCAATAACAGGCTTTTGATAAAAAAAAAAAATATCAAAATATAGAAAGCACTGCCGGAAAGGTATTTTGGGTGGCATGAGAGCCCAAGGTCTTTTAGAATAAGTGTTCTGTTTTCCTTTCAGAAAATAACTCCATATAAATAAATAAACCATTATTCCAGGACTTAAAAAAAAAAAAAAAGGGAATGAAAACGGGGGAGGGGGGGACCTAATCCACAAAACCACACATTTCTTAACACTCCTGGGATGAAGGAGATTTTGTTTTTGCTATGACTATGTTTTGTTTAGCAAAAACATTCCGCAGCCCCACTTATTCCCCAGACACGAAGCCCTGCAGACATGTGCAGAAGAGCCAAAGGGACGGCTTTGCTCCTTCAAACTTTATTGCTGGGAAAGTGCCAGGTTCCAAGGCAAGAACAAAACCACTGGCATACAGCAAGCCGCCACTCATTTCTCTCCTCTGTACGGCAGGCAACGGCACGCTGAACTGCAACAGCTTCTATTATTTTGCTCAGCAATCATCTGTGACTTTAACCTAATTATTCAAAGTCCAACTCTGCTTTTCTAATTACATCTGCTAATGGATCTGTCAATACCAGAGAGCGAAACACAAGAGGACCGACACCATCTCCCCCGGGTAATTTCCCTCACAGGTAAAGCTGATAATGACACTGTTCAACCAAATCTCTCCCTCTTTTTTTTTTTTTTTTTTTTAAAGTTCCTTGAAGGCCGTTATTTCTATAACATCAGTCTGCCTGGGCTTTGCAGTAGATCCAATTTAGCGAAACACTAAAATCAATCATTTTTCAAATGTGGGTTTTTTTTTTTTTGTATAGGTAAAGAATAGGAATTCAATTTTTTAAAATAATGTGTGCAGCCCGAAGGCTTCTATCTGTGTCATTTCTAAATCTGAAGAATAAGTTACAACTATCGTTTTCAGGCTTTCCAAATTCAGATTTCTGTCATTGTCTTATCACATAAATTCATGTTTCTGAAACTTAAGAAAAAAAAACAAAACATAGCCAGGCTCAGGAGACCACACTACTAAAACACTGTTTATTCTTTTTTTTTTTAATTGAGGTAAAATTCACATAACATAAAATCAACCATTCTAAAGTGAATAATTCAGTGACGTTTAGTACGTTCGCAATGTTGTACAACCATCACCTCTGTTTCTAAAACATTCTCCTCACCCCAAAAGGAAACCCCATACCCGGTAAGCAGTTCCCTATTCCCCTCTCTGGCAACCACCAATCAGCTTTCATAAAACACAGCTCTTAACACCTTACCTAAATCATGGATAAAGTCAAGGGGAAAATCTCAGTACGACTAAAAGCACTTTTTAAAGCTTATTTAAACCTAGGATTCTACAGGCCAATCATGGAGGAGTTGGCCAAGCAACAAAGGCCTCATCAAATGAGTTCTTAAGTGCATGCCACCAGACCACAAATGACTGTGAAGCATCAGACTGTCAGACTGCTGTGACCACAGGGGTGTGCGTGTGTGTCTGTGTGTATGTGTGGGGGTGTGTGTGAAGGGAAGGGTGGAGGGAGAGGGGGAGATCAAGTTGTTATTGGCTTGCTTGTCATTTCAAAGGATCACACGCAGTCACTGGATTACACACATGCAACATCACACTGTAAAAAATTCAGTGTCTAGGACTTTGTAAGGAGAGTGCTGAATAATTCCCATTGACCGTAACCATTAATCAAACCCAAAAGACGGCGTTCCCGCTCATCTCACTGGTCCATTTTGTCAGAGAAGACACAGGCTAAGATTCATCAAGCAAGCTTTTCCAGAAACACCAGGCCTCAAGCTGCTTGGACTTCACAGTGGGGTATTCAAATATTAAAAGCAACCGGCTAGAAACTGAAGTTGGAGTATTAATAAAATATATCACATGCTTAAAAATACTTTTTATGGTGAAGGGGAGAAGCAAAGGATCACCGAGTCTTCAGAATTTCTATTCAAACTGGTCCATGCCAAATCCAAGGAGAGCTTAGCATGAGGCGGAAGGGAAGCTACTTGTCAATATTTTATGCCATTTTCCTAATTGAGCACGATATCCTGAGAGCTGACGCTCCGGGTAGTTCTCTTTGATTCTGAGAGTACAATAAACTGATTGCATCCAAGACCAGCCACTAATGAATATGTACAAACAATATGGAAATGAAACTGTTTAGAATGTAAATGGGACCCTATATGGATTTCTATGATAAAGTCTGAAGACTCTGTATAAAAGTAATCAGTACTGAAAATATAACGCCACTGTGGCCAAGTTCTCAGAATAGGCACAGCAGAAAAATAATGCATCATTGCAAGGAGCTGTGGGGAATCTCAGTTTCAACTAAGAAGCGTGATTGCTCTCGTACTTTCTCATTCAGGTGTGCTGAAAGCCAAGAGGCTAAAGCAAAGGGGCACCTTAAATGGGTAGCACACTGAGCCGGCAAACACATTCTGACTCTGGCTCGTCACCCCACACACGGTCTCGCCCATCCAGCTCGTGGGGCAGTCCCATTAGAGCCAGGCGGTCAGTCAGCTCTTTCGGAACAAGAAGGGACATGGTGCTTTTTTCAAGTCTGAAACAGCCGAGGGCCATTTTAATTCCTTCCCTACGTGCACATGATGAAATCCATCAAGAGCAGAATGGCTGAATGAATACACTATGGCTCATCCAATACTATAGACTATTAAGTAGCAATTTTAAAAATGAGTTGGATCCATACCTCTGACCTGGAGGAAAAATCAAGGGTTGATATGACAATGAAAGCAAAGGTACGACTTTTGTATAAAAGTATATAAAAATTCCACTTTGCGGAGATGGCCAAATAATGACAGGACAAAGTCTTGTGGTTATACACAAGGAGTGATGGGGAATCTTAACCCCAGGCAGAACAAAATGGAAAAAAAAGAAATTTCCCAAAAAGTATGGTGCCCCGAGGGTACGTGCACACTTCAGTTTGGCATTTATGCAGAGCACAAGGGAATACTACTCTTTCTGTTTACCTTGAGTTATTATCACAAGGATCTCAACTCTGTAATAGAGTTTCACACTGGTATATCAATAAACTCTTTACTTAGGAGAATTTTTTAAAATTTCCGAATATAGTAATATAAACAATATATAAAACAATGCACTCTGGAAACTGTTGGAAAGCACAAAAATGCCCCATGTGCAGGAATAGTTTCAAGATCTTATGGCAAGAATAAATTCTATCCTCTGTGGGCTTTGTACAACTCCTACCCACAAAGGAAATCAACTTGTTGGTTCAAAGGCACTACCTCCAGACACACGAGCAAATTCAACTCAGTAGACTCTCCTTGTCCTCGCTGTAGTGGAGACATACCATATGTTCGGTGGCACAGTCACAAAGACATTCGTAAGACTTACAAAAAGCTCCATATATTGGAAATGTATTTTAATAAATAATACTTATGCATATGACATCACGAAAGAGTCAACAAAACTCAAATGAGAATGGGGTCAGACAGTTCTCTTACTCTAAAAAAGGCTTCCACACCTGCATTTTCAGCTTTGCATGAACAATTACTGCGTTCATGCGCAAACTCCCAAATTGGTGCATGGAAATAGAAAATTGTACACACAAGTTGAGCAGCCCCGGGCTCCGCTAACCAATTTGCATGCAAAATTGTCATCAGCACTCTCTGGTTTATTTTTTGCCTATGGAAGAGATGGGGGTCTATGATGCCACAGGAGGCCAATTTTAAGAGGCATTTTGGTTCCCACTATAAAAATGGAGTCCCAAATAGTATCTGAGGTCTATGCACGCATGTGTGTCCCTCCAGCTGCCTTCTCACAGATTCCAGTGGAGGAAGAGAAAAGCTGGAGGGTGAGATCAAGTAGAATAGTTACATGAGAGTAAATGGCCAAGGAAGGTTCTCCAGAATAATAAAACAGAAAAGAAATGTAAGGGGGGGGGGAGTTTTTATTTACATCCAGAAACATGTCGTCTACCAACAACAGTTGGCACAAGAAGGGAAAGATGGATTTTAACCAGGAAGGAGAAAAGATTTTCCTGACTTGCCGGTGAGAATTTATGGAAATGGACCACCAGGAAGTGTGGCCTTTGGGATTGCCAAAGAGGGTGCGATAGGCATCTATTTGCTTAGAAGGCATCTTCAGGTTTTCACTAACATTTCCTCCCACCCCCCTCTCCCTCCTGTCTTTCTTCCCTTCACACATCACTGCTGAGCACCTGAAATGTGGTTAGTGTGAACAGAGATGTGTTTTAAGTGTAAAACACACACAATTTCAAAGACTTCACATGAAAAAAAGAACATAAAATATCTCGATACAAATCTGGTATTGATTACATGTTGAGATGATAATATTTTGAATATACTGAGTTAAATAAAACATACTGAAATTAATTTACCTACTAATTACTAATGAATTTACCTATTTTAATTTTTTAATTTGAAATTTTTACTGGAAAACTTTAAATTACATCCAGGGCCCACATTATATTTCTATGGGGCAGGTCTGTTCTAGAATCTTTTGTTTTAAATTAGACTCATTTTTTTTCAGTCCAAAAAGCATGCTCCCTTCTCCACCTTTATTAAGGTGTCAGTTTAATTCATTACTAAGCATCCTTTAGCTCCAATTATGAGTAAGGTCACTTCTTTTCCCAAAATAAGCCTGTAACACCAAGGAGTGGGGGGAAAGCTGCAACAGTATGTATAGTGTGGGATCAAATGGGTAATCTTCCTTCACGTATACTAAATTTTTTTTCACTAGCTGTCACTATTCCAAGTTGGAGGAAGAAAGCAAAACTTGGTACTGCCTTCCTGTTTGATGTTTTGGTCCCTGAGACCCTTAAATCCCTGCTCTTCGAGAATCTCTAGTAACACAGTCACACTTCCAAAGTGTTTACCTCTGTGGAGCAAGTGGGTTCTCAACATTTTTCTGTTCTTACTCCATCAGCAGATCGCACGCCCTCCTGAGTCACACCTTTTACCCCATGCAGGAACTCTCAAGCAGGGAATCACTGCTCTGGCCAAACTGGAAATAAGTGCCAGAGGCCCCCAGCCAGCCGGCATCCCGGCTAAGATGATTCGGATCAGAAATCTCAATAGACAGTGGACCCTCCGGTCTGTTTTGCTGAGTCCCTGGCAGTGCTTTGTACTGGACTTTCTGGATGATTTATGTTACATTCCGGAGATGCAAATTCTCCCTCATACCCCTAATAAACTCATTTGTGTGGTCTTAGTGTTTGGACTTAACAGAGCTGTCTCCCTTCCTATGCTTCCTTGCCTGGTTTCACCGGGGGTAGGATGGGCGGCTTCGTGATATTCAGAATTCTCACGTGTCCCAAGAAGTAGTATTATTTGTTATAACTGCAGTGTAGTTTGTCTTACTTCTAAACGATGCAGATCTTATTAGGCAAATAGAAAACAGAAATCAAGAATTGAATTATAGGGTAGAAAGCTGGTGATGTATCAAATCTGGCGAAGGCAGAAAGATGGATGGTGTGGGGGCCAAGGTTCACTCTCTGGAGCCAAATTACTTGGGTTTATTTTCTATTCGATTATTATTTTTTAAATTGAAGTATAGTTGACACACTATGTTATATCAGTTTCAGGTGTACAACCCAGTGATTTGACAACTCTAGGCATTATGCTCTGCTCACCACAAAATGCAGCCATCATCTGTCACCATACTGCTATTGCAATAGTATCGACTGCATTCCCTGTGCTGTGCCTTTTATCCCCATGACTTACTCATTCCATAACGGGAATCCTGTGTCTCCCTCTCCCCTTTACCCATTTTGCCCATTGCCCCACCTTTATTTAAACTCTCAGTTTAAACTCTCAGTGCCACCCCTTAATAGCTTTATGACTTTAGGTGAGCCCTAAGCCCTGATGGGCCTCAGTTTTGGCTATATCATACAAAAGTGATGTTAACCACGTCGGCCGGCATGAGGATTAAGTGAGATAATGCAGACAGCACAGTAGAACTGGACCTGGAACCTTTAACTCTTTTGTATATGGGAACCACTAAGATCATTATTGTCAATATTATAATAACCCTAATCATCTCCCAACTTGTCACCGAGCATGACAGGTCTTCATGTCCGCAAGTGGATCCTTATGTCTGAAACCATTCCAGCTGTACATCAATATTCTTTAGTTTTCACATATGACTTTAATTTCTCAGCCTAAGCCACAGACCCACATACTTTTTTCCCTGCAACCCTCTTTTAAATGCTGGTTTAAACTTCTATTTCTTTCTTTTTTTTTTAATTTTTGTTTTTTAATGTTTATTCATTTCCTGAGAGAGAGAGAGAGAGAGATAGCATGCAAGCAGGGGCGGGGCAGAGAGAGAGAGGGAGACACAGAATCCGAAGCAGGCTCCAGGCTCTGAGCTGTCAGCACAGAGCCCGACACGGGGCTTGAACCCACAAGCTGTGAGATCATGACCTGAGCCGAAGTCAGATGCTCAACCAACTGAGCCACCCAGGCGCCCCTAACTTCTACTGATTTCTTAATGTGAACCCCAGATGGGTCTAGACATCAGGACTCAGAAAAGAAAGTGAGGCAAAAAGCATGTTGAGGGGTTCCTACCTCTGTGATTTGCACCAGACGCTACCACAGACTTCCGTGGTATCGCAGAATGAGGAAGGAGGAAGGGCCCACAGCTGCGATGGGACTGGAAAGTCTAGGGAGCCAGTTCTAGAAAACGGCACCATCCGTAAAAGTAACGAGGAACCAGAGGAAGGACAGCAGGAGGTCCCAGTGAGATACATAAACCACACTCCAAAAAGAGCAAGAGAATAAAAGAGAGGATCGAGAAAAGAGGTGGAACCATGGTGAGAACACATTTAGAGCCTTTAACACACAGCGCACCAGGAAAAGGCGGATGACAGACGAGGGAATGGCCAAGAGGAAGGCATCCAGCAGGAGATGGGACAGGAATATGTCACCACTGCCCTGACCACTCTCCATGTCTGTCTTGAATCCATCCCAAATTTGTGAAGTTAAATGTGCAAAGAGAAAATATTTCTTGAAGGAGGCATAAAGCCAGGGGTAATTCTAGTCCTGTACTTCCCTTCCTCACCCACACGTCCTAAATTCCTCTACTATCCGCCACCGGCAAGGACTCCTACCCTAAATTCTCCTCCCACTTCGGGCCTGCTCTGCCAGCAGCTCCACTTGGAAGCATTTCAGGCGTAACATTTAAAGTGAAAAAAAAAAAAAATTATTTTAAAGCCCAGAAGTTGTCCTCAGCTACCACAGAGAAAGGGGAGGCTGCACAGATAGTGTCTGTCCACCCCCGATCACACGTGGGTGGCGGCCTCAGGGAGGGTTGGGTGAGAGCTGGAAATGGAAAGTGAGAAATGTAACTGGAAGCAGGCTGCGGGGGGTCAGCGGCCACCTGACAGCTTATCTGCCTGTTCTTCCCCCACTGTCATCCTCTTCCCATGTAGTGTTCTAGACTTCAAATACTGCCTTTGAATTGCTTTTCTGAGAATCATGGTTTCAGAGGGTTTAACAACTGAAAGAGCCCTTAAAGACGAGATAAGAGAAGGATTACAGGAGTACTAATGATGATAGCGACAGCTCACTTCCCCTGAACATAAGCTCTACATAAGACATTGTTTTATGCGTGTTACACACTTCCTCATTTAATCCTCGAACCACCTCTCTATAAGCTCCTTTTCAAGGATGAGGAAAACTCTCGATCAGAGAGGTTGAGTACTTTCCCGAGGTTGCCCAGCCAGTAAGTGGTGAACCCAAGACACAAATCCAATCATTCAGAACCTATGCCCTTAACTATGAAGTCTTCCTAATTACCTAAACTAGTCCATTCGTTTTCATCGATTGTAAAGTGATGTCCACAGGAATTAAACAATTGTCTACAGGCATATAGTTAGCGGCAGAATCAAGACTATAAAAGACCCCTGGACTCTCAATCCAGTGCTCTTTTACCATACCACAAAACTATAACGAGTGTGGGAGGATCAGAACAAAATAACTCCTCAAAACCAAAACACGCTCTCTGTTTCTGTACAACTGCGTGCCCCCCTGGCAGTCCTTCCTAAGATCAGTCAACTCCTTGGATCAGTGTTTTCCTTGAAATGATTACACGTAGGTAAACGAAGCCTTTCTTCAAAATGTAATGTTTATTTCTTCCATAAATTTCATAGTGTATTTTCTTGATTGGAAAAAAAAATACAGCCATGAGTGTGTACAGCATGTTTACTGCCACAGAAGTCTATAATGGGAAAACCAGAGAAATAAAGATAGCTACGCAGTGATTATAAATAACCATCATAAATCAGACTCGCTTAATTTCAGGGTATGACACGAGAAAATAAACAAAGCAAATGTTTAAAAGCAAATCCAATTTTCAAATGTAAATGTTAATAGTGATATTCAAAGACACTGATAAAGTGGGGGCCAATGTATTTCAGTTGGACAAATGCAAATAACTTGTTATCAGCCTTCTCCACATCACTGGACTTCCTGCCCACAGTGCAGAGGTGGGGGACAGAGGACAAAAGTCAAAGCCAGATTAAAACGGTGTCGTGGCAGACCTCTACAATACCTGGTGTGCATTTCCCCTAGTTGTGGGGGGTGGGGGCGTGGGGTGCTGCCATAACAAAGCTTCCTCGTTCACCTCTGTTCTCCTAATGGTAATCATTTTTAATGCTTTTCTAGAATCCCATGTTCGCACATCTCACAGGCACAAGATTTGATAGGAATTGCCTGACTGCCCTACAACTGTCTTACCAATCCATGGAGTGAGACCATGCCTATTTCCCCAGAGTACCAATCTGGTTGGTGAAAAATGACACTGTTGCTTTATTCTAAGTTTCTATAATTAGTAATAAGGTGAGAATATTTTTATACATGATACGTACAAATGTAATTATTTATTTCTTACTCTTCAGCCGAGATCCCATTTGCCCATTTTTCCATAACGCAGCTTATCTTTTTTCTTACTGATCTGTATACAATTTTCTATTAGATGGGTATGAGTCCTTAGTCTGTTACGTGCATTGCGATTTTGTTTTTCTTTCACTGCAGTAGTGGCCCCTTATCTGCGGGGGATACTTTCCAAAACCCCCAGTGGATGTGTGAAACCATGGAGAGTACCAAACCCTAGCTATACTATGTTTTTCCTGTACATACATACCTATGATGAAGTTTAATTTATAAATTCAGCACAATAAGAGAGTCACAACAATACCTAATAATAAAATAGAACAATTATAACAATCTACTATAGTAAAAGTTGTATGCATGTGGTCTCTCTCTCAAAATATCTTATCATACTGTATCTGCTCTTCTCCTTCCTGTGATAATGGGAGATGATAAAGTGGCTTCATGATGAGATGGGGTGAGATGCATGGCACAGGCACTGCGATGTAATGTTAGGCTGCTACTGACCTTCTAACGATACATCAGAAGAAGGATCATCTGCTTCTGGATTGCAGGTGACTTTGAGCAAACCATGGATAAGGAGGACTACTGTCCATTAAAGTTGTAAAGCTGTATGTTTGTCAACACTTCCCAAATTTTTAAGGCCTTTGGGTTCCATGGCATATTTAGAAAGGAGTGCACTTTACATTTACATTGATCTTTACATTGAAAACCCTTTCAAAAAAATTTTTTTAAAAGAAAAAAATGGAAAGAAAAAAAGAGAAAACTTCTATAATTAAAAATGGTATCAGTGACTCCTAAGATAAGCAGATGCTCTGAACTAGGTTTCCAACTATGATGGCAGGCCTCTAGAACAGTCCTGGTGAGCTGGTTGTACATGTGTGCTGAGGTCCAGGAACATAATATTTGTCTGAGCAGGGCCAAGAGCCCCATAAGAGAATGAACTAAATATCCAGGACACCCTTCCTCTGAGGCTACTGAGATATCTTACTTTTCCCCCCATTCTATTCTAATTTAGATCAAATTTAGGTTATGTTCATGCCTAATATATTGCTTCCTTTTTTTTTTTTTTTAATGCTTATTTATTTTTGAGAGAGAAAGAGGGAGACACAGAATCCGAAGCAGGCTCCAGGCTCCAAGCTGTGAGCACAGAGCCCGATGTGGGGCTCAAATTCATGAACTGTGAGATCATGACCTGAGTCGAAGTTGGACGCCCAACTGACTGAGCCACCCAGGCATACCTAATATATTATTTCTTGACAACTCAGAAACCATACTGTTGGGAATTTAGAGCTTGAAGGGACACTCATTTTATGAGATGGGGAACTGAAGCTTCTCCCCTGCTGGACCCACACTATTTGGGTACTGCTGGAGAGAATCACAATAGAGAGGCACACAGTCTCCAACATCAGCAGGGCCAGCACTGTGTAACCTCTGTGACCCCCTCTCCTAACTAGCCCAGGAGGAATTACAAGCCTGAACAACATCTCATCCATTCCATGACACCACCACCATTTCCTTCCAGATAATTCCATGTGCCCAACTCTCCTAAGTCTCTATCTCCTGAGCTCCAGACCCACATCTGCAGCTGGTTCAGAAAAATCTCCATCTGCAAATCCCACAGGCAATTGGAACTCAACATGTTTGGAACAAAAGCCTGCCATCTTTCCAACACTTGCCCTGCCTCCTGCATTTTGTCATGGCCCATAGCATCACATCTAAGAGCGGCCAAACTCAAACCTTGGGCAACAACAGATACCTCCCTCTCCCTCATTCTTCTCTACATCCAACTGGCTGCTGCATCTTGTCAAGTCTCTTCCTTGGGACTCTCCTTTCTAAGCCTCCTTCCTTTCCATGGCCACCCTCTCAGCCTCCTATGGCTTCCTGATTACCATGCCTGCCTCCCAGCTACACACTGTCTACACCAACAGCCCAGTGGTCTGGCTAAAACACAAGGCTCGCACACCTTCCCCCTTCCAAAAACCCAGGGCCCATCATCTGGCTCCGTGGTTCTCACAGGGGATGGTATTGCCTCAGGAAACATTTTGGAAATTCAAAGGGGGCACTATTAGTTACTACTGTGACTGGGAGGTCACTACCGCTGGTGAAGGCCGGGCAAGCAAGACACCTACAAGGCACAGAGCAGCCCCGCAAAGAATTGTCCTGATTCCTACACAATTTTTGAAAATCCAACATGACATGCTTTGTAGGTGGAAAGACTGTCTATAATTATCTGAGCCTAGAATTTCAATTTGCTTCTGATATGAATGAAAATAATATTGCTGGAATGTACTCATGTAATCAAGAGATCAACTGCCAGAAAACGATTTCTCAATACTATTGCTGAGCACCTCTGTATCAGGGCTGCCTGGGGGTAGGGTAGAGCAGGTCTGCTTAAAATGGATATCCCCAGGCTATGTCCCAGATCCACAAAATCAGATCTGCAGGGGAACAACCAGGGCCATTTACTTCTTTAGCTCATTCAAGTTTGAGGTGGATTGTGAGAGAGGCTGTTGGGAGCCATGTTCTGAAAAAGACTGTTAGGCTGAGGGTGAGCTCACCATGAAATAGTTCCCAACTGATTAGTAATGCCTGCATGGCGGCAGGAACGGAGGAATACCGGATCCTGACCTCTCCTTCTTCCCCTCCTGCTCCTTCCCTGTCTGCTTAGAAAATCTCTACTCATGGGGGGCCTGGTGGCTCAGTCAGTTAAGCACCTGACTCTCGATTTTGGTTCAGGTCATGATCTCAGGGTTGTGAGACTGAACCCCACATTGGGCTCATCGTGGAGCCTGCTTGGGATTCTTTGTCTCTCTTTCTCTCGCTTTCTCTCTCTCTCTCAAAAATAAATAAATAAACATTAAAAAAAAAAAAGTCCCTACTAATCCTCCACAACGCTTTCTAGAAGAGGCCTGCTGAAGGCCTCCCTCCATATCTGAAGGCACCATCTAGCACTCTCATTAATGTAACAGTTTACTGGTGCGTCTCTCCTGGGCAGGCAGAGACTTCATCTTGCTCGTTTTGTTCTCCTCACAACTGGCCTCCTCTTTGCCTGGCTAATTATCAGAATTCAAGAACTACTTCGCAAATGAATAAATGATTAAAAAAAAAAAAGGACAGAGTAACTACACAGTTACTGGGAAGGACAAGACCGCAAAACCGTCTCTTCCTCTACACCTTGTAGTTCCCATCAGGATCCCTGGCTCCTCTGAAGAAGAAGAAGACTGGCAGCCAGCAAAGCCTCCCACTCTAGCCCCAGACTTTGCACGCCGTGACGGGAGCCTCCAGGCCATCAAGCCTTCCCGCGCACGTACTTGGGCACCGGGGATTAGCGAACAGCTGCAGAAACAGCCGAACGGAACCATCCCAGTTTGCTTAGGTGGTGTGCGTTTGTGAGAAAAGCTTGCTCTGTGGTGATTCTCTTTAACTACCACTCGGAGGACGGATGTTATTTTTAGGGGCTGGGGGACACCAAAGAGGCTTATTTGGCGAATGAACGCGATTTGTTCGCCTGAGCTTTGCGTGTGTATGTTAAAATCCTCACATCACACTCCTAGCCTGCAGTTCTCAAATCCACTGAGAAGAGTCTCCATAAACAGGTTGGGAGCAGGGGAACAAAAACCCCAGGATGACAAGCGTGCAAATTAACCCTGGAACCAGACGAAGAACCAGTGTTGACAGACAGAGAGCAATGAAGCTGGCTGCATGTAAGGATTAGGGAAATTCTGAATAAGAGAACATTCTGCAACAAAAGTTTTATTAGCAGAAGACATTAACACCAGTCATTTATGGTCCCCAAAGCCCAGTATATTATCATCAGGGAAGGAGGTATCCGCTGTGTTCAAAGGGCCAGAGGCACTGAAAATTCAGGACCCAGAGATGTACACTCCTCTGAGCTCACTCCTCCAGCTCTCAGATAATCAACTAATAGAGACAAAATAATCTAATCATGAAGTAATAAATGCACATGGCAAAAACACAACGGATATACTACTCAACAGAATTATACATCAGCTGTTCTGTCAAGATGATAATGAAACATCAGACAATCTGTGAGAATAACATGCCAAGGAGGAGAAATACAAATTGGGCTCCTCCATTCCTCATGGAAATTAGAAGATTCTAAACTAATCAATTAGCTCAACATCCCCCACTACCTCCACCCCATCTCTGCATTATCATTGCTCTTCATGAAATTTCCTGGGAATCCACTTACTATTCTGTGATCGCAGATATCAAATGAAAATCAAGTTCTCTGCTGAACACAAGAGAAACTTTACATTGTAATGGAAGATGAACTGATTAAGGGCACTTAATCTTTGAACAGCTAATTCTTAAAACCTCGAAGCAGAGTGGGTGAAATGACAGGAAGGAGAAATGCAGCTTAGTTTTGATCACACAGAAAAAATGGATTCTGGCACTCAGTGGGCTGCCTTATTAACAAGTACAGTAGCTGGGGCTGTTCTTTCTCAAATAATGCTCAGCAAGTTAGAATGAAGACCCAATCTTTGGAGAACCAAGATAGAAACAATACCTTTTCTTTTAGGAAGTAAGTTGCTCAGGGCTTTGGGAGTACCCTAAAAGATGCAAGGTAGCTCAAAGAGAAGAATGGTTTATTTTTCTAAGGCAAATTTCATCTTACCCAACTTCTTGCACATTGGAAAGGGATTACAAACTCAGGTGTATTTGGAATACAGTTATTATTTAAAAAAAAAACAGTAAACACCATCTATTGAACAAACTCAGAAAAAGGGTCTCAGAATGGCTTTTCACGGAAGAAATTCTTGAGGACTCCCTAAGAGGTTTGTTTACATGGGTTATATCTATCGATATTTATTTTATTGGAAAACTTAAAACTAAGACATTTTTATTTTATTATTTTCTTAATGTTTGTTTATTTTTTGAGAGAGAGAGAAAGAGAGAGAATGAATGAGCAGAGAAGGGGCAGAGAGAGAGGGAATCACAGAATCTGAAGAAGGCTCCAGGCTCTGAGCTGTCAGCACAGAGCCCGACGCGGGGCTCGAACTCACGGACCGCGAAATCATGACCTGAGCCGAAGTTGGAGGCTTAGCCGAACGAGCTACCCCAGGCACCCCCAAACTAAGAGATTTTTAAAACCAGTATATCCAAGCACACATAATTAGTGATACATCATACATCATGTAGCCTCTGGAAAACTCCATTGTGCGCTTGTGAGAGAATAAGACTGAAAAAAAGCAAAAAAAAAAAAAAAAAAAAAAAATCTTAATATTACTTTGAAAACAGTTTTGCCCTTAGGAGCTCCCCGGGGTCCGCAGACCACACTCTGAGAACTGCCAGAGTCATGTCTGGCTGACACAGAGATGTCGACTGTTTCAAGCACCACTTCCCTCATAAAAACAAAACACTCTATGTGTATTATGAGTCAATAAAAAGTTTACAAATTGGCAGATGCCAGCTCTATAAGAACTTCGACAAGTACGTGTGAAACTTTCTGGGAGAATGACAGGAAAACTAGCTCTTTAATCTTTTACAGTTCACCACATTTGTTTTATGGTCTCCACTAGTACACATGACTTACTGCTTCTACCCAGGGTTATGCCATGTCTCCACCAAGGGACGGGCCTGTCTGGTTCAACTCAGTCCGTTCAACAAACACTGCGTGCAGGTCAGCCACTCCCTCCCAGGGGCAGTGTTGCTTAGTGGTTAGGAAAGCAGATGTGGAGGGAGACTCCCTGGACTCAAACCCTGGCTTTGGCCACTTGCTGAAAGACATCGGGTGAGTCATTTAAATCTCTTCGTGCCTCTGTTTCCCCAAGCATAAAAAAGGACAACAGGGGCGCCTGGGTGGCTCAGTCAGTCAGGTCATGATCTCAGAGTTCGTGGGTTCAAGCCCCAGGCTGGGCTCTGTGCTGACAGCTCAGAGCAAGCCTGAAGCCTGCTTTGGATTCTCTGTCTCCCCTGTCTCTCTGCCCCTCTCCACCTGTTCTCTCCCTCCTCCCTCTCTCTCTCAAAACAAAATAAACTTAAAAATAAATAAATATTTTTTTTTAAAAAAGGGGGGGACAATAAACTGTATTTGCCTGGTAGAATCTTTATAAAAACCGAAAGAGTTAGATGCCTAAGACAGAGTAAATGCCCAATAAATACCAGTTATTATTATACCTTCTTTTATAATACACAAGGTGCCTCAGAGGTCTCAGGGCAGTTTTAAGCTCAAAGTTCAGAAGTAGAAGCTTTATAAACTTACAAAAAAAAAAAAAACCCAGAAAAATAAAAATGTCACCCATTATTTAATTCTGTGAATTGAAAATAAGATTTTACTTTTTTGTTTCAGTCCTTCTGATTGAAAATGGTAAACGCTGCCTGAAACAAAAATTAAACTACTAATTTCATGGTGGGTTGAAATGTGCAGAATAAGATGAACACATAAATAATTCTTACAAAAAGAAGTTTTTTATCATTAAAACTTAATTCATTGGACATTTTTTGAGCGCCTACCATGTACCAGGCTTGTACTAGGTGCCAGGAAGGGAAAAAAAGCAGCCTGACAAGGTGCCTGGCCAATAGGGGCTTACACGGTCTAGTGGAGGCAGGAGGCATGGAAATAGATGGATACAGCATGCATTCTACTGTATTAATTAATACAGCATCCTGCTGAATTATTAAAGTCCAGTCATGTTAGGGTGCCGGGGCCTCAGGTCCTTAGCCCAGGCTAGGGCACAGGGAAGGAAGAAAGTACTGTCCTTGCTGACATTTGGAAATCATTTTCCCTACCAGTGAAGTGAATTTTTCCTTTTGCTTGTCATTGATTCTGTTCATCCACAAGAAGCCCATCTATCAGCTTTCCTATTGCACCAGCTCTTCAATACAGATCTTTATTGAGCTTTTCCGTCTTTGTAAATCGTAAATTGTCCTTTCAACATCCATAATGACAAGCATTTCGACCCATACGTTCTATTTACATATCATAGTAACAGCCTCTTATTTAGATGTCAGATTCCAGTAACTAAAAACTCAGATGCATACACAACAAACTAAAAGCACAAAGACGCCAAAATAATTCTCAAAACCACAGCTAATTTCCATAAACTTTAGTTTCCTTTGGAGAGTGTCTAAGGCCAGAGTTACTCTTATTTTATACAAAGGTATAGTGAGTTTGTTCACTTTTTTTTAAGCACATTGGAAATACAAAAATCTGATGAAACACTGAAAATATAATGCTCAGTTTCATAAATTCTCTAAAGTTACCAACCAGGACTTCTACCAAATGAAGTAAGTCTTCACGAACCAGAAAAGTCTAAGAAATGTCCACAAAGTATTTCAGACATCTAAACTCTTACAGGAAGAGCCTTATTCTTATGAAAGACTGATTTCATTTTCCCATATGTCAAAAGAGTGAAAATTAAAAATCAAACTTAAATCTATACTCAGAATTCTCCTAAAAATTTTCTTAAAAACTCTAGTCCATGCCCAGAATTCCCTTGCCTAAGTAGCTATCCATTATCTCTATAATGACTTTGTTAGACAAAGGACGAAGAGTGAGCACATTACTATAGGAATGTTGGCCATTGTTTGTTTAAATGCTGGAGAAAAGTAAGCTCTAAGATTTATAGCTAATAGGTTTTGAAAGAGGTTTAACTTTTTTTTTTTGTTACTGCAACTTTTAGTTGTTTGTCAAACAAAGAAACAAATTCAATGTGATTCTTTTCTTCTCAGATAACCAAAGCCAAGATATTTTTGAGAATGTGAACTTTCCAAATGATTGGTTCACTTCAATACTGTATGTGGACATGGCTTTGGTCTGAATGTTTATTATTTTTAGAGATGATCCAGGTATCACACATGAAATATTATACACAACCAGATAATGCAGTATGTAATACATACGTTGCAGAGAAAGTAAATTATGTGGATTCTTCTGGCCCTGCAAAACACCAAAATCGTCTCGATTTCTCTTTTTCCAATGTGATTTTTATCTAATGAGTGTTGTTTTGATATCCGTACATTTACTGGAGGCTGGGAAGATAAGTTGCATGCAGCTTTTTTTTTTTTTTAACCATATTTGGTTTTCATTTGAGGAACAAATTCCTCTTCATTTTTTCTTCCCCCAAGGCCCATTAAGTTTATAAATCAACTCACAGCCCAGAGGGAAGACTTCAGGAGGCACAGGTGGACACTTCATCTGAATTTGCTGAACCCACTTTTGTCTGAACAGCCCTCATCCTCTCTGGATCACATCTGGGCAAGCGACGTGAGGCAGGAAATAGAATAATCGGATCAGTGATGTCAACCACCAACACCACTGGCCAAGATCAAAACCTCACATTTCAATCAGAGGTTGGGTGGGGATTACATTTTTTTTAACTGAAATTTTCTTCCCAGTTTTCTCCTTTTTTGGCTTCGGTGAAAGTATCATATCAAAGGCCTGTTACACAAATAACAAATGTGAAAGACGTATGAGCAGACCATCTCTTAAGCCTCCTTTTCCAAGCCAAAATGCAGGAGGTACAGTCTAAAGCCAGAAAGAATATTTAAAATCAGGAGGTTTCAGAACATCTGAGACATGTGGCCTCTGCAGCTGTGACCCTGGTCCACTCCCTCCCACCCACTCACCCCAGAATTTCTTATCCTTTGTAAGGCAGCCCCTACTCTAGAATAGCCAGACTTCTCAGACAAAATGCCAGACAAAGCAGGCTTGGCCCCAGTATAAATTGGAGAAGTCTAAGAACACACTAGTCAGTCATTTGGAAAGGGATCTGAAAAGGCCCATGGAGGCCTTTCAGGCAGCCCGGTACAGCGACAACACAGGCCAGTGCAAGCATACGTTGGATCGAGTCAAATGTCTCTGATCCAATGGCAAAACCACAACATAGATCCCATTAGGCAACGTTTAGACAGAAGCTGATGAACTGAACCAAGTTTTCCTTTGACCATTTTTGATGAGGATTAGGCTCTGCCATGATAACTTACTTGGGTGATTCCAATACAGACATTACAGTAAGGTTCAATGAAAAAAAACCTCTTATAATAAGGAGAGACCATCTCCTCAAATAGACTCTAAGGTGATACCTTTGACACACACATTTCTGTAAAACTCTCGCATGAATTATCACAAATAAACCTTAAAATACTCCCTATATTCCCATTTTTAATTAAAAATATATACACATACACACACCGAAATAAATACCACCACATATATGTATGCATTTTTCACCAGGCAACCCAAGCTACGTACTGGGGTTTGTCTGTAATAATCTAATACACTGTAACCCAATGGCCAGGCTGCAGACATAGCAGGTGCTTCAAGAGAAAGAATAGAGGAGAACGCTTTCAACACCATTATAGAATTACACAATGTGACCATGTTTACATTATAGAAGGAGGCAGACCCAATTACCTAGCTACTTCAAATTAATACCCCATTTACCTCAATTATCTGGCAGGCAGGCCTCTAAATAATCTGAGCAATACCTCAATTCACTCAGATGGTATAGACTTGGCCTGGGAGTCCAGAATAATTTTTCCTTCCAGAACACCTCCACCATCAGCAAATATCAAAATGCACAACAGCAAATTCACATCGGCTTCTTCTTATGTGAGCATAATAAGCAAATTCTCTCCATTGTCTGCCACATTAAAATTTGTATACTCTAAATAACACAGGTTTGAAGTGTTTTTGTTTTTTTTCTGACAAAATCTCAGAGGACCATATGATTTAGAGCTAGAAAGTACCCAGTCTAAAAGCCATTTACTGGAAGCAGTCTAACCGAAAACCCAGCTACTGACTCAGAGCAGTTACATGAAGGAGCTCCAAAGCCCAAATGGCTGGGTTCAAATTTTGGCTCTCCCAATTCATAGCCGCCAGGTGACCTGGTAAGTATTCATTTCTCTGAGCCTGAGAGTTTCATCTGTACAAAGGGTAGTAATGATGGCTCCTACCTTATATACTTGGTATAAACTAAATGAGATAATGCATGAAATGTACTTTGCAAGTTCTGGCATACACTATCATTTTTAAGCACTTAATATTATTATTGCTAGAATATCACTGTGTTTAATGAGCTCAAAAAGATATGTCCCCCTTCTAATCCCCAGGACCTGCGTATAGTACCTTATATGGTGAGATGTGATTAAGTTAAGATCCTGAGAAAGGAGTTTATCTAAGTGGACCCTAAATGCAATCACATATGTCTTTATGAGAGAGACGCAGAGGGAGTTTGGAGACAGACACACAGAACATAGCACAGACACACAGAGCAGAAGCAATGTGAAGACAGAGCACAGGGAGCTGCAGTTCCAAACCAAGGAATGCTGATAACTGCCAGAAACTGAAGAGGGAAGACACAGATCTCCCCCTAGAGACTCCAGAGGGAGTGTGGCCCCGTCCCCTTGATTTCAGACTTCTGGCCTCTGGAACTGTGAGAGAATACATTTCTGCTGCTTTAAGTTACCATGTTCGGGGGCGTTTGTTACAGCAGCCCTAGTAACTAATATCCTACCCAAACGGATATGGCTCTTGTCTGACCTTAAAACTGTGTCTTGATAATGTTAACAATGACCATGACTAGGTAAGGGTGCCCAGAAGTGGGAAATGGCCAAGGGCTGGTGTTAGGGGTTGTGCTTGACAAAAACAGAGAAGCAGGAAAACGCGGGAGATAAAAAATAAACAGGTTTGGTTGGAGGACAGGGTTTAGGGAAACAAGCGCATTAAGCCTGAGGCTGGAGGTTCATCCTGTAAATGGGTCTCATCCACCAGTAATAGTAATCCAAAATGTCAGTGGATTGAGGGGCGCCTATGTGACTCAGTCGGTTAAGCGTCCGACTTCGGCTCAGGTCATGATCTTGTGGTCTGTGAGTTTGAGCCCCACATCGGGCTCTGTGCTGACAGCTCAGAGCCTGGAGCCTGTTCAGATTCCTGTGTCTCCCTTTCTTTTTCCTCCCCCACTCATGCTCTCTCTCTTTTCAAAAATAAATAAACGTTAAAAAAATTTTTCTTATAAAAAATAAAATGTCAGTGAATCCTTAGTTTTTGGTATTTATTTATTTATTTTATTTATTTATTTACTTACTTATTTGTGTATTTATTTATTATTTTGAGAGAGAGAGAGAGAGAGAGACAGCAATGCGACCAGGGGAAGGAGCAGAGAGAGGGAGACAGAATCCCAAGCAGGCTCGGCAGCATCAGCACAGCCCGACACGGGCTCAACTCAACTCTTGAACCGTGAGATCATGACCTGAACCAAGATCAAGAGTCAGACACTTAACCGACTGAGCCACCCGGGCACCCCTAAATCATCTGTTTTTAAACGACATCCTTAGCCATTCAGCACCTTATGTTTTTTTCTTTGTATTTTCACATCTTCTTGAATCTGTGGGTAGCTAGCTCTCATAAGTTTGGGGAAATTCTTAGCCATCTTCTCTTCAAATATTGCTTCTGTCCCATCCTCTCCCTGTCGTCTTCTGAGAATCCAATTATACGTATAGTAGACCTTTCATGGTATCCTACTTCCCTTATGTTCTATTTTGTATGTTCCACTTTTCCCTCTCTGTGCTTCAGTTTGGAAAATTCCCATTAACCTCCTTCCATTCACTCTTCTTTGTCCTCTTCTATGTAGGCTCTTTCCACTGAGTTCTTATTTCAGGTATTTTCCCACTAGTAGAATGCCCACTTGAGTCTTTGTAGATTCCAATTCTCTGTTGAAATTTTCCATCTTTTCACCTATTTTCCCCATTCAAAAATTTTCTTGAACATATGAATCACTGTTATTAAAATTGTTTTTGCTAAATCTAACTGGCAAATTCTGGATCGCCTGTGAGTCTGTTTACATTTTCTGTTTCTCTCTTGTTTTTCTGGGTGGCTTTCCCAAAAATTGGCATTCCCAATAATTTTTTAGTGATACTAGACACCACTAAAACTATAAAACAACTGAAGAGACTTCTGATGAAGTTGCCCTCCTCAGGAGATGGCTCTCTCTTCTGTTGGCAGATGGAGCTGGGGTGGAGGATGAGGTTGAACACCTGAGCCAATGAGGGACAGGAACGGCACCAAACTTTCCCCGGTTTGCTCCTGTTCCCAGGACGTGGCCCACCAAGGCTTTCAACTGAGAGCCTGGTATGTTCACTCTCCCAACTTCCCAAAGGAGGTTTTGAATGCTTTTCTTTATCTTCTTAGCACCATGACTGCTCAACGTCCCTTCTGCCATTCAGAAGCTTTCTTTTCATACTATTTTATTTTATGTTATTTAAATACTTTTTTAAACTTATTTTGAGAAAAAGAGAGAGCGCGCATGGGGGAGGGGCAGGGAGGAGAGAGGAGAGAGAGAGGAAATCAAGAGTGGGACACTTAACTGACTGAACCACCCAGGTGCCCCTATTTTATTTGAGAGAGAGAGAGAGAGAGAGAGCACACACACGAGCAGGGGAGGGGCAGAGAGGGAGAGAAAGAATGTCAGGCAGGCTCCACACTCAATGCAGAGCCCAACATAGGGCTCAATCATATGACCCTGAGATCATGACTTGAGCCAAAATCAAGAGTCAGAGGCTCAACTGACTGAGCCATCCAGGTGCCCCTAGAGACTTTCAGATTAGCCTTCCAACCTCCTAGTTCATGCAGCTTCAGAATTCAGCAACCATCTTGAGGGGAAAACTTAGCTGACTTCCCAATTTTGTCTCTCCAGTCCCATCCGAGGAGACCAGCAAAAGCTCTGCCAGTATTCCTTTCCCAGAGCAGCAATGCTCCAGCCAGGCAAAGCCTGGATTTCCAGTCCCTTGCCAGCACTTGGCACCAGAAATGCCCCCAGGGATACAGTAGCTACAGGTCTGTCTGCTCATCTCCTCCTCATCTCCCCTTCCTGACATCTCAGCACTCCCCACCCAGTCCTCATTGTTTCAACGCCTCTCAGGTACTTTTAAACAGAACGTTGTATGTATGTTGTGTGTGTGTGTGTGTGTGTGTGTGTGTGTGTGTGTGCGCGTGCACACGCGCGCGCATATTTTACATGGCTTTGCTTTTCTTGTTCTTCTTGGGATCACCAGGATGCTTCAAACTACTCAATCTTACCTAGAAGCAGAAATCTCTCCTTTGTATTTTTCAAAGTGCTTTCACTACAGTATTTAATTTCCCCCTTATAAACCCATGGGGAAGAAAAACAGGGAAGTATTTATTACTCCAATTTTTTAGACTAGGGTTGGCCAACTAAGGCCTGCAAGCCAAGTCCGGTCCCTTGCCTGTTCTGGTGAATTTTTATTGGATTGCAGCCACACCCATTCACTTACATATTGTCTGGAACTGCTTTTGCATGACAATGGCAGAGTTGAGTAGCTGTGAGACCACAGTGCCCCCAAACCCCAAAATATCTACTATCTTTCCCTTTACAGAAAAAATTTGCCAGCCCCTGTTTTATATAGAGGAAGCTGAGGCTTGCACACTTTCAGTGACCTGCAAGTTAACTTGAGACAGAAGACTGCATCAAAGTTTCCCTGATGTTTACCCTAGCCACCTTGCTACTCTTCTGCTAATTTGCTCCCCATAACAAGATTTATTATAATCATTTTTTAAGATGAACACAACAAGCAGAGGGAGAGGAGTCTGAACCAGACAGTCCCGGCATGGCAAAAGGAGGAGTCCTACCATATATAAGTAAGGGCCCTTTTATCTCTGGAATATTTGGGGGATTTCAGCAGTCACCCTGGAGATCTGCTGAAACAAATAAATACTAGAAGGCAAGTATTCAAGGATGCCACTGTGAGGTAAGAGGCCTTAATATTTCATAGAGGGTATCTGTCATTGCTCAGAAAATGAACATGTAAGGTCAAATAATGAAAAGAATCCTGGAGAATATGCTCAACTTTTATCCATTTGATTGCTAGACATTTTCATCATGGCAGTCCCTGAGCTGGAGGGAAAATGCCCCCAACAAAGGATGGCAACTCAGACAGACAGACAGACACACACATACATGCTCTATATTAAACAAGACAATAAAAAAGAAATTCAGTTCCAAACTTAACAATGACTTGAAATGCCATCTTTCTTTTTCCCCTCTTCTGCTTAACACAATGCATGGCAATTTGCTTCTTTTTCACAAAATTGTACAATCTGATGAGGGTTGCAATTTACCACCGATGTCAATTATGGATGCCAGAAGTTTCACAATCATGAAGTCACCAACACACACACACACACACACACACACACACACACACACACACGACCTGTTGGGGCAGCCAGCCTTTCATTACATCTTACTCGGAAGGCTGTGCAGGACACATCCCCATCTTGCCAACTCCGGAGCCCCATTTTTCCACAGAAAATGGATTTATGGCTGAAGAGGGCAAAGCAAGGTGTAAGAGAGAGGAGAAAGACTAACTTATAAAAGTAAGGGAATCATGCCTTTAAAAAAGAAACACGAATTCCCCTGAGGACAGGAAAGCAAACTCAGGAGGAAGGAAAGGCTCCCCCGGCCTCCCTGAGAGGATCCCACAGTTGGTTCCCCCAGGGATAAGATTTTTTCAGACACAGAAAGGCAAAAGCAGAATTTAGCTCACATTTCCATGAGTGAACAATTTAAATGTCCATCATTCCATGTCACTGATGCTCTGAATTCTTCAATGGTCCCCATCACCCACTTATAGAGCTCAAGGCCCTGGACACAGCATATGTGCCCCCACAACCTCTGGTCTCCCCTCAAACTCATTTTCCAGCCACACTCTGCCTTCTCTGTTCTGCTGCTGCAGTGAAGAATGCCTTCAAGGGACATCTGGGTGGCTCAGTCGGTTGAGCGGTTGAGCGTCTGACTTCAGCTCAGGTCATGATCTCATGGTTCGAGAATTTGAGCCCCACATTGCACTTGTTGCTGTCAGACTGTCAGCACAGGGCCCGCTTCGGATCCTCTGTCCTCTTCTCTCTGCCCCTCCCTGGCTTGTGCTCTCCCCCCACCCAAATAAATACATATTAAAAAAATAAAAAGAGCGCCTTCAAAATGCATCACCCTACCACCCCAACTGCAAAGGAATAAACTTTTGCTTGAGGACCACATTTCTCCTTCAGAATTTCACATGAAAAAAGTCAGAGTATTTCACTTTGTTTTAAAGTTGTAATATCTATAAAATCTCTATAGTCATTTACTGATGATATCACGTAGGAATATTGCAAAAATTACTGAATTATAAAGCTCGAAGAGATCTCCTGCATTGTCTACTCCAAATTTTCCAATTGGTCATTTCACGGAGCCCGTAAAAGAATTCAGAGGATTCTTTCTGCTCATTGATAAAACCACAAAGGGGGCATTTCCAGGAAACCAGTCATTCTCTCATTTCCTTCTGAGCCTGACCTCAAGCTCATACCTGATTTTTAAGTAAAACACCAAGCATCCTCAGAAATCAACACTTTTTACAGCAGGAGTCTCTTCCATCTTGTTAGCTGAGAATTTCAGAAGCATATCCCGATTGCCACACAAGGCTTGCAGCCCCACAAAGCAACGGTTATGCTGAAGTAAATACGTGTGTACACACACTCCCTTCTTACAGCTGCAAACAAGGAAGGCAGTTCAGGGCTTACTGTGAGCACCTATAAAACACGAGACTATCAAATATAAAAATGAGTTTCTAAGCCCAAGGAATGTATGATATAGTTGAAGAATTAACACGACAGACATACATGAAATCTAACCACTGTAACATATATTATTTTAAACGGTATTTTAAATATTAAAGGTTATGAGAATAAGAAGTTAAAAATCCTCAACATACCAAAAAAAAGCTTTAAAAACTGGTAAGGAAAACACATGCATCCCAATAGAAAACAAGCTGAAGACAAAAAAACTTATTTTTAAAAATACAAATGATTCATCACCAGATTTTTAAAAAGTTCAGCCCAGTTACTCGGCAGAGAAATGTCACCCAGGGGAGGGAAGGGTTCAGGGCAACAAGGATTTTTGTGGCCTCCTGCAGGTAGATTCATCTCTAGCACATTTCTTTTCTGGAGGACAGCTTTGCAAAATAAATCCTCCCAGGATCCAGTAAGTATTCAGCAAGCCCACAGTGAATGAATGAAAGCATACCTCTGTTCCTCCTACAACCACGGGCATTGTGGGCCCACTTACTGGCATATTCGTTTACAAAACTGCCTGCCCCAGCTCCTCATTATCTCTGCATGCACATGCGACTCTTCCCATCAAGAGGCAGGGTCTACCTCCCCTCCCACTGCATCTAGGCTGGCCTTGTGACTTGTCTTGATCAACAGCACGTGGCTGAAGTGACGCTGTGCCATTTCCAGGCCTGGGCCTGGAAGCATGGCAGCTTCCACTTTCACCCTCTTAGGATCCAGCTCAGATGAGATAGAGGGGGAGAGCAAGACCAGGGAAAGATGCATCAAGATGCCCCAGCCAACAACCACCTCCGTGTGCCTGAGAAGTGAATGGAGCCATCTTGGGTCTTCCAGCCAAGCTCCCAGCTGGTGCAGCCACATGAGTGACTTAGGTGATACCACATGAACTGAAGAACTGTTCTGCTGAGTCTGGCCAACTGACAGACTCATGAGAAATAAGGCATTAAGCCACCAACTTCAGGGGATTGTTTGACACAGCAAAAAATAACTGAAACAACATGTATCTAATTCTTTCTAGACAGTGAGCTACCTAACACAGGTCAAGACACAGTAATTATGCTACAGAGAAAGGCAGGGAGGACAAAGGGAGGCCACTCTGATTAAAGGGGGGAGAGCAAGAAAGGAGGGGAAACAAAATGGCAGACCTCAAGGCCAATCCTTGTTGGTATGGAGAAGAATGAGTTTTCTGGTAAGATGCACAAGACAAGAAGGGGGTGAGAATGTCAGTAGAAGGGAGTCACTACTGCAGTCTACTCCTGTGATACAGGCCTGGGCCAGGGGGCCACGGGAGGAATGTGACTGAGGGATGAAGAGCAAGATGTTGGAAAGAAGAATCAAGTGGATATGATCAGAAATGGCAGGAAGGGAGACAAGAAGAAATTACGGCACCTTGATCTTTGAATTTGGCAGGGGACAAACAATAAAAGGTCAGTAACACCTCACTTGCACAGCGGCCACGCAGCCTACCGGCTCAGCCACCCAGAATGCAGTCACCTTCCGCTCACAGGCTCCACGAGGGACAGCCACACTGCCACGGGCCCTACCCCCAGGCCGGGCCCTGCGACCCGCCATCGCGCTGCCTACCACTCCCCCCTTCTCTACTTGGACCCCGACACAGACTGCTTCCTGTTCCTCAACATGCCAGGCACACGCCTACCCCAGACCTAAGGGTGAGGCAGAGGAAAGCACAAAGTCGACTTGCCCAAAGAGATGGAAGGGAACCTAGGGATTCAAAAATCTAACTGCAGTTCATAACATCAAAAGCTTCAGGAGATGAAAGCGAGAGGAAACAAAGTTCGGTGGAAGGAAGGAAGGAAGAAATGGATGAGAGCTGTTCAGGGCAAGCAGCCTTGGCAGTCTGAGCGGGGAGTGAACCCACGTGGGAAGGCAGTCGTGAAGCCCCACCACGCACACACCCCACCGCACCCGCGTGTCAGGGAGCTGGGAGAAGCTGGCTCACACCCACTAACCCGAAATGAATTCCTCGGAAACCTTTTCCATTCATTATCGTCTTTTCTTCATAAATCAAGCCCTCTAGACTCAAAGACTGGAGCATTCAGGAAGTGCTTACTCAAAGCACAGAAACATCAATACGGAGACTACAGACCCCGGAACGATAACAGGGTGAGATATATTTATATTCCATGGTTGGCAATGCCTCAGCACACTTTTCGCTTTCCAGAAATCCTGTCAGCTTAATTTATGTGGCTCATACCTCATTCCCTTTCAGGCGACAAGCTTTTTATCTTTTTCATTTGGAAACTTATCTTTAGGATTTTCCAAATCCTCGCTGTTGTTAATTTTTGATGTAGTGTGTTCTGTCTAGAGTTTCTTGTAGATACGCAGGGCTCCTTTAGATGCCGTCTGTCTACACCTCATGGCTGTTGAATGTGCCCCACCCTGAGATCCAGCCTCAGATCCTAACAGCACTGATGGAATGAGGGGCAGGTTCCCTCTTTCACGGTGTTTTCTCTTCCAAGCCACTAAAACCCTCCCAGATGTTTCTTCGTGTCTTTACCATCTTTAGATTAGATGCTTAATGCATAAGTCAGCCCAAGTAGAGTGACAGGGTAAAGAAAAAGGCTGAACAGACAACCCAGCATTTGGAGTTTAAAAAAAAAAAAAACACTAAAACAAAACAAACTTTACTCAGGAAAAAAGATAAGGCTAAAACCAGATCTCAGAATAAAACCGGCAAGGAACTGAAACTAGCTGAAGCCAATTCAAGCTGGGCCAATTATCACCAATCATAAAAGATGACTTATACGAGGCCCCAGTGCCCCAGTACAACGGAGCGATTAAATCTTTATCACCAAAACAGAAAATGCCACATAATTAGACACAGCCAGAAAAGGGTACGTTCGCTTCTCCTTCCTGTGGCTGACCCATGAAGGCAGGCATGCAGCCATCTCCCCACTGGCAAAAGGCCGGTCCACTCTCCCATCACTCAGCCTGCCCGAGCCACATCTGACAGCAGGCCAGTAAGGTGGAGTTTCCTCTGGCAGCAGGCCACTAACAATCTTTGGGTCCCCTGCCTACTCCAGGTCCAAATAAACAGAAGAACAACAGTGTCTCTAACCCCACAGGTATCCACCTGGTTACATATTAAAAAAAAAAAAAAAATCTGGCTGTTCATCAAAGTGTTCGAGCTTCTGGAGCTAGGCACCTAGGTTCAAATCCTAGCTGTGCTACTCCCTAGCAGTGTGCTTATCTGTAAAATAGGGATAATCCTAGTACAAACCTCACTGAGCGTTGGAAGGAGTAAATGAGTTCGTATACGTGAAGGGTTTTGAACGGTGCCTGGCGTCCAGCAAACGCTATGTAAGCTGGCTGTGGTTGTAGTGCCCTGGTTGTTGTTACTATTAACTATTCCACAGTGGTATCATCATTATTAAGTCCACAAGAGCAAGAGTTGCCATCGGAAGCCAGCTGCAAGGCTGCTACACTTATCCAGGCAGGAGAACCCCAGGGCACCAGTCTTGGGAATAGAGAGCACAAGCCAATGCTGAGAGGCATCGCAACAGCAGAGCCACAGCCTTCAACAAAAGCCTGGCACAGGCAGCAAGGGAACTAGAGATGTGAAGTTCCAGGAGAGTGGCAGGGCAGGGTCCCGGAGGGAAACAGGGAGAAGACCAGTTGCTCTGAGACCCCTCAGACTTCCAGGGAAGATGGCCTTGGGCCTGGCAGATGCTCGCTCACCTTGAACATGAAGCTTATTCTTTTCCCTCCTCACCTATCAACAGTGACTGGACACAGAGCCAAGGCCGGCCCCATAGGAAGATAGGACAATGAGTCACAGAAAAAACACCCCCCAAGGACTCTTTCTGTTGACACAAAGACATTTCCTGAAGGTCTGCTCTGTCCCAAGCACTCCAGATATGTTATCACATTTTACCCTGACAATGACCCCGTGTTGCTGTGGGCACAGAAAGGTTAAGAAACTTGCTCAAGAGCACGGGGTTAGCAAGAAGCAGGGTGAAGTTTGAACCCTGATCTATCAGAGACTCTAAAACATGCCCTCTCCACTGCATCCCAAAGTGCCTGCCCTCCAGTAGTGATCAGTTTATCAGTGTCAGCAGGAGAACCTCAAGTGTATTGTCAATGGCATTGAAGTGGAAAAGAAACTTCCCTTGTTCAACCACTAAGCCAATCCACGTGAGCGGAGAGGTGGAGGGGAAGAGACAGGAGAAAAGAGGACCAGGCTACAGACCCAGGGACATATTCGGTCTCTGTTAACAGACTCAGAGATGTGGTCCCTTGGTACTTTCACTTGTCCGTCTATAAAATAGGAATGTTAATATTTTTCCTTCCAGCCCTACTTCTGTGGCTGAGGAAGCTCCTATAAGACTGATTCTCCTGCAGATGACAACTATAGGCTCTGCACAAAACCCAAAACAAAACTGAGGGCACTGGAGAGTGTGCCAAGGCAAGTAGCCACACTGAAGCAGAGTCAACACTTAGAAGAAAGGTACTAAACTTAGTAAGTTTACGTATGGCTCTCTGCCTAAGAGCAAGTCCTGGTCTGCACCACAGAGGAGGCTAAAGCTCAGACAGGAACCTACAGTATTACTGGCTTGGACAAACAGAATCCAGGCAACTTCAGCTGCTGGAAAATGCAGGAGGGGGGGGGGGGTGTCCCAGAAAAGAGACAAACCAGAGATGAGGTGCCTCAAATAATGTGTGTAAACTCTGTCCAAATCTCTGGCTGACCCCTGAACCATGCATAAAGTACTCTCCAACTAGCCAGGATGAGATTGAGCCACGCAAGGGAGGTAGTTTGCAATTAAAGTCAAATCAAGGAAATGGCCTGCTAAAACAAGCAAACAAACAACAATCAACTGTTACAAGGAATGTAACAGAACCCAGGGTCTCCACAACATGACAGTCATAATGTCCAGGATATCATCTAAAAATCATTCCAAAATGTGATCTAAAATGTGACTCATTCTCAAGAAAAATGATGATCAGTGAATACCAATCCCAAGTTGACATGGAAGTAAGAATTTACAGACAAGGATTTTATTTTTTATTAAAAAAAATTTTTTTAATGTTTGTTTATTTTTGAGAGAGATAGAGACAGAATGTGAGTGGGTTAGGGGCAGAGAGAGAGGGAGACACAGAATCCTAAGCAGGCTCCAGGCTCTGACCCATCAGCACAGAGCCTGACATGGGGCTTGAACTCACAGAGCTGTGAGATCATGACCTGAGCCGAAGTCAGATGCTCAACCAACTGAGCCACCCAGGCGCCCCCAGACAAGAATTTTAAAAGCAACTTTTATAACTACACTCAATATCTGTCCAACCTACCTCACAGAGCTATTTAAAGCTAAAATAAGGTGAGGTGAGCAAACAGTGCTTTGAAAAGCTTCACATATGCTACACCTACAAAATAAAAATACAGGTACTTCCCACTTTTCTCGTCTATTCCCTCAAACCACACAATAAAGCAAGTTTTTAAAATATGCTTTACCTTTCCTCTAGGAACAAGTGATATTCAAGAACTAAATTTCTGGTGAAAACCCTCCTTATAAATATATAACAAGTCAAATAATAATGTGTTATTATAAATCAAGCCCTATGATGCCCATATAACAACTTAAATCACTTTAAAAAGCAAGATTGGGCCACATGTCATAGCTGATTTTATGCAGACGGAGGGGGCAGTATGTATAGAGGTTACTTACTTGGATGTCAGACAGTCTGGGCTCAAATCCCAGCCTCACGACACAATATCCATGTCTCCTTCAATGATTTACCCAGGTGCTTTGCACCTGAGTTTCCTATTGGAAAATGTCAATTACAATAGTACCTGCCTTGCAGGATTGGTGTGCAAATTCATATTCAAGGCCTATGCGGTGACATGGTACACAGTCAAGTGTAGAATAAACAGGAGGTGAGAGAGGGGAGGTGGCTGGACCAGCACTGCCCAGCTGATCAGTTACAGACCTGGGAGTAGAGCCCAAAGCCATCCCTCTTTTTAAAGTCACTTCTTCAACGTTTATTTATTTTTGGGACAGAGAGAGACAGAGCATGAACGGGGGAGGGGCAGAGAGAGAGGGAGACACAGAATCGGAAACAGGCTCCAGGCTCTGAGCCGTCAGCCCAGAGCCCGACGCGGGGCTTGAACTCACGGACCGCGAGATCGTGACCTGGCTGAAGTCGGATGCTTAACCGACTGCGCCACCCAGGCGCCCCTAAAGTCACTTCTTTATCAAAGGTCTTTTTTTGTTAGGTACAAATGTACTGTAAGTTGGTTATTCCAATTCCTAAAGTTTTACAAAATGAGCAAAATACATAAAAACTACAAGTCTGCCATCTCACACTGTCTAAAAATTAGAGTATTTTAATTTCAAATTTTCTTTTATTCCTTTAAATTTGAAATGTCTTAAGATGTGGTTTAGAAAGGCGCCATTCTTTTTAAAAGGTGACCCTGGGAGATTTACGTGAGTGGTTTATTTATTTTTTTTTTCCCAACCATTTTCATCAGCACCCCCACAGAGCCTCAGAATTCACCGGACACATACCCACCAACAGCATCTTTACACAGGGTCTCTGTGCAGCTGTGGAAGATGGCGTGGGTGTGGGAGAACCAAGCACCTCTTGCTTATGTTTCTTGTATTTGCTGTTTTTCTTTTCTGTCCCTTTTCATTTCCCCAACAGCTGCCAAAGCATTAAGCCATAAAAAAACAACTGCCTAGTTTAGGAGGGAAAGTCACATTTCTTTGCCTGAATGACATAAGAAGTGTTAAAACCTTATGAAATTTGGGATTTTGCCTTTAAAAAAGTAAGTGTTAGGGTGCGGAGCCACTGAGAGAGATGATGTGTTTCTCCCCACAGAGCTCTCCTTCCTGTGACAGAGAACAGAGTTTGAGAAATGAGATACGGGAATTCATTAAACACTGGATATATAAGAGCAACAAAGATCATCTACACAGGTAGATACAAATCTGAGCTATGAGCCAACGTCCTGGGCCTCATTTGGTGAGGAGAAGAAACTAAAACCTTAAAAAATGTCTCAGAACAAAACTCCAGTCAAACAACTGAGGCAAGAGACAGAAAGGAGAACATGGAGAAGCCTAGCGGTTATAGCTTCTGACAGATGTATGTGGGAAGACTGGCCAGGAGGCATCCATGAGAGAACAGCTCGAATGTTCTGGAATTACAAGGAACCCCTGGCCTGACTGAGGCGTAGAACCTCAGCAAGGCAGCCATTCTGTTATGTTTCCAAATCCAGGAGAACGTGATTTCCCGTTTGAAAGAGGCAGACTTTGTCTCAACACGTAATGACCTTCACAGGTCTTTAGTTGGTTCCCTAACAACACAGGAGGGGACATCTGAACCCGAACTGATTAACACAATGTTAAATGATGAAAAGGTGGGGTATGTGGCCAATCTGGGGCCATGGTGAGACTGGGAGTCACCAAGAAATCTGGGTTCTTCCAGGGGCTGGCATGCCACCAGGTTGGTCTCAGTTCCTTCATCTGCCCAGGGTCACACTTGGGTGGGGTGATCTGAGAGCCTCCTCTCCCCTCTAAATGCTGTTAGAAAATCACTGTTGGTGATAAATGTCCTCATTGCTAACACCTAGTTCTTATTGTGTGTGAGTGCACACACATAAGATTTTCAGAATGCAATTACCTTGTCTATTCCTTTAGCACAACCCACTACAACACTGTTGGCCAGAGCAACCTACCTCAGCTCCAAAGTTGGGCCAGATGCCGTGACACCAGGTCACCGGAGGTGCTGCAAGGTACCAAATTTCAACAAACTGATTTTCTTCTTATCCCACCTACAGATAAACCTTGTAAGACCCAGAGTTCCGTATTATCAAATGATTAAATAAGGTAAGAGCCACAAAAGCACTTTGCATTCTTCTGTAATCCCTCTATTAATATAAAGCACTACTATTTCCCCCAACCCAGTTGCCTTCAACCTCTGAGGGGGAGCTTTTCCTCAAAGTCACCCCACTTTTCTCTATCTTGCCCTGTCCTCAGGGTATATCACCCTGGGCCTCAGGGCTGCCCTCACCCTTGTGAACCCTGACCTCTCCTCAACTGATGCCTATGATCCTCACGCCCTGGGTTCCACACCGTTGTATCTCATAGTTACTCACTCAGTGCAGTGAACCACTGTCTGTCAGCATCCCAGCAGTGGATGGGACCTTGGAGAAGGATCAATTAGGACAAACAACTTCATTTTTCAAATGAGGGAATGAAGGTCCAAAGAATCATTTAAATCATTCATGTCTTGGGGCGCCTGGGTGGCGCAGTCGGTTAAGCGTCCGACTTCAGCCAGGTCACGATCTCGCAGTCCGTGAGTTCGAGCCCCGCGTCGGGCTCTGGGCTGATGGCTCAGAGCCTGGAGCCTGTTTCCAATTCTGTGTCTCCCTCTCTCTCTGCCCCTCCCCCGTTCATGCTCTGTCTCTCTCTGTCCCAAAAATAAATAAACGTTGAAAAAAAAAATTAAAAAAAAAAAATCATTCATGTCTTGGGCAGTAAATCCTGTCAGGCCCTCAGGGACATGATTCTTCATTGACTCTTCCTTGCATCTGGTATAATACCATTTACTGAGTCTTATCTATGGGCCTACCTAATGCCATGTCTGATGACTTCATTCAATTCCAACAACTTAGGAGAAATACATTGCCATTTTACAGATAAGAAACTGAGACCCAGAGGTGCTGAGTAACTTACTCGAGGTCACAGAGTAAATGAGACAGGTCTCTCACCAGGTCTTCTGGCCTCACCCCAGATATGTGCCCACCAAAGTCTCTGCTTTTAATCACCCAACCAGCACTATTCCCTGATGTGCAGGGAGGATGGACTGATAGATAGCTGTTGACTAATTAGTTAATGCTGCTACTATTCTCCCTCCTCCCTCCAAGATAAACATGGCCCTGGGGCCATGAGAAAGATGCCAGCACACCCCCAGAAAGACAGCCGGTCCCATGGTGATGAGTGATACTGGGAACAATGGACTGGACATCTTTGGGCATCTGATGGCCTCTTTAAAGCACTCAAGGAGACGTGGCCAAAAAAATAGGCTTCTATCCAATGCAATTTTTAAACCACTGATTCACCATGAAATGCACAGTTGAAGTTGAAAGAGCCTGAGCCACCACTATGTTTGGGAAAATCTTTACATGATTTGAAATAAAAAAAAAAAAAAACACCAATTATTGGCCCAACATTCCCTGTGGAACCAGATGGGGAGACAACGTCCTGACAAGTTGGGAGTTCACTCTCTCAGGACAAGGAATGTAAGCAAAATCAGTTCTATTTCATTGTAACAACCAAGGGGTGGAAGAAGGAATGGCTCCTCTTCCTAATAGATTTTTTTGCTTCCTGGCCATACAACTCTTGGCGCTGCTGGTGTGAAGGTCATGGTTCTCAAGGAAGGAATACTTCTACCAGACAATTTAGCAATGGTTTCAATGAACTGGCAGGTGACTCTGCCCCTTGGCCATTTTGGATTATGAATGCCACAGAACCAAAATGTACTGGCTGGGGCAAGTGATCCTGATTTCCAAAGGGAAACTAGATTATTGCCAAAAAATGGAACCCAAGGCAGTCTCTGGAGTGCCTCTTGTTACTTCATGTCCAAGAATAAATATTGGAAAACTAAGGCAACAGGGATTCAAGGCCACTAAGGATTTAGATTCCTAGATTATTCTACCAGGTGATAAACCCCAGTCAGGTGAAGTGTTGGCTGAGGGCAGAGGCCAAGTCCTAACAGTCAAGGCATCCGTGTCTGAGCAACACCGAAGCCTCTTCTAGCTGCTCCAGTCCCATCTGAGCACTCTGTATCTTACAGACTGAAGTAGAAAAATCACTCATGTCACCCAGAGAAGGACACTGTGTCTCTCCTTCTTGGGGAAAGAGCAAGAGCACTGTACGAAGAGCAGTTATGTCTTGTTAGGCAGAAACGAAGTTGTTGTGTTGTCCTGTCGAGTTAAAAATGCGCAGAAAGACATCTGGATGTCGAGAATCTGAAGGGGTAGACTGTGCTGATCATTCGGTCACTGTCACTCAGGTCCATCCACCCTTCTAGACCCTGATGTGTTGAGAGCCAGCACTCTGAAAATGGCATTCCTTCTTGCCTTTTAGGTTCCTATTAGGTTCTACCAGTGGGGGCTCCAGATGGAGATTAGCTGGCAGGAGAGGGGAGAAGGGGCCTCCTTCTCTTTGTGGCACTTCCTCCTGGTGGCAGCAGCTGGTTCCAGCCTCCAGCATCTTTCATTACTCCCAGAAGCAGCTTCATGTAGCTCAGTGGTAGATGCAGAGGATAGAGAGTTAATGAGATAGAAACAGCTTCTATCCTCAAGGTGTTTAAAATTCAGCAAGGGAAAAGGCACAGAACAAATAAGAAATTGTGACCACTGCTGTAAGGATATACATTTCTATAAGAGCATATTACAGAAAAATGATACCCATGGAACGACTGCATTGTGGGACTTCTGGCTGTTGGCACAAATATATAAGGGTAATGGCACCAATCCACATTCAGGGGATCAACTCAGATTGTGTCATCTACCTGAAGTGAATATACCTTAAAAGAAGGCTGGTGTGCATATCCAAGAATTTTTTTTTTTCACGTCCAAGAATTTTTAAATTATTTTGCATTATGGAATTTTTACACTCATCATTCATTCACTGACTCAGTCATTTAACAAGCACCCTTAGCATCAAGGCTCTGAGGGCTTAGCAATACACAAGGGAAGTCAGGTCCTCCTGGAGCTCACACTATGGTGTAAGGGATACTATAAAAAATTATGGTGGAAATAATGGTATACCATAAAAAATTACCATTATGGTTGGGGGATACCATAAAAAATATCAAAACAATAAAACAGATTCAGATGATGGCATGTTCCATGAAGAACGTAAAGCAGGGAGTGAAGGATAAAAGTGAATGCGGCAAGAGAAGTGGCTATTTTAGCCAGAGTCCTAAGAGAAGACCTCTCTGAGAAGGTGGAATTTAAGCAGAGACAAGATGAGAAGAAGGGATAAGCCAGGAGAAGATGTGGGAGCAGAGACTTCCAGTAAGAGACTTCATACTGCCATCGGAGAGAAACCCTCTGGTCACGAGATATCAGAGATACTTGAGCAATGCCATTGTGGAAGGAGATGCTCCATCTTGGGGGAAAAAACTGTCCACTCATTTCCAGAAAATCCTATAAGTCAGACATAACTTAGTAGTTGAGTTCACATCCCCACTCTGGTATGTGGTTATTTTTCTTTACTTTCAATTTACATTGCAAGCTGGAGAGAAATGAATTACATCCCCCTGGGTTTCTCTGTTCCGTACAATTAAGAAAAGCTATTTCTTAGTCGCAAGGCAGATGACGACACCAAGATTTCCCATTTTCTCTCCGCAGGGAGGCTATCATCACTCAATATTAATTGATCCTACTTTTCATCCATAAAGCAGGGGTTGAAACAAATTTTTGGTCACAAAAACAGCAACTATTACACTATTAAGGTAAATTATTAATGGGTCTCTATTAAAGCACACTGGTGTTCACATGGCATCAGCTGCCTCAACTTTTATGGTGTTTCTTTAATGGAGAAAAAATGAGTAAATTATTATATTCCTTCCCGATTCTGGATAAATCGCTGGTGTCTATCTTATTTAAGGTTGCCAGGGATTTTCCACCATTTCATCACAACTAGGAACACACAGAAAGGGTGTAATATATCTTGGGTTCCCAGCAGGAGAGTATGTCAATCGAATGCAATTTTATTTTCCTGCTAGAGAGCAGATAAAATGAAAACAGCAAGAAGACACAAGAAACTCTCAAAAATTGAGGACAGCTAGTATCATTTATATGTATTTTTTTATTTATTCAGACAAAAAATTTGATACTAATTTTTAGAATATGTATCTGAATTAGAGGGATCTAGTGGAAGGAAGGAAGGAAGGAAGGAAGGAAGGAAGGAAGGAAGATGGAAGGAAGGAAGGAAGGAAGGAGAGGGAGGGAGGGAGAGAGAAAAGAGAAAGGAAGAAAGGAAGAGAAAGAGAGAAAAGAAAAAAGGAGAAAAAAAATCTAGTTGCATCTACAAGCAACCAGCCCACAGTGAACTGGGGACATTTGGGAGGAGCCAAACATTATTACTACTGATGGGGGTGACCAGATGCTAGAATTCTGTAAAGAACAATTTGCAAATTTAAGAGAGGGCTTTGGATGCCCATCTCTTCCAGCTCCTTCTATGTCATTTACTTATCTAAGTGCTAGGGCTTTGTGGAAGGGTATCCACAGGGCATTTACATTTCATCAATATGTTTAAATGCCACAAATCTTGACTTTCACAATTCGAAGGCAGGCTTAGCAATTTACATCCAGGCTAATGAATAACTGTGGTCGAAGCAGAAGGCTTTTCTTAAACATATAATTTAGTCTTGGGAATAGATATTCTCTGCTCAACAGGGCCTATGGCATGAAATGGGAGAGATGCTACAGACATGGCTCATGGTATCAAAGAAAGGGCAAGGATAGAAAAATGAACACTAATCATTTGCTTCCAGACTAACAGACCTGTGCACCTATCCCTCAGGTGCTGTGTGTTGGCTGCCCCTTCCTCTGGAAAAATGGCCTCAGCTAAATGGCAGCCACCTGATCTGGGAGTCTAAGAGGTACAAGATCACAAAAGCCACCAATATGGCCCCTTCTTTCTGCTCACTGGGGCAGAAACTGTGGATTCTGTCAATTAATACCCATTTCCACCTCTTTCAAGCTAGTCTTCCTGGAATACAGATCTGAAATCCAAAACTATTACATTTCCTGTTTACAGATGAGGAAACTGAGGCACAGAGAGGTTAAGTGACTTTCCCAAAGTCACATAGCTTAGTAAGTGGCAGAAATGGAATTTGAAGTCTGTGCTCTATCAACAATAGCCAAAGTATGGAAAGAGCCCAAATGTCCATCAACTGATGAATGGATAAAGAAGATGTGATGTACGTACACACACATACACACACACACACACACACACACACACACACACACATTTATGCACAATGGAATATTACTCAGCGATGAAAAAGAATGAAATCTTGCCATTTGCAACAATGTAGATGGAACTAGAGTGCGTTATACTAAATGAAATAATAGATAAAGACAAATATCATATAATTTTACTCCTATGTGGAATTTAAGATACAAACAGATGGGGGTGCCTGGGTGGCTCCGTTGGTTAAGTGTCCGACTTTGGTTCAGGTCATGATCTCACAGCTCGTACGTTTGGGCCCCATGTCAGGCTCTGTGCTGACAACTCAGAGCCTGGAGACTGCTTTGGATTCTGTTTGTCTGTCTGTCTGTCTGTCTGTCTCTCTCTCTCTCTCTTTCTCTCTGCCTCTCCCCCACTCATACTCTGCCCCCCTCTCTCTCTCCTTCTTTCAAAAATAAATAAACATTAAAAGAAGTTTTTTAAAAAAAAGATACAAAACAGATGAACATAGGGGAAGCAAAAATAATATAAAAACAGAGAGGGAGACAAGCCATAAAAGACTCTTAAATACAGAGAACAAACTGAGGGTTACCGGAGGGGCATTGGGTGCGGAGATGGGCTAAATGGGCAATGGGCATTAAGGAGGGCACTTGTTGGGATGAGCACTAGGTGTTATATGTAAGTGATGAATCACTAAATTCTATTCTTGAAAGTGTTACTATACTATATGTTAACTTGGACTTAAAGTTAAAAAAAGAAAGAAAGAAAAACAAACAAACAAAGAGTCTGTGCTCTCCACCACTCTACAATGCTACCTATCCTAGCAGAACAAAGCTTTTCACATGAACTGCCTATATTAGTTATGTAATAATGTGTAATAAATTACCCCTAAATTTAGCGGCTTAAAACACAAACATTTATTACCTCACAGTTTCTGTGAGTCAGGAATCCAGGTGAAGTTCTGCTGGGTGTCTCTGGCTCAAGGCTTATCATGAGGTGGCTTCAGGGCATCATCCAGGGCTGAAGGGATCTCAAGGTTACACTAAGGGAGAACCTACTTCCAAGCTCATGCATTTGTGCGTCTGTAGGGCTCAAGTCCTCCAGGGCTGCTGGACAAGGGCCCAGTTTCTCACTGGCTATTAGCAGGTGGCCTCTCTAAGTTCTTAGCCATGTGGGTCTCTCCACTGGGCTAACTAACAAAATGGCAGCTGGCTTCACTCAGAGGAAGTGAGGAAGAGAGCAAGAGAGAGTCCACTGTCTTTTTGTAACCTGATCCCGGAAGTGACATCCCATTACTTTTATGGTATCATATTCACTAGAAATAAGTCATTAGGTCCTTCCACACTCAAGGGAAGGGGATTACACAAAGGCTTAAACACCAGGAGGGTTGTTGGAGGCCATCTTGGAGGGTGTGCACCATGCTGTTTAATATCATGCAACTAGTAAGCATAAAATTTGAGTTTAAAGTTTTTGTTTTTGTTTTTACCTCAGTTAACCTTGCTCTCAACTCATATTACTCCCAGTTTGAACAACAAAACCTTGGTTCCTTCACCTGTCTGGGGCACTAGCCCCATCGCTTGCCTTAAGCCACATCTGAATTCTCACTTTATAGCAAAGACAGTAAAGGCTATTAGGAGAAAAGATAGTTGTTGTTTTTTTTTCTTAGATTTTAGTTATTTTGGTCTAATCCATTTATATAAAGTCCACAGTAAGTACTGCCAAGTAGAAATAAGAATTAATTTACAGTTTCCAGATTCATAAGAAACACTGGTAAGAAAAGGAGCAGATGGGCCATCAATTTGGGGGATTAAACAAGGCAATCCTCAAAACCCTCAGTGCCCTTCCCCCTGTCCCTAGTCCTAGTCCTGGAATTAACTCAGCCCAGGCTATTGGAAGAACCAGCAGTAACTTTTTTTTCATAAGCCTATCTCAGCCTGGCCAAGCAGACCATTGCTTACGAAGAAAGGCATGACAGACTAAAACCCAGGGCATCCTGGATGCATCTACTAAGTCCCCAGAAGCTCGGATGTGGGCATGAGCAGCCCAGGCAAGTCCCTCACTTCCAGGAAGCCGGTTTGGTTGAGGCACTAACCCAGGGGTTTTCCCACACTGCAGCTGGTGGGCCCAGGGATCAGACCTGGTCTGAGATTTCCAGGGCCTTCCTGTGCCCACCAAACAGTAGACAAATCTCCAGCCATGCAGCACCCACCAAGTCAAAGATAGATCACAGTAAGTCAAAGCAGATGCTTTTCCAAGATAAAACACAGACTCTATAAAGGCTGTGCCTGCATTGAACTGGTTTCCAGAGAAACCAGACCCTGGGGTAGGACATTAATAATGTAGAACTGGATGGAATGTTTTAGACATTGGTTCCTACACTGAGGGACCCAGCCCTGACAAAGAGCAAGTAATCAATAAATATCCAATGAATTAATTTTACTGAATAAGCTTATCATAAAAGACTGCTTTCTCCATTAAGGAAAGTCCACCCCACCAAGTATGCCAGCTCCCGTAGGAATATGTTACCAGTCTTGGATCAAAAGCAACATTCACTCCAAATTGGGCCATACTGTGTTCATGCTTACTACACAATTCTGAATTTACACCTGGGATACCCAACTGAAATAATCCCCTTCCTCTCTGGAGAAGAAGACTATCAAACTAATGTATCCTCCTAATAAATCCTACGTATGTACCTGAAAAGTATGTTTATGCAATAAAATGGGAAAACATCTCAGCTGCTCGTAAGTGTAGCAGGTACCCATCACCTATGTAATTTTTATTTATCAAAAGATCTGGCCTGTAAATAAAGAACAGCTTGAAATATGTCTAAAACACAGAACTGAGCAAATGACTTTCTAGACATGATGACAGTGATATCCAACTTGAAGCCAGAATCCTCTACCTTTTCATACCAGAGTTGTTTTCAAAAATATTTCATAGACAACATTCAACAAGCCTCCTTTCTTTGAAGCATCAGTGAAGTCTGGTCAAAGTGCTGGAGAAAGCTTCTTTATAAAAAGTCTTTGAAGCAATATTGCTAGTAACATTAGTAGAACACATAGAACATTAACTTGTTTTCTGTTTCATTTTAACCAAATTTGATAAAAATTATTCCCGCTACTACAGCGCTGCTTTTATGAATTCTGCAGAAAAATAATTTGGTTTTGCTCTGACAGATAACAGTCATCACCAAGAAATTTCATTTCACTGAAGGCAGACTTAAGTCGCTGAAATTTACTGCTTGCACACAGACACACACATATAAACCTGAGCTTTTCCTCACACAACACTGAGTGTTGTTTCTTGGTCTGGCTTCAGACTAGCTGGGAAAAGAGCAGGAAGAATTTTTACATTAAGAAAGGAATGCAAAGAATGCCTTCCTTCCTCTTAAATCTAATCTTATTACCTCCATTAGTGAATATTTAACAATAACATTAATACTAATAGACTTGCTTGCATTATCAAAAGCAGCAATAATACAGAAGACGCACATCGTAGCTTTGCTCAGAAAAGCTTAAAGCCATGTCATGCATATTATCTCATTTATCTTTAAAAATCCCCACAAACTCTGTAAAAGCATATTTATCTGCAGTAAGACATGTTTTATGGGAACCGATTTCCTTACCACTCTGCGTCTTCAGTATAAAAACAGGGTCTGTTTTTAGCACACCTCCCAACCAGAACCTCAACTCATAACTCATGCTGCTGACTTCCTTTCATGAGTCTTAAAAACAAAACAAAAAAAAAAGCAACCGACTCAGAGCAATTACAGAAACTGAAACAAAAATGAAACACAGGTAGGAAATTAAATAAATTCACAGCACCCAACAATTGCTGTTGCCCAAACTGAAATTAAATAAATATACACACACGCTCTCCACGAAAACTCTGCTACACAATTTATTAATGAACAGTGAAAGGAAACAGAAGCCGAAAGTGGGTCAGGAGAAACTGTTTAATCTAATAGTCTGGAAATTATACTGGAAGGAACAGATGGTTTCACAGAAGTCGATGCTACCTAGAGCAGAAAGGAGCGATTTTCTAGGAAAGAAAAATGTTTCCCTACCCTATTGCACATACTATTTTCAGCAAAGGAGGAGTCTATATTCAGCACAGGATAACCTCTGAGCTTGGCATAGTGACAAAACTGGGACTAAGTGGCAGCCATCCACACGTACCCGAGTTCAGACTTGGCCTTCTAAATCTGAGCTAGAGGTCAAACAGCCCTATTTTAAAACCAGCAGTGAAAGGAAGCCAACACTATACTCTAGTGGGTTATTAACCATATTCGTGATTTTGCCAAAGAAGAAAGTGGTTCTCAATAGGCGATGGATAGTGTGATCTTCACATGGCTTCCAAGCCCCAGACTCTGAAAGTCCTGGGCAGCAGGAGGATCACAGGTCACATGGAGTCAGAAGACTGAAGTTCAAGCTGTCCCCTGCACAACTACCCTGTGAATGAGCCTCTACATCTATATATACCACAAGACTGAAAAATCACCTATAGAGTTGTAAGGATTACTTGAGTTCAAGCATATGAACCTGCACGTTACCCCATACAGCATAACAATCAGTTGCCATTTTCATCTCCACTACATCATTCACCAAAACATACAGTTCTTCCTAGAGCAGGGCTCAATTGAAGGGAGGGCTGTCACAATGGGGTCTTTCAATGACAGGCCACAGTCTACCAAGCCTCAAACTGTATGAGAGAAACCTATGGTACAGCCAACACTACTTATGAGCAAAGGATTTAAAGAAGGCAAGTCTGAGTTCTGATTCTAGCCTTATCACATATTTGCTGTGTGACCATAGGCATCTTGGGTAACCTCTCTGAGCTCTGTTTACTCGTCTGCAAAATCAAGATCCTGTGAGGATTAATTTGCACTGACCATGGTACATGGCTGATTACCTATTAGTACTGTTGTTATTGTTACAATAATGATAACATCATCATTCAGGTCCATTGCTCCTGTCACAATCTCATCATCTGCAGGGATCCTCAGACAGTCAAGAGATGGCACAGGAGTAGAACAGTCTTTCTGATATTAAGATTAAGGGCTGCAGCAGGAGAACCCTCCCTCAGGGATGAGCGTAAGGTTTAGGGAATGTAAAAAGCCATTACCCCCAACTCAGACCAGGGGACTTCCTGCCTTATGCTGTAACATCAAGGGCTGCTTTGGGCCTGCCTTCTATCCCCATCCCCCCCCTCCTTCATGGCTTCTGACATTTTGCTTCAAGGTTGGTTGGTCTATTTGTTTTACCCAGAAAAAAACAAAAACAAAAAAACAAAAAACCTGACATCAGTGACTTTATGTTCAATTCAGCTGAAGAGCTGCAAATATTATAGATGAATCTGTTATGTTCTAAAGCTGCAGGTATCATATTTAGAGAGAGGTAATAAATACCTCATTAAGGATGGAAAAACAAACACTTCAGAGCACTTGAGGCTCCATCTAAAGGAACCCCATGATGAAACCCACTTTAAACCAAGAATCCTCCTGTAATGCAAATAACCACCCCATCCCCCAGTTCTTTTCCTTACTTTCCATACTTTACCATGTTGGGCTTCCCTGTAAAGGGGGACCCACACCTGTAGGCCCCTGCAGCCAAGTGTCACGCCTAGCCAACTCCCTGATCTATCACAGACTCAAGCTCATCCATTCACACTTGTTCTAGGTTTTCAACTTGAGCTCATTTGTATGGGGCCTGGTCAGGCTGGGAAGGGCAAAGCAAAGGAACAGAAAAGGGGCACAGGGAACAGAGGTGGTGGAGACTTAATTAAGGCAAAGGCTTCCAGAAAAGAGCCAAGGAAGAGGCTGGGACACATGACTGGTAGGGCACAACCACAGCCTACAGATCTTCTAAGGTGGCATAGTTAAAGCTAAATGTGATGAGCCATGCAACTGAAAATAAAGGTCGATCGAGATGTTGGGGTTGTAACTGGGCCCCCAATACACCTGGCCAGAGTATTACACCTGTGGCCAGAGCCACAGTTCTGACTGTCCTGAGAGCCTGGCTATGATCTCCTGCCCTCAATGAGTGGGCCAAGGCCTCTGAGCCAAGGAGGGGCTGTCTGCAGACCCCAGGCCACTGGCTACAAACCCACTAGGCAGCAAGAAACTGGCCCCTAAACCCATCTCTCACTTCTCTTCCTTTCACCTGCACCCAAAAACTGCCTTGTAAACCCTTATAACCCATCAGTGCAGCTTCCCATCCTCAAATCCATCCTTCCCTCCTGTGTCCACTGTGTTCACTGCCCACGGCCTAACCCAGTGGTTTTCAATGTGGTCCCTGTAGCAGCAACACCCAAGAAGAAGCATCGCCTGGGAACTTGCTAGAAATGCAAAATCTTGGGCCCCACCCCAGAACTTCAGAATGACAAATTCCAGGGGTAGGGGTGCAGCAATCTACATCCTGTGATTCTCGCGTTGCCAAAGTTTGAGGACAACTGTTTATTCCAGGGCCTCCCAGTCTACACCATGTCACACAATCGCTCAGCACTCTGGGGAAAGAAACCAGTCATCAGGGAACTGGAGGCAACCTGCAGAAGAATCCATCAGTCCAAAGGCTGAAGGGAAACAAAATCTCAGCACACGTGACCCACCTGAGGGTAACCAGTGGGAGTACCCACACTTACACCAACCATCTAGCACTTTATACTCGCTCACTCATTCTCAGCCATAGCTGCATACTGGCCTCACCCGTAGTTGCAAAACATACTGACGTCTGGGTCCCTTCCCCAAGACTGACTGAAGTGGTCTGGGGTGTAGGGTGGGCATGGGAATTTTTTAAGCAAAGTTTGAGAAGCAATGTATCCACTGGTACTAATTTTTGTCTTAGGAGTACGGCCTCTCCTTCCAAATATATTACAAGCTACTTGGAAATAAATTATGAGTAGGTGACAATAGATAGTTAGGTATGTAAGGATTTATTGACTTTATTTTCTGCTCTAAAAAAATACCTTTTTCTTTCTGCCATCTCCACTCAGATAAAAGAAAATCAGCTGGAAACTTGTTACAAATGCAGGTTCTCCAGCCTTGCCCCAGACCTAAAGAATCAGAAACTCGGGCCGGGGCCTGGGCTTCTTCTAACGAGCCCTCCTGGTGATTCTGATTCACCCTCAAGTTGGAGAACTACTATTTTAAGAAAATGATACGTTCTAAAAGCTTTCTCTGGAGGTTAACATTATTTTGATTGATATCTTAGACCCTGCTTATCACCTCCCTTCATGATCCATGAAATCGGACAGGCTAACAGTGCTGAGACATATAACTAGCTATTAGGCACCCAATAGCCCCCAAACACTTTGATCTGTAATTTTTAGGCCTCAATATAAATTATGATCCATATTTTTTAGGTTAGCTTTTTTTCTTGGTTGTAGAGACAGATTAAAAGGACAACTTAAATAGACAATGATTATCAGCTGCTTCTGCAGTTGCAGTGAGGGCTAAGGTGACCCAGACCGGAAGTTAAATAAAAACTGGACCCTAAAATGATTCAATGCACAATCTGCATGTTTTGAATAATGAATGTCATCCTGTGTTATTATCATGACCACCCAAAATTTAGATACAGAGCTTAAGGCTAAAATGCTGGCAGCCAAAATCCTAGTCAGCACAACGTCAAAGAAAAATCCCAAAGGTCAGTTCTTAAAGACCTGTCAGACAGGAAAACCACAAAGATGGGAATTTTTTAAATGTGGCAATGTGAACTAATTTTAGAAATTGTAATGCATGTCATGGGACATGCTTTATTAGCAAGAATTTAAGAGGAGAAATAAGATGAATTGAAGAAGATATGCAATGGAGCAGGAGATACTTTTCAACTTTTTCAGGTCGAAGCACTTCAATTTCGCTTCAACCCAGCCAGTGTGCAGGAGATTCAGGAACTAAGAGAGCCCAAAGTGATGGCTCCGCTGTGCCGTAAGATGGCGGGATATGCTACATGCTGGCCTAGAGCAAGTAGCTTTTACAACCCCTTGAAACTCAAGATCTCAATTTACTCCTCTATACCACAAAGGTAACCACCTACCTCCTGAGATTGTTGTTAGCTTTTAAAATGGACTAATACGACATGAGATACCGAATACGTAGTGGCTCTCATTATCACATATAAAAAATGAAGCTACTAACTCTTACCTCCCATGCATTGTTGTTGGAAATGTTGAATGGTGCAACTATTTTGGAAAACAGTTGGCAGTTCCATATAAAGGTAAACATACATTTACCAAATAATCCAGCAATTCCACTCCTCCTTATTTACCCAACTGAGATAAAACGTATGTCCACACAAGACTTGTTCACAAATGTTCATAGCAGCTTTTTTGATAACGGCTCCAAATTGGAAACAGCCCTAATGTTCAACAGAAGAATGATGAAACCAATTGTGGCACAACCAGACAATGGAGTATCATTCACAAACAAAAGGGAATGAGCTCTTGATACATACAACGGCACCGATGAATCACAAAAGCAGCACACTGAGTTAAAGAAGTCAGACACAAAAAACGATCCCACCGCTACATTATTCTATAAGAAGCAAAACTAACGATGACAGAATGCAGATCAGCAGTAATCTGGAGCACGGGCTTGGGGGGGCGGGGCATGAGAGGATTTTCTGGGGTGATGGGAAAATTCTGTATTTTGAGTGTGGTGGCAGTTCCATGGGTGCTTACACTTATCAAAACTCATCAAACCACATGCTTAATATGGGTGTATTTCATTGCTCATAAGTTATACCTTTAATAGAGCTATTTAAACAAATACACAGACACCATTCAGCAGGCCAGACAGGTTGGCGCTGAACTCTCTTTCATGTGCAGTTGAAAAATCCTATGTGAAGAGAGTTAAAACACTGGGTTCTGGTCCCACTTACTACTTACTACCTGTCAAGACCATTTTCTCAACTGAAAAGAGAGAGAGAGAGAGAGAGAGAGAGAGAGAGAGATTGAGAGAGAGAAAACCTAGATTCCCAGGGCTACTTGGATGATAGAGTGAATGTGTTATTTGAAAATACTTTAAAGCAGAATCTGAGTATCCAGCTGGGCACGCACCCAGCATGCCATCCACTCTGCCAGTCCCTCACTCCTCCTCACCTGCCATTCAGTCCCTGGGACCACCTCCTAATCTCTCTTGACCCCACCCACTCCTCTTGTCCCCACTGCCACTCCCTCAACAGAGGCCACTTTCGCCCCTTGCCTGATGACTGCAATGGCTTCCAAATGGTTTCTCCTTCCCCAGTTTTACTCCTTCCATTCTCCTTCATTGTAAACCCAGACCAGGCTTTCCAGAATGTGAATTTGACATGTCACCCACCCTGTTCCCACCTTAAAAACCTTTCAGCACTCTTGAGAAAGCTTAGACTCCTCAGTCCAAGACCCAAGATCTTTACTCATTTGGCTTCTACTTACTTTTCCCAAAGGTCACACTCCAACCAAATGGAACTGCCTACAGCTTACCATTTATGCAATGTTGTCGTCAGGTTCTGACCCTCCCATAGGTTGTCCCCTTTGTCTGAAAAGATCATCTCCTTCCACCCTCAATCTTCTGTCAGGATAACTCTAAATCCACCTGTGGATCTCAAGTCTTCCTCAACACACACACTCTTTCAACATGACTAGGGGCTACCACGTCCCCTCTATCATCATCATGCTAGCATCAAGTCCTACAATTGCCTGGCTCTTCGTCTGTAAGAGATTTTGAACTGATCTAGACTAGCGGACTAGACTGATGCTATGGACTGAATGTGTCTCCCTTCAAAAGTCGGATGTTGACTTTTCAGTCAACATTCTGTGTGTGTCAACCAGTGTGACTATTTGGAGTAAGGAATTAAGGTTAAATGAGGTCATAAGAGTGGGGATCTAATCCGATAGGATTAATGTCCTTATAAAAAGAGACATAACAGAGCTTATTCACTGTCCCTCTCTCAGTCACGTGAGGACACAGCAAGAAAGCAGTCCTCTGCAAGCCAGGAAGAAGGCTCTTACCAGGACCCAACCATGCCAGCCCTCTGATCTCAGACTTTCAGTCTCCATAACTGTGAGAAAATAAATGTCTGTGGTTTAAGTTGCCCGGTCTGGAGTATTTTGTTACGGCAGCTGAGCTAACTAACCAACTTGGAAAACCTCCTGTCTGGTTCACCCATATGTCCTCAGGACGCAAATCTGGCCCCAGGTCAACATTCAGTAAGTATCCATGGAATCAATGAATTATCATCTTATGGTCCCTAGCAGACCCACGGGCAAACTTTCATAATGAAAATGGCACATTAGTTTGAATTAGAGGTACAGATTCAGACGTGGAACCAAGTTATCCTCTCTTGAAAACAGACTAGAGCAGCATGGCCCCCAAAGAACTTACCATGATGATGGATGCGTTTTGTACCTTTGCTGTCCACATGTGACTGGTGAGCACTTGAAATTGTGGCTAGTGTGACAGAGGAGTTGAAGTTTTAATTTTACTTAATTTTAATTACTACATTTAAAGAGCCACCTGGCTGGTGGCTCCTGTACAAGACAGCGCAGGACTAGATGGTTGAAGCAAGAATAAAGCCCTGGACACTAGCCTCATTAGGCAGGTGCCAACCTCCCTGGCACCGAACATGTACAAAACACAACTGATTCTCATGAGGCTGACATAGGTAGCTTTCAAGTGGTATTAGAGTGGCCTGGCACAGAGAAGCTGGCAAAACATATGTACAAAAGGGATAATGAGGCACCATTTTGCAGAAATTGTGGCACTTTATGGGCCTCTATCTGTGATGAAACTCTCCAAAGGGCAGGTTCATCCCTTGGTGACCAGAGTTAATTGAAAATTTAAGACCCAATCAAATCACTCAGAATTGAGATTTTTGGCAGCTTATGTGCTTCACTTTGAGGATCCTGCTGCTTTTCACCTCTGTCAGCCCAATAAGTGGGGTTTCATGTTCCAATATCATCTACAGTAGCACTGAGCTCTGAGCAGGGGACAAACAAAACAGCGTTCACTCTGATTCTGACTTTCATAAAAGTGCACGACTCCTTCCTGCTTAAGCCACCAGGTGGAAGTGGGCCCACACCCTCCCTCCAACTTGCAATTTGTTAGAGTCAGATGAGCATCTTCTCAATGATAAATAAGCCTATCAAGTGCTACTTAAAAATCTTTGATGGCCAAAACAATATGGGCGAGGAATATCCTTACACCCTCCTACCCGATAACACCAGTTTTCTAACAAGAATGTTCTATTTGGTGTTAATGCCTACTTGTCTAGCACCTTGCAGTATTCGAGGCATAAGAGCTCTGAGGCCCAAGAGATCTGAGTTCAAATTGCACCCCAATCACTTCCTAGCACTGCATCTTTAGAAAAGTTACTTAACTTCCTGAGTGTTGGTTACCCATCTGCAGAAAAGGGATGTGTGTACCCATACACCTCGCTGTGTTTCTGGGAGAATAAAATGACATAAGATGCCACGCAAAGATGAATGCTAATTGGTAATAGCCCAATTGGTAACAGCCCAAACCAGAAGCGACCCAAATGTCCATCAACACATGATGGAAAAACAAACTGAGACACACCCAGATGATAGAATACTACTCAGCCATAAACTAAGAATGAACTACTACACGTAAAACAACATAAATGAATCTCAAAATAAGCAAGCTGAGTGGAAAAGGCCAGACCAAAAAGAGTACATACCGCACGGCTCCATTAGTAGAAAATAAAATCAGTGACAGAACGCATACCGTTGGTTGTCTGGGGACAGAGGGCTGGAAAAAACAAGGGGTTACAAAGGAGCAGGAAGAAACCTTGTGGGAGATGGAAATGTCTTGCCTCTTGATGAGGTAATGGTTTCATGGGTCTGAACACTTTAAATACATGCAGTGTGACGTGCTTAAATTATATTTCAATAAAGCTGAAAAAGTTGGGAAGATGTCCCATCACAGGACTTGGCACATAGTAGGCTCTCAGCAAATGCTGGCTCCATTCTGGAGCAGTAACAAAGGATCCCATTAGAACTTCTGGAAAAGAACTTGAGGGGCTGCCAGGGAAACGAGTCAGCATAGGTAACACGTACTCTGGTTTACTAGAACCCAGTTACGTAGGACACGCTATTCTCAGCTAAAAAGTGTGAACAAGAAAGACGAAGAGAAAGATAAGCAAGGCTTGATCTCTGCCCTCAAGGAAACACAAATACGTTAAATATATGATGTAATAAAAATGTCATAAGGATGCTACTGACGAACGACAGGCGTGACTAGAGGAGTAACTGTGATGGACGCATGTCGGGAGGTACAGTTTCAGGTGGGTGGGACTTTGGCAAGGGCTGAGGGGCGGGGCAGGTTCTGTGAGGCTGGAGGAGCAGAAGCTGGGGTGGGAGGGGGCGGGGCCAGGCCCTGTGTCCTCCAAGTAGGGGAGGGTCCACAAAGGGCAAGGATGAGCTGAGGAAGGTCCTGGGCGCCGGGCGGAATCTCCGCTGCATTTTTCCAAGGGAACCCGCCAAAGGGCTCAGCATAATCAGATTTGTGTTTTACACAAAGAGGTCCTATCTAGAGGGCAATCTGGCAATTTATCAAGAGTCCTGACATTCATATCTTTCAACTCAGTAATTCCTGAGGAAATAATCAAAAATGCACACAAAGATTTATGTATAGCACTGCTTATGCCAGCATTATTTATAATAGCCCAAAGCCCGAAATAACTTAAATGTACAATAAAAGAAGACTGTTAAATAAATTATGGTATGTTGAGTGATTAAATCATATATAGCCTTTAAATCATATTCTGAGAACATATGGAATGACAGGGCACTGCCTTACTATCCACTGTTAAGCTGAAAAAAAAGCAGGACACAAAAATATACATTAAGTATTCATTCAACAAATATTTATTGATTATCTACTATGTGCCAGGCACTGTTCTCTAAGTATTGAGGGTACCACAGAGGCTAAAACAGACACAATCCTGAACTCGTTAGAGGAATTCTATCTTCTAACGAAAGAAGGCAGACCACAAGGAAACAAATAACAATAAACAAAATACATAGCAATTAAAATTTTTTTTACGCTTATTTATTTTTGAAAGAGAGAGAGAGACAAAGCACGAGTAGGGGAGGGGCAGAGAGAGAGAAAGACAGAGGATCTAAAGCAGGCTCCAGGCTGTCAGCACAGAGCCTGACACGGGGCTTGAACTCAAGAACTGTGAGATCACAACCTGAGCCAAAATCACACACTTAACCGACTGAGCCACCCAGGCGCTCCAATATGTAGCACTTTAGATGGTAAGAAGTGTTATGGAGAAAAGCAAGAGGGCAAAGGGATGGGGAGTCGGAGATTAGGTAGAAATATATAGGTGGTTATATAGAAATTATATAATTTCTATAGGTGGTTATATAGAAATCTATATAATATATATAGAATATATATATATATAAAATATATATATATTCTATAAATATATAGAAATTATATAGGTGGTCAGGGAGGGTTTTACAGAGAAGGAGGTTAAGGGTTTGTGCCAAGGGTATATCTGGGAGGATTTCTAGGCAGAGGAAACAGGTAGTGCAAAGGCCCTAAAGAGTCCTGGAGGGTTCAAGAAAGAGCAAGACCAAAATGGCAGAACATGCAGGACAAACATCTGGAGAATGAGGGTGGAAAGTAGCTGGTGCCACTCAGGGTGAGGGGGAGCCATGGCAGGGCTTTGAGCAGAAGAGTGCCATGATCTGTAGGGGACATGGGTGGACGTAGGGAGATCAGTTGGGACTTGTCCAGTGTTTTCATAACTTTTTAATAATGGAGGTATGTTCATTTCATAATCACAAAACAAAAGGTCATTCAGTCAAAGAAAGCACAATGCAGCAAGCAGTGTGGGTGCTCTGAGCAGAGTACAAGGTAGCAGAGAAACTAATCAGGAGGTTAGGGGGATAACTTAGATGATAAGTCATGGAGCAGTAGGTACACAGAGGAGGGCACATGTCTGTGGAAGTTTCTGTGAGCAAAAATTACTCTTCTTAATAATAAAAGAAATACAACCATGATGCAAAAGAAATACAACCATGATATATATATACATATATATATATATATATACATATATATGTCTATAAAAGAGAAAAAGAATTACCCCATATTCTCAGCTTCCTAACAATTTTTAACATGTTGGTGTATTTCCTTGCAATCTCTTTTCCTATACATGCTTTGGTTTTCTCCTTAATCATTCGACAATGCCTAAACCATTGTAGGCACTCAAATATTCACTGAACAAATAATGGATGACCAAATACTCCAAACACTTTTGTGTTCAGATTTGCTCGTGTTAAGTTAGCTATATTACAAGCATTTTCAGAAATAGCTTTAACAGGCTTGGGTGACGCAATGGAAATGGTGGGCAAGGAGAAAGTATGGTCACAGATGCCTAAGGTGTCAAATATGACTGTTTAAGAGGATGGTGGTGACATTATTCATCAAGGGCACCAGCAGGAAGCCAATCTGATGAGGAAGATGCTGGGTTCAGTTTGGGGGACCTAAGGGACCCACGAAACGTCCCTGCAGAGAGGCCCAGCTGCCCATCTCTCTCGGGGCTCAAGAAGCAGCGGGAGCCTCGGTGCAGAGGTGGTCTCAGCAGGAACAGAGGTGGAGGCAACACCAGCTGCCCTAGTAGGTGCTGAGAATTGTGCTACGAGCTTCTCGCATCTTCCCTCTTCCAGTCTACAGTTGCCCTGAGGGGCGGGTATTCACGTGTTCATGAGACAGAAGAGCACACAGCAGGCCAACTCCACAGCAGAGCCAGACATGAGCCCCCAAATATGAGGGCTTTCCCCACCTATTCTCTTTTCTGTTAACAGAAGCCTAAAATGTACCCAGCAGCCCAGGGAGAAAGCGGCAAGATGCCTTAGTTAGTGCCTGTGTTTGGTCACAACTTCTAGGGACTGCCCTCCACACCAAAAGAATGATCTCTCCTCTTCTGAAAATATATCTTACGTATTTTCTTGCTTACAATTATAGCCTGTTGAGGGTTTTGTTTTGTTTTGTTTTGTTTTTCATGTGTATGAGTCTTCTCTCCCACTGGGTAAGAAGCTGCAGGAAATCAGGACACGCTGCCCATCTGCCCCACAGCTCCAGCCCGACACTGCGCACGGTCAGGGCTCAGCAACTCCTCTGGATGAAAATGCTACCTCTTGCCCGTCACCCCAGAGCCACCGGGACACTGTTAGTGAGGTGACCTGGATGCCCTGCGGCTCGGATGAGGCCAAGCCAAGCCCAGACGGACAAGCACTCTTGAAAGATGCCAGGCAGCAGGCAGGTAACTTTGGAGGGACAGACACAACAGGAGATAAGGCAAAATTTCCCTTCTCCACATGGCTCCCTACGAAACAGTCTGCAAACTAGCTTGCCCAGGGGCCAAACGCGGCCCACCAGCATGTGTGTACTTTTTGTCTTGCACGTGGTTTTAACGTGTTACAATTTAATTTAGTTGCTATCTTTTCAAAAGTGAAAAGCTGCACATACAAATCTGGACTTCTAAAGGCAGTATGTTTTCAAAGGCCCACTTTTACAAGTTCCCCACAGCCCCTCACCCCGCTCACCTCCCAGGCGTGTCCTGTCAGGCCCCACCAGCCCTGCCCTGGGTTGGGGGGGGACACACACCTCGGGTGCGGGGCTGAGCTGAGCTCACCCGCCTCCAGGGGGGGCAAGGCCGCCTGTACTCACCCGCACTCAGGGTAGTGAACTCCAGGAAGCGGTATTCGTAGGACACATCTATCTTGGTTTCCACCTGAGGCCTCTTTAAAGTTGAATAGATATTTCCAGGCCGTTTGTCATCACGTTTCTCTAACTTGTTCAATCCGCAACCCATTTCAGCAGCTGCAGCAGAAGCCAAAAAAAAGGACAAGGGGGGGGGGGTGATTTTTTTTTTTTTCTGAGATTTTGTTTTCAAGCACCATAGTGTAAAAGACCCCGTACTTCCCTGAAGACTACATAAAGGACCTCAGCCTTTAGGACGCCTGGAGTATAATTCAGTGGATGACCTGAACACCTGAGGAACTGTGCTCAGTACCCAGGCTGGCTTCTCTTTCTGTGAGGACACCATTACCAGGCATCCTGCACTTTTGTGATGACACCAAAAGCCTACTTGTCTTCTATCTTTTTCCCCTACCTGAGGAAAATAATGCCTCAGAGCGCCTCAGTTCCACTATAATCTGTACACAGGATTAAAAAATGAGATCTTAAAAGCAATGTGGTACATTATGGTGTCAGCCCATCTGAAAAGAAAAGACAAAACAAGAGATGTGTCGCTTTCGCTGTGGTTGCTAAAAGAGAATCAGAAGTTGTTGGTACAATTTCTAAACTCCGAAGTCCTTTCTGCCCTCACCAGCAATTATTTAGACAGGAATTTATATTCATAAAACATCTCTTAAAGTAGACGGTGGTATTTTTATCCGCTTCATCTAAAAGTCCCCCTTCCATTCTTTTTTAGAGCAAACCACATGAAATAACAGGACGCTTCCACTCTCTTAGAGAGTCGTTTTAGACCAAAATGAAGACTGGCTGAACACTAATAGCAGGCCAAGAGAAACTGGAAGCAGAAACGCACGTGTGTTAGAGTGAAGATCTGTGGCTATCGTTGGAAGGGAAAACGGAGAAATGCTAGAATAATGTGCATATTAGGGTGGGCTGAGCTCCCAGCCTTTTGAGGGCTTAAAAACAACGAAGTTCTCTGTTTATTTAGGCAGAATGACATTCACGAAATGACTTTTTATCCACTGCCCAGACTTCAGCAGAAGATATTTTCCTTTTGTGCGCTGAGCATGACCAATAATTCTTCCCCCTTCTCTGGCGTAGTGGAGCTGCCATTAGAACATATTTCACAAAAATATTAACTGGCCAAGAATATCACAAACAGAAACGTGGTGACTGCTTCCTTTTAGAGATAAGAATGTCCTTTAGCTTAATCCATTCACAAGGTACCCAGCTTCCTAAGGCAAACTGGCAAGCTCCAGAAAAACACAATGAACCTCAAAAAAGCAGTAAGTGTGTGGGGGAAGGGAAGAGTGGGAGAGGGTGGTGTCGTGACAACCAGGCTATACTTTTTAGTAATTAAAAAAAGTCTGGAAGGATGGATGAGAACAGGAAGGCTTACTTACGCCTTAATAAGGGAACATTAGTGTCCAAAGGGCCAGAGCAGACATGATTTATGTGCAATCTGCATGAACTGATTACTTGTAAAATACTCTGTAGTTCTGCAGATATAATAGCTGATATGTACAGAGGCTGCATATTTAACTACTAAAAAGCAAGCCAAGGGGCATCTGCTGAGGCAAAGCAGAAGAGAAGTGGACAGGAAGGCTCCCGTGTACTGGGGAACAGGTAAACCTGGCAAGATGAGCCCTGTTACCACCAGAACAGACATGGAAATAACCCAGAGACTCACCAAGTAAGTCACTCACACACGTACCTCCCTAGGAAAGAATGTGTGTTTGGGGCCCGAAAGAAAGAAAGAAAGAAAGAAAGAAAGAAAGAAAGAAAGAAAGAAAGAAAGAAAAAGAGAAAGAAAGAAAACTCTTCCTCAAACATCCTCCCATTCTTGTTATCCTAATAAGGTAAATTCTAGCATTAGAGATTCATTCCTTTGAAATTAGAATCACTCTCCCTCAGGATCTCCTTTGAAACCACAAATACCTCCACGGGAAGGGCAACAAATTAAGCTTGTGGTAGCCTCTAACACTTTAGTATGATTTAACATCTTCTATAAAGGACAGGTTTCCTGACAATAGAGAAAAAAGAGGAGAGAATTACCAGGACGAGTAAAAAGACTCAGAAAAAGTTAAGGAGGTGGGGGATGGCAAGAAGCATCAGAAAAATTCTCCCAATTTACAACTTTAAGGTTTCAGTCAGACTGTCTCAACTTAAGGTCTCTGCCCCAATTCACTCCAAAGGGCACTGTGCTTATCTCATAGGATATGACAAGGCTATGGGTAAATCATCTCTGTGGTCTGACACAGAAAAGATAAACAGTACCAGCCATCAGCAAAACTATAATATCGGTGAATCCTCAATGTCTCAAACTTTAGAGATTAATTTCTTTGGAATATGCACAATGCCAATTAAGCAAATGCTTTTATAGCATGACTCTCTTTGGGAAGGAAGACATATGAAGCAGTTGTGAGCCAATAAAACCTTAGTATCAATTTGTTTTTCTTACTCTCTTGTGTTGAGGACCCTACCTTATTCACACCCAGCACACCTGTGCTCTGCCAACCCCCAACCCCTGTCAAAATGGTAAAGATTTTCACATCATTCTAAAACTCTCTATTACAGTGGGGCGCCTGGATGGCTCAGTAGGTTGAGCATCTAACTCTTGATTTCAGTTCAAGTCATGATCCCAGGGTCATGAGAACAAGCCCCACATCAGGCTCTGTCCTGAGTGTGGAGCCTGCTTGGGATTCTCTCTCTCTCTCTCTCTCTTTCTCTCTCTCTCTCCCCCTCTCCCTCTGCTCCTCTCCCCTGCTTGAGTGTTCTCTCTAAAATAAAGTAAATAAATAAAATAAAACTATCTATTACAGTCCCTACTATGGCTCAAACCAGAAAAATCTAGCTCACACAATGGAGGAAAAATAAGATAGAACAGCGCCTGATGGTACTGTTTACTATGTGAGGTTTCAAAGCTCGTATTAGAATCCCACAAGGGGCCTGGGGCAGGGATGGGTATGGGCCTTTAAGGGCAGGGAGAGGTTGGAGGCAGAGGGAAGAGCGGAGGGAACAGCTCTGCCAGATGCAGGCATTTGGTGCCTGGTGTGGCTGTGCATTCCCTCCCGACATTCAGGGAGCATCTCAGTGGAAGCACATCGGCCTCAAGGGTAATAGGGCAGAAGGTAAATGGTAAGTGTAATGGTTTCGAAATATGGCCCCCAAATCCTTTGACACGCCTGCCATTGAAAGGTAGGGTCTATGTCACCTCCCCTGAATCTGGGCTCCACAGTTGCCTGATCAATACAATATGGCAGAACGGCACCGTGCCAGCTTCTGGACCCGGACCTTCAGAAACTAGGAGCACATACTGCTTGATTCTTGGGATGCCGACTCTTGGATCCCAGCCACCATGCCATGAGGGAGCCCAAGCAGCCCCACAGGGAGGCCCATTTGGAGAGGAACCGACAGCCAGCATCAACTTGCCAGCCATCTTGCTGGTGAGCCATCTTGGAAGTTGAGCCTCTGTCTCGGTCAAGACGCTGACACTGTGTGAGGCAGAGACAAGCTGTTTCCACCAAACTCTGCCCAAACTGCAGATCCTTGAGCAAAATACACCATTGTTTGTGTTTCAAGCCTCTAAGTCTGGGGATGATTCATCATGCAATATGTAACTCATTCACCAAGTTTGTTCAAAAAGACCATGGCCTGCTGCCTCCTCAGTAGACTACCAGTCGAGATGGCCTGCATTTAGAGGTTCTGCTTTAGCCACTCACCCTTAGAAGGGCATTTCGGTTGTTTCCAGGTGATAATGAATAAAATGGCTATAAACATTCATGCAGAGGTTTTTAAGAGGACCAAAGGTTTCATCTCTCTAGGGTAATACCTAGGAGTGAGATTTCTGGGCTGTGCGGTAAGTGCAGGGGTCCTGTTAATGAATGATGCTTCTCTTTCCGCACTCAGGGTGGCCAGATGCTGACCCCAGGAGAGGCCTGGCGGAAGTGAGACCCTCTGAGAGACTGACAGATTAGCCCCTCTACCTCCTGCTCACTCTGCAGCATCAGCTCACTGGGTGGAATCGTGAGAGCGGTGCTATTTCTGGCTCTTTCTCCTTTTGTTGTTGTCTATTTCTGTAAAGGACACATGCTAAAAATCACTTATGTGTGATGAGATTCTCCTGGTACTTTATCTGTGGTCCATTCAGCCCCCACAGCTCCACCCTTCCATATTCCTACGGTCACGTGAATCAAGTTAGTCATTTCATGTGTGAGTGGATCACTGACCAGCTTTGATTATATGACAGTCATACAGGAGATTTTTTCTTTTGTTTCCACCTTTGTCTTCCCAGGAGACATCCCTGCACCTATGAGTATGAGTCTCTCAAGCATCAAAGAAAGTACCAAGAAAAACCTTCCAAAAGCTCTTCAAAGGTAAAGCAAAGAGAAGTCTTTCCCCATTCCTGTGGCGAGACAGTGGGGAAAGAGCCAAAATAAACATACAGTTCTCAAGCAGAAATTGACTAAAAGTAATTAAGAACTGGCTGCTGATTATGGAGGAAAGTAAGGTAATCACTGGGAGGCTGAGATCCTAGGCTGCAAGGAGAGGACATTAGACATTGCAAATGACCAGAAAGCAGAGATCCCTCAAATGGTGACACTCTGGAAAACCAACGCTTTCCGGATCAAACCCAGCATGAGGTGTGCCTTTGACACATGGGAGGCCAGCTTCATGCAAAAACTGTCAGCTCCATGAGGGAGGGAACTTTTCCAAGTTCATGAGTATGTGCATGCATTCATTCATCACGCGTTTATTAAGGTCTGCTTTGAATCTGGCCCTCAATTAGGAAATATAAAAATGGGAAGACCAGGCCCTGCTCTCAAGGAGATCAGAGGTAAAATGAGTAGAAAGACAATGAACAGAGCACATGGTGCAGCGGGCTGGCTGTTCTGGAAGTCTGGGCAGAGTGCGGGACATTCACAGAAAATCTCTGTGATATAAAACAGAGAGTACAGGGGCGCCTGGGTGGCTTGGTCAGTTAAGCGTCCGACTGCGGCTCAGGTCATGATCTCACGGTCCGTGAGCTCGAGCCCCGCGTCGGGCTCTGTGCTGACAGCTCGGAGCCTGGAGCCTGTTTCGGATTCTGTGTCTCCCTCTCTCTCTTCCCCTCCCCTGTTCATGCTCTGTCTCTCTCTGTCTCAAAAATAAATAAACGTCAAAAAAAAAAATTTAAAACAGAGAGTACATCGCCACAGACTTGGTTCCAGAAAAAGCTGATCAGCAATGGGGCATGATACCCTGTGTCATTTTAAATGTTAAAATCTTAAGACTTTTATTTTAAAGTATTTCTAATTTGTTTCTGAAATGCTTCCCAACATGCCCATAAGACAACTAGAAAACCACTTCAAGAAAAATCACCACCTTGGGGTACCTGGGTGGCTCAGTTGGTTAAGCGTCCGAGTTCAGCCTAGGTCATGATCTTGCCGTTCCCGAGCTCGGGCCCCATGTCAGGCTCTGTGCCGACAGCTCAGAGCCTGGGGCCTGCTTCAGATTCTGTGTCTCCGTCTCTCTCTCCACCCCTCTCCCATTTACACCCTGTCTCTCTCCCTCTCTCTCTCTCTCTCTCTCTCTCTCTCTCAAAAATAAACTCCAAAGGGGCACCTGGGTGGCTCAGTCGGTTAAGCATCCGACTTCGGCTCAGGTCATGATCTCACGGTTTGTGAGTTCAAGCCCCATGTCAGGCTCTGTGTTGACAGCTCAGAGCCTGGAGCCTGCTTGGGATTCTGTGTCTCCTTCTCTCTCTGCCCCTCCCCAACTTGTGCTCTGTCTCTCTGTCTCTCAAAAAGTAAATAAATGTAAAAAAAATTTTTTTTAAATAAACTCTAAAACAAAAATTAAAAAAAAAAAGAATCACCACCTTAAAAGATTATTTTTCAGTGAGGGTTTCTAAAACCTCAGTTTAAAGGTTCATTTTTACTATCAACTGGTGTACATGCATTTAAATAATAGGGCAATAAATGTAGTTATATTTTCAAATACAAATTAGTTTCATTAAGAGTGAGCCCTCATTTACCACACTTGCCGCTAATCTGTGGCAGGACCGTAAAGCTAATTTTTACAATTGCCAACAGCTCATGACAAGCAACCAGAGATGGGGCAATTACATGCAATGATGCTGGGTCAGCTGGCAAACTCATTTTTTATTTCCACACTCAAATCCCGTATTTGAAGCCTCAAGCATGTTTATTACATCACTCAGTCACCCAGAGTAAGAACTGATGATCCAAATTAAGACATTTTTACATGACAGGAACAACTCTCTCGCCCCAGAAATGTAAATGGAAACTTGAAAATTCAGAGGGTGTCAAATCTTGATACCCTAGAAACACAGTCTACGACAGAAACCCAAGGATAACTATAATTTACTCGTTGAGGGATGGGCGAAATAGGTGAAGGAGGTTAAGAGGTACGAACTCCCAGTTATAGAGCAAAAAAGGCAGGATGAAACGTACAGTACAGAATACAGTCGATAACACTGTATGGGGACTACACGTATTGTGATGAGCACTGAGTAATGTCTAGAGTTGTAGAATCAGTATGTTGCACACCAGAAAATAATACAACACTGTATGCCAACTATACTTCAATAGAAAAATGTACCTGTTCAAAGTGTTCCTGATTGGATGCCAAATATAAAGAATAATCTATATGAAACAGTATTATTTCCATGGTACCACTTCTTCTAGGTGTGGGTGTGTACAAATATATGTTATATACATTATAATATATATTAATATATAGATATGTACATATATATGTCTCCACCTTTTAAAAAGGTGGTTTTTTTTTGATGTTTATTTATTTTTGAGAGAAAGACCGAGTGTGTGAGGGGGGGAGGGCAAAGACAGAGGGAGACACAGAATCCGAAGAAGGATCCAGGCTTCCAAGCTGTCAGCACAGGGCTCCATGCGGGGCTCGAACTCATGGACCGCAAGATTATGACCTGAGCTGAAGTCGGACGCTTAGCCGACCGAGCCACCCAGGCGCCCCTCCACCTTCTTTTTTTAACTGGTAAGACACAGACCACAATGTTCCCAGAAATGTCCTCGGGGTCATGGGATTATGGGTGACATTCTTTATGGTTCTGTATATTTTTCAAATTTTCTGTGCTGCATACACATTATTTTCCTCATTGAAAACAATAAGAGGTTCCAAGATGACCCTGAATAATCCTCCCGGCATTCACGAGTGGTCCCCACCCACAGTGACTAGGGCTGACCCGTGTAGCCAGGAGGGCACTGCAGAAATGATGAGTGTGGTTTCCAAGGCTGGGTTACAGTGTTGTGGGTTCTACCTTACCCTTTCTTGGATCCCTCACTCTGGGGACAGCCAGCTGCCACAGTATGAAGACACTCTAATAACCCTATGGAGAAGTCCCAGGACAGGAAACTGAGGCCTCCACCCAAGAGCCAGCACTAACTCAACCTTCAGTCCCAGAATGGCCTCCAGCCCAGCCCACATCTTGACCATAACCCCATGAGACACCCCAAGTCAGAACCACCCAGCTCAGCTGCTTCTGGATTTCTAACCCACAGAAACTCTGTGAGATAATAAATGTTTATTGATGTTTTTGGCTGCCAAGTCTGGGAGTAATTTGTTATATAGCGAAAGATAAGGAATACAAAGAGTATTTACATCATCAAAGGAAAACACTTGCTTACCATCCCCCACCCACACATCTCAGTCTGGGTCTGATCCAGACCACCTTTCTGCCCTCCGCAGTCCCCATCACAAACACCCTTCTTCAACTAAGCACAGCTCCCTCCCAGAAGAACCTGCTGCTCCAAGCGTGGAGCACTTGAGCCAGCAGCACCAGGATTTCCCGGAACCTATGAGAAATCCAGAATCCCAGGCCTGCAGAACCAGAAACTACATTTCAATGACAAGTGATTCATTAACTTCTGAGCGGCAGTAAAGTTTGAGAAGCCCTGGGCAATGGGTTTCCCCGGCTGAAAACTCTAAGGGATTCTAACCGGCAGCCAGAGGTGAGAATCAACAAGCTAGGAAGAAGTCCGGTTTTCCTCACTCTGAACCCTCTCCAGTCTCCTTCACCCCAGCCTCAGCCAGGCCCAGAATCCTTCTTAAGCCTCTTGGCCAGGGCTGAGAACCCCAGTCGAAAACATGGCCCTGCGGACCCCCTTGATTCCACATCTCCATCTCTTGAACCTCTTTGTACCTCCGATGCCCTCTTCCCAGCCTCACTGCTGTCCTCCCAAACACAGGCACACCCCTAAATTTCTATCCCCAGCCCTCATTCTGTCTCACTCTCTTAAAATCATTTTCAGTATAAACCACTTCGGACATATAGATGAAGATAACAAAATGAGACATCTCTGTACCCAGCACCAAGATTTAACAAATGCTTACATTTTACTTTATTTACTTCACATCTTTTATTTTTGAAGAAATGAGACCTTTTTTGAGAAAGAGAGAGAGAGAGAAAGCATGTGCATGAGTGTGGGAGGGGCAGAGAGAGAGGAGGACAGAGGATCCAAAGCCGGCTCTGGGCTGACAGCCGGGAGCCCAATGCAGGGCCGGAACTCAGGAACCCAACTGTAAGATCATGACCTGAGCCGAAGTCAGACACTTAACCGACTGAGCCACCCGAGTGCCCCAGAAATGGGACTTTTGAAATGCGGTCCCCATGCCCCTCCTTTCTCCCCTCTTCTAACTCTGCTTTTCCTGTAACACCCACAACAATACATGGCAGAGGTTCTGAGACTTTCCCGTTTCATGGCACCTTTAGCGTCTCCGTATGTTTTCCACGGCACCCCCCCCCAGCTAAAAGTAATACTTACAGTTCCACTTACGAGGTAGTTAGGTGCAAACAACATAATAATTATTCATGTCCAAACAACTTATTAGCCTTTTGGAAAAAAAAAAAAAGCAGCACACAAAAACTGTAAGAATAAACCTTTTTCTTTCATTCCTAAGTTATCACAATGACTTACTCACGGGATGTGTGCATCTCTCGGGCACCACACGACCTCTCAAACCCTGTACTCACACTGGACACCACCATCTTCATTTGCCTGTTCCACAAAGCGGTTTCTTAGCAACCACCAACACGCAGCTTCGTAGAGATAGGACGTCATCAAAACGAACGCGGTGCTGTCTAACCTCCTACTGTAAACTACCCACAGACAGTAGTTAGTGTGCTATCTAACATGTCGAGTGCCACTCTGTTCCCCTCATTAAAAGTAAAAAGCCCTTTTGCCCCGCCCTCGCTAGTTTGCTGTGGTGCCTTGGGGGTGCTTCAGTACAGAGTTTGGGAACCTCTAATATGTGGTAGTGTTGTATATGCTCAAAAAAGGCACATAAATGCTGTCCTCTCTGCCTTAGCCCGCATACCCCTCTCGTGGGCCTTGCTTTACCTGCTCTGGGCTAAAACCTTCCAGTCTCCCTCCCAGCCTGGTGAACTCCAGGTGAACATGCCCAAGGACCTGTTTCGGTACCTTAACCTAGAACTTTGCCAACACTCTCAATGAATATGCTCCATAGGGAACTCGACGCCTTGCCCATCAAGGCCTGTTCTCTCTCCTAGGTTTCTTGCATCTGTGGGGAGTTCCCCTGTCCTCATAACATCCAGGCTCAAAACACCAGGCAGCAGCCTGCTTCTGCCACTGTCCTCACTGCCACAGCCGGCCTGGAGCTGAGTGCTGGCGGAAGCCTTTCACTCCACCACCTCATTCTCTGCGCCGACCCGCCCACCCTGAGGATGGTCGGAGGACTTCCTTGGTCTCTCATCCACTAATTCTTATCCTGGGCTAATGCTAGAGCAACTATTCTGCGCCCTACAAGTGGCTCACAGAGCATAAGAAACATATACTGCCCAGCCTGGAGTCCTTAGCCTCAACCTCACCCCTAACCTCCTTCCCCTCCCCTGTCCCTGGTTGCTCCTCTTCAAGTACCATGGGGTCAGGTTATACGGGGCCAGTGCTACCTTTTGTACACACTGAACATTCTCCAGATACCATTCCTTTACCTCCAGTGGAACCTCCCCCTGACACTCTTTTCCTTTCCATCTCGACCCTCTGTCTTAGGGCTCTCCATAGAAACAGAACCAACAGGATAGTGTGTGTGTGTGTGTGTGTGTGTGTGTGTGTGTGTGTGTGGAGGGAGAGAGAGAGAGAGAGAGAGAGAGAGAGAGAGAGAGAAGGCAGGGCAGATGTGTTTTAAGAAACTGACCCTCAAGTGATTGTGGGAATTGGCAAGTCTGAAATCTGCAGGGCAGGCCAGCAGGCCAGAGACCTAGAGAACAGTTGATGTTACAGTCTTGAGTCAAGCAGTCCAGAAGCAGGATTCCTTCCTTCTCGGGAGATTTTAGACTTTTCTCCTAAGTCCTTCAACTGACTGGGTGAGGCCCACCCACATTATGGAGAATAATCTACTTTACCCAAAGTCTTTTGCTTTAAATGTTAATCACATTAAGAAAGAAACATCGCCCACAGCAACACCTACACATGTTTGACCAAAAACTGGGTACCATAGCCTAGCCAAGATGACACATAAAATTACTCATCACATCCTCCTTTATTAAAGCACTTACTACACGCAAAGCACCATTCCAAATGCTGAGGATACTAAAGCCATACAAAAGACATTAAAAAAAAAAAAGGGACAACGCTGCCCTCATGAAGGACCTTACCTTCAGGAGCAGAGAAACAGACAATACACAAATAAAAATAATACATGAAATTCAATTTTAAAAGCATGTTAGGTGTGCCTGCGTGGTTAAGAATCTGACTCATGGTTTTGGTGCAGGTCATGATCTCACGGTTCATGAGATCAAGCCCCACGTCAGGTTCTGTACTGATGGCACAAAGCCTGCTTGGGATTCTCTCTCTTCCTCTCTCTCTCTCTGCCCACCCCTGCTCATGTACTCTCTCTCTCTCTCTCAAAATAAATTAACATTAAGAAAAAAATTTTAGGGGTGCCTGGGTGGCTCAGTTGGTTAAGCATCTGACTTCGGCTCAGGTCACAATCTCACAGTTCCCGAGTTTGAGCCTCACATCAGGCTCTGTGCTGACAGCTCAGAGCCTGGAGCCTGCTTCAGATTCTGTGTCTCCCTTGCTCTCTGCCCCTCCCCCATTCTCTCTTTCTCTCTCTCTCTCTCTCAAAAATAAATAAATATTAAAAAAATTATTAAAAAAAGGAAGAAAAAATTTTTAAAAACTACATCAAATAAAGAAAAATAAGGCAGGGAGGAGGGATAGCAAGCACGGGGGAAGATGCAATTTTTAAAAACAGGATGATCAGGGACGGCCTTACCCAAAAAGTGATGTTAAGCGAAGTCCTAAAGAGACCATGGGATAAAGGGGATGGTGTACCAGGCAAGAGGGTGGCAAGTGCAAGGTTCCAGGACCTGCCTGGGGAAGGTGGGAGGGGGTGGCTGCTGGTGGCACATGAAATCAGAGAGGCCTGGGAAGGCAGGTTGTGTGGGCTATGCAGGTGGGGGTAAGGACTCCCTGAGATGGGATCCCCTTGAGGGTTCCAAGCCAAGGGAGACACAATCACTCTGGCCATGACTGATGGTGGAAATGGAGAGACCAGATGATGATGGGGTATGAGCAACAATCAAATTCTGGATATATTTTGAATGTAGAAAATGGGACTTATTGGTAGTTTAGAAATAGGGCATAAGAGGGGCGCCTGGGTGGCGCAGTCGGTTAAGCGTCCGACTTCAGCCAGGTCACGATGTCGCGGTCCGCGAGTTCGAGCCCCGCGTCAGGCTCTGGGCTGACGGCTCGGAGCCTGGAGCCTGTTTCCGATTCTGTGTCTCCCTCTCTCTCTGCCCCTCCCCCGTTCATGCTCTGTCTCTCTCTGTCCCAAAAATAAATAAACGTTGAAAAAAAAAAATTAAAAAAAAAAAAGAAATAGGGCATAAGAAAAAGAAGGCATCCAAGCCACCTCTAGGGCCTATGTATGACCTGAGCAACTGGAAGGCTGCAGGGGCCCCTTCTGATCTGGGGATGGCTATGGGAGGAAGACACGGGCTTGTTTTAGATGTGTTAACTCCACTGGGTAGAGGTGTGGGGTAGGCAGCTGCAGGGACCAGTCCCGAGCTCAAGGGAGAGATCTGGAGCTTTCGGTAATGCCTCATCTGTCCATGTGACATCCAACTTCCCAAAGGGAGCAATCATCTCTTCTTCATCCCCAACAGCAGCTATCCCAAGGCCCTGCTCCAACAGATGCACAATAAGTATCTACTAAGCCAACATCCTTTAAGACTAGGACAGACACTTATCATCTGGTAAAGGAAGGAATATTTGGAATATCTGCATGTCTCTCTCAAGTTCACCCTCTTTTTTTTTTTTTTTTAGTTTTATTTTTTTAATTTACATTCACATTAGTGTATGGTGAAACACTGATTTCAGGAGTAGATTCCTTAATGCCCCTTACCCATTTAGCCCATCCTCCCACCCACACCCCCTCCAGTAACCCTCTGTTTGTTCTCCATATTTATGAGTCTCTTATGCTTTGTCCCCCTCCCTGCTTTTATATTATTTTTGTTTCCCTTCCCTTATGTTCATTTGTTTTCTCTCTTAAAGTCCTCATATGAGTGAAGTCATATGATATTTGTCTTTCTCTGACTAATTTTGCTTAGCATAATACCCTCCAGTTCCATCCACATAGTTGCAAATGGCAAGATTTCATTCTTTTTGATTGCTGAGTAATACTCCATTTTGTGTGTGTGTGTGTGTGTGTGTGTGTGTGTGTGTGTGTGTGTGTGTGTATCTTCTTTATTCATCCATCTAGGGACATTTGGACTCTTTCCATACTTTGGCTATTGTTGATAGTGCTGCTATAAACATGGGGGTTGCATGTGTCCCTTCGAAACAGCACGCCTGTATCTCGTGGATAAATGCCTAGTAGTGCAATTGCTGGGTCATAGGGTAGTTCTGTTTTTAGTTTTTTGAGGAACCTCCATACTGTTTTCCAGAGTGGTTGCACCAGCTTGCACTCCCATCAAGTTCACCTCCTTCAAAACATAGTACAGGGGTTGGGTGCACACGGTCTGGAGCCAGACCGCCTGGGTTCAAATCCCAGTCTTTACTTGCTAACTAGGTAACCTTGAGGAAGCCACTCAACTTCAGGTTTCCCAATTATAATATGGGGATATACACACAATCCACTGGCAGGGTTAATAAGTTAATATTGAACAGGACTTAGAAGAGCTCAGACACATAGAAAAGGCAGTATAAATGTTAACCATTATTAATATTATTACTGGTATCAGTTGTTATCCTTTGTAAAGATTCCTTTTGACCTGCCTATGGCCAAAATTACACCTCACTGCAAAGGGTGCTTATGCAGTGTTCCGAGAAAGTGGAAAAATTCCAAAAGCCCTCTCTAAATTACAGAAGTGTTTAAATGAACAATCTGATTTCTTGTACTTGGTATTTCTAAAATTTGGTAATACATGATTCAGTCACATTCCATTAACCGCCCTCTGTGATTAGCCAACTCTTTTCCTTTTTAAAAATTTTTTTAATGTTTATTCATTCTTGAGAGACAGAGACAGAGTGCAAACAGGGGAAGGGCAGAGAGAGAGAGAGAGAGACAGAATCCGAAGCAGGCTCCAGGCTCTGAGCTGTCAGCACAGAGCCCGATGTGGGGCTCGAACCCACTAACCGTGAGATCATGACCTGAGCTGAAGTCACGCACTTAACAGACAGAGCCACCCAGGCACCCCTAACCAACTCTTTTCTTATCCATCTTTATGGATAAGGTCTACTATAATAATTTCTTCAAACTTAGCAATTTGGCAGCCATTCCATAAAACTTGAAGGATTCCTCAGGAATCCGCAATTCCTCAAGATGAAATACAAAGTAGGAAATTTCAACACACACACACACACACACACACACACACACACACACACACACGGATGGAAGCTGAAAATCCTCTGCGAAAAATAAATGCTCACCATCAAGGGGGTCTGCCTACAGAACAACAAAAGGGGACATTTTAGTTATAAAAGCCAGATGGTTTCCTGGTTGAAAAGTGTGAAAACATCCAATACGGTTACACAAAGTAACTTAAGAGTTGGTCAGTATCAGACGAGCGAGGCAACACACAGCTGATGTGGACTTTCCACCACTGGCTCGCCTTGGTGCCCCATGACACCTGAGGGCTAGAGTCCCCTCTCCTTTGAACCACAGAAGAAGGGCAAGCCAGGGCACTATCCCCCTCATCGTCTGGTGCAACCAGGACACGGAAGCTGCCGGGCCCTTTCCAGCACTCCCTATGCCACAAAGGCAGTCAGACCCAGGAAAACTCCAAAGCAAAGCCCTCAATACCCCCAAACGGTGTCTCCTCCATCTCAGTCTTGGCAGGTAGCCATCTTGCGTAGAATGTGACCTGATTTTCTAGCTCTTTGGTTCTGGCCCCGCTGAGAGCCGATTCTTCTTCCTGAATTCAGCCCAGGTGGGGAGTAAGTCACACAAATGCATATTTAAAAGCTCAACCGAATTCTTATTTGGAGAGCAAGGAATTAACAAGGCTCAAGCAGTGGCCATCACTTGCTTGCTGTATGGATCTTTTCACAGAAAGCATCCTAGTAAAATATGCAATGATAATAATGAAAGCCCCTTTGGGGGGCCAGGAGAAAAGGGAAACTCAAGTTTATGTCGAAAACTGAATGTGAATGGGAAAAAAAGATCACACACATGCAAAACCTTTAAAAGGTAAACATAAAAGAAATGTCTGGCTAAATTTATCTCTTTGTCAGTGAAAAATAGCCTAAGCCTTAGCCAAGGGTGTTGCCAACTCTTCAACTAAAGGAAAAGGGAGAAATGCTTACTGTAGAGCAGCACTATCAAATAGGGCTTTCAGCCATGGTGAAAATACTCCACCTCTGCACTATCCAACTCCAATGCCAATAACCACGTGTGGCTCTACAGTACTGGAAATGTGGCTAGTGAGACTGAGGAGCTGAACTGCAATTTTATTTCATTTTAATTCACTTTACATTTAAATGCAAATAGCCACATGTATCTGGTGGCCACTGAACAGGACAGCTCAGCTACAGACCCTCAAACTCAACAGCTGGCAACATCTTTCTTTTCTTCCAATAAAACTAAAATCGTACTCAACGGACAACATCGTAAATTGTCACCAAAATAATTAGTATCTCTATACAGGCCTGGCTGCCCCAAACCCAGAAAGCAGAAAAGAAAAAGAAATGATTCCACTGTGTCATTTCTTGCAATGCTGTTGTGCCCTACCCAGTTTATGTTTCTACTGTACCATGGCCTCACGTTTTTGGAAATCTTTGCTTGTAGATGTAATCTCCTTTGCAAAACCAGAACATCACAGTCTCTTCCCTACATCTAGGAAACATGAAAAAGTCAACTTAGGGCAAGTTACTTAACCTCACTAAGCTTCAGTTTCCTCAAGGCTAACGTGCAGATAAGAATAGTACTTGCCTCTCTGGGGCGCCTGGGTGGCGCAGTCGGTTGAGCGTCCGACTTCAGCCAGGTCACGATCTCGCGGTCCGGGAGTTCGAGCCCCGCGTCAGGCTCTGGGCTGATGGCTCAGAGCCTGGAGCCTGTTTCCGACTCTGTGTCTCCCTCTCTCTCTGCCCCTCCCCCGTTCATGCTCTGTCTCTCTCTGTCCCAAAAATAAATAAAAATAAAGAAAAAAAAAGATTATTTAAAAAAAGAATAGTACTTGCCTCTCATGTGGATTAAATCCACAGAACGCACGTAAAGTGCCTAACAGTGTTGGCAAAGAATAAGCATCGGGGGGTTAATTATTATTTTGTTAATAATACTGTAAAATCTGTAATGAAATAAGAACAGTGCTACTAGAATGGAAGTTTACGGTTGGCAAGTCTTCTGAGGTGGGAACACTTTGAACCTGTTTCCCAGGCTATGGTTAAATAACCTCTAGTGAAGTACATCTTGGGGCCCTGACATCTTGGCACTCACTGTCAACCTCCAGATGGGCAATCACCCAGACGGGTACCATCATGAGTCACCAGTCATCATTTAGCCAATGTTTACTGTGCCCCCATTCTGTGGCAGGCACTGTCCTAGGCTGTCAGATCAGAACAGTCCCCAAACGGGGCAATGTCTTGAGACTCTACACTATCTGTCATCTGAGCCCATTGAGACACCTTGGCCAGATGCAAATATTTCATTCTGGGGTGGCAAGCAGTCAGGGAGGCTCAATTCCTGTTCCTAAATCAGTCCACACTGGGTTCGGCTGCTGGTCCACAGAATGGGACTAATGGGTAAGAGGACCTGAGGGGAACCGACCCATTTTCTCAGCCAGGACGACAAGAGGGTGTCGATAGGTCATGTTTCTCACTGACAGTCCAAATCACTTTAACAGGAAAGCTGTTTTCTGAGCCTTCAAAAAGCCAAATCTGATCTGCCTCACAAAGCAAACACAAACCACGTTCAGCAGCCAGCTGCGCGAGCCGGTGAAATCCAACGGGAATCTCCTCCACCAAGTTCACATCAACTAGACCAATACGTCAGAAATCCCCCAGGAGTTTCTAAGCAGAAGTGTACTGGAATTCTGTGGGGTGTGGGGGTTATTTTTCTTTATATAGAAAGCACTCAATCAATCTTCTTTCACAACCAAGGGTACATTCCCCTGTGGAATTTCCTTCTCTGAAGATCTCTACAAATAAAATATTTGTCTGATCATCTGCAATAATTTAAGTGTAAACTAACTCATTCACTGGCAGAGTCAGGGATTTCTTACAGCTGCTCCACCTATGAAAACAACGTGTTTCGCACTGTCTCGAGCATCCAATTTCTGTACCCTCTAACCCCCAAACACTGGTCAAACCATGCTCTTGACTTTGGGATAGGAAAATAGGGTTGTCGTATCTGGACTCCCATACTCGTGTTCTTTGCTGGTGGCACTGTAAAATGGTGCAACCGTGTTGGAAAAAGATCCCGCAGCTTCTTACAAGGTTCACATCCACCTCTTCTATGACCTAACGGTTCCACTCTTAGGCATTTACCCACGAGAAATGAGAACGTATGTCCCTAGGAAGACTTGTCCACAAATATTCATAAGAGTTTCATTCACAATACCCCAATAACCTGGGACTGACTCACGTGTCCATCAACTGGGGGAATATGTTAGCAAACTGTGATATGGACATATCCTGGAATATAACTAAGCAATAAAAAAAGACCAAAATACTGACATATACAACATGGATGAATCTCAGAAATATGCTGAGTGGAAGAAGCTTTACACAATACTGCATAATTCCATTTATAGGAATTCAAGAACAGACTAAACTAACAGTGGGAAACAATCAGCAGTGGTTGCCGCTGAAAGGGGGAATGGGGATGAGGAAACTTTCTGAGGTGATGGTAATATTTTCTATCTTGACAGAGACTAGGATTATACAGGTGTACACATCTATCAAAACATTATGCAAACATGACTCTCAACATTTGTGCATTTCATTATATGTATATAAATTTTACCTTAGGGGTGCCTGGGTAGCTCAGTCAGTTGGACGTCCTACCATCCGTCTTGCCATCCGTTAGTTCAAGCCCCGTGTCGGTCTCTGTGCTGACAGCTCAGAGCCTGGAGTCCGCTTGGGAATCTGTGACTCCCTCTCTCTCAACCCCCACCCACTCACGCTCTGTCTCTCTGTCTCTCAAAAATGAATAAACATTAAAAAAATTTTAATTTTACCCTAAAAAAAAATCACGAACATATAATGAACTCTGAATAATAAAATGTGCACTGAACTGTTTAGAAGTGACCTATGCCAATGTCTGTAACTTACTTTAAAGGGCATAAAACAATAATCTGGGACTGATGGAGGGATGAATAAATCGCCAGATGTGTAATAAAGCCAATATTGCAAAATTACACCCTAGATATGTGTATTTGGGTAGTTACTGTTCTTGCAAGTTGTTTATATTTTTTAAAAATGAGATAGGTCAGGGAAAGAAAAACTCATAGTGCCCTCTCCTTAGCCCACCAAGTTAGAAACTTGACAAGATACCCATGCCCACCAAGCCATGAGCCCACATAGTTTCAATTCTGCTGCAGAGTGAAGATTGGAAGAATACAAGTAGCTTTACAGGAACTCACATCACTCATGCCAAAGATTTTCTGCCTGTTTCCCTACAGACAAAGCAATTATTTGAATGGAAGCCAAAAATTCCTGCTCAAGAGGGAGAAAAAGAACTCATTCCCAATTTGTTCTCTTTCAATTCCTGCACCAATCTATTAGCGAACTGCACAACACTCCACTTCCATTCGCCCCAAGTCCATTAAGTCAAAAGACTAACAAAGAAAAACCAACCCAGCCACATGATATACAGAGGATAATGCCCCAGCTCTCAGGGCCAGAAACCCCACTGAAGGCAAAAGAGGATGCAGAGTCAGTCTGAGGTTCAAGTGATTTCAACTGAGGTTAGCACACATGCACCAAAGAGACCTAAACAGCTTGTTGCTTAACCCCTCCGTGGGATTTGGTGACATCTGGGGTCACTTGAACTTGGTAGGGAATTCAGCTGTTCAGAGATACAAATTAGGAATCCTGGCAGCCAGGGACACGTGGGGTGCACAGCGTGCCCTACCCACAGGCCCAGAGGTCACCCACATTACTCCCGCCTTCCTTCCTGGCATGGCCTCGGTTATCCTGAGATGACACACGATGGCAGGGGCTGAAGACGCCTAGTCTGACTGCGCGCCCAGCATCTGAAAACAGCTGTGCCAATTACAAGAAGGGACTGTTGCTGGAAACCCAGGGCTGCCACTCAAATATAGAGATTTGTGCCGGATTAAAAAAAAAAAAAATACACACACACACACACACACACACACACACACACACACACACTTTTTGTTTAAGTCCCCCCAACAAACTCTCTGCCACTTCTCAGTGTCCCTGGGGACCACCCACAACCACATAGGGCAGCTAACTAAGCATAAGCAACTGGAGGCAACAGGGAGCGTGCCTGGGTTTAGCACTTTGGCCTCCACGCGGTTCTCGCTGCCAAAGACAGCGATATCCTAGGTCAAGGGCACGGGCTCTGGTCAGGGGGAAGGGGGAGTGTTGCATGCCTGACAATCGGTTTTCTGAAATGTACGTCACTATCACCCCGCCAAGACCCGACCTACCCTGGAGTCCCTTGAGCCTAGGAAAGCGGGTTAGGACGAGGAAAGAAGTCCCCTTACAGAAGGGGAGATGCCGTTTTCAGCGCTGGGGACTTCCCGTGCCCCGAGTCTCTGTGCCTCCAGTGGCTGCGGCGCTTCCCCTGGACACACGGCAGGTCTGCTCCCATCTATCCAGAACCCCTGCGCCAGGAACAAACCCACCTCCCAGGGCGCACGCAAAAGGGCGGCTAGAGGCGCCTCCACCCCCTACCCCCACCCCACCGCAGCCTCGTGCCTTCCTGAACCTGGACTGCGTAGCCGGCTCCAGCCAGATCTTTGCCAAGGACCCCCTGCAGCAGTGTCCCAGACCCACCTGTAGCCTCGAAGCTTCCCCTCTGCTTCCTTCTTAGGCACCCCCGAGCCTGCAGAGTCCACGACCCCTAACAAACTGCTCTAGGGTGCCTCTCCCCATTGCGTGCCACGGATGATTTTTTTTTTTTTTTTTTTTTTTTTTTTTTTTTCAAAAAAAGTTGGCCAAGAGCGTTGCGAGTCGTGGATCGCCGCTGACCCATCCAACCCCGGTAGGGGATGTGGTGGTGGGGGCGGTGGCCCTCTGGCAGCCCCGGCAACCTGCAGGGAGGCGCCACGCGGAGCTCCTCCTGCCCGCCCAGGTCCCGGTCCGCGGGGCCAGATGGCAGGGCCTGTGCCCGCCTACACCCCAAATCTTGCCGCGCGCCCACCTACCGTTAGGGACTGGCTGAGGAGAAGGCGCCGGCGCGGGCTCCCTGAGACACCGTGTTCCGTCCCGGGAGGAAAGTTTGTGCCATACAGAGCAAGCGGCAAGGGGAAGGCGTGGGCACCAGTGGGTGGGGGCGGGAAGCGGCTGCGCGGCGTGCGCCGGTATATGTCCCTCCCGCGATTTGTGCGTCCGTCCCTCCGCGGAGCCCGCGGCCGCCGCGCTCCCGCTCGCTGCGCCCTGAGCCTGGCGCGCTCCGGCTCCAGCCCCGACGCGCCCCCGTCGCCGCCGCCGCCGCCGCCGCCGCCGCCGCGCGTCCGCCGGCTACACTTCCTCTTCCTCTGAACTCATGTGCAAAATATGCTGCGCTGCATCTTCGGGGGAGCCGCCGGCCCCTGACAGCCGCCGCGGGAGCAGCGGGCCCGCCCCGCGCCCCTCGGCGCCCTGCACCCCCTTGACGCCCCGCGCCGCTGCCTCCACGCAGCGGGCCACCTGCGCGCGGCACACGCCCCACCTCACTGGCGACCCTAATGCCCCTCCGCGCAGAGGTCCAGGCGCCAAGACCACTCCCTCGACCCCTTCTAACCAAGGTTGTATGAGGCTAGAGTGCGCCTAGGGGACTGGGTTCCCTAAATATTTGAGCTGGAGTGCTGGATGGTGACAGCCACCAAGGTGCTGATGGCTGAGGGTGTGGCAGGACCATTGAGAGTGGACTGTTCCTCCTCCCCATTCCACAGGTGGGCCATCTCAGGCGTCTAAGGTATTTGAGAGTTAGTGATTAATGAAAGGGATAATGCCGCCCCTTGCCACGCCCGCTGTATTCTGCCTACTTCAGGTGTCCTTAAGGTTTCAGAAGATCTGGGGGACCATCTTGGCCTGCAACTTTAGGTTGCCCAAGGAGACAGTTATATAAATAAAGCACCAGGTCAGGGCTGACTTAGTAAAGTGAAGATGTGAGGCAGAACACTCATTAAAAAGCATTTTTTTTTCCCCTTGGAACTTTTTAAACAAAGCAGAATTACAGTGTAGGGGTTAAAAGCAGGAATCATAGCACCAGTTGGGGTTGGCCTAGCCTCCATCCTTACTCCCTGTGTGACTTGGGTAAGTGATTTAACTGCTCTGGGCCTGTTTCCTCATCTGTTAAATAGCACTTCCTCATGAGTTTTATGTGTAAAGTGTTTAGGAAGCACTCTATAACTAGAGTTATATTATAATATATTAATTATATTATATATAATTATATAATTATAACTCTTGTCATTGTTATTATTAATACTATGAAGAGAACTGCAGCAAGACAGCTGACATAATCTAATTAACTATCTACATTTTCTGATTGGGCAAAGAGGGGGCCTTAGGCATTGGAGCCCACAGAGTGGTGGGCAGGTTGCAGGCCCCAACAGTGTTTTAATGAGGTCCTTCTGGTACTGATAACACCCCCCCAAGGGGTAGAGAAGCGCTATTTTCTTTTCAGGAATGCCTGTTCAGCACAGCTTCTTAGATATTTTCTTCCTTGTTTTCTCTTTCCATCGCCATCCCAGTTGTGTCCCTCCCTCCCGCCTGCCCCCACTCCACTGCCCACCATTTGTCTGTGTTTTCTGTTTTGCTCCTTTCTCTTTCTAGCTCACCACTTATGGGCATCACTCACCACCACCAACTCCAATATTCCCCGCTCTCTCCCCAGCTTGGCTTGCCCACTGGGAGAATGTAACAAGACCAGGTGTCAGCCCAAGTCCAGGTTCAAACAGTAGTGTGTGGGGACAAATGTCCAGTGGCACCACCCTGGTTTTGAACACCCACCTATGAGGCCAGAAGGAGGGATCTTTATGTCATTTATCTGCCAAGGCCTTGAGTTTCGCAAGTCAGGGCCCATCTGAAATCTTTCTGATCTTTTCTAATCCTTACCTCAGAGGGAAAAAAAATAACATTATGGGTGTTAACCAGAAGTTCAAAAGGAAACATGGAGTATTTATTTATTTATTTATTTTTTTAAATTTTTTTTTTCAACGTTTATTTATTTTTGGGACAGAGAGAGACAGAGCATGAACGGGGGAGGGGCAGAGAGAGAGGGAGACACAGAATCGGAAACAGGCTCCAGGCTCTGAGCCATCAGCCCAGAGCCTGACGCGGGGCTCGAACTCACGGACCGCGAGATCGTGACCTGGCTGAAGTCGGACGCTTAACCGACTGCGCCACCCAGGCGCCCCAGGAAACATGGAGTATTTAAATGAAGATAAAGAGTAAAGGGGGGAAATGCAGCATAACCTGGTTGGGGGGGAAGAAGTTGATTTCTTTTAAGCAAATCATTTTCATTCTATAAATTTTTGCACATAAGTGTGTTTTTTTTTTTAACACCAGATCATTGGGGTTAATAAGTTATTCTGATGGTTTCCATTTTCTTCTACTCAACATCTTCCTAAGTACTATTTGTAAATGTCTTAAATGTCTTTTTTCCCTGCTTGAATCTGCCTTTTTTTAGGGTTTTCTAGAATTCTCAACTTCCCCCCCTAGATATTCTGACACTTCCAATCTGGTACCTAGTAGGTGTTCAATAAACATTTATGGAATGAATGGATGAGTCATTAGCATCCAGATCTTTCAAGGCTCCACGTAACCTACACTGAAAATCTGAAATATTCTAATTCTCTTTCACCTGGCATACCCAATGAGGAGTCAATGTTGGGTTCATTTGTGTTGTGTAGAGGTCAACCTCGATTTTCCAATTGGCTGCCATGCACTGGCCAGCCAGGGGATAGACCCTGGGCAGCTGGGACTCACCTCTGACTGACCTCGCCTACCCAGCGTCAACCCCAAAGATGCTGGATCTATATCCTGGTGGGTTACCTTGGCAACCTCACAATGTCATCTGTTAGAATGTCCTAGGGCGGCAGCTTTTAATTCTATCACAGCGGTCTCATCGGGGGTCATGTAATAGTGCTGTTTTTCCTCTGCTCACACTTCCTCCCCCTATGATTTAACACTAAGTACTCAGGGAGGGAGCTGAACACGGGGAAAACCGAGCTGTTATAGCACGACAGGTCACAGATGGCCCCAGAACTGGGATCCTGAGTGTTCGCAGTCAATAAAATGCAGGCCCCAAGTTAATGGGGAAGCTGGTACTCTCAGCACCCCTCATGGAAAGGAGAGGAGTTAAGCCAGCCTAGGCAAGCATAAGAAGCAGCCGTGGCCAGACTGTACAACTCTTGCAAAAGCTCAGTTAAAGGAACCCCCCACTGGAGCAATTCTCTCTCTTGGCCTCTGCGGCATCACCCCACTCCGGAGAAGATGAAGGCCATGGGTACCAGCAGCCGGAACAATTTTGCTGCACCCCAGCTACACTGAAGCTTGGAGGGAAGGAGAATCCCAGCTAATCCTCTATTGTGCCCTCCTTCTCCCCACAGTGTCACCAAACTCAGCACCCCCAGCTTAGCTCAAAGTAACTCAGTCCCCCATTATTCTGTAAAGAGCAGTAACAACTTATGCAGAAAGCAGATCCATCAAAAACTTGGGAACCTGAAGTGCTGTTATTCTATTTTTTCACATGGCCATGAAACCCAGCTCTTGTACAGGGCAGCTGAACAGCAGCATTTCAGGACTGACAGGAAAGAGAAGTAAACTCCTATGTGCCCTGGAGGTACAAGAATTATTCATCTTTATCAGCACGGTTAATATTTTAAGTGGGTTTGCAGTTACAGTGAGATCACAGTTTGGCCAGCTGCTCCACACTAAATGGCTGCAGGAAGCCGGCCCCATGTAGAGTGACACTGGTTTCTATGAGGAAGCATGGTGGCAGAGGCCAGAGTTCTGCGCCCCAGAGCCAGTGGCTTTGGAGGAACCCGCTGCCCTTTGTTTATTGTGAGAGGCACAGCCTTCCCAGACATACCCCCTGCCAGTCTGTGGTGCCCCTGGTCACAGTGGAGCAGGGCACACTCGTGCCAGCGTCCAGACATGCCCTGTAACCCTCAGCTGTGTGAAAGTGTGAATTGGGGTGGGGACAGGGGGCTTGTTAGGATGTTTTATATGTATGCACTGATTGGCCAAGGCCAGGGGCTTTTGTCCAAAGTGTAGTCAGAGTGCGCTCTGCAAATGCCCCCAAAGACATCGCCAGTTTGAGGAAACGTATGATTGCCAAATGTTCCATTCACACCATCACAAAACCCATGGATGTATTGTTATTTGGCTCCTGAATCTACTCCTCATTTTTCCTCTGAATTCCCAGGCTGTCAAACAGGCAGTTCAGGGGAGCAGGGGCCCTCCTGTGGCTGAGACAGAATTTGCTCTCTAGAGCAAAAAGCCATGAGACTGAATTTGAAGAATATTGTGTGAAGCATGCGGCTATTTGCAGCCTTGTTTCCCTCATGCAGCTTGATGAACCTTCTGGCTTTACCAAAAGCTACCCACATCCATAGCCCTTCACTGGTTATTCCATTTATGGGACAAAATGGAATGCTCTACTGACTTGCATTTGTGGACAAACTTTATTATCAGATTATATATATATTCATATATTTATTGATGAATATATAGAAGCCTATATATGCTACAGGAATAGAAAAGAAGGTTGTGGAAATAAATCATTAAGTAAATGGTGGAATAAGATTTTGATACATTAATTGATATGCTTTTCCTTCTACCACCACTCCTTTCCCTCTCCCACTGTATTTCTTGTCATGCTGTACCAAGCCTCTTTTCTTCAGTTGAGACTAGAGAAGACCCAGCGTGCCACAAGAGAGACTTATCATGGCAATACAAGGGAAAAAAAAGTAAAATTCTTGGCTTTGGGGTTTCGAAAGTCAAGGTTAAAATATAAAATTTAAAAGATATGGAAAAATGTGAAATCAAGTAGAAGCATTGTCCCCTATCACATCTCCTTTCCTTCCCTACCCACCCATTATCACACACACACACACACACACACACACACACACACCCACACACACACACACACACACTCCTTCCAAGAATAGATCAAAGTTGTCAAACAGGAGCAAGGGAAGCTGAGAGAAACAGAGGGCTATGCCAATAGGGAACATTTGGTAGGACTCAGGGACTGACGACAGTCAGAGTCCAGAAGCCCGCTTCCCTCTATTCAAGTGAGAATTATCCACATAACACTTGGAAACCCTGTAGACAACTAGACAACAGTTCTTAGAACTTGTCCAGGAGCACTACAGATCTTCAGCAGAGGAAGGAAAAGTGCTGTTCATCCTTCCCACTGATATTTGGCAATGAACTCCCATATAGAGCAGCCAGAGCATGACCTGTGGGTCATCCAGAAGGACTAACTCCTATTCCTCAACTTCAACCCTCATTTAACTGCCTAAGAAGCCATTTAGCCCTTGAGAGTGTGGCCGTTTAAAACCTCAGGGACAGTGAAGAGATCCGAGTGTAAAAGATGTTCCTATCTATTTCTGTTAAGCCTGTACTTAGATGGGCCCAAGTGGACCAGCTCAAAATCCTGTGGTGATCATCAGTGCTGTTCCCCAAATATTTCTGGTCCTTTCCTGGTCCTATGGTAGAACTGGTCTTCATAGCTCCTTGTGATTGGGAGAGGTTATATGACTAGTTCTGGCTGGTGAATTGTGAGCAGAAGTGATGTGTACCACTACCGTGAAAATGACTTAATTGTCAGGACGAGACCTTCCAGATTTCTCTCTTCCCTCTAGCAAGGCCGCTGGCAACATTCAGTCCATGCTGAGCCCTCCATCTAACCTGCAATAATTATGTAACATGAAGAGGAAATAACTTGCTTTACGCCACTGAAACTGTAAGTTGTTTCTGCAGCATAAGCTAGCCTATGCTGGCTGATATTACCTATTAGAAGCCACTAGATGTTCTGAAAGGCATCACAAGCGTATCTGGGAGCTGTTAGAATAAAGGAGGGATCCAATTAGGAATATTTCCCTCTTGGAATCCTAGTAATTCTCAAGATGATCAAAACACAATAAGAGCTATTATTACACATTTAATGTTAACCTACTTATTGAGAACATACTATGTGCCAACACTACACTAGGAACAGAGATCGGCAGGGAAGGAACAGGCACTGTTCCTATTCTCAGAAAGCTTTCAGTCTAGCAACATGGGGCAGTTATCTAATGACTGAAAAGGAAATAAGGGCCTAGAGAAATTGACAGACTTGCCCAAGGCGATGCAGTTAATAAATGGTGAAGTGGGCTTAAACTTGAACTTTTTGCCTCAAAATTCTTGAGCTTTCTTCACTGTCCCAAGTCACTTTAAAACCACAAAATCGGTATTGCTTCAAGGCTGCTCAAAAGAGTAGGTAAAATTTAATCCTAGGCTTGCCTTACGGTTCCTTCCTAATATTTGCTGACACCTGAAATTTCTGTAATAAGCACCCTTTTCATTCCATAATTAGTACTTAGCACAGGGCCTGATAGATAATAGGCATTCCCTAAATTTTTTTTTTTTTAATGAGTAAAACATACTTGAATGAATGGATGAATGAAATAAGAAGGCTTAACTACTTAAAACTACTGACTTAAATATCAGATATACTGAATTTCGCTCATACTAGACCACAACTAAGTAATCACTCAACGCAGGTGTTATGCCTAAGATGGACAAACAGGTTTTTTGGAATACTGATGCTCTTTCCGATCCCAACACATCCTGTCATCTCACCCCTTATCTTTATTGGGGAACCAGCTAAACTGTGTGGCATCCATAGCTCAGGGAATGGTTATTTCAGCAGAAGGACAAAGAAAAGTCTTGGGGGTCTCAAAAACTTGTGAGTTCAATTGTCCAGGGAGATTCAACACTAAAAAACAATTCTTAAAGAGGCAGATAAAGGTCTCTCCAACCTCCCCCGAGGGCATAATATCATCCCATACTGCAGGGAGGGAGAAAAATGTGAGGAGGTGCAGGAGTGAGTGGACATTTTAAGTCCCTCAGAAAGAGACCCAATATCCTGCCCTTACAGTATATGCAAAAGGAAGCACAGCAAATCCCACTTCAGCGCAGTAAAGTAGCTTGTATTGAACCAATTCTCTACAGAGAAACTCTAGACGATATCTAAGAAACAACTCTCTGAAGGCAATGAAAAGCAACTGAAAATAGGTAGAAACTGGAAGGGAGGTGACATTTGAAAAATGGAAACATCCGTGGGTGGGTTTCCCTTTTTTTAAATGGCTTTTCATCAAGGCCCCAGTTAGCACTCTGCAGGGCAGCCCAAACTTGAACCAGAAACCTACAGTCGCACCAGCCAAGGAATCAGACGACAGATTTCAGAGTGATCACAGCAGCTGGAAAGTGAGGGGACAGAAGCCCAGAAAGGAGAGAGCCATAGATGGGAAGCACCAAACTGTATTAAATCTGCCTGACCCCTGAACTAGACCCTAAGCACCACCCACTGCAAAGGAGACCAAGTTTGGAGTTGTAGCTCAGCATAGTTAATTTCCTGCTAAGATGTTTTAAAAATCAATATTCTTGAGAGTAACATAGCAGAATCCAGAGTCTTGGCAATGTATCACTCACAAAGGTCCACAGTACCATCCAAAATTACTAGACGTTCAAAAGAAAAAGGAAAACGTAACCCATATCCAAGACAAAGATTAGTCAACGGAGACCAACCTCAAGATGAGTCAGGTGTTGGAATAAGATTAAGATGTTTAAGCAGCTATTATAGCTATTCTCAAGAATATAAAGAAAATATCTCTGATGAATGAACAAATAGGCAATCTCAGCACAGAGATAAAACCTATAGAAAGAAAAGAACCAAATGGAAATTCTAAAACTGAATATCTGATATAAAAGTGAATAATAATAATGGTGGGTGGTATAATAAAAACCTGAGATGTGTTTGGGAGAGCCCAATTCCAGAAGGAATACTGATGGGAGTCCAGAAGGGACTCATGGTTCCTGTCCCAGGTAGAGCTCCGGCTGGTACTCAGCATGGTTTGTCTGGGCAGCTGGGTCTGAGGAAGCCTCCAGGTCTTACCATACTATGGAAGAAACAGAACTCCTGAGCACCTGAGGGAAGCACAAAAGTGGTAAAGGGCTGTAAATCCCTCAAAGTTTACAGTAGTCAGTAAAGGCACAGGAGCCATAAAATACTCTCGTGTTTAATTTTTTTTTTGATGTTTAATATTTTTTTTAATGTTTAATCATTTTTGAGCAGACAGCAGATGAGCAGGGGAGTGGCAGAGAGAGGGAGACACAGAATCCGAAGCAGGCTCTAGGCTCCGAGCTGTCAGCACAGAACTTGACGCAGGGCTCGAATCAATTAACTGTGAGATCATGACCTGAGCTGAAGTCGGACGCTTAACTGACTGAGCCACCTAGGCGCCCCTCTCATGTATTTAAAGCAGCCGGAGAGTTAGCTGAGAGACCTGGACCAACAGGAGGTTGTACCAGATCTTATGGCTAATACAGCAGAGAGCAGTATGAAACAACAATAGAAAACCAGACACTGCAAAGATGTCTCTGTGGATGGCATCCTGGATGTTGATGACACAGATCACGTTGCTAAATCCTGCTCATGCTTTGGCACAATGTGACCCCTCCCACCACCACCACCAAAACTTATGCATAGTGGGGGCCAATCCTGAAATTGGGAACAAGTTTCTACCACCTCTGCACCCCCTCTGAAATGTTTTATTTTTAGCACACCTGAGTACCTACTATGCTAATATGAGATAATGTGTGTGATATGAGATGAGACAGTTGAAGGTTGACATCACGATTAGCAAACAAACATAGGGGCCTCCACCCACTCTTCCTGTGCTGTATAGAAGGAACTCTGAACAGTTAAGAGTCATTTCCCCCCTAGCTGCTAGCATATGGTTCATGCTCTACAGTATGAGCATAGCTTCTCAAGGTTTCTGGTTTTTGTTCCCTTCCAAATATGATTTTATATAAAGGGGCTCCCTTCCAAGAGATTTTTGTCAATTGAGATTTAACTGTATTGCCTGATATGCAGCCATTTACTCCTTTCCCATTTTCCCAAATACATGAGGGTTCTGATCTAGTCATTTCTCCATTTCCTAGGATTCCCTGGCTTATAAAATAACATGAATGAATACATACACAAACAAAGGAATGAATAAACAGGTGAATAACATTTGTCTTAGTCTGTTCAGGTTGCTATAACTAAATACCATAGACAGGGTGGCTTATAAACAGCAAACAGTTATTTCTTACAGTTCTGGAGGATGAGAAGTCCAAGATCAGCAACCCCGCCCCCCGCCCCCCCCCCCCCCCCCCACTGCCCACACAGATTCAGCGTCTGATGAGAGCCCACTTCCTAGATGACATCTTTTCAATATAACCTCACATGGTGGAAAGGACAAGAGAGCTCTCTGGGGCCTCTTTTATAAGGGCAGTAATCCCATTCATGAGGGCTCTGTCTGCATGACTTAATCAGCTCCCAAAGGCCTCACCTCCTAATACCATCACTCTAGGGGTTAGGATTTCAACAGATAAATTTTGAGGGGACATAAACACTCAGACCATAGCACCATTCATACCAGGAGCTAATGCCTATATGTTGGATTAATAATATTTCTTGAAAAGCCTGTTCTTCCCTCCTCCTAACTCACTCTGTTCTCATCCCTTTTGAAACACATTTCAAGGGTTTAAATGTCAGTGGCTGCAGGCCCACTTTCCTCCCTCCTGTTGTCTGTCGTCTCTCTACTCGGCTGAAATGGGAGCTTTGGAATAGAGCTCTCTGTCAATCACCACTGAGGCCTTTTCTCTCAGCCCTACTGACTCCAGACCCAAGTATCAAGAGTCGGGCTGACAGGCCTGGCAGTCTGGGGAAAGAGCCTGAGAGGCTTTTTAGCAGGCCTAAATCTTGCTTTTGGCATGTGGCCTCAGCTAAGCAACAGCTGGATGGCAAGGGGCCAGACTCCAACATCTGCCTTCTTCTGCAGGCGTTAGTAGCAAGCATCTTTGCTAATGCTATTATTAAGGAATTATCAATATTTTACAACTGTTAATCACTTTTGGAAAAAAAAAAAAAACCAGCTAGTTAAGTCATGTAGGGCAGGACCTGGATGGTCAAGATATAATAAGGCAGGTCTTATTCTTAACTCTCCTTTCCTCTCAGGGTCATTATACTGATTGAATATTTTAAGGAGGGAAACTCTGATTCCAAAAGCCATCTCCACTCTTATCTTTTCTTTTATCCCAGTAAGAGGCTCTAATGAAGAGTCTATAAGTAAACTTTATTTTAAATAATAGAGAGTGTGCACACCAGGGTTCTAGAGAGATGGGCTCTGGTTACCTTAAGGTGTAAAGAAAATTAGGAAAAAGCTTTTAGGTAGTTGATAAAATCAACAGGAACACTGAGGAATGAGGCTTGGGCAGTGTGGCTAATTGTGTTTTCCATAGATGGCCTGCAATGATATCTCCCGTCCCACATGCTCTTCCAGAGCCAATCCCCCATCAAAAAGTGGAGTATAATTTCCCTCTCCTTAATCTGAGCAGTTTGCTGCATACTCATAACCAATGGAATGAGGTATAAGCATAAGCAAAGCTATGTGACCTCTGTAGATAGAAGATAAAGCATTTTCCACTTAGCTGGTGTTCACTCATGAAACATTCAGCTACCAAGCAAGTGGTCCAACTGCTCTGAGGCTACCATGTTTTGAGGAAGCCCAAGCCAGCCCACATGGAGACCACATGGAGAGAGAAAGAGATGCCCAGCCAGCCCTAGGCCAGCACTCTCACTGACTTAAACTGATGAGAGACCCGACCGGAACCACCCTGTCTAGCCTCCCCCTAATCCTGACCCATAAAAATCATGAGAAATAACAAAATGGCTTATTGTTTGAAGCCACTAGGTTTTGGAGTTACTTGTTATGCAGCAATAGCTAACCAGAACAGTCAGAAATAAAGGGATGTAAGAAAAGGATTAGAAACAGTTTGTTCAAATGGGATCTTCTCACCAGCTAGATTTCCTCCATCCCCTTAGATTTCCCACTGCTGAGTTCCTGGTTTTTTAGAGATAGATAAGAAAATTAGCAATGAACATAAGTCCTGAAATTTCAGTGGCATACAGATTGTTTTAAGTATAAAGTTAACAACCTGAAGCAAAACTCCCCAAAACAGTCTTCTGGCCTCCCTCCTGCCTTTCCTATTTGTCCCTAGTACAAAATAAAACTAAGCCAAAGATATCAGGTGGTGTTTTGTCTAGGTAGGCACGCATTTTGTGAGTACATCTTTCTAAAAATGGGTCTATATTTTTCAGATGTTCATGTTCACATTTTAAAAACGTGGGCTGAAATATGTAAGAGAAACACCTCTGAGCTCTTAAAAATCTACATATACACATGCACTCTCTGTGGGGCTTGCACAGTGAGACTCATGCATCCTCAGATGATTGGAAGGGAGAGCCCTTTGGCCCACAAGGGAGACGATGACAAAAAAAGTACTCTTGTTACTTTTTGAGAACCACCAGCTTACCTTACCTTTGAGTTCCTATTTTTGGTTCCCATTATGATACTCAAAAGAAACTTTCATTAACATTTTTATTTAAACAAAACCAAGATACAATTAACAACTGCTTCGGGATTTTCAAGTCCTGACATTCGGGAATTTCCCAGAAAGTGTTTTTAATTTTACAAGTAAAATGTGTTCTGGAGGTGAAATATAGCCCCTGACTCATCTGCCTGACCACACAACAAGGAGTGTGTCATCTATTCCTGATACATAAGCCCCCTGGGTGTTGGGGGAATGACCATGATCACTGACAAATGCCAATGCTGTCCCATTTCCACATGATGGAAACCTGGAAAGCTTTTCCAAATGTGTTTGCCATCAAGACTAACAACAGAGGATACCAGAACTTGGCTTGTTTGGGCTGCCAAACAGGACAAGTGAGGATCAGGCCACATAACCCATTTGGATAAAGGCTAAGGACTGATGTCCTAGGTCGTGTTCCAGATTCTACTGTTGAACAACAAATCATTCCAAAATGCAGCTAACCTCATGGCCACATAATGACACTTTCACCATACACATCCTCCCCAATTCAAGGGGATGGACACAGACACCCACCCAGTGAGACAAGTCACATTGTAAGAAGAGCATGTGGGATGAGAGACCCTGTGGTTGCCACCTTTGGAAATTACAATTTGCCACAAGTCAGGTTCTCTAGAAGCAGAACTTGAAATAGGGATTCTTGTGCCAGTCATTTATTAAGGAATAGGGAAGGAGAAGAAGCTCAATAAGGATGCAGTTTCAAGTGAAGTCTACTCTCAGCCCAATCTTGCAAAGAGCTCTGGAGCATACAGTGTTTTGCAACGTGTGTCTTTCCTTGAGGCAAAGAAATAGGGCACGTGTACACCCACATCAGTCAGCCATTAGCTCAGAGAGGCCCCGGGGTAGGGCGCTGTAACTCCCAGGTACCTCAGAGAGAGTCAACTCCAGGCACCCAAGGGTATTGCACAGGCAAGGATTGCCTTGTGAGCCTTCAGCAGCACCCAGTAAAAGAACCGCTGTGAACTTGGGTGGGTACAAGGGTTTGTGCTACAACAGACATGTGAGGACATATTCAGGGGGTAAAGTCTATAGGGAATAGCAGGTTAGGACCTGAGTCTCAGGTAGGCCCAGGAGGTTAGTCCCTAGGATGGAAGATGTTGAAGTGTTGAGTGGGAGGTGTGTTCATGGCGCATCCAAAGTATCTAATCTAAACAGGATTTGGAGACCCAGTCAGAAGACTTGTCAGATTCAGGGCAGGAAGTCAATTTAAATTGGCTTAAGCAAAAAGAGAACGTATTGGATCATGAAATAAGAAAGTCAATAAAAAGTGCCAATCCAGGCTGGATCCAGGGCTCAAACAGTATCTTCGAGATTTGGCTTCCTCTTCTTCTCCTCCACCTCTCTCTTCCATCTCTCTATCTCTCTCTCTCCCTCTCCCTCCCTTTTATGAGCTCTATTAGGAGCTTGTACCTTTTGGAGAAAAGATGGCTGCCAGAAATGCTAGGGTCATATTCCCCAGGCTCAGCAGCCCGGTGAGGAAAGAGCTTTCCTTTCCCATTCTTACGAAAGTCCCATCATTGAGCATCACCAGCTTTGAGTAGCCTGACTTGGTCACATGGTCATCTCTCAACCAATCACTGTGGCCAAGATGATGTGATCCTCTGGCCAGGACTGAGTCATATGCTCATCCTTGGGGCTGAAGGAGTCAGTTCCACTAGAACCACAAAAATTGGAAGTAAAGGAGGGACAATTTCACAGGGAAAAGTAGGGAACAGTTACCAGAAGAAGAAGGTTAAGACAAGACAGGGAAAATACCCCTAGCAGAGGAAATTAAAGAATGTGTGAGGAATCTAGTCACTGGTGAACGAGGATAGCGTGCCTACAATGATCATGGCAGACCCCATTCAGAGTCAGGTGCCTCTGAGCCTAAGCTGCATCTGACTCCTCTGCCCAAGGGCAATTTTGATTCCAGAATTTGGGGCCAGAGTCCCACATGTGAAGATTTAACCACCAGGAGAGGTTATGATTCTCCAGCTTTGGGGCGGGGGCCTCAAAAACAGGAGGCCAAAAAGTCATTACAATCTTATCCTCCAGTTAGATAAGAGATTCTTAGTGACCATGCAAGTTTTTAAAAACTCTAACTGTAAATTTTATTTGATCGAATATCACATGATTAGAGGTTTGAAAAATAAGATCTATGAAGAAAGTCAAAGAAATTGGTATTAATTAGCCAGGGAAAATAAACAGAAACACACACACACACACACACACACACACACACACACACACACACCACAGAGATGGAAGAGTATTTTTAATTAAGTCATCTTCCTTATTTAAAAAGATGGTAACTAGCCATTCTTGAGCTCTACTGAGGATGAAATAAAAAGCAAATGGGCTTAATTGCAGCATTGGGGAATTAAACATAAGAAGGAATTCTTTGTTCAACACTGGCCTAAATTTTAAGCTCTATTTAATTGTAAGCTTCCTCTGGGTAAAAAAAAAACAACAAAAAAAAAAAACAAAAAAAAAAAAAAACTGTGTCTTCTTTATGTTCCCCAAAGTTTGAAAAGACGGAGAATTGAAAACTCTGAAAGACAGAGACCTATACCAGACTCTAACTTTTAAGATTTTATTTATGGCTACATATGAATCTGATTTATCCACTGTATCAGGAATATTTTGGCTGCAAGTAAGCTAACTTTAATGATTTAAACAGACAGTAATTGTTTTTCTTACATAACAAAAAATCTCAAGGCAACAGCTTGCTGGCTCTGGTTTGCAGCTTACAGACTTCTTTCAGTCCTTCCCTCGTGGTTGCAAGATGGCTACTGCAATTCCAGGTATCACGTCCATCTTCCATCAGAAAGAAGAGGGAAGGGACAACAACTATATCTAGAAAGTATATGCTTTCCCAAGAACCACAGAGACAACAGGAACTTAGGTCTTATTGGTCAGAATTATGTAACTTGGAGCCTCCAGTTAAAAGGTAGGGTAAGGGATTGAGAACAGGAGTTAGATCAGCCATGGAGTTAGATCCACGACGTTGCATTATTTTTGCAAATATATAGCTGTGAACATGATATGAACCAGTAAATATTTGTCCCAAGCAATGACTTCATTTCTGGAATTTAGGCAGACCTCTTGTCTCTCCTGGACAATCTCAGCTTTCCAAGTCAGATAACCATTCATGTTTGGCTCTTTATTTTGGTGTGGGAAGTGCTTCTCCCCAGGCCTAATCATCAGAGCCTAGTGAGACTGTTGATCCAGAAGGAAGTTCTGACATAGGTGTGTGGGCACATGATCTGGGCCAAGCCATTGATAGTAACCCAATCACCTGTTCCCAGAGATTGGTCTATGGATGGTCATGAGTCCCTAGCAGGGCCAGTCATTCCCTAGGATTTTTTATTTCGAGTTAGAGGAAAAAAGAATCCTTAAGTTTGGTGGAAGAGCTGGAAATGGGCTGCTGACAAACATCTTCCCCATGTGGAGAAAGTCTATCTTGAGGAGAAAATGAGGCCACAACCACACAGAGATATAGAGTCCAGATAGCATGTGAGAGCAAAGGAGAAAGAACTACTTACAATCTTGTTTACGTCTCTGAATCTAATTGTGGATGACCTAACACTCACATGAGCCAAAGTTCCCGTTTTGTTCAGGTTGGTTTTGCTGCATTTCTATCCACTGCACCTGAGAGTTTTGATTAATTAAGAGGTTGCACAAACACCCACTAATGCCGATGCCATTTATTTGGAATTAAGAAAAAGGTCTGCCAAGGGGAAATGAGGAAATGCTTCATGTACTTATACTGAGCTAATAAGATTTTTTAAAGCACTTAGAAATACCATAATATGCAAATGTTGCTGTTAGACAATTACAATTTCTATAGTTGTTTCCTGTCCTTTTTTTTAGAGCCCATTTAAAGGCCTCTATGATGAGCAGTGTTTGCCATCTGCTCCTCTACAATGATTACTTTACGTGCTGGAAAATACTGCTATAGAAGGGACCTTAGGATGACAGCCTGGCCAGATGGGAATGGGCTACAATAGGAGCTAGACATCTGAGTTCCTATCTGTGCTTATGCTACTGAAGTGCTGTGTGGACTAGTATAAGTTACTTGGCCTCTCTGGGCTTCAGTTTCTTCATCTGTTCACTCAAAGTCATAAACTAAAGCCTCTGAGGCCCTTTTCACTTCTGTTCTGTGTCAGTGTGATCATTAGGACTAACACCTGACTTTACCCATAAGGCCCAGGAGTATGCCCAAGTCTTACTGCGAGGACACAGTCTAGAATGGAGACATCCCAACTCCCAGACTGTCCTTGAAGTCAGACTAACCTCCTTGTCAGTTATAGGAGAATGGCTGCATTCTGTTGGGCTGATAGGAGTTACTTTTATTCATTGCAGAGCACCTGATCATTTTACTCCACGTGACCAAGCATAAAGAATGAGGCCAGCTCATAAGCTCAGTCCCTATGTGGGCCACTTAACTTCCTTCTCTTCATGGCCCAGGAGTTACCCCAGTGACAGGCTGTTGTCTTGCAAATGCGTGCACTTGGCAGAGAAGGACCAGGAAAGATTAGGCAAATGCAACCTGGAGGCCTATTGGGGGATAATGGAAAAAGGCACCTATGTCTATGTCTGAAGGAGTGGGTCTCTGAGGGTATGAGGAAGGTGCATTCAAAATCATCACCCAAGTGGGAGGTCAGATGCCAAGGTGAGGGGTCAGCCACCTCCCCAGACCCACCATCATACCAACAAGGACCGTGCAGTGAGGTCCTTGAGGCAGGGGTCAGTGTGTCTCCAAAGTAGGATCTAGGGAGAGAGTCAGAGGTATTTCAGGGTGATTAAAAATAAAAGAGGGGGGAGATACTCAGTGCTCAAACATGTTTGGAAAGTTCTACACTCAACAGATTTGATGATGCAGACAGACACAGTCTTTAACATCTTTGACTCTTGTGCATCTCCCAGGCAGCTGAGATCTATGGAGATCTTTCTCTCCACGAGAGTCAGTGGTTTGCTCTGAGTTACTCTACTGTAATTGACTAGGAAATCCCTTTTGAAAGGAATTTTTGGCTGATGAAAGTGTCCTGGAGAAATACTTAACTAGATGATCCCAGCAGACCAGAGTTCTCCAAACATTTTTGACCCTGACCTATGGGATACAGGGAAATATATTTCATCCCATGGCCTGGTACAAGCTCATTTATATGAAAAAAAGCCCCAAACAAACAAACAACTGAAACAAAACATTCAGGACACAAAACTGACCCCTTCTTTCTGTGACATATCCTGATAGCTACACCTTGTTCTGTTCTAGTCTGTTTGGTTCAGTTTCCTTTAAAAAAGAAAAAAAGGTGGTGGTTGAGACCCACTCAATCGATCCAGTAATGAATCACAAACCACCGTTTGAAAAACATGGCTTCTCATACTTCCCATGGCTATTTGTTGAGTGCCTGGGACTTTGCTTCCTCTGTGTGCAAGGTGTTGTGGGTGCTGCTTTCCTGATCTGGAAAAGATAGGTGGAAACTACACAGGAACAGAACTGGGTTTAAATTCTGTTGGACCCAATTCCACCAGATGATGTAGAAAAACTTACTGGAAGAAATGCTCCCAAGTAGAGCCCCTTGGAACAGCAGCAGCTGAAAATAAGGGGGCTGGGACCTAACCAGAGAAGGTGTCCCTGAGCCGGTGATGTCGATCTGCGAACTGAAAGAAGAGACATTAAGTGAGTGAAGAGGGAACAATAGAATGTGCCACAGCCACGCAGCCGGTGGGAGATGGCAGGAACGAGGCTGAAACGCAGCCAGGGCAGGTTAAAGGAAGCCAGGCTGGTGGAGTGCCCACGGGGGTGTCCTAGTTCTGGCTGCAATCACACAGTACCACAGACTGAGTGACTTACAAACAATGGAAATTTATTTCTCACAGTTCTGGAGGCTGGATGTCCAAGGTCATGGCCCCAGCAGACTCCATGTGATGTCTAGTTAGGACCCTCTTCCCAGTTCAGAGATGGCACCTCCTGGCTGTGTCCTCACACAGCGGAAGGGGTCAGGAAGCTCTGTCAGGCCTCTTTCATGAGACCATTAATCCTACTCACGAAGGTTCCATCCCCATCCATGACTTAAGCACCTCCCAAAGGCTCCACCTCCTAAAATCACCTCCGGCGTTAGGATTTCAATATATGGACCGGGGTGGGGGTCACACAAGCATTCAGCCTGGCTGAGAGGGTAAAGCAGTGGGTGGGACACACAGAACCCAGGAAGGTTTCCTCTCATCCCCTGGAGGTTTCGGTAGGGTGGACAGGATCAGATTCACATTTTGAGAAGCCTGTTCTGCCAGCAGTTGTGAAGGAGGGGTCGAGGGAACGTGTGGAGGTCGGGGCACTGGTCATCCAGATAGATGACGAGGCAGGTGTCCCAAGGAGAGTGATGAGGGGTTGAACGGGAGGTGCTGTGGAAAAGGGAGAAGATGGCAATGTGGGGAAGACTTCCGAGGCTGCGTGGAGAGAGCCGAGGTGGCAGAAACGACTCCCTCGTCTCCAGCTCACATGGGCACAAAGCCTCCTGTAAGAACCAGTGTCGGCAGTGAGCTGTGGAACAGAGCCACTGCTCGGCCCTGTCCCCGGTGGCCCCACATACTCTCTTGCCCATGCACCCTGTACAACACTCCCTCTTGCTTTCTGACAGCCCGGAGATCTCCGCTCCCCTCTCTTGGTGTCCCCTGCCCTATGCTGCAGAGTCCAGTGCACTCGATTCAGCCCACAGGGAGTCTGCACGTTGCAGGAGTCAGGCCTCCCCAAAGACCACACGTAATTCAAGATTTACATAATCCAAGAGCAATCCTTCCAGAAGCGTGAGGGGTAATTCTGCTTCGTGGCTGTGACTCCCCTACCTGCCAGCAGCACAAACCTACCTTTTAACCCGCTCACTTTACAGCTCAGAAATATTACCTGATTCTTGACCAGCTTTTAAATGTAAAAGGTTTGAATTATTTTGTATCTTGTATATAAAGTGAGACTTCCTAGCTACCTAGAATACACATAATGTGAATTCAGATCAACTTGTCACTTGGGGTTTCTGCTTTCCTGAGGCCTCTGCAGTCGGCAGGGGGCCTCCAATGCCAGAACCAGCTGTTCAGGCCCACATCTGTCCAGGTCTTGGACTTCCATCCCATGCCCTGGCCTGGCCCTTCCCAACTTGGTCAAGAGCCACGAGCAGACCTTGAGAAGAAAGACGGAGCGTCCTGAGCAGAAGCAGGCTCAGAGGACTGTTTGGAGGCAGCAAAATAGAACAGAGGCTTGAAAGATGCACTTGGTCAATGCAATGGGGCTCAGCACAGTGTGTTTGGGGGTCACTAATCAGGTAGTCTCAGGTATGACGGCAAAGGGTGGGCTGTCTAGCATATAATAGGCGTGCAGTAAAAGTGGCTTTTTTTAATGTTTATTTATTTTTGAGAGAGAGAGAGAGAGAGATAGAGAGAGAGAGAGAGAGAGAGAGAGAGAGAGAGTGAGTGTAGGGGAGCGGCAGAGAGAGCAGAGACAGAGAATCCCAAACAGGCTCCATGCTGTCAGCACAGAGCCCGATGTGAGGCTCGGTCTCAGAAACCAGATCATGACCTGAGCCAAAACTAAGAGTCGGACGCTCAACGGAATGAGCCACCCAGGCATCCCTGCAGTAAAAGTTTTTTGAATCAGTGAGTGAATGAAAACATTACACAGGGTCAGAAGTTACTTGTCCTGTTTAAGTACTGATTTGTTTTCCAACATTTCATTATGAAAAATTTCAACTGAAAAGTTGAAAGAATTATACAGTGATCACCTATATACCACCCACCTAAGTTCTATATTTAACACTTTACTATACTTGCTATATCACATATCTATCCATCAGTCCGTCCATCCATCCACCTCCTTTTTCGATGCCTTGCCAAGCTGCCGACACAAGTACACCTCACCCCAAACATTTCAGCAGGCCTATTAATAACTAGAGCCCATCACATTATTGTTTGCATCCCTTTTTCACGTCTGAGGTGAGATTTACATTCAGTGAAATGCACAAAATTTAAATGTGCCATTCAATGAGTTCTTCCAAATGCATCCCAAGTCTCTATCAAGATCCTGAACATTATCATTACACCAGAAAGTTTCCTCCAATCCTTTCTCATTCATGCCCTGCCCTGACCCTCCAGACGCAACCGCTATTCTGTTTTTCTTTTGTACCTTAGATTAATTTTGCCACAAATAGGTGGAGTCATACATTATGTACTCCTTTGTGTCTGGCCTCTTTTCACTCAGCAGAATGGTTTTGAGATTTGTCCTTGTCGTAGGTGTATATTAGTTGCTTATTCCTTTTGCTTGCTTGAGCTGTATGCTTTTGTATGAATAGGCCACAGTCTGTTTCGTTTATTCACTCTTCTGTTGATGGGCTGTGCTGTTTTCAGTTCGGGACTATTATGAATAAATCTGCTATGAGCAATCTTGTTAAATATTTACTTTTTATTATGATAAAAACTAAAATGCCATGAACTGGAAACCTCAATAAAAATCTCCAGCTATGCCTGACAGTCCTTTGGATGGAAAAATAAACAAATAAAAGCTATCCTTTGTGGTAGATGTCTATTATGCCAGGCCATCTGCAGACAGTGTTCCTCCCATCAATCATTCCATTTCATCTTCACGGCCCCACTTTCCAGATTAGCAAATCGAGGCTTAGAGCAGGGAACTGACTTGTCCCAGCTCTTACAGCTTGCATGTGGCAGACCCTATTGTGCCTTTTGGAAAGTGGCGTGAACATCAGTAGTAATCTCAAAGCCGAGAAAAGATGACTATGATATTTTGTTTTTTCAGTGATCACACTTTATTATAATGCTGACATCATTTTTATTTGCCTTCTGTGATGGGCCTTAATTACAATAAGGGAAAGCCAAAAGCCAAGGATGACAACAGCAGAAAGAAAGGCCATCTCTTTACTAAGAAATCTTCAGGAACAGCAAGGAACTTAAACAAAACCCTTTCCTATTACAAAATACTGAAGAGTAAGAGCTCCAAAAGATACATGCTCAGCCAGCTTTTTATCCACATATAAAAACAGATCTGACCAAATTGGAATGTTTGCCAGGAAACTTGTAAAGGAAGGACAGATTCACCACTACTGTTTATCTAGTCTACACTAAGTGCCAGGAAGTCCTGCTGGATCACTTAACATGCATTTAACTCATTTCATCTTCCAGCAACTGCAATACGTATTCTCCCCTTCTTCCTTAGTAATGGAGCTGCTAATGTTTAACTGGGTATTTGGACTCACAGAATAAAGACATTTCTCAGCTTCCTTTGCAGCTAGGTTTGGCATGTGACTGAGTTGTGGCCACTGGGATGTAAACAGAAGGGGCATGTGCAACTTCCAGAAAGAGGGTGACCTTAAAGGGAGGTGTGCCCTTCTTTGCCCCTTCCTCCTTCCAGACGAATAGAAGCAGATGCAATGGCTGGAGCTAGAGCAGCTATTTAGGACAATGAAGTGGAAGAAATGTGGTGTGAACGGCAGAATGAAAATGTAGAAAGCCTGGGTATTTGACACCCATGGAGCCCCTAAACAGGTTCTGGACTATATGTCGCCAGAGTCTGTTTATGTGAGAGAAAAATACACTTTTCTTGCTTAAGCTACCATTAGTCTGTGCTTTCTGTCATTCTAGTTGAATCTAAACCTGGTACAGGAGGTACTGTCATCTCTGTTTTGTAGATGCAGAGACTGAACCTCAAGTTTGCACAGCTTGAGAACTATGCCCCACCTTTGGAGTTGGTTGATTCCCCGACTCCGTAAGCTGATAGTGGTGAAGTGCCAAAAAAAAATATCCCCTTCGGGTTTTGCTCCCTGGAGCCATGCTGCGTGTCCACAGAAAGGGACATCATGTCATGACTTCCTTAAAGCCTAGCCCTGGAGAGGCTTCAGATCCCTGGGAGTGAGGCCAGCTTTCCAAGAGCCACAGATCTGGGTATCTGACTCTGAGAAAGTTCCTTAACACTCCAAACCTCAGTTTCTTCTTCTCTAAGATGGGGAGGATGGTGATGGTATCTATGACAAAGTTGCCGGCAGGATTAAGGAAGAGTATGCACAGTGCCTGGCACTGACTAAATAATCAACAACTGGGCGTTTTGATTATTAGCTCCTGAAGCTGGGATGGAGTCAGGCTCTAATGATCTCTTTTTCCCTATCTTCCTTTCTTCCATTGTGAGGCCTATCCCCTCTTGTATTGTGAGCCTTCCTCCCCAAACAAGATTAAACCAACACCCCCTTTCTCCTTGCAGACTGGGCTCCCTCCCCTCCCCTCACCTCTGCCCACATAACCCCTCACACAATTGATCGCCCCTTGGACTCAGCGGGAAAACCAAACGTGCAGTATATGGCTGTCAACCCCCAGCCATGGGCCTAAATTTTCAAACACAAGGATGTTTTAACAAGAAGTTTGATATTCCTAAAATCAGGACTTACTTATCATTTCCACTGCTCATTCTTAAAATGAATTGGCTCAAAAAAAAAAAAAAAAACCTTCAAGAAAACTGTAAGGAAGCAAAATCTGTCTTTAAAGCCACCCTCTAAGTCAAATAGGGGATATTCCTGCAGAACCCACATCCTCTATGGTTCTGTGTAGCAGAGGAGATTCCAGCACAACTTCTCTGGCTGCTACTCCCCATGGAATGAATGAATGAATGAATGAATGAATGAAACATCCCGATTTGATAACGAATACCACATGGATTAAGGCAGTGGTTCCCCACCTGTAGGCTATGAGGCATTTGGGTACAGGGAGGGCACACAGTTTTTGCAAGGAGATCCTCAAATGTCTTACTGTCCACGGACTCACTTTCTTATGTCTCTTCCACAGGGTTATACCACTGATTTTCAAATGTATGTATGTGCTGTTGTGATGAATAATATTTCATTAAAAGCATTATATAAGCAGGCACTTGGGTGGCTCAGTTGGTTAAGCATCTGGCTCTTGATCTTGGCTCAGACCATGATCTCATGGTTTCTGGGTTTGAGCCCTGCTTGGGCTCTGCGCTGACAGTGCGGAGCCTGCTTGGGATTCTATCTCTCCCCCTCTCTGCCCCTCCCCTACTAGTGCTCTCTCTGTCTCTCTCACAGCATTAGATAAGCATTAGATAATCAACAGATACAAAACGTATAACCACTATCATGTAGGAATTAAACCTTGGGTTAATGCTACTCAGCAAAAACTTTGAGAAACAGTCCCACAGGTAGTGATTCTTATGGTAGAGTTTCAGACACAGAAACAGTCCAGAGAATGGATACGTGGAGGCCTCCAGACTATTTGGTCCCCTTCAAATCACACTGAGCTAGAGCTCACCTGCTGTGTAGTGAGGCTGTACTGAGAAACACAAACCTAGAGCCTTGAACTGGAGCTGCTGTGCCCAGGGAGCACAGCATGCATGCTCCCTTCCCTCTTCTCACGTGGAAACGAGGGCCAGGTCCCATGTGCATCAAGAAGCAGGCACATGGCAATCATAACCAGGGCAGAAAGGACAGGATGCGGAAATAGCGAAGGAACGAGCAGCGGTAACGTCTGCAGGCAAGCTCTCTTGTTTCAGTCAGGACTATCTGATTATAAGCAACAGAAATGGACTCTGGACAACTCGGGCCAGAAAGTATGTACTAGAATTAAAGCTGAAGAACAAGACCTTAGGAAGGACAGATGAGGGCTGATGGCAACAGACACTTTAGGAGAGCTCCAACCATTTTCCATCCATGTGGTACTTCACCAAGATTGGGATTCTTTGGAAAAAGCATAGGATTAGGTAGAAGACCACGAGTGAGAAAACCACGAGGGAGCCTCCTCTCTACCCCCACCAAGACTGAAGAAGGCACGCCCCTCGAAGAAAACCAGGGTGCTGGCACTAGAGAGAGGGGGAAAGATGTTGAGCATGGAGGAAACAACAGATGTCTCTTCTCTTTCTAGGACTCCATCTCTCCCTCTGTAAAATGGGATTACATATAAGCTACGTTGTGATAAAAGATAACACAGAACATAGTGTGGCACATGAGAAGTGCCTAATATGTAAGTCTCCAAACTTTCCTTCAGAGAATGAAAATGCTGTTGTAGGCTCTGTAAAGAATGCATCCGCGACATAGATTGAAGAACCTGCGTGTCCAGCCACGCCATTTTACAGGTCTCCTGAACCTCACCCTAGGGCAAACAGTGGATCTCTGCATGTTTGATCCATCACTTCCTGCTAGGGGAATAAAAAATAAACTGATTTTTGCATGAGTCCTTTCTTATAGGCAGGCCGGGGCTCTGGAGGCAGTCAACCCAAAGGCCAATTCATCTGAAGTCAGAGGCTATAATAGAGCTATTACTTGTTTTTGATATTAAAGATCTCCCTCTGGCATACGGTGTTCTTTATGATGCATGGCCAACTGCCCACTGTGGAAGCTACTACAGCCTGAACAATTTTATTCCAAAATCATATCATTTTGTTTTTATTTCCCACTGAGACACACACACACACACACACACACACACACAATCTCTTTCCCTTAAAAAAAAAAAAAAGTGACCATAGGTCAGTTACATTTTAACCTCACATTTTTCAAATTTGAGGATTGTTTGTCCCCATCTGGGTGTAGGCATGTCCCAGGCACTGCCTGATGGATGGCCTTGGTTTTTTCTCCATTCTTTTTGGCTCTATTTTTTGCCAGTTTGAACATTTTTGCTTAGTTTCAACATCTTCTTTCCATTAAGCCAGACATTTCTGTTGCTTCACTATTTTAGTGTTTTTTCCTTTGTCAAAAGTATGAAATTTGACAGATCATTTACTGATAATGAGCTATTGAAAGATGAGGCCATTTCAAATTATGAGTTTCAAAATCTAGCTCTGGCGAATTTGTTTGAAATAATGAACTATTAGACCCTTTCCCCTTTCAGGTTTTTTTTTTAATGTTAAAAATAAAGTGATAATGCTGGACTTCTCATCCTGTTAAGGATTTTGGTTTTCATCCTAAAAACGATGAAAAGACACTGAATATTGAATGGTATTTCACAGAGAATAAAGTGACCAAATTTGTGTTTTTAGCAAATTTCTCTAGCTATTGAAAATGGATTGGGGGATGGGGCTCAGGATTGAGAATGAAGGCAACAAAATAGATAAAGTTTGTATTAATACGGGCAGGAGATGATGGTGACCTGGATCAACAGGGCGGCAGGAGAGTTAGAAGGAAAAAGATAACTGAAGGGAGCTGTCTGAATTTGGTGATCAGCACAGACAAAGATGAATCAAAAATTAAGGAGCTAAACTAAATAATTCCACACACAGACAGAATTGCATTCCGAATTACAGTTCTTCCTCAGAGCAAATATTATAGCTAAGATATAGCCATTGGTGTTCCATCCATTTCCTTTGGATTTACTTCCAGAGTCAAGAAAGTCGACATCCATAGACCTAAATTCTTAATGATTTTTAAATGATAAAGTTCATTTAAAACATACATATTGAGGGGCACCTGGGCAGCTCAGTCGGTTAAACATCCAACTCTTAATTTCGGCTCAGGTCATGATCTCAAGGTTCATGAAATCGAGCCCTGAGTTGGTCTCTGCGCTCACAGTGCAGAGCCTACTTGGGATTCTCTCTCCCTCTCTCTCTGCCCCTCCCCTGCTCTCTCTCTCTCTCTCTCTCTCTCTCTCTCTCTCTCTCTCTCAAATAAATTAACTTAAAAAAACTAGACATGTTGAAAAACTAACCTCTTGAACGTTTCAAGAAAAAATCCATTCTTCCCCTTCTCCACAACAGACACCCTTTAAATTGAACAGTAAGCATACTTATTTAGGAAAGAAACAATCTCTTTATGTTTTTCCTCCCAAGATGGATGGTATTCTTATTCAGAGCTATAAGAATGTCCAGGAGGTTGGACTGTCTGATGTTTTGGTAAAGTGAGATAAACATTCTCAGAAGCATGATTGTGGGTTAAAAAAAAAATTTCCATAGAGGAGTTCTCCTTTGGGAACAGACACTTTTCTTTATATTTTCTCTAGCCACACACAGATGAAAAATATGAAAAAGGCATAATATATCAATTATGGAAACAGCTACATTTTAAAAGAACTCAGATTTTTTTCCAAATATATCTTAAATCTTCAACACAGGAATTCTAGATGGAGACAGGAATGAATTTTCTTGCTTCTAAAAGCACTCTGATCTCCTTCTTGTTAAACATTTTGCACCACTAACACTATAGATTAGCTCAAGAAAAGTATTTGTGGATGAAAAACTGTTCAGAAGAAGGCATTGTATTAGTTAAACTATCTGCCTACAAATAACCGAAACTGATTCCTGCTCTCTTAGAAAAAGAGGGGAGTAACTGGAAGGATATCTGGGGCTTGCTGACTTGATGGTAGGCTGTGGTCCCAGAACCAAAGGGGTTCTGAAAAGGACCATGTCCCAGGAAGTACCTGGTGCAAACACCTTGTCCTGAGATGCACCATGGTTTCCAGATTTCAGAGCCTGGAGGGGAAGGTGAACCCAAGTGCCAGAGCCTTTTTCCCTGACTGTGTTCCTCCCAAAGCCTCACATGATGGAAAAATCCAAGAGCGGTGGGGATGCGAGACAGCTTTCGAATGACTAATGTCCACTCCAGGCACTCCTCTCTACTCCAGGACCCTGCAATTGTCCTTCACTGGGTTCCTTGGATTTGGCTAACTTATACAAAACAGTTATCAATTCAGAGCCTACAAATTCGATATGACAAGAACTCATACAGGGCGTGGAAGAGAGTTTAACAGTGGCATTGACAAAGACAAAAAAAAAAGGTTTCTAATAAATGAAAGGAAGGTTGTTTAACTACTTAAGAGAGAATTAAATGCTTTGGAACCCTGATGAATTTATTGGTAGTCAAACCACTTAAAGTAGGTAAGCTCCTGGGGCTGGAATTTGATTTTCAAGGCAAGTCTTTACTTGGTAAAACTTAGTCTTTAAATTGTAATGCTTAAATGTGTTTCTGAACTGCTTTTGAACAAGTAAAGTTTGATTTTTTTTTTTTAAAGGAGAAACTTGATTATTCAGACTCTGCACTAATTCAGGCTTTCCTTCCTACCAACAAGCCCCTTTTAAGATGGTTCCTGACATCACTGATATTGTAATAAATGTTTCAGTAATGAAGACTATATATAATATATAATAATATAATATAATATAATATAATATAATATAATATAATATATAAAAACTTCCCAAAATATTTTCACGATTATTACCTTATCTCATCTCCACCACCATAACGTATATGAGATAGATAAATTATTTTCATTTTCCAGATGAGGAACTTGACACTCAATGATACTCACATAACTTATCCCAGGTCAAATAACTAGGAAGTGTCCAGTGATTACTCTTCTATTACATGGCCCCTTGTTATTATGGTTTTACTTTTTCATCATAACTCACCTCTTTATTATTGTTCCAAAGGCAAACTCCAAATCTGAAATAATGGAGGAAATCAATGCCAAGCCTATTTAACAACAAATGTTTACTGAGGGCTAGTACTGGCAAGGAAACGGGCCGAGCTGCTGTAACAAAGAGACCCCAAGTACACAAGAGCAGTAGCTCAAAAAGAATAGAAGTTTGTTTCTCTCTCACATAACCTTCTAGGGCAGTGGCATTTCAGGGTGGTTCATCCAAGGACCCAAGTTTATTTTAGCCTGCCCATCCTCTAGGGCAGAGGTTCCCAAATTTTCTTGGTTCACAGCCCCCTCAGCATCTCAGTCGTTTTTTCACAGCACCCATAGGTCAAAAGAAATGCTCAGAAAACGTATATTAATTAGTCAGGTCCAAATAATTTAATAATTGTATCTTAACAACCTATGACTATTTTTTATTAAAAATGTTTTAATCGAAGTATAGTCAACATACAGTGTTATATTGGTTTCAGGTGTACAGCATAATGATTCAACAATTCTATACATTACTCAGGCAAGGATGCAGAGAAAAAGGAAACCTGATGCACTGCTGGTGAGAATGCATACTGGTGCAGCCACTGTGGAAAACAGTGTGGGCCTTCCTCAAAAAATTAAAAATAGAACTACCCTACAATCCAGTAATTCCACTATTGGGTATTTACCCAAAGGAAGTGAAAACAGTAATTTGAGAAGACATGCATCCCTATGTTTATTGCAGCATTATTTATAATGAATAGCCAAGATATGGAAGCAGCCCAAGTACCCATCTACAGATGAATGGATAAAAATATAAAGATGTGAGATATATATATATATACATATATATATATATATGATCTACCCCTTTGCAACAACATAGATGGATCAAGAAAGAAAGAAAGAAAGAAAGAAAGAGAAGGAGGGAGGAAGGAAGGAACAAAGGAAGGAAGGAAGGAAAGAAGGAAGGAAGAAATAAAGTGTGAGAGGAGCACCTGGGTGGCTCAGTCAGTTAAGCGTCCAACTTTGGCTCGGGTCATGATCTAACAGTTCATGGGTTCAAGCCCTGCATCAGGCTCTGCGTTGACAGCTCACAGCCTGGAACCTGCTTCAGATTCTGTGTCTCCCTCTCTCTCTGCCTTCCCCCACTCATGCTTGGTCTCTCTCAAAAATAAATAAACATTAAAAAATATTAAAAAAAAAATAAAGTGTGAGAAATAAGACCACCACTCCAATCAAAGGAGGGATGTGGAGACTCAGAGCACAGTGGAAGTGAGACTTTAATCAACGTTCTTGCAAGAGCAGGTGTCTGATGGACAGGCACACTCAGGGAAGTTACAGCAGGCAATTTATCTCCTAGCAGGAAGTCCCTCCCCTGAATCCTCATTGGCTGAATACTACAGAGGTTACAGCCTTACCCGACTTTGCCTATGCTCATGTAAGACCAAAGAGTAGTCTGATTGGAATAAATGTACATTCCTTGAGGTGACTCAGAGACTTCAGTTCTTTGGTGCATGCTCACTGCAAAGCCCACAAAAAATAAGCCTGCAAAATAGAGAGGGAAAGAAGAACTAGGAAGTGAAGTGTCTAAGGGTTTGGGGCTCCATTGTGGGGCAGGGGGATCCTACATATTTCCAGTAAGTTGTAAACCTATTGTTAACAAGACAGCACAGCTTTTATTTGGCACTTCTGAAAATGAATCATCTCACTTACTTCTCACAGAAAGGAAGAAAGAAAGGGAGAGACAAACTAAAAAACAGACTCTTAACTATAGCGAACAAACTGGTGGTTACCAGAGGGAAGGTAGGCGGGTGGTGGGTGAAATAGGTGAAGGGGATTAAGAGTACATTTATCTCGATGAACACTGGGTAATGTATAGAACTGTCGAACCATTATATCATACTTGTGAAACTAATATAACACTGGTATGTTAATTATACTTGATTTTGAGAAATGTACACTAATCCTGAAGAACCTAGCAACTACTTGAAAAAATAATACATACAGATTGAAATGAGAGATGGTGTTTTGTTTTGTTTTTATATATAAATACAAACAAATATAAATAACCACAATGTCTTAATAATGGGATGAGTGTGCCTTTTGGGCACTGCACAACTTCTCAAACCTTGGACTCAGATCGGATATCATCATCGTCATTTCTTATCCCACACTGATTTATGAGTACAGCATGCTTTTTATCATAACAACCACCTGAACCCCAGCTTTACGAGACATGATGTCGTGATCTAATGTTGAAACTGTGAACTATCTTGAACTAGTCATTTTATTTAGTATCTGGCAGAGGTTAATGAGTTTCCCTCAAAAATCTAAACTATCCTGTAGCATTCCTGTGTGTTCACTGAGGTTCCCCAGGGTGTCTTCGCACACATCTAGGAGAACCACTCTACCATAGTGTTATCTTTGTCTCCCTGGCTGTGCAGTCATTGTGCTAAAGTTAGATATGGCTTCTTCTGCGGGAGCTATACCTTTTGACCTCTCAGGTAATCACTTCCTAAGCTCTCCCCAGACTACTATCATTACGTAGTACCCATGGGTTATGCAGGAAGAATGAATGCTAGTGAGTTTACCAGCAATTTCCTTGCTACCATGCCTCAGTCGGGTGGGAAGCAAGCTTCCCCACCCCTGCTTGCCTTACCCCAGTGAGAAGCCCAAAACAAAACTCGACTCACTTAAAAAATAAAGGTGATGATTTGTAGGCTCCTATATTCCTGTTTGACATAGACCAGACTCTACACTGGGTTGAATTGTGAGGAATGAGATGTCCCTGCTTCCATGAATGCTCCATCCAAACACTGGGAACTGTGTGAGTCTGAAAGGGCAGGGCGTGCAGGACAATGCACTGTAATGGGAGCCAATTGTCTTGGAGCCCACCGGCTCTGATCTGAACCACTGAGCGTCTCAAGAATTGATTGGTGTTGAGGCAATTCTATGTAGACAGCACAACACACAGACTTCAGGCGGAGGTGGGGGGTGGGGGTGGGGGTGGGTAAGAAGTCCAAGTGTCTTTGTTTGGACTGAATTTGATTTCTGTTTCAAACCTCTGTTCTGCTTGGTGATAGAAACGAAATTGCAGGCAGTTCTGGGTTTCCTACGACATTACGCTGAACAATGGGAAATTGCTGCTGTTTGATCATTTCTAAACAACAAAAATGGCAAATGTATAGCAGTCAAAGTATAATTCAGCTCCATTGCTCCCAGGTTTGTGTCTACATTCTATGGGGCTTATGTGGTGATGCGGTCGGGGCCACTGGGCCCCCTCAATCACTGCCCGCTCTGTAACGCCCCTGGGACTGGTCCATGAAGATCTTTTCTCTGTCCTTGATCCATTTCCAAGGCCTCCATGAGGCTGCATCCCTCTCAGTAATTCCCACAGCCCCTTTGGGTGCATGTGAGATGTGTGTGGTGGGAGCAAGGCATAGTCTCCTTTCTCAGTAAGACTTACTAATATCCAAGTTCTGTTCCCTACTCCTCACGTCTCTTCCCCACTCTCTTGCAATCTCATTTATTCTTCCAAATCTGTTGTTTCTGGCATAAACTTTGGGCCTTAATTCATTAGGGCTCAGATTTTTAAGCTCCGCATCTCTAAAATTTTTTTTTTAATGTTCATTCATTTTTGAGAGAGACAGAGTGCTAGTGCAAAAGAGGCGGAGCGAGAGGGAGACACAGAATCTGAAGCAGGCTCCTGGGCTCTCAGCTGTCAGCACAGAGCCCGATGCGGGGCATGAGCCCACGAACGGTGAGATCATGACCTGAACTGAAGTTCAACGCTTAACTGACTGAGCCACCCAGGTGCCCCCAAGCTCCTGCATATCTTTAAAGCCTTGTTGCAGGAAACAAAAAACATGTGCTTCTACTTTTATGCCTTAATGTCCCTCCTCTGACATAGCAGATGCCTCCGGTGTAGCTTGAGGGAGAAAGCCTTTGGGGTAAAAATGATTACAAAAATTAGTATCAACATATCATCCTGCTGTGTAGTGGGGTGCCTGACCCTTCCTCGTGCCTATGTCTTATCCAGGTGTCCAGAAAGACATTGGGCAGGGAGTCAGGAGACTGTGTGAGAGTCCTGACTTCACATTTCCAAGCGGTACAACCATGGACAAGTCACTTACCCTCTCTCTGCACATCAATTTCCTCAGGCCCTCAGAGTCAGAAAATGTATCACCAATAGGCGCAAAGCTCATGCTGTGTGGTCAGAGATATTTAGGCAAGGGAGAAAAACATCTTCCAGATTCAATCAAAGTGTAACTGCCTCCGGTTGCATTAGGAGCAGCAAGACCAAATGCTTTAAAAAAAACAAAAAACAAAAAACACCTAGAGATAGTATATTTGAAGCAATCTGTGTATACTTTATTCCGTCTCATCTACCCCCACTGGCCAACCCAAATGAAAAAAGGTACAAAGCACATTTCTGGCTTGACTATTGCCTGTTTAGATACAACCCATGGTGAAACACCCATTTTCCCACTCAGCTGTATTCCTGTTTATTCCTGTTAACACATGGTCTCTAAAATTGGCAATGACTTTCTCTTTGTTAGATTTACCTTCCTTTCGGGGGCCAGCCCAGACTCCTGGGTGGATTCATTTCCCATTGAATTACCAGAATAGGGCAGAATCTGATAGGAAGAAGTGTGTGGAAGAAAGCCCTGTTCCCAGGCCCTTCCACCAGGGGATTCGTCCTCCCATCCAGCCTGGGGGCCGTGGGGAAACTGAAACGGGACATCCTGTCCCCTCCATCAGCATTCTTTCCCTCACCAAGCAGCAGTATTGCCTTTTGTGCTGTCACACAATTCAGACGAGGTGGAGTAGCCAGTGTGGCACGACTGGAAAGACCCCACGACAGAAGTGCCCCTTTCTCCAATGCTGAAGCCAAGGGCCGGAGGGCACACCGTTGTTTGGGGTGCCTCTGCCTATGGTCCTTTTAAAGAAGAAATACTCCAGGAATGGGCTGAAACACCAGGCAAGTTTGAAGCACAGGCTTCACAAATTTCACTTTTGAGGAGACAGGACAGCCCGGATCTACATTAACCAAAAGTACAAAAGGGGGCCCTGAAGACACACAGCTTCGCCAAGGACCAGCTTTCAGGCATAGGAGAAAGGGCAAAGTCCAGGGCAGCTATTTTTCTGTGCTGAACAGTATGGTCGCCCTTGCCACCACCTCAGCCACACGGTGATGGGCCTGGCCTTGCGCCTGCCCTTGTCCTGAGCGTGGAGATATCTTTGACTCAGAAGTTGTTAGGACCTTCCACTTTCTAAATGTAGGACCCCGGATAAATTGCTTAACTTCTGTCTGAAGCTCGATTTCTTCATATATAAATGATAGTAGTAAACCCACCTACCTGACAGGGTTGTTTTGAAGCTTAATCAGAAAAAAATATGTGTCTAAGGGTTTTATAAAGCACCATATGAATATAAAGATAGTTTTTCCTGACTTAGAATCTTTTGGAAGAGAGCTTAAATAAATCCTTTACCCTCAACCTCTACTAATTCAGGAATCCTGGACAAAAGGTCACCTACCCTCTGCTTGAATCCTTTCTAATGATGGGAAACTTGCTACCCTTCTTTGATGAGAAATTACAACTACCACAACACTTTATGACTTGAGTTTGCTTCTTTTAAATCACAGCCACCTCGCATAAGCTCCAGAGTAAACGGGAAGAGTGGGTTTTACTCCTCTAGTAATTGCAGAAGGATCATCATGTAGATTCAGTTGACCAGATGTTTACAGACATTTTTTTCCAATTCTGAAGTGATCATATTCATCTCCCTTTTTTGAAGGTTAAGTGCGTTTGTTTTGTTTTCATTATCAGAAACACATTAAAACCAGCTTAGGGACAATGTTCAGAAAAATGAAAGGAAAGGTAAATTCACAGATGTTCAAGGCAGTGTATCCGCTGTATGAACAAGGAGTAAAAAGTGGCCCTAGGACTACTTCACTTTGGCTATTTAATCTTTTTTTAAATATTTATTTAGTTTTGAGAGAGACAGAGAGAGAGAGAGAGAGAGAGAGAGAGAGAGAGAGACAGAGCGTGAGTGGGGGAGGGGAGAGAGAGAGGGAGACACAGAATCAGAAGCAGACTCCAGGCTCTGACCTGTCAGCACAGAGCCCGACAGGGGTCTCAAACTCATGAACCATGAGATCGTGATCTGAGCCGAAGTTGGACTCTCAACCAACTGAGCCACCCAGGCACCCCCACTTTGGCTATTTAGAGAGGACTCCTGTGACTGGTAGAAATGGGGAAGAAAGCTTTGTCCATTTCTTTTTAGCCCAAAGAGTTCAATGAAACAAACATATCAGAGAGATTCCTAACTTAAATCTCTGCTGTGAGATGCTATTGAGGACACCAGTATGTGCCTTCCAAAGCCTAGAACTTTCTTTAGCTTTAGTTGCAGCACAAAGGAAAATTGGTTTTGCTTTTGGATTTAAGATTTGGCAAGCATGTGAAATTAAGTACTACTTTGGGGAATTTTTACAGAGGGGAGCTAGGATTTTAGGAGTGTTAGGGCTTATAGTTTAAATCTGCAATTAGTATGAACATGCAAAGGTCAGCCTACGGAGACGCACGCACCTGTGATCTGTAGATGGAAACGTAAGGACAGAAGTTGGCAGACAGGGTTTTGCAAAAAGTTGTGCCACAGAGGTTCAAGTTCACATGCATGTATTGCATCAGTGATCTAAAAGGAATCATAGAGATTCAAGAGTGAGGAATCATCAGCCCAGAGGGATGCCATTGACCTTCAGCCTCACAAAGTAAAGGACAATTTTGGCTGAAAATATTAGTCATCAACTCAGTAGTGATTATCTCCTCCTTCTTTGTTAATGGAAAACTAAATCTGTTCAGAAATGCAGCAGATAGTTCTGGAAGCTAGGTCCCACTCAAGTCTCAAGGTGTAAATCTTGATTAGTCTAGGTCCAAAATTATAATTGTTTCCATTGTCAGTGATTGTTTTAAGATGAGGCATTTGACACAATTCTGGCTAATGAGAGGTCTGCAAGAAGGACTTCTAGGAAAGTTTTCCTCACTCTTAAAAAGGTGAAACCAAATCAGACTTTCTGATTCTGGCATTTGGATATCGCTGGGAAAGATTGTGATGCTTAGAGCTCTTGTAGCCATCTAATGACCATGAGGGGACAAACCTGAGACAAAGGCAACATGCTTAGGAGAATCTTTTTCATGTTAGGAAGATGGAAAAATCTTGAATCCTGCACTATGTTTTGCTGCTGAAGCAATCAATGCTGGTACTGCCTCCCTACGGACTTATTATCATGTAAGAAAATAGGTCTTTTTCTTATTTATGGAGTCATTTAGAGATGAGACCATAGACTGAGACTTCCTAGGTTCAAATCTTAACTTCACTGAAACTTTACTTAAATATTTTATATAATCAAAGGAAAGACTGTCAGCATGAGTGGTAGTCAGGCTTCAATGAAATAAGGCAGCAGCCCTGCCTTCTTGGATAGGATAGGTTCTGCTGCTATACAAGTTAAGGCCAAATCTCAATGGCTTAACACAACAAAATAGTATTTCTCATTTGGGTTACAGGTCCAGTGCAGGTCAGCAAAGGGTTTTTTGCTTCCCACAGTCTATCTGCCATCTTGGAGGAACACCTTTTGGAGCATATGGCCTCCATGATTTCAAGACAGGGGAAGAGAATATGAAAGAGCCAAACTGGTTCCTAGGTGCCTCACACCCTCACACCCATCCCTTCCAATCACATTTCCATTGGCCAGAGCTCATCCACAGGACTGTAGGGGGGGTTGGGAAATGTGTGTGGCTATTTGGGAAGCACTACTTGTTACTGCCATAGACACTAACCTAATTACAGGGGTGGGGGGTGGGGGAAGATGAAACAAAGGGTTGAAGTTGAAAGCCTTTCTGCCAATCCTCACATTTATCAAAAAATTCCAACATCCAAAATACCCCAACCCACAATTATAATATTTTATCTTATAGGCAAGTCTTCACTTTCTCATTTGATAATCTTAGTACATCTTTGTAAGGAACAAATTGACTCATACTTAAGCTGCATATCAGAATTACATCTGCTGTCATTTCTTTTTAATAATGAAGCTTGAAGAATAGATGGCAAGCGCTAGCATTGGAGAGACTGGCTCCAAATTCCTTGATAGTGTGAAATACAAAAGAACAAATGTATAAATTCACCATAATAGTATGCGGATGTTTAAAACTGAGTGGGCCAATCTGGATGAAGCTTCTCTCACTTTCTAACACTTTGCAAAAAAAAAAAAAAAAAGTAGCAGGTAAGGAGGGGAAGTCCTGGGCTTTTTTCCATTCAGCACTTTGGGCAGAAGCCGGGACAATGGAGCTGTCAGAGTAGTCATCCCCGCTGTGCCCAGCCAATTTGCCTGAACTTGAAAGGGAAGTGTTAACTTTATGGAGTGCAAGTCCATCCATCCTCTGCCTTTTTCCTCACTGAGGCTTTCAGCAGTGCCTGAAAAGTCTCCCCCCAACAAGGGGAAGAAAAGGTGGTTGTTTTATTCCTAATTGTACAGAGCAGCTGATCAGTGTCTGCATGACTTCTTGAACAATGAACGTATTTCAGGCCTTCTTACTGCTTGCTTACTTCATTTAAAATTTAACAGATGTCAGTTGTGACACAAACACTTTCTCCCTAGGTGATGGATTAAAGCAAATTTCATTTTAGGCCTGGCACGAAAGCCATGCTATAGTGTGTGTTGAAAGACCATTATTTTAAAAGAGAGAGAAAAAGAAAGGATAAACCATTTGGACTTAAAATGCTGTGCTAATGGAAGAAAACCAATTTCCACAAAGGCATTGTTCTGGAAAGCTTTGTTGGCTTAGGGCGCCACCTACTGGGTCCTGTGGCGGATTACACAAGGGCTGTTTCAAGTCACTCGTGCTGTGGGCACAAAGGCAATGTGTGTGGCTGTGAATGCAATTTATGCGGATTCCCATGCCCAGTGAGATTTTGTCTTCAAATTCTAGGTCTGCTTCTAATTAATTATGAAGAGGCTGTGCAAGCCTCTCAATCTCCCTGAGCTCCAGGGTCCTCACCTAAATGGAGGTTCTTGAAGTCTTCTTTGTGGAATTGCCCAGAGGACTCAGAGAGGGTGTGTTTGAAAGCGGGATATAATCCAAGGCTCAGGGACTCAGATACTGCGGGTCATGATGTCATAACATCATGAGGCCCTGCATATTTTGTCTTCCTCCTTTTGGTAGAGATGCAGGTTCAGAAGTATGTTTCCCAACAATAAGGAAAACAACAGCGCAAGCATGAAAAATAAATGGCAGTAGGCAGCAGTCCTCAAGGTTGGAGGTGACAGGAAAGTGTGGGGACTGTAATGAACTGGACAACACTTGTCTGGTTTCAGGGGATGGCCACCGTCAGCCCAGTCGATAATGGTCAGTTTCTTGTTTGCCAAAAACAACCCCACTTACCCAGGTGGAATCTCCTGCTTTGTAAATTGGTTCAATTTTTGAAACTCTACAGGACCTAAATAAGCTATACGTGGGAAATGAATTCAGCCTGTAGGTCTCCAAGCTCTACTGCTGTTCTACGAAGTGTAAGAAGACAGGGCTCCTGGAAATGAGCCTGCTCCCTGAGGGCTGCTGGGTCTGGGGGAGGGGAGCACAACCCTCCATTTCTGGGGGCGTGAATCTAGTGACAGGAATGGGAGCTGGTCTGAAATCACCACTGTGCCGGCCCTGAGGTGAAAGACACAGCTAAGGAAGCCTCTCCTCTGTTATCAGTTGCCTCTTCCTGCTCTCCCTCCCCTTCTCTCCTGTTTCTTGGGACCTGTCTCCCTGAAGCGCCAGGCTCCCCTGCTGAGCCCCTCCCAAGAGCCAGACAATCACTGGCCAAAGGGAAGAGTGCCAGACCGGGAGTCAGACCCTGCAGATACTGTCACTTGGGGTGTGACCTGGGGCCGGACACCTCTACACCTCTGAGTCTTTGTTTCCTCATTTGCAAAGTGGGGAGACAAACACCTTCCCTGGCTTCTTCTCAGGATGGTGCCTGGGTCTGGGTCGAATGAGATTACGTGTGAGGCAGTGCTTTTGAACTTTAAAGTGCCGAACATTATTTGGTTATTTGAAAACTAGGCCATCTACCCTTGAACAATTCTTAAATGCTGGAAATACAGCATTAAGAATGGATCATCCATTTATTTGGTCAATCATTCATTCAACAAATACTTACTGAGCAGTGACTAAGACAAACACGGATCTTCCTGTCCCAGAATGTACATTCTGAAGGAGGAGGAGGCAGAGAACAAGAAAAGAGATGAAGGAAGAAGGGAAAGGAAAAAAGGGAATGAGGGAGGAGGAAAAAAAGGAGGAAGAAAAGAAAGAAAGAAGCTTGAAACAGGCCATGATAAAATTATTTACACCACTAACATTGACAGACTACAAATCAGGGTCCTTTCCAAGGCTGACTATTAAACATTTACCATCAACCACTGAACCAGAGGGCTAGATCTCTACAGTGAGGAGCCACGGAGGGATTCTGAGCACAGCAGAAAGATGATTCGCTATACATTTGTCAAAGATCAGTCTTCCACCATGTGGAGAATAAACTGTAACCGGACACAGTGGCAGCAGGACCGGCCTTGAAGGTCATGGCAGTAATCTAGGCTGGTGATGGAGGGGCTCAGATCAGGCCAATGGTAGAGCAGCAAAGTGTGAATGGATTCAGATAGGTACTGGAGCAGGGTGCACAGCATTTGTTAATGGATTGGCTGGGGGAGAAAGACAGAGATGAGCTGTAGCAAGGAGAAATCAGTACCATGTGAGCATTCACCAGCTGCCTCCCTACCCTCCTGAGCTTTGCATTTATCACTCCTGTGAGCTGCTGGCATAATGAGAGAAGTGGTAGAGATGAAAGTGAGAATGGGAAATCTGAGAGAACAAGCCAGGAGTATGGCAAGAGGGCCAAAAAGACAAGACTGCTGGTATGAATAAACTATCTGATAGACAGCTTGGGAAAGAGAAAGATTTGGAAGACAGCAGGTGTACTAAAGAGGAGAGCCTTGAAGGAGACAGATGATGAGTTTCTTTAGGGCTGATGGTAGATTCTATCTTTCTACCCTTCCTGTACGGACTACCTTGAACATGTGACTTTGTAGATAGATACTCCTAATAAAAGCACAGAATATATTTCACCATAATCCTTCCTTATCATTATCCATGCAAAACTCATCTATGGAGTTTTCAGGAGACTGACAGTAATTAAAGTGCTTTTACATAATCATTTGCTTTACTGACATCTGGGATATTCTATTAGTCTCATATAGCCTATTTTTCTTTCTCTGGTAAAACTTTTAAAGAAAACTGGGGAGCCTGGGTGGCTCAGTTAGTTAAGCATCCAACTTTGGCTCAGGTCATAATCTCAGTTCATGGGTTTGAGTGCCACATCAGGCTCTGTGCTGACAGCTCAGAGCCTGAAGTCTGTTTTGGATTCTGTGACTCCCTCTCTGCCCCTCCCCTGCTCACATTCTGTCTCTCTGTCTCTCAAAAAAATAAATAAACATTAAAAAAATTTTTTGGAAGAAAACAATGAGCTATTTCCCACCTATGTGTCAATGCACATTCTAAATCACATTTCCAAATTATTTTTATATTTATTGGTTTAACTTTATTTGAGAGAGAGAGAGAGAGAGAGTGTGCACACGAGCTGTAGAAGGAGAGGGAGAGAGAGAGAGAGAGAGAGAGAGAGAGAGAGAGAGAGAGAGAGAGAATCTTAAGCAGGTTCCTCACCCACTGTGGAACCTGATGCAGGGCTCGATCTCACAACCCTGAGATCATGACCTGAGCCGAAATCAAGAGTTGGATATTAAACTGACAAAACCCTGTTGGTTAATTAAAAATTATTTTTAATATCAAAGTATTTGGGTTCCATTGCTGTAATCCAGTTTTTTTTAAATAATTTATTTTTTTAAAACGTTTATTTATTATTAAGAGACAGAGATAGACAGAACATGAGCATGGGAAGGGCAGAGAGAGGAGGAGACACAGAATCCGAAGCAGGCTCCAGGCTCCAAGCTGTCAGCACAGAGCCCGACGCGGGGCTTGAACTCACAAACCGTGAGATCATGACCTGAGCCGAAGTTGGACACTTAACTGACTGAGCCACCCAAGTGCCCCACTGTCATCCAGTTTTTATCAAAGTGAAGTCTATTGGTCAACTGTAACATAATCATAAAAATCATTTGGGGAACTTTCTAAAATTACAAATATTCTTTCCTCTCTTCTTTCTTTCCCTTAACAAACAATTCTGCTAAAATGATTAGCTAGAACAGAGCAAGACAGGCATCTGCACCAGCAGCTAAGAGTACAAGGAGGGAAAGTCTAGATGGCATGGTACTCAGAGCAGGTGACAGGGCCCAAACAGGGAAAGGAGGATATCCACAGAGAAGTGCCTGAGCAGGGTAAGCATGATGTTGATGCGTGGGTGTGGCCTGCAACAAGGTGACAGACTGTGAGCTGGGTAAAGAGATGCCCATTCAGAGAAGCAGCATGGCATGGGTTTTAAAGCCCAAGTGGGTAAGGCAGGCCTCTATGTTGGAGGGAATGTGGCCCAGAATGTGGATTCAGAGCTCAAGCAAGGTAAGAATTTATCTCCCAGAAGGGTGTCCTAGTGTCCTGGTACAGGATGTCAGAGCCCAAGTGTGGTGGGGAGAGCATCTGTATTAAAAAGGGGGTGGTGGTGTAGCAAAACCATATGATCATCTCAACAGACATAGAAAAAGCATTTGGCAAAAATCTAATACCCATTACTAATAAAAACTCCTAGAAAACTAAGTATAGGAGGGAATTTCCTCAAATTGATAAAGGACATCTATACAAAACCTATACTGGACACATCATACTTAATGGTCAATACTGAATGCTTTCCCCCTATGATCAGGAATAAGATAAAGACACTTGTATTTAACATTGCATTGGAGGTCCTGGAGCATGCAATCAGACAAAGAAAAAGAAATAAAAAGGTATTCAATGTGGCAAAGAAGTAAAAACTACCTTTATATATAGCAGACATCATCACCTATGTAGAAAACCCAATGGAATCCACAAAAAAGTTAGAAGAATAACTAAGCTAAGTTAGTTAAGGTTGCAGGATAAAAGACTTAGCTAAGGTTGCAGGATAAAAGATCAATATAAATATCAAGTGTATTTCAGTAAGCAAATAACAATCAGTAAACAATTCATTAAAATTTTAATTTTAAAAACAGCATTTAAAATAGCATAAAAAATATGAAATACTTAGGGCTAAATCTGACAAAATATGTGAAAAATTTGTACATATTGCTGAAAGACATTAAAGACCTAAATAAGTGGAGAAATATACCTCATTTATAGATTAAGAGACTCAACATTGTTAAGATGTTAATTATCTCCAAAATAATTATATATTCAAGATAATCTCAATCAAAACCCCAGCAGAAATTTTCTAGAAATTGACAAGCTGATTCTAAGATTAATATGGAAATGCAAAAGATCTATACTAGACAAAATGATTTGGGAAAAGAACTAAGTTAGAGGGTTAATACTACCTCATTTCAAGACTTATTACAAAGCCAAAGTAATCAAAACAGTGTGGTATCAACATCAAGTATTGACAAAGGTATTTAAAAAATACCTTTTATTCAACAATAAAAAGGAACAGTCAAAAACATGGATGCATGTCAAAGTATTTATGTGGAATGCAAGAAACCAGGAAATAAAAGAGTATGTCCTGTATTATTCCATTAATATAAACCTCTAGAAAATGCAAACTAATCTATAGGACAGAAAGCAGTTCAACAGTTGCCTGAGGAGGGAGGGTACAGGGAGGGAAAGATTGCCAAAGTGCACAAGGAAACTCTTCGGGGTGATGGATATGTTCACTATGTTGATTATGGTGATAGCTTCACAGGTAAATGCATATATCAAAACTTACCAAACCGTACCCTAAACATGTGTTTATTTTATGTCAATTATACCTCCAAATGTTGCTTAAAAAAATAAGCTCAGATTAATTCAATAATTAAGAGTCTGACAGAAGGAAAAATCAATTAAGATTTTGCTTGTAGTTGGAAAATAAATAGAGCCAAATGGGTAAAAATTTGCTGTTCAACCCAATTAAATGTCAGTGAAAAACTGGAAATTGCCATTTGTGCAATGGTTTTGTACAGTGTGAATCTACAAGTTAAAGTACCATGCAGGTATTTAAAAAATCATCGTGAAAACATTTGTTTAATCCTAAGTAGATTGAGGGGCGCCTGGGTGGCTCAGTCGGTTAAGGGTCCGACTTCAGCTCAGGTCACGATCTCGCGGTTCGTGAGTTCGAGCCCCACGTCGGGCTCTGGGCTGATGGCTCAGAGCCTGGAGCCTGCTTCCGATTCTGTGTCTCCCTCTCTCTCTGCCCCTCCCCCGTTCATGCTCGGTCTCTCTCTGTCCCAAAAATAAATAAACGTTAAAAAAAAAAATTAATCCTAAATAAACTGAGAAGATTGAAAATTGTGCCTAACCCTTTGACTATGTGTGCATTTTAGTCAAGAACTGGAAAAATACATGGAAAAATAAAAAGAGTTTGTGTTGAGGTGATGGGACTATGGGTGACGACTTTCTTCTTATTAAATCTATGTAAACAATAAGTAATATAACTAGTAAAAAACGGGAGTGAAGTATTTTTAAAGCTATTAATTTTAAATCAATGGCCTAAGGCTGTTTATTCCTAATTATCTTTCTACAATGACTAAAAACCAAACAGATGGTCTAGGGAGCAAAACCAACACTTTTTGAGGAGTTCAGATAATCAGGGAATTGATTGCATCCACAAATGAATCCCTAGGTATTGATTTTAAAGGAAGGCTTTCCTGGGGTGCCTGGGTGGCTCAGTCGGTTAAGCGTCCGACTTCGGCTCAGGTCATGATCTCGCGGTTCGTGAGTTCAAGCCCTGCGTCGGGCTCTGTGCTGATGCCTCAGAGCCTGGAGCCTGTTTCGGATTCTGTGTCTCCCTCTCTCTCTGACCCTCCCCCGTTCATGCTCTGTCTCTCTCTGTCTCAAAAATAAAGGTTAAAAAAAATAAATAAATAAATAAAGGAAGGCTTTCCTGGGAATGATGAAACCCAACAGTAATGACAACTGTCGTTAAAACCAAAAGGCTAGATTGAAATATTATTCAGAGCAAAAAGGTTGGCACCACCACTGATTTTTATTAAGCCTCTTCCATTGAAAAGCCCAATTTTTGTAGAGTGCTAAGGTAGGACTTGAGACAAATCTGTAAATTTACCACTTTAGGCTTTTTAAAACTTTTGCACTAGGACTCCTGGTCTCCTGAGTGCCATGGCAACACCAATCAGGAAGGAGATAAAACTCCCCTCAGCTCGAACCTTTGTTTATGTCATTCCTGGGGCTCCCTAGGTGTCCACTGAAGATGATAAAAACTACAGTTCACAGAGGCAATTTGCATTCATTCCACAAGCCTTCCCAAACATCTAGTTGTGCCAGGCTTTGCATGCTGGGCTTATAACCACGAGTAACACACAGTTGCTGCCCTAGAAGAATTTACAAAGAAATAGGGGTACTACAGGTGGTGTGAAACTGCAAAGTGCATATAAATGCTAGCGTATATAGCTTAATGTGATCTTTTTAATGTCAAACACTTTTTTATTTTATTTCTTCTGTTTTTACATTCTTATTGTAGAAAATTCAAACAATCCAGAAAAGAAAAAAATTTAAAACTCCCTAAAATCCTAGCATCAAGAAATAAACATCAATGACACTGGTAAAACACCCTTCCACTTACACATTCATGCATTCAATACATGGGAATCATACTCCAAATGCTATTTTTCAGTATGGCTCTTCTAAGCAGCAATGTGTAGTAGATCTCCTGACATGTTTGTGTACATCTTTTTTTAATATGATGTTAGCTATAATCATTCACTACTTGAAGTCAAAATGCCTTGGCCTGTCATAAAAGCCTGCACCTCCAACTTATCGTGTAAGTAATATCTGTCTTTTGTTCCAGGGTGGAAGGAACTCTGATCTTGGAATTGAAAGGTCTTGGTTCTTGTGCTGACCCACTTTTGACCCTGGGCCATCATTTAAAACTCCAATAAGCTTTAACTTTTCTCTTCTGTAAAACAAGAGTGGTGTTTATTCTACCTACCTTTTTTCATTCAGTCAAAAAGCCTCAGTGCCTTCGGCTAGCTATTCCTTCTCACAAAAGTGTGCTAGGAACAGAGGAAACAACAAACCATCCTTTAACCTTCAGGATTCTACAGGCCAGTAAAAAACAGAGAAAAAAAAGGAAATTACAAAACAGAGGTTCCTCAAAAAATTAAAATAGAACTACCTTATGTCCAGCAATCCCACTTCTGGGTATATATCCAAAGAAAATGAAATAAGTATCTTAAAAATATCATCCACACTCCCATGTTCACTGCAGCCATTATTCTCAACAGCCAAGATACGGAAATAGTCAAAGTGTCCCATCAATGAATGAACAGATGAAAAACTGTGGGATATATATATCAAATATATATATATATATATATATATATATATATATATATATATTACTTGACCTTAAATAAGAAGGCAATCTTACCATTTGTGACATGGATAAACCTGGAGGATGTTATGCTAAGTGAAATGAGCCAGACACAGAAAGACCAATACTACATGATCTCACTTATATATGGAATCTAACAAACTCAGACTCAGAACCAGAAAGACTGGTGGTTGCCAGGGGTTTTAAGGTGAAAGAAATGGGAAAATGCTGGTCAAAGGGTACAAACTTTCTATCATAGGAAGAGTAAATTCTAGAGTTCTAATGTATAATATGATGACCATCATTAATAATACTGGATTGTATATTTGAAATTCGCTAAGACAGTAGATCTTAAGTGTCCTGACCACACACAATAAAAGTATGAGATAGACATATTAACGAACTGGATTGTGGTAGTCCTTTTACACATATATGTATATTAATTAAATCATCAGTTGTACACCTTAAAAAATCACATTGTATAACCGAAAGAGATATAATTTTTATTTGTCAATTATACTTCAAGAAAGCTTGATTAGCAATGGATTCTTAGATATAAGCACAAAGATATAAGCTTAGATATAAGCACAAAAAGCAATATTGATAAATTAATTTCATCAAAATTAAAATTTTCATGTATCAAAGGACATTATTAAGAAAGTGAAAAATCCAACCTACAGAATGGGAAAAAATATCACCTCTTGCAAATCATCTCTGGTAAGAGACTATCCAGAAAAACATGTATGTGTACTTATGTATTAATACATCTATACCTATATCTATCTATATATTGAGAGACAGAGAGACAGAGAGAGATTTAAAAAAATTTCTTTTTTATTTGAGAGAGAGCATGAACTGGGGAGAGTGGCAGATAGAGAATCTCAAGCAGGCTCCACGCTCAGCACAGAGCCCGATGTGGGCTTGATCCCACGACCCTGGGATCATGACCTGAGCCAAAATCAAGAGTCGGATACTCAACCAACTGAACCACCTACGTGCCCCGAAAGAGAAATTTTTAACAACTCAACAGTAAAAGTACAAATAGCCGAATTCAAAAATGGGGTAAAGGACTGCATAGATAGTCCTACAAATAAATGAAAATGGCCAACAAGCACATGAAAAGATACTCAGTATCATTACACATCTGATAAACTATTATCCAAAATATATAAAGAACTCTTAAAACTCAACAAGAAAAAAAATCCGTTAAGAAATGGGTCAAAGCACTTTTCCAGAGAAGACATCCAGATGGCTAATAGACACATGAAAGATGCTCAACATCACTCATCATCAAATACAAATCACAACCACGATGAGATACCACCTCACACCTCAGAATGGCTAAAATGAACAACCCAGGAAACAACAGGTATCGGTGAAGTTGTGGAGAAAGGGGAACACTTCCGCATTGTTGGTGGGAGTGCAAACTGGTGTAGCCACTCTGGAGAACAGTATGGAGGTTCCTCAAAAAAAATAAAAACAGAGCTACCTATGACCTAGCAATTGCACTACAATTAATCAGAGAAAGACAAATATGATTTCACTCGTATGTGGAATTTAAGAAACACAACAGATGAACATAGGGGAAGAGGAAGAAAAATAAGATAAAAACAGAGGAGGCAAATCATAAGACACTCTTACATACAAAGAACAAACTGAGGGTTGCTGGAGGGGAGGTGGGTGGAGGAATGGGATAAAAGGGTGATGGGCATTAAGGAAGACACCTGTTTGGATGAGCACTGGGTGTTAAATGAAATGATGAAATCACTGGGTTCTATTCCTGAAACCAATACTACACTGTATGTTAACTAACTTGAATTTAAATTAAAAAAGAAAGAAAGAAAGAAAGAAAGAAAGAAAGAAAGAAAGAAAGAAAGAAATGGGTCAAAGACCTAACAGACACCTCTCCAAAGAAGATATACAGATGGCAAATAAGCATATAAAAAAGATGTTCCACCAAACCCTATGTCATCAGAGAAATGCAAACTAGAACAAGATATCACTACACATGTATTAGAATGGCCAAAATCTGGAACACTGACAACACCAAATGCTGACAAAGATGTGGAGCAGCAGGAGCTCTCATTCATTGCTGGTGGGAATGCAAAGTAGTACAGCCACTTTAAAAGACAGTTTGGCGTTTTTTTTTTTTTTTTTTACAAAACTAACAGTAACTAACTTACGATCCGGCAACTGTACTCTGATATTTATGCAAATGAATAAAAACTTCTGTCCATATCAAAACCTGCACATAGATATTTCTAGCAGCTTTATTTATAATTATCAAAACTTGGAAGCAACCAAACATCCTTCCGTAGGTGAGTGGATGAACTGTGGTACATTCAGACAATGGAATACCATTCACCACAAAAAAGAAATGAGCTATCAAGGCACAAAAAGACACAGAAGAAACTTAAATGTGTATTACTGGTGCAAGAAGTCAATATGAAAAGGCTACATACTGATTATTCCAACCATATGACATTCTGGAAAAGGTGTAACTATGGAGACACCCAGAAGATCAGTGGTTGCCAGGGGTTGAAGGTGAGGGTGGGGTTCGAGACACAAATAGGTAGAACACAGAGGATTTATACAGCATTGAAAATACTCTGCATATTATAATGATGGATTCATGTCATTATACATTCATCCAAACCCATTGAATGTACACCAAAAGTGAATCCTAAAGAAAACTATGGATCTTAGGCAATTATGCAACGTAGGTGCATCTATTTTAACAAACTGCTCTGTTGGGGGATATCAATAATGGCAGAGGCTATGTGTAGATGGGGGCAGAGGGTATATGGGAAACCTCTGCATCTTTCTCTGTTTTGCTGTGAACTTAAAACTGTTCTTAAAAAAATAATAAATCTTTAAGTTTTTTTTTTTAAGTAAAACCATACACACATACAAAAAGAAAAGAAACAACAAATTATTTAGTGGTTTAAACCAAAATTCAATTTAGTGGTTACCTCTTGTTGAGGAGAAGGAGGGTGTGGTCAGAGAAGACCTGGTCTAAATTAATGCCATGTTCTCTTTCTTAAGCTAATTTGGGTATTTATTATCATTCTCTAAAGGTATACTTACTTAAAAATTTAAAAAAATAAAGGTATACTTATTTTTATACTTATATGAGTTATATGTAAAAATTTTAAATACATGCACAATATGAATCTCAATATGCCCAAGATTGTCTCTGGAACTTGAGTTTTTAAAACGTATCAGTAATAGTATTCATATGCCATTAACATTCTTGTTAAGGAGGAGACATATTAATTCCAAGGTGGGAAAAGAAGCAATGACAGGCCATACTTCTCTGAAGTCCGTGAGTAGTATACTAAATTTTTCCAAGAGGGCTTAAGGTAGAGTTCCTCCCTCCAAGAGGCAAGTATGGTATCTCTGCCTCCATAATGTCCACTCAGCACCTTCCCCGCTGAGCCTAGTTCATTATTACCCTTGGCTTGCCTGCACTTGGCCTCAGAATCCACCTTTTCTTCTGCAGTCACTCCCTCTTCCTTCTTCCCATTCATTTTTGGCTACGTCTTGGCTTTCAGATCTTGTTCAATCCACTTTTCAGCCTGTTCATGAGTCTCCCTTGCCTTCGACAACTAACATTCCTGAGTACAAGCTTGGCAGGAAAAGATGAATCATGCCAACAAAATCCTTTATGTAGTATAAATGGACCACAGAATTGTTCTCCAAATCCAACTATCCCCAAACTAGGGGTAGCCAGAGATGATATACTGAGAGATCTTCCTCTGGGGTAGCATTCCTCAAAGTGAGTACTGCAGAGATTGGAATCCCATAAGGGACATGTTAAAAATACAGATTACGGAGTCCACCAGCCCAGGCCTTCAGAATAAGAGCATCTGAGATTAAGGTTCAGGTGTCACAATCTCTGAAAAGCACCCCAGATGATGACTCTGATGTTCTTTTGACTTTCCTGATTGATACTGAGGAAACTTGCCCCATCATATATAGGGCTGATCTAATCATGGATATAACCTTGTTAGATGAATGTAAGTGTTTTCATTTTGTCAAAGACTGACATACAACCAACCAGAACCAAGCTACGTTCAGGAAAAAAAGTGCAGTTAAACTTTTCTCATTTAGCAGATTTAAACACCATTCAGATTTTACCTACAATGTAAAGAACTCAAAACACTAGGTAGGGGATCAGCTTAGACAAAAACTAAGAGAAAATGGTCTCAGCATTTTAAATTCTCTCCATTCTCATTAGTCCAGCCATTTATTCTGGGGAGGTGGTGGTGGGTTGGTAATACTAGGCTTTTAACAAGTATGCGAGGGCAGAGGTACCAGCCCACTGCAAGCAGGTGATCTGGCTATACCAGTGCACATCAGTTGACTTCTCAACCCTACCTTTCTTCTACAGTAAATAGTTTTGCCCAAGATTGAACCAGAACAGAGTATGTTTCTATTCATTCTATTTTGGGGAAACGACAATAGATGCGATTAGAACCTTAACGTACTTTTTTTTGCTAGACTTGTTTTCTGTAAAAAAGAACTGATAAAGGATTATAAAACCTCCAACTTTCTGAACTGCTTGAAATGTTACCATTGCTTCAAATTTATAAAGAGCTTTCATGACCTCAATATCCCAGTTATGCAAGCATTTGTTCTATTGTTAAAGACCTACTGAACTGGTATCTGGGAATTTTTTATGTGGGAAAAGGCATATTCCTGGCACACAGCCTTAATGGAGGTGCACATAAGATACAAAGCCTCCATGTGCCTTGGGAAAATGAACTAGAGACTCAACTGGAAAACTTTGTTTCAGACCAGTTAAAAACATAAAATATAGCTACCATAGAGCTTAATTGTACAGTGCTAGTTTCAATTTCTGTATCAAGAGACAATTTTTTGCATTTTCGTGGGATTGGCCCACAGCTACAGCCATATTGGACAGATGTTTTTAACTCTAAATGCAAGGCAGAATTACCTCTCATTTCGTTACGCAGATTGAATATTTTGCATGAGCACTCAAAAACGTATGTTTATAGTTTGAACTTCTTATGTTTATTGTTTTCTACTACCAAATGTACTTTCTACAGATGGAAAACTCAGAGTCTTTGATGATGGGTGGTGAGGAATTGCTCAAAAAGATTCAGTTACACACTGAGAGACGTATTACACGTAATGTTGGGAAGAGCTAGATTATACAATTATCAAAATATGTACAAGAGCAATCCTCATCTAGAAGAAGTGTTTCAGGGATTCCAAATGATCATACTCAACAGCTGGGCCTATTTGCAAGACTTGGTCAATGGAAAACACTGCCACTTTTCTCCCCCTTATGGTCCCCACACTCTCTATTGCCATCTTTGCGAAAGCAGAGTGGCACACTGCCTTATCGCGGCTGCTCCTTATTACTCTCAAAGCACAGCAATGAAAACAGGCAAGACGATTAAGCAATGTGGCAGCTCATTTTTATGAGTTTACCTTTAAAGACAACCAGAGAATTTTAGAGAAGTGGATAGAAGGCTTTACAGCTACAGGGAACTGCTGTGGAATACGTATTTTTGGAAGTCAACAACTTCCTTGAAGTCTAAGTGTGCTAACTGATATTACTTATTTTCAACAATACAAAGGTTACATGTTCTTAAGGGGAAAAAAGCACACAGAATACCCTTCTTACAAGGGTGCCCAATGCTTTTGGCATCACCTGATTTTGTCATAACTTGCAACATGTTACAAAAAAAAAGTGTATGAAATTTCTTCTTTAAACTCAAAGACTTGGGTTTTGTTTTGAGAATTTTGTAGTAACCCTCAACTTGCAAATATGCCTAAAATATCATGCAGGTTTAAAACCATTGTTTAAGATATATGTAATCTAGTTTTAGGATCTCAAAAATGTTACAAACTGTTATTTAGTTTAGTCAAGGCTAATGAAATATTCTGGAAAATGGCCAATATATATTTATGTGTCCATACATACACACACATGTACATTTAAGGATTACTAACCTTTAGCAAATGATTACTTTAAACATCAAAACTTCATCTCTAGTGATTCAGAAGGCACTGTTTTATCTTACACAACCTTGATAATACCCAGTTTTCTGGTAATGAGTCCATTAAGAAATACAACATAGGAACCTCCAAAGGGAGAATTTCCTCTCCTCTGGCCTCAGCTGATGGAACTAGGAGTACCGGAGTTTGAGCTGGAAGAGGTGGTGAGTAATGACCTTTTGGACACATCCTCATGCAATAAATACAGTATGAAAATTTAAGCTCTATCATTGACAACTGCGATATCCCCAAATAAAAGGATCACTGAGGATAAGTGCAAAGTACGTAGTAAAATATTGAGAGAGTCCAAAATGATAGGGACCTTGGCTCTGAAACTATAATCACATAGGACTTACCAAGCATTCTCACTAGGCACTGTTCTGTTGATGCATGGCATTGGAACTGTTAACCATTTCCCATTCAATCTAAGAGGGATTATTTTCTCATGAAAACCTATCTCTTAATTTCATTAAGAGAACGCAGTACAATACAATGTACCAAAATTTGTTTGTATAAACTCTACCAGATTAATAAACTAAACAGTATTTATGCTTCTGAATTTCAAGGATCTACACCTTGTCACATACTACCCACCCAACTCTCCAGCATTTCTTTGGATGATATGACATGAATAAGTAGGTCAAAAATGCACTTGGGAAAAAAAAATTTCTTTATTTCTATTTATTCATTTACACAAAGACAGTATCAACAATAGGTAATAGGAACATACTTTTAAGTTTTAAAATTAATTTTCTATTTTGAAAGGTTCAGGACTTTGTCTCTTTTTTCTATCTTACTCCTTTAAATACTTCAGTCCAACAAAAAAGCAGAAAAATAAAAAGTTTATTCTCTTACTTTTCTTAAGGTCAGATTGGGATAATTAGAATCGGCTCTTTTGAATTTAGCTATCATTTAGAGTAACCTGGAAATTTATTCACAGAATGATACATGTAAGAATGTTAAAGCACAACCAAAAAAACAAAACAATTTTTTAAAAGACAAATTTCAGGGCACTTTCAAATTCTAAGGCATAAGAAAGCCCTCTTAGGGATCCTTAAGTTAAAAGATTCTTCCCTTTGATACAGAGTGAAAATTATTAGGAATTATAAAGCACCCATGGGGACTGATAATAGGGCCCATGGCAGCTGCCTTAAGTTAGGGATAAATGGAATCTCCATGTTTTAGTGAAGGGACCAACAAAAGAAAGTCCAGGAAGCCACCTTAAACTCATTTCCATGGCAGGTCAAATGATGCGGATACATGTTTCCTTTAGAAAGATTTTATCCCACTGCCACCTTTCTAAAGCTTAGCCCTCAAACTGTTCTTGTTGCTACTTCTCTTCTTTACACCACCTGTTCTAGGAGCAAAACTCCTGGAAGAATGGTGCTACAGACTGGAAAATCAAGACTGTGGGGACACGAAAGGGGCTCTAGGGGCCAAAATACACAGCATCTAACAAGGAGACTAGCTAATCTAGAAATGGACTGTTAACTCTGACTCTAGTATATTCTCGAGATATGCTTACAACTTTAGTGGTAAACATCAAAATTACTTGGACTCTTCTAAGAATATTTTACTTTTAAAAAAGGAAATATACTAGGCTAACAAGCAAAAATAAAAATGTATTTGCTCTTCAACAAATAATATTTTAATGTTTTTGTAAAAACAATTCCTTTCAGATACTCTGATTAACCTTTAAGTGACATAAAAAAAAGTTTCAGCATTCTTTAACATCAGTATTTTGCACAATTTAAAATACAGCTATTGAGTGTAGCATTTCAATGGGGAAAAAAAAGAAAAAAGGAGAATGGTAACTCACTGAGAAGTTTATATACCTAGTAAAGTTTAGTTTGTCTTGGATTCTTTAAAAAAATCTGGCCCAGAATTTTAGTTATCCTAATTACCATCCCAATCAAATAGGGTATCTATGTGTGGATTCTAGATACAGGTAAAATATTTTGAACTAATAAACACAAGACCCACTGATTGGACTGTTTGTTTAGAATCTTTTTTACTGGGTTTGGACAAAGAAGACTTCAATAAAGCTAACTATATATTGAGTTCCACTGATTAAAAATGCAGTTTTAAACACTCTGCTTTTGTGGTAAATTTTGAGAGAAATCATAAGCGTAAAGAACAATATTGTAAATGTTGTACTGTTTGCAGGTAGTTGTTGGAGAAGTGAAATGCTTGTATTCAAACTATCAAAATTCTGACCTTTCAGAATAGGTTTTATAAAACAATTTCCTGAAAATCAGCAACTGCTTTAAACTCTTAAAATATCAATTTCAATAAAAAATATCCTTACAGATAAATCTTAAAAGTTATTCCTCTCAGTCTCAATTATTTTTTACTTCAACTATATATTGAACACAGAACCAGTTTCTAAACATCTAATGAAGAACAATCTGAATGTCAAATAAAGCTAGGCAATCTAACACAACTTGTATAAGAAAGTCTCAGTGTGATTTATCAAAATTCAGAATTAAATTTCTAGAATAGTGAAACACTTTCAGTCTCTTCTTAATATTCAAAATCAGCAACTTCCCATGGGACTAGAAAGTTAGCAGAAGGGATCAAACAGATTTAAGCACTGCCCGACTTCTTCTAAAGTGATGTACTCTTTTATCCTAGAAAAGACAGAAGTAAGTCCTTTTTATTACTTCACTGAAAACTTTCGTATTATCGCTATGACCTAAGATAGTTGCAAAATAGTTAAGCATTCATTTTGGGTTTAAAAACTGTTAAGAGAAAAGTAGTCCTTTTGGGGAAGCATTCCTGAACAAATGTAACAAGTGTAACAAATGTACCAGTGAGTAGTTTTATTCACTAATTTAAAAAGAAATCTCAGGAAACAGAAACAGAAGACTGGGAGTCAATACCATTTTACAAAGATTATTAATTAATGATTTGGCAGTGATGCCCCAAAGACAGCTGGCATAAAGCATATTTAATTTTTAGAAGTACTGTTTTTACTAAAAGAAGTGCATCTGGTGGAAATCACAGCTTGAGAATACTACAATTCAAACTAAAATTTTATACTTTTAGGTTAAAAGCTAAAAGTTTTGGCATATTTAAAGGTATATCCTTAAACTGTGATGAAGATATATCACTCTTCAGGAAATGAAGAGACAAAGAAAAATACATGCAAAATTTTCCTTTCACTTTATGTTGCCTGCAGATGTGCAGACAGAAGGAAGTGAGGCTGGGGTGCTTGGTTGGCTCAGTCAGTTAAGCATTGGACTTCGGCTCAGGTCATGATCTCACAGTTTGTGAATTCAAGCCCCACTTCAGGTGAGACCCATTTCTCTCTCTGCCTCTCACTCACTTGGTGCCCTCTCTTGGCAGGGGGGTGGGGAGGGTGGGGGTGGGGGTGGAGTAAAGCCTTACAAAAAGGAATGGAACTATTTTCTTTTCTGTAAGAGCTTAACTGTGTGCCCTTTTCCTAGAGATTAAAAATCAGTTGGCATATAAAGAAGAGTAACTTCTGGAAATTATGTAACCTTTAATATACTCTTTTATATAACAGGCTAATATCCTGTTTAGTTTTAAGCCCAGAAAAGTGGTCATAAATTCAAGTATCTTCAGAGGTCAGGTAGGACATGAAAGATTATAAAGACAAGATAGAAACAGTACATACCCTGCCTCAATGCATTCAAATTCAACTAAAACAACAATATTTAGCTAATCAAAATAGGTCTAGATACCAGACTTCAGACTACCAACTTCTGACTCCTAGCCCAGAGAACAGAAAACCGGAAAGTTCAAAGTAGGGTTTTTGGTTAACGCCAAGTTTAAAGACTACTTTCTGCCTTGTAAACAAATCATTTATAAGTACTACCTATTTAACTTTCAGAACTTTGGGCAAGGTAGGCTGTTAAACAATCCTAGTTCTTTCCTTTTAAATTATACTATGTAGAATGAAATAATAAGAAAACGAATGTCAACTTTAAATGAACATGTTTACTTCCTGTTGAGAAGATATGTTAAGAACTTAATCCTACTATGGCTCTACTCTTGTGCATTATACAAAGTCCTTAGTATATCCCCATTAAAAAGGTTGGAAGCTTTATCCTACATCCATTCATAGATTAAAAAAAAAAAAAAAGCTATTCTCCTTTCCCTGTTTTAAGACACAAAGCAATGGTTAAAATTTTCCCTTTGAATATAAAATGGTGTAGTCGTTTTGGAAAAATTCTCACAATTCCTTGAAAGGTTAAACATAGTTACACAACGTAGCAATTACATTCCCAGGTATATACCCAAGAAAGATAAAAGTCTATGTCCACACAGTAACTTGTCCATGAATGTTCATAGCATTACTCATCACAGCCAGAAAAGTGGAAACAACCCAAATGTCTATCAAGTGATGAATAAACAGAGTGGTATATCCATAAATAAAAAGAAATGAACCACTCATACACACTGTAACATTGATGAACCTTAAAACCATTATGCTACGTGAAAAAAGTCAGTCATAAAAGGCCACATATTGTACTATTCTATTTATATGAAATGTCCAGAACACGAAAATACTTAAAAAAAAAAAAAGTAGGGGGCGCCTGGGTGGCGCAGTCGGTTAAGCGTCCGACTTCAGCCAGGTCACGATCTCGCGGTCCGGGAGTTCGAGCCCCACGTCGGGCTCTGGGCTGATGGCTCAGAGCCTGGAGCCTGTTTCCGATTCTGTGTCTCCCTCTCTCTCTGCCCCTCCCCCGTTCATGCTCTGTCTCTCTCTGTCCCAAAAATAAATAAACGTTGAAAAAAAAAATTTTTTTTAAATAAATAAAAAAAAAAAAAAAGTAGGTTAGTGGTTCCCTAGGGATAGAGGAGTTTTTTTGGGGGGGGGGGATAAAGAATAACTGCAAATGGTGAAAGGGTTCATTTTGGGGCTGGTTAAAATACCCTAAAAATGATTGTGGTCATGATGGCACAACTCTGCAAATACACTAAAAAATGGAATTGTGTGTTTTATAAGGGTTTACTGTATAGTATGTGGATTATATCTCAATAAATCTGTTGTTAAAAAAAAACACAAAAAACCTTCCCTTTTAATAAGCACAATATTCCTCCCTCATTAAAGTGAGTAGTTGGTTCCTTTCCATATTCACAGACTCAGACCTAAGGGATCTTAAAAGACCTTTAGTCCTGTGTCTTCTCATTTTAAACTTGTAAAATCTGGAACCTTAGTTAAGATTATCAAGTAATCTATCTAATGTAACATAACCAGGATTAGAAACCAGAACTTTCTTAAATTCAAACACTCACATTCTCTTCCATGTCATCAACTCTTAATCAACTTCCATTTCTTTCTACTCAGCTCTTTTCACTGCTTCACTTTATCTCTTCTCCCCCCACATTGTTCAGGTATGTAATTTGAACGATCAATTTCTTCTCTTTCAAAAAATATTTTTTAAAGTTTATTTATTTTGAGAGAGAGAGAGAGAGAGAGAGAGAGAGAACACACACATGCGTGCTCATACAACATACAAGCTGGAGATGGACAGAGAGGGAGACAGAATCCTAAGCAAGCCTCACACCACCTGATGTGGGGCTTGAACTCAGGAAATGTGAGACCATGACCTGAGCCAAAATCAAGAGTTGGATGCTCAGCTAAGCCACCCAGATGCCCCACACAGCCATACCTCATTTTACTCCAATCTCATGTGTCATTTTTTGCAAATTAAAGGTTTGTGTCAACCCTGCATTGAAAGAGTCTATTGGCACCATTTTTCCCACAGCAATTTGCTCGCTTTGTGTCCCTGTGTTACATTTTGATAATTCTAATACTGCACAATTATTACTATTATATTTGTTATGGTAATCTGTGATCAGTGATTCTGAGCTGCTGAAAGCTTAGATGATGATGAACATTTTTTAGCAATAGAGTATAGATGTATTTTTAAAATGTTTATTTTGAGAGACAGTGTGAGCAGGGGAAGGGCAGAGGGAGAGATGAGAGAGAATCTCAAGCAGGGTCCACTGAGCCCAGAACCCAATGTGGGGCTTGATCTCATGTATTGTGAGGAGGCAGACACTTAACGGACTAAGCACCCAGGCGCCCCAGCAATAAAGCATGTTTTAATTTAGATACATATATCATTTTTTTAGATATAATACTATTGGACACTTAATAGACTACAGTATAGTGTAAAGAAAACTTTTATATGTACTAGAAAACAAAAAACATTAACTTGACTCACTTTATTGCATATTCTCCCTATTGCAGCAGTATGAAACTGAACCCACATGATATCTGAGTTATATTCTGCTTTGTGTACCTAACATTTCCTCTTTTTCCATTTGGTCAAGCCAATATTCTCTTTCAACTCCCTTCTTTCACAAACCTTTTCAATTACAAGCTTCTGCTAAAGATTTCTTCTGTGGACAAACTACACTATATCAAGATTTGAGCAGCGTAATGGCCAGGTAAAATTCACTCAGAGAGGTTTTCTGAGTTACTAACATCAAATGCCAAGAGTTCAATTAAATAAATGCTCTATGCAATCTCAAAATATATATTCTACAGAAACAAAGATACTTCATATCTGACAAATATGCTTTTTATCCTATATAATACTATTCCTTTTATACCTTGAAGTAGTCCTCTTGAGTAACAAGAGAGTTTCTCAGTCTGTTCTCTGGATTAAACAGACAAGATACCACAGTCTGTATGCTTCTGTCCACAGATTTCTGAAAAAAAGAAGTTTTTCCAACAATCTAAGGACTATTCCTTTTACTTAACAGGTTTTTCAAAGAAAGTTGAATACATGTACTTCTAAAGAATTCTTATGTAATTCATACTACATATTAAATGTGTTACACATTACATTTTCATGTAATTCATTACATATCACTTAATATGTAACTTTTCTATCAAATTTTAAAGATATTTTAGAATCTTAGTGATAAGAGTACTGGTTATAAAGCTCAATTTAGTAAAACCCTCAAATATTTCCTTAAGGTTCTTTAATTTTCCCTGTTAAGATAAGAAACAGTAAACTTCAGCATTTGAAGAAAATATATCTAGGATAAAACCTGATAATTATAACCATTTTAATATTTTTTCAAATTCTAATCATGAATCAAATCAAGGAATTTTTTTACTCTGCAGTTCAGTAGTTCTCAATTATTTTTAATTTCCACTAAGAAACACATGGACAAAGTAGCTGATGTGATGGGAATGTGCACACAAACTCCAATGGGAATCCTTCAATGTTATTATGCACATTCCCATCACATCAACTACTTCCACATTCCGACCCATTCAACAAAAACAGGACAATTCAAGAGTGAGAGCACTGTTATACGAATTTGTTCCAACGATAAAAAAAGAAGAAATTGTACCTATTTCGGTATTTCGATTATTACTAGTGACTCTACCACTCTTGAGAGCTGCTGCCATATATAATGTTATGAAGAGAATGCCATAAATATTTGTATATTATTATTCAGCTAAGTAAACGTTTAAACTGGTTAAAAAAAAGAGGTAAAATTCATATTAATCTCTTTTGAAGAGAGGATTCTTGAGGAAGCGATCTACTACATTCCACCAAAGTACGTTTGTACGCATTAAAGTATGTTTTAAAAAACAATGAAAATACAAGAGAGAAAAGGACTACTGAATCAGAAACTATATGTAAACACTGAAAGTTTGGGGTGCCTCAAGTTTCATGAACTTTCACATAAAATGCCAAATTATTAGTCAATTACTTAAGCTATTATTTTTGGCTTCCATATTTAAATTTGAAAAAAGATACTTGCATCTCCAAGGGCCATTATAAAAACTTCAAAAAATAATTATGAGAATATAAACAAAATATAAAATTAGATGTTTGCCTTTTGTGGGCCATTTCCAGAGGATGGAGTAGCTTCATGAACTGAACATTCACTTTGCAAAACTTCAGCTCCTGGATCAACTTCATTACAGTGGTAGTTAACAGTGGTATAAGTCTACATTATAAAAGTATAATTAAAAAGATGTACATTAGATACATTTCTGAACAATCTATTCTTCAAAATTAGCGGATATTGAGCATTTAAATGTGGGTTGTGTTGAAGCTGAATTAATGTTATTTCAGAAACTTTATTTTGAACTGAATAACTGAATTGCAATAAGGCAGTATTTTATTTTGAAAAGTCTTCTAAACTTCAACATAATCAGATTAGAAGAGCTCTAAGAAAAAGAAGCTCCAAGGATGCCTGAGTGGCTCAGCTGGTAAAGTGTCGACTTTGGCTCAGGTCATGATCTCGTGGTCTGTGGGTTCAAGCCCCACGACAGGCTCTGTGCTAACACCTCAGAGCCTAGAGCCTGCTTTGGATTCTGTGTCTCCCTCTCTCTACCCCTCCCCTTCTCATGCTCTTTCAAAAATAAACAAACATGTTAAAAAATTAAAAAAAAAAACCAAAAAACAAAAACCTCCAACATCTAGTTACAGAATGAGAATTTCCCAGTGCCTGAGAATTTGAATTAATGTCATATCATTCAAAGGTCCGATCTTGATGAAGGATACAAAGTAACAAATACTAAAGTGTTTTAAAGCTAACACCCTCTTTTGTGTTCTTATATATAACATCTAACAGTATTAACAGCAAAACATTTGCTTCTCTTCAGCAGATTTTTTTTTTATGGAGAGAAAACTAGACAGATTCAATACAAATTCTAAATTCACTGAATTAGAATTAACAGGTATTAATACTACCTTCCTTAGATTATATATAATTTAGCACCTATTGTATGCAGAGCAGCCATTGCCTGAAAGCACACAAAAACCACATGAGAAATGAAAAGTGGTTTCTCCCATGGAAGAATATACTTGGGCTGACATTAATAAAACATAGCACATAATGTGAAAGGGAATTTAAAAATATTTTTAGGCATATACAAAATAACAGAAAGTCAAGAAAAATATAATAGTTAAAAGTTAAAACAAGAAAATATTTTAAATAAAGAAAAGGGAGTATACGTTTTAAATAAAGAAAAGAGAGTAATTCTCCTTACCGGGGGTATAACATAACTCCTTTGTTCCCCAGCAGGCCACTGTGGTGGCATCTTAAAAAAACAAACAAAACAAAAGGAAGTAACAATTAGTTAACCATTCTTACACATTTTCACAAAGATAGACAATGTTGAGGTATTTGTCATGCTGGTTCCTTGAACTTGCAGTAAAAGAAACAGAATGGAAGAATGAAATACTTTAGGTTTCTAATACCTGAGGGAATTACTGTTACTTTATACATAAACCCTAATTTTTCTCAATTTTCTGGTGTTAGCTTTCAGAAAAACTCAAAGATAGTAGTTCTCTGGATTTATTCCCATAGCTAATGGTCATGGGCCATAGATATGGTCATATCTATGGTCAGAAATTCAGAGAACTACTACTTTGTAGTAGTCAGCTAAAATAAACACTACTAAATATAATTGGAATTCAATGCTCTAAAACCTGAGTTATTTTATTTCATCTATCCCCCTAAAAAAGCTTATAAAAGTTAGTTTGGATGGTTCAGCTATTTGCTAGCAAAAATGGAAGAAAACATGCTGAAATACAGAAGAGGACACAAAATCTTATAAAACAGTGTAAGAAATCTTTATGCTAAGTATATTCCCGTCAAATCTTTTTCCCTTATTTTTAAATAATTAAAGGTCCTAATTCTAGACAAATTCGAACTTTCTTATCTTAAGCATGTTCTACTAGTTTAAATGACAAACTATTGGAGAAATTCATATAAATGCCTGAATAATATTCCAAAGTAAATCATTTTGTTCCCTTTTAAATTACCTGATAATTATATACAGGCAGCTGATATCCAGTGATAACCTGAACTGGTGAACTAGGATAAGGAGGATATGCCTGCAAATAAAGTTTACAGAAAGAATGGATTAACATGGAAAATTCTTGAAAATAATAAAGTAAAACTTCCAATACAACAAAAATATGAATATAAATCATATTTTTCTATATACGAATGCAGAATTCTATTGGAGTGATTGGCTACATTAAGAAAAATTCTCTGTCAAATGTTAGTCTTTTGGGAGAGGAGAAGGGATGAATGAGGGAAGAGACTGATTTTGCCCATTTACGTTTATCTTATTTGTGTATTTATCCCCACTGAGTTCTTCCTTATACTGGTGATAAGGCTCTAATTAAGATAGATTTCCATATTAAAGTTATATCAATACATCTGTTATTTCTTTGTAAAAATATTTTTAAGCAGTTTTGTATTCCTTGACAATATCATGGAGTAATGTGTAGTCCTCCTACACAGTTTATGGCTCTTTCTGTATTTCATTTCTACAAGTTAAGGGCAGTATATAACCCCAAAACTGAAATGAACAGTAGAATGCCTTTCATCTTTCAATAAATATTTATTAAAAGCATCTATGTAATATCATACATGAATACACCCAAGTTAAGTAATAGCTCACAGCAAACGTTAGGAATGAGTAGGGCTCTTCTTCTAACCATGTTTAGAGCAAGAAAAATAACAAAAGGTATACCCTGTGTTTAGGGTAGATGGAAAATGTAAACAAATGAAAGACACTACAGAAACACTTCTCTACAATTTTTCTTTTCTTGAAAATAAAATGTCTTTTAAACTGAAGAAAATAAAATGAAGAAAATCAATGTTATTCATCATCAATAGGAGATAGTAAATATTTCAAATCCCATTTCAAATATTCAAGTATCCAAACAAATTATATGCCAGAAAACTCACAGAATTTACAAATACAGTTAACTCATCAGAAACCTATCCATTCTAGAACCAGAATACATCCGGAAGTCAGTAATCTATAGAAGACATCTGAAAATCACTGAAAATAATGAATAAATAGAACTGCCAAACTTAAAGAAGAATAAATCAGGCAAACACATGAGGAAAGCTGCCTTCAAATATTTTAGGAATTATCCTATGGGGGGAAGGGAAATGAATGAGATATATATATTCTTCATGGCTACAGAGGTCAGTTCTTAAAAACTTACAAACTATATAGAAGCATATTTTAGCTTGGTGTTAGAAACAATACTAAGAACAACAGATTTCTAACAAAAGTAATAGATTTCCTTCTCATCACTCAGAGACAGTATTACCACTTATTATGGAAAATATGCATCTGATTTGAGGGTAAAAAGTGAGACTGGCTTACTTTTAAGGTGCCCCCATCTATAAGATCTGCAATACTATTTAAAAAAAAGAAAAAGGAATGTTAAATAATTTTTACCTGAACATACTGAGTTATAGGATTCATCATGGTTGGAGGCTGCATGTAAGTTTCAGTGTTTGGATTACTCCAGACACTCTGAAACTGCGGTGGAGGAGGAGGATTAAAAACCAAAGGACGCGGCTGCACATGATAAGCACCTTTTTAAAGAATAATATGAAAACAAAGACTACTTTTAGTTTCCTGAAAAGCTACATATGTTAATAAGAACAATTCTTCTCCTTACTCACATAAATTTTGTTTCCTGATTGCAGGTCCCAGTTTCAGCTTTTTACCATGGAAATTTATCTGTGACTGAAAATAAAACCATAATAAAGCTAAAATCAATTTCAAAGACTTCTAAGACTTTGGTAAATACCCCAAATCTTCTAAAATTTCTACCATCGGAGATCATCACTGGTAAGAACATACCAAATCAAAATTTATCAGCACGAAGCGACCTTACCCTCACTACCCAAGTGTTGAGAGAAGTCTTGGAATTTGATCAAAAACCTTTACACTCTGTCTCTAACCTTTCCTGTGTCTAGCTCATGAAGCTAGATGTCCAGTTACAAATAAACAGGTTCTGACTAGTTATGTAAGATTACTCTAGGTTTGGATTTCAAACAGGAAGTTTATTTCTATATTTCATACAAGGCTATATATTCAGGACTCAACACTAAACACTGCATCCATAAACTGAGATTTTTCCATAAGATTACTTACTTCTACTATCTTCTGCACATCCACATCATTATAAAATGAAACAAATCCATAGCTACAAAGAAAGATAAATGAAGTGTAAAAATCACCACCAGAACAGTATATGGTCTAAAACGTCCAGCATTCTATGAAGTAACTGACTGAAATTATACTGATGAAGGATGAAGAATATACTGAAATAAAGTTTTAGATGTACATGATCAGTCATCTATAAATACTACCTTTTGTCTTCTTCCCCTGATCTAGGGGGAAGAAATGCGTGAAGGTTAACGTAGTGTGGGACATCATTCATTAACAGAAAATTCACATCTATGAACCTGAATTTAACTTACTATCTACTGCAAGATGGTTAAAACTTAAGATACCGTAAGATACATGAAAAAAACAGCTCTGATAGAACTGATTAATCCACTTATGTAAAATAAATGAAGGTAGGAAATATTTACATACAAACGCTATGAAAATGACTACATAGAAGAGTTGGCAGCAAACTTATCTTTTATATGTAAGAAACAAAGCAAAAAATTTATACAAGTGTAAGAACACGCGTTTTGAATTCTTCTATGCTACTCTATATAGAGACTATAGCTCACATATTTTTTATACTTTATACTGAACATTATGTTTTACTCACCCTTTGGACACACCAGTTCGATCCGTGATTATCTTCACTTCTTTTACTGAACCGTATCTAGCAAAGAAACTTCTAATTTCGGTTTCATCCATCTATGGAGAAGAATTTGACTTCAAGAGTAAAAATTCAGCATTCAAAAATTTCAATTATACTATAAAAAAGATTTGAAAATGTGGAGGTATCTCTCCTAAGGATCCCCAAACCACCTGTAGCTCTTTGTCAAAGATACTTTTAGTCTCTATAGGTTAAACATGAACCCAATTCCAAACCTGCATGAAGTACAAAAAAACCTTATGTTTGCATCAGGACCCAAACCCCAGTGTTCACTAAATATTTTCTTAAATAAATGAAATAGGAATACAATACCCTAACATCAATTCCACCAACAAAAACGGTGTTTGGCATGATTTTGCCTTCTGGTAAAACATAGCCTTGGCTGGTTGTAGCTGATGAGGACTGAGTGCTGGCCTCTCTGGAGATGGTAGAGTTTGGAGTCTCAGGATTTGCAGCAGACTGTAATTTGGAAAGCAGATATCATCACTAAACCATGATGTGAAACACAATCTTTGTATTTAAAATACAGAGTATTTTCATATGAATTACTTTCATAGTAAATTGACCAGTAATACAGCTTAGTTCAGGTTTAGGATTTAAGGTAATCAGAGTAGATCAGTATGAAATTTTAACAAAAGAGTACAGTACATTCTTAAGCCCAGTGTTGCTTATCATCATCTCTTACACTAAAGTAGAATACTGACTTTATACTGACTTTGTGAACTGGAAAGTTGAGATTTGTAAAAACAGTTATTAAACTCATTCTATTGTATGCCAGGTAAGCAAATTTTCACTTTACTGAGTACCTTATTAAAAAGCATGGTAAATCTTTAAAAAAAGATAATTTTTAAAAATCTGCATCAAAAACATACATCAAAGCTTTGTTTTCACTTATTTTTTATTTTAAAGAGAGTGCAAGAGACAATGAGCACATGCCCATGGCACAAGCAGAGGACAGGGGTAGAGGGAGGGAGAGAGAACCTTAAGTTGGTTCCATGCTCAGCACAGAACCTGACAAGGGGCTTGATCCCACAACCCTGAGATCATGACCTGAGCCAAGATCAAGAGCCAGACACTCAACCCACTGAGCCACCCAGACACCCCTACCACAAAGCTGTAAACAAATTTCTTTTGCCTCCTCTTTCTAGTCACCAAAATTAACACGCATTTTGTAATGAAATACTCTTTGCGTTAGTATGCATTTACTTTGGAAATGGATCATGAAAAGATTATTTGCTCACATATTGTAATACCTCCTGCTAAAAAAAGGGCTTACAATCCTTTCCCTTAGTGCTAGGGTGTTCAAAGCATCTTTTGAAATAACATTTTTCCTCTTCACTAACACCAAATCAGTCCCCACTGATAATTCTAATTTTCACAGTGGGCTGATAGATATAAATGATACTATCTTTATTTTCAAATTAAGAGACCCACACATGAAACTCATTTTTCTGGATTCTGGTCAGAACTCTATCTTTAGTTTTTCCACATAAGATTAATATAAATTTTTCTGAAGCAAAATTTACTGGTAATATGTATGTCGGAAAAGCAGTCTAACATAGTGAAACAAAATTGATTTAGTCAGGAGATCTGGGTTCATGTCCTTTACCAGGTTATAACCCCTTATTTGGTAGCTATTTATATCTGGAAAATTGCTTTGAGAATAAAGTGAGATAACATCTGCAAATTCATTTTGTAAAGTATAATGTGGTACACCAATATAAGTTAGTGTTCTATTATCTGCATTTATTTTCAATAGTTTAAAAAGCTTCTTTCTTGGTTTTACTATTTATTTATTTATTTTGTACATACTTTATTAATTAACAACCAATTTCAATTGGAACTTCAAAGAACCAATTATTGGCACATCCATATATTTGAAATTCATTTATGAAGTACCTATTGAGGGGTGTCTGGGTGGCTCTGTTGGTTAAGTGTCTGACTTTGGCTCAGGTCATGATCTCAAAGTTCATGAGCCTGAGCCCTACTTCAGGCTCTGTGCTGACAGCGTGGAGCCTGGAGCCTGCTTGAATTCTATGTCTCCCTCTCTCTCTGCCCTTCCCCCTCCCCAGAATGAATAAACATTAAAAAATTTAAAAAAAAAAGAAGTAGCTATTGATTAAGAGGGAAGTACAAAAGGCTGCAAGAGAAATAAACCCATTACATCTCTGCTTACGGAGAAAAACAGGGACAAAATAAACCAACTGATACATATATTTTTAAAAAGCAAGCACAGTAATTTCTATAGAAATCAGTGACAATAATAAAGTAGGTATAATTCCTATTTTTTTTAGATGCTAGAAGTTACTAGTAAATTTAAGATTCTATAAACTTCTATACTGATTAGAGATGAAATCAAAACTCAAATCACCAAACATGTTTTAGTTTCTATTAGTTTGTACACATACAACTGATTCTTGAACATGGATTTGAACTGTCCAGGTCCACTCATTCACAAATATTTTTCAAAGAAATACAGTACAGTACTGTAAATACGTGGAGGAACGGTGGGTTGGTGTCCCTAACTCCTGCATTGTTCAAGAATCAACTGTACTTGCTATTTCGTGTTTCTATTTGGGTGCTTCCTAATTCTTTCCTCTTAACTATAGTATACTAATATTTCATAATAATGAAATAGAGTAAAAACCTTCTGAAGTTTTCCCATTTTTTTGTTTTCTAATTTTAGTTTTTTTCCTACATGGGACTGACTCTACTACATACTCCACGTATCTTTAACTATTAAAACTTGACTAGATTTCTCTTCACTATAAACAACTTACCAATCTCTTTCAGTTAGTTATTTCATAAGTTCAAAACAAATCCAAAAGTGGCTCTGAAATTCTAACAGACTTTCTTTTCTCCTTCTCAATTTCCCCTTCATTTGTGGATGAACTTTGGATACCTTTCTATTTGACAAGCTAGTATTATCTGCTGTGAATGACCACGGATGAATGTTTTAATTTGAAGGTGTAAGGTCAGGCCAGAAAACTGTACCACATTATAAGGGGTTATGAGAATGTACTGAGTCTCAACCAGGGGAGATTTTGTGATGCAGGGGCATTTTTGGTTGTCACAACTGAGGGGTACTCCTTGTATCTGGTAGCAGAGGCCAAGGATACAGTACATATCCTATGATGCAAAAAACAGCTTCCTACAACAAAAAACTATCTGTTCTAAAATGTGAACAGGGTCACAGTTGAGAAACCCATGATAGTATCCCCAGAACTGAAGATGAAATTTCGAATTCTCATATTCTATTTAACAAAAGTAAAATGGATACTTGAGACATTAGGCAACAATTTGGGAAAAAAGGCCATTGTATATTATAGGAAATTTGGTTTGGGATTGAGTTATTCAAATTCATGGTCTCGTTAATTGAGATATTAAACATTATATTCAGCAAATCATTTTCTTTACATCTTAAATTAAGACACTACCATGTCTTAATCTTTAACCAGCAGGTGGTGCTCAAAGCTAACAAAGTAAGCAAAGTAGTTAGTCCATTTTAATAAGACATCAGCAGGGTTTTTTTTAAACTTCTGTGTGTGTACTTGTATACAATTATAATTTATATACACAACATCCAAAACCAATAAACAACCTTTAATACTTTTAAACTACTGCTAAAAATACTCCACAAATAAATGCTTAGGCTAAAGCAAAAAGTTTGGTATTATTAAAGTATTAATATTAACCATCAATAGCATACAGAAATAAATTTCATATAAATTATAGGGAGTAATTATTTTTCTTAATTATATCTTCAGGTGAGTTGGCGGGTTTTGAGAAAAGTAATGCTAGGATATTAAGTAGCAGGAAACTTGGAGGCCTTCATATACAGAATTCTCATCACTGGTATTTACAGTAATACATTCCCTGGTGTACTTGGATAACGAAATGACAAAAATACCTAAAAGCTGAAAAAAAACCTTATCATTACTAAAGCTCCTGGGATATCAGCTCTTTAACATTATTTCATTCAACTTTTATAGCTACATGCAAGGCAACTGCAATCTGTAATTGACCACAAAAACAATCTATAATTTGTAGTCACTAGAGTTATATCCACAGAAGACGACACTAAAAAAAAAAAAAAAAGCATAATAGGAAATAGGAAATGAAAATCAGAATAAAACCTTGTAAGTAAATCCAAGACTGGACTCTTAGAAACAATCCAAATAATAGACAAACAATCCTGAGAAAACCAAGAAAAAGGCAAGAAAGCAAAAATTTACATTTGTGTTGAAAAAAGGTGGTATGACCACAGATTATAACAGAATCTTGATGAAATGGCCAACTTTCTAGAAAAATGTCAATCTTGAAAACAATCTTAAGAAAAAATACTTGATTCCTAGCTAGTTTCACTGTGAGTTTTTTTCAAATTGTGAAGAAACAGATAATTTGTGTGTGTGTGTAGGTGTGTGTGTAGAGGGCACCAAGACAGAAACAACTGTACACAGAAGACAGTGTGTATGAGAAAGATTCAGATACTTTAACTGAAAAACATTCCAGAGAAAAGAGAAGAAAAAAGGGTATTTCTCAATTCATTTTACAAAACTAACACCTAAATAACAAAACCTAATCAAAATGGTCCACCTCTGCCCCAACACAAAGATGCAAAATTCCAGCAGTATATAAAAAACATACAATTAAGAACAATTTATATTGAAAACTCCAAGATGGTTCATTCTTAGGAAATCTGTTACTGTCATTCACCAAAGGAAAGCATTTTATAAAATACATCCATCATTGAATTTTTAAAAACCCAAGTAAAACAGAAATCTTACTCTGTTGATGTAGCTCTAAGCTAACATCAGGCTTAAAAAGAAACAGCAATTTCCACTGAAATTAGAAAATAAAGGCAACTCCTTACCACTATAAATGACAAAGAATATTAATGGAGTTCTTATAAATCCTTAAAAAAGATAAACATCCAAATAGATGGATGAAGAATTTATAAAAAATAAATTTTGAAAGCTAATGACAAACTTCAACTTCATTAATGAGTAAAAAAAAAAGCACATCAGAATGTATTTTCCACCTATTATTGGCAACTTTAAAAAGTGTTAACACCTCTCACTGGAAAGAGTGTGGAGATCATTCTGCACACAGAACACGTACTGGTACATGCTCCATCAAGAATAACTCAGAAAGATGTACTGTAATTTAAAATTGTTATAAAATGGGCATAACCCTTTCACTCAGTTGTTTCCATTCCTGGCAATTAATTTCAAGGAATTAATAAAATAAGTATTCCAAACGATTCACACAAAGATATTTACTATAGTACTGTTTTAATACAGAAAAATTATTCATTATAATTCATTATACATTATTATTCATTATTTAAACTTGGTAAAACAAGTAATGGTATATAATCTTACATCTTAACATTACATACTTGAAATCATTAAAAAAATTTTTTTTACATTTATTTTTGATAGAGACAGAGCGTGAGTGGGGGAGGGGCAGAGAGAGAGGGAGAGGCACAGAATCCGAGGCAGGCTCCAGGCTCTGAGTTTCAGCAGAGAGCCTGAAGCGGGGCTCGAACTCACAAACCACGAGATCATGACCTGAGCCGAAGTCGGGCGCTTAACCGACAGAGCCACCCAGGCACCCCACTTGAAATCACTTTAAATATATCTTTGAAAAATAATATCCATTATATTAAGTGAAGGGTGCAAGATATAAAAAAGTATTATGTAGCATGGTACAACTTTTATAGAATAAAACTTAACCTATCTACGTGCAATACATGCATAAAACAATCTGGAAGGGCATACATATAGCAAAACTTTGTTAAAGGGTTTGGGACAGACCGGTTTTCTTACACTGATTACTTTCAAATGAGTTAATATGCTACTGTTATAATCAGGGGGAAAAACGCTATTAGCATTCCCCTTTTTCTCTAAAAACGGAGAGGAAAAAAATACTGTACTTTTTTAAGAGCAACTCAGTGATTAGATAACGACATAACAAATAATAATACGTATAATTGCAGATTTTTATATACAGGATAATACATATAATTGCAGATTTTTATTTTAACCTTTATAGGTAGTAATATAAACTGTCTATAAATGTCCTCCGTTTACTTCTAAAAATGGAGAATACGAAAGATTACACTGCAAATCCACAGCGTCTAGAACACGTCTGTAACTTAAGGGTATGGGTCCAAAGTTTCAGAGTTGCACCTCGTGGGGGGTCACCGCCAAGCATTTACCAAAACTCACCGAAACGTCCCCCGCCAAGAGCAAGTATTACTACTGTGCGGACGTTTGGTTTAAACTCCTGCCGCATCTCGAGAGAGAAAGCGTTTCCCGAGCACAGAACTCGGGCCTCTCGGGTCTGCGGTCCCGCAGCAGCACAGGCAAGCCCGGCCTCGTGCGGCAAGGATGGCGTCGGGCGAGTTTTCCGCCTGAGGCCGCCGCACGAGGGAGCCCCCGGCGCCAGGCCAGGCACGAGGTGCCGCCACCGAAGCTCTCGTTTGTCCCCGCCGGCCGCCCGGTTTCCCCCGACGTGAGCACCCCGCGCCCCGCCCCCCCTCAAGAGCCCGCCGCCACCACATGCGAAGGCCGGAAAGAAACCACTTGCCGAGGAAAACGCCGGCCCTCAAAGTCGACAGCCCAGTTCCCAGAGAGCCGGCGCCAGCTGGCTTCCGGGGACGGCAGCCCGACGCCATCTCGCACCAGACGCGCGGCCTCCTCTCCTCAGGGTAAGCGCGGGAAGAGAGGCCCGCTGGGCGGGGTGGGGGTGGGGCGGCCGCGCGGTATTCACCTCCCCCCCCCCCAAGTCCCCGCGGTCCACACCGCAGGCCGCCCTCACAGCCTAGTGGGCGCCTGCGGGAGGCAGGCGGGGCGGCGTGAAGGTCGTGGCCCTGCACGTGGTCGGCCGGAGGGACAGCGAGCCCCGGGGCCATTCCCCTCAGCGACAGCCACGGGGAATTCCTCCCCTCCCCCACGCCTCTAGGCCGCCTCGCCCTCCTCTCTCAGGCCATCTGTGGTGCACCCGGGCCGGCGCCCCAGAACAAGGAAGCGGGGTGGCCCCGATTTCAGCCCCCCTCCTGCGCGGCGCCAGAAAAGCAGAGTTTCCGCCACCCGGGAGATCCCCACCCGGGCGTGCGCCCCTCAGGCCTCCTCCTCCCCACCTCACCATGATGGCGGCAGCTAGCTGTTCCCGCTGAATGGGCTCGAGGAGGAGCGGAGGCTGGGCTTCTGGCACCACTCTTAGGGCTGCCGTTCGCTCTGCTCTTGCCGCTGCCCGGGTTCGACTTGGGCAAAGGGATAAAAGAGGACTAGAGGGAAATCGAAAGCGAGCGGCGAGATCCAGGAGCCCTAACAACCAAGTGGCGATGCTGAGGGGCGCAGGCGAACTGAGGCGTGGCCTGCGGGGCTCCCAGAGGTAGCTCCTGCGCCGGGTAGTGGAGCTCGTGGTAGCCGCCTCAGCCAATGGGTGACAGCCCCCCGCCCCCTGCGGGGGGCGCTTGGGGGGGGTACCGGCTCCCCCACCGGGGGTATGGAGGGGGTGCGCGTGGGTCGGCACTCCGTAGCCAGGGAGGCGCCGACCTGAGACTTATGGGCTGACAGACCCCCTTTCCCCTGGACCCACACGTCACCCCGAAAATGCCTTTGAAGCACACTTGAAATAAGCGTGCATCCTTAAATGTATATGAAAATTAAAAAAAAATTTTAATGCATCTACGCTCTAGTTTCAAAATGGCGCCCGAACGCCCAGGATTAACCCGTTCTGGGTTATCCCTGTTGTCGCCCCCCCAAATCGATTAAATGACTACAGAAATAGAAAATAGAACCAAGTCTGTAGAGTACGGGGAAGGAGACCCCCGAAAGTCCAGAAACATGGGCGCTTTTCTGTCAAGTTTGAGGTAGATGGGGTTGGTTTGGACAGATAGGGCGGGCCAGGTTGGTTGGCGTTCAGGGCGTTTATTATTTCAAGAAACGTGTTGATGGTATCGACTGGCGATAGCACGGTACCGCAGATACAGGATAGAACGAAACAGGCAAACATTTCTTCCTTCAGGGAGTTTAAATTGTAAGGGGGCGGGTGTATTTTGTAGGCCTTACAGGAAGAAACTAGGCCTGCTTAGAGAATTCTAGAACATTCTCAAGGTCTGAGAAACCAGGCCTAGAGCAAGGGTGAGCCATAGGGCAGTTGGTGGAGCAAATCACACCCCTTTGGAAACTACTCTAGCATTCTCTATGCATAGGGGATAACCGGCTATGACTTTTATCCTCAAACTTCACTCTTGTACTGATGAAAAGCATTAAAATGTTACTTTGTGAGCTGGAATAGTGGTGGACTTCTGTAACCTGAAAACCTTCACTACCAACACCTAGCATTACTGGATAAAATAATAACTAACCTTATTTTTAATATTCAGCTGAACTCATAAGGAATGAAGGGAAATCTCAAGATATCAGAAATTTACCTGAAAACCAAAGCAGTGACTTCTTGAACTAATTCTTCTCTAGTCCTATGAGGGCTGGGGTGTAAGATGACCAGTCAACTAGTTTGCCCTGGACTTTCCTGGTTTTAGTACTGAAAACCTCCCACACTTCATGAAACCAGGTCTGAGGCAAACCGGGATAGTTATATGCTAAGGGCAGGCGGGCGTGCAAGATATTGTTAGTCTCTGACTTGAGGCCTGGAAGTATATAGGCAGGAGGTAAGGGTTTGAAGTAGCTCAAGGTGGAGCTAGAACTGAGTACAAAAAGCTATTGTCCCTGAAAGACATCATCCTCAGGAAATGGGTAGGTTAAGGAAGATATAAACCTCCCCCCCCCCCAGTAGATAAGCAGATGAAGAAGTTTGTCCCATTTCTGCGTGAAAAGAAAAAAAAATTATTTAACTGTGATGAAATTTTGAAACCCTATGTCTGCATTTCACAGAGAATTTGAAGTTTAGTTTTTAGCACTTGCATGTTATTGGAATCTCAAAACCTAGAAATTGATTCTTCAACCCCATCCTCTTCCCCAGAAAGATCTAGAAAAGGAATCTGGAATGCCTTGCAGAAACAAACATAAAACCACCCTAGAGGGATGTTTCCAAAAAAGGCTCAACAGGATGGTCATAAGAAAAGGACCCTTGGAGATAACACTCACAATGAAAAATTTTAAAACATTACTTATTCAGAGCAATACACTCTGTGTATATTTTACATAGGTGTATGGTGATTCCACTATTTTAACATGTAAACTTAAAGTAGAAAACTGATACCTTGAGATATTTTAACTCTGTACAACTCCTCCATATTTATAAACAATTATTATTCACTACTTTAGTTCTGTCTTGTTTTCCTTCTATAAATTAGACATATTTTTTAGGCCCACTGACATCTGTAAAAACATTTTGCTTACCATTTCCTTGCATATCTCAGCTCTTCTTTCTGGATACTTTTCCTTGTGCCTAAGGTAAATTCTGTGGAATTTCCTTTAATGAGAGTGTGATGTGATAAGTGCTCAGATTTTTCCCCACCTGACATACTTTTATTTTGCTCTTGATCATTAAAGATCATTCTACTGGATATATAATTCTAAGTTTATAGTGGTCTTTTTTCCCCTCAGAATATTGAACATGCTATTCTATTATCTTCTTGTTTCTGTTGCTACTGAGAAATCTGCTATTAATCTAATCCTGGTTAAGATCTATTTTTCTTTAGTGTCAATGATGTGACTGGGGCAGTTTTAAAAATTTCTTCTGCTTAGGAGTTTTTTGGCTCTATGGATTTGTGGATTAGCTCTCAGCACTTCTAAAAAATTTCACATGTTTTCTTTCAAAAAATTAACTGGTTAGGGGTGCCTGGGTGGCTCGGTCAGTTGAGCATCCAACTCTTGATTTCAGCTTAAGTAATGATCCCAGGGTCATGGGATTGAGCCCCAAGTCAGGCTCTGCACTGAGTGTGCAGCCTGCTTTAGATTCTCTCTCTCTCTCTCTCTCTCTCTCTCTCTCTCTCTCTCTCTCTCTCTGTCTCTCTCTCTCCCTCCTCCCTCCCTCTGCCCCTCTGCCCCTCTTCCCTGCTCATGCATGCTCTCTCTCTCAAAAAAATTAACTGGTTAAAGAATTTAACCTATATTCTTTTTTTTAATTATTTTTTAATGTTTATTTTTGAGAGAGAGAGAGACAGACCATGGGGGGGGGGGCAGAGAAAGAGGGAGACACACAATCTGAAGCAGGCTCTAGGCTCCAGGCTATCAGCACAGAGCCTGATGAGGGGGCTCCACCTCACAAACCGTGAGATCATGACCTGAGCCAATGTCGGATGCTTAACCAACTGAGCCACCCAGGCGCCCCTGGAATTTAATCTATTTTTAATTCTTATAGTTATTTTTGTCTAGGTTATGATTTTTTTCAAATGTTGGTGGTATTTACCTGAAACTTTATGAAATCTTCACTTAATAGAAAAAGAATTGCCATTTAAAATCAGTAGCTGTTATTTTATTTTTTTAGAGAGAGAGAAAGAAAGAAAGAATGAGTGGGAGAGGGGCAGAGAGAGAGAGGGAGAGAGAATCCCAGGCAGCCTCCACACAGTCAGCTCAGAGCCCTACAGAGGGATCTATCTCAGGAACTGTGAGATCAGGACCTGAGCAGACACCAACAATCAGATGCTTAACTCACTGAGCCACCTAGGCGCCCCTCAGTGGCCATTATTGAAATCAGTAGCCATTTCAATGTGTTAAGAATGGTAGCACAATTTATATATTGCTTCCTTATCCTCCAAAGACTGAGAGGGAAGGGAGAAGAAAAATGTCTGATATTTTTTTTAACTCTTCTGCCAGTTCTTTTGTGTTCCTAAAGCCTGGGATTTTGATTAGAAAGCTTATAATTAGTATAAGCAATCTCAAACTTCATTCATTTACAAACCATTTTTATGATTTTTTGTTGTGTCTGCTCTGAATCTCTATATTATTATTTACCTAATTAAAAAAGAAAGACTCATTGTCCTAAGCAGTATTTATGAAATCACATTTATTGTGTTAGTTACTTTTTTTTAGTTATGCACATTAAAATTTAAAACAGTGTTTGTCCATGGATCACTTCAAATCATACTTTCCCAGGGCAACAGGTTACATACTTTTGGATTAGGAGAACTCTTTTAAGCTTTGGATATGCAAAATTAGGTCCAAGGAACTAAGAGGTAGAGTGTCAAATTGTTCTGCATAATGAGTGAATGTAATTGAATTTGAAAAGGAAACCAAGCAAGGCTAAAAGTGGAAATCTGGGAATTTGGAGAAAAGAGATAAGCTTCAAAAGCAGCAAAAAGTTGATGCCTAAAGTGAAAGATGCAATCTGAGTCATTCTAATCATCTGAAGGCTTTTAAAAGTTTATAGTGCCAGGCTTTACCCCACACCAATTAAATCAGCTGAGGATGAGACCCAGACATCAATATTTTTTTTAAAAAGTGTTTCTCAAGTTACTCCAATATGCAACTAAATTTGAAAATCTTTGCTATAGAACTTTGCCACTCAAAGTGTGGTCCTCAGACCAGTGGCTTTGTATCACTTGGGTGCTGTGGAATCTCAGGCCTCACCTTAGATTTACTCAATCAGAACCTGCATTTCAATAAGATCTCCAGATGACTCACAAGCACATGAAAGTTCAGGAAGCACTGACATAGAGAACATCTGCAGTAAACAACTCGCATCTGTGGACTTGAGAATCCTTCACATTTTGGAGGAGAGACTGCTTTCCCAGCCTCTCTTGCAGCTAGACCTGGGCATGTGACAACATCAATGAAATACACATGTCCTCCGTTTTGAATAGGGGACTGATGATGCCACAAAGCAGTGAGTACCGAGAATACATTTGGAGAAGGGTGGCAACAGCAGCAGCTGTGGCATCAGTTAGAACTGCACTGTCTAGTCTTGTCAGTTGTGCAAACTGCTCTGTAATTCACTGCCCGGCAGTGGCAGCTGAGGCTTCTTTACTAGACCAGTTCTGCCACGGGATTTTGTGTGTCATTTCTTAAGGCACAAACTTCCAACCTGGTTCTTCAGTCCTTTTTGAGATTCCTTTCATGCTTAAATCAGCCAAAACTTCTGTGGCTATTACTTGTAACAAAGAATATTGCCTGAAATAGGTGATGAATGAAGTCAGCCAAAGCACTTTAAAAAAACATTTTTTTTTAATGTTTATTTATTTTTGAGAGAGAGAGAGAAGTAGAGAGAAAAAGACCGAGACACAGAATCTGAAGCAGGCTCCAGGCTCTGAGCTCTTAGCACAGAGCCTAATGTGGGGCTGGAGCTCACAGATGGCGAGATCCTGACCTGAGCCAAAGTCAGATGCTTAACTGACTGAGCCACCCAGGCGCCCCAGCGCTTTTAAGAAAAGGGTTAACAGCTAAAAGATTTATGCCTCTTTGCTCTGTGACTCAGTAACATAATGCCCTGCTATTGTTTGTAATCTTGAGTAAGGTTCTACTACATACACAAAAGCTTTGTGCCAGTGGTGTTTTGTGAGGGATATCAAGGAACTGGTCTGTTTTCCCCTTCTATAGCAACATGGTATAACCAGGAAATGCCTGCTGGGCAGTCGGGCAATCCACAGATGAAGTAATTTAGCAGAACAGAAGCTAGGTGCCAGAAGTGACCTGGAAAAGCATAAATCATACTCTCAGAATTCTCAGATAGGAAGAGATGTGTGCTGTTCCCACTGCATGTAGGCTGAGTTTGAGCCAATTCCATTTAAATGGGGGTGCCTCAGCTTCTATTGGGTCTGCGTTCACATGGCCTAGCGTAGCAGCATACATCTCCAGTTCACTTGTGCATACTTGCAGAGCTATCTGTCCACTGAACAATGTTGCTTAAGCCCTGCTTGTTCGCCTTTAACCCTAGTGCCTGCATAATAGTTTATTCATTCCACACTTAATTTCTGAGGCAGGTTGCCTGAATTTTGGGGTTTGTCTGAATCAAGCTGCCCTAATCTTCACAATGGCTTCATAAGACCTGCTTCAATATATGACTGTGAAAGTGATTAACTTGTTAAAAGTGACGATAATAATAATTTCTGAAACTGATGTAGTGTTTTCTATGCACCAGGTACCATTCTAGCCATTTTATTTTTATTAATTCATCTAATGTTTATGACAATAATAGGTACTTGTTATTATTCTAATTTTATAGAGAATGAAGCAAAGGGACAAAGAAGTCCAATAATTTTCCCAGGATCACAGAGGTGGTAAATATCAGAGTGATGGTTTCAACCCAGTTAGGCTTCTGAATGTGATTTCTTAACCATTATGCTATATTAGCAAACCACATGGTAGAAGAAAGCTAATATAGTGAGACAAAGTTGTATATTACAACCCTGGTTTCCATGAGAGTGGCCAAATAAAGAAGGAGGCTGTGGGTCTTTTCCCATTAAAAATATTTTTTTTTGTTATTTCTGATATATCTACATTAATAAGTAGGATCAGGATCAGAACTTCAGATGTTCCATCAAAATGAAGCAAAACCTCCGAATCAACACCCACACCAACCTATACCAATGAATTGCTCCAACACAGTTGGCCCTTGGCTATCCACTTCACAGAAAAGAAATTTTCCTCTGAATTTTTCCTGTAAGAGAATCTCTTAGTCCTTTTCTCAAGTGTTGAAATTAAATCTAAAGTGTCTGACAACCTCATCTCCAGCCCTGGCCTGTACCACTGGCTTCCAACTCACACATAAATTCCTCCCCATCACTTTGAAACTGATTTTCTGAGTCCAGAGGCATCACTGAGCAGGCTTTCATAAATCAGAGAAGCAGAAGCTGTTTGACACTTGGAGGAGCAGGGAAAGAAAGCTGGTAAAACTTACCCATCTTCCTTTACTCTCCTCTAGTCACTCTCACCTCCATTTCCATAGTTTTATTCTTTCTGTGTTTAGATTTTTTTCTTTTGCTCACCCATTTTTGAGAATACACAAATCTGTTTCTCTTTCTTATAAATAAATAAATAAATAAATGCACTAAAGGTAAGGTTTAAGTTCCCTTTGAACCACCAACTCTGCATCCCAGATCCCTTCCCAGAGGTAACCACTGCTAGTAGTTTGATATGAATCCTCTCAAACATTTTAATAGGCATTCCCTTTTGTATGCTTATGTAGAATATTTGATGTTTGTACTTACTGAAGGTACTTGTACTAGTAGAAAATATGTAGTTCTTTCAGTAGACTTGTAGAAAATATACAGTTAGGTTATATATTTATACTCAATATGTAAGTATATTTACAATATATAATAGTTTGTGTGTTTTTAACACAAATAGTGTCATGTTGTATGCATCTTATAACTTGATTTTTTTCCTTTAATAACAGACTTCTAATATCTGTATAGAGGCACCTAATTCCTTTTAACTCTGGCATAATTTTGCATAATGTGGATATATCATAGTTATATAGCCATTCCCTGGTCAGTGGACATTTAGGTTATTTTCACTTTTTCATTGTTATGAATAATATGCAAAAAACCTGTCTAATTGGAGCCACATGAGTATTTTTCTGCAGTGAATACCAAGAAGTATGACTGCTGGGTTATGGGATATGCACATTTCGAATTTTAATAGATAGCATGAAACTGCCCTTTGAAGTGCTGTACCAATATATACCAATTTACAGCTGTGAGTAAGAGTCCCATTTGCCTATTCACCTGCCAATATTGATATTATCACACTTTAATTGCCACCCTGATGGGCAAGAAATGACATCTGTTTTCATTTTACTTTGCATTTCCCAGATTGCTCATGGAGTTGAGCCTCTTTCTATTTGTTGACTGTTCAGGTTTCTCTTCCGTGGATGGCCTATTTCTAGCCTTGGGCCAATTTTCTTTTGGGATATTTATGTTTCTCTTGTTGTTTTGTGGGAGGCTTGCCTCTTTATTTTCCTTGTTGGCCTCTTGGGCAAAGGGTGCAACAGTGTTGGTGCCTCCTTGAAGTTCCAGTCCAGTGTAACGAACCAGAGTTACATCCATTTCCAAGAATGTCTTTCCCCAAACTAAAGAGATGTAAGCCACAAACAAGAGAGAAAAGGAAATCTCTGCTGTAAACACCCAACTATTGACCCTTTCAGTGCCTTTGCACATCCCCTCTTTCCTGGACATCCTCCTAAACAAACCAGATAGAGATTCTACTTAAATCAGTCATTCCCGTATTTTCAAAGAACATTTCTTTAGGATCTCAAGGAATTGCCAAAGAGGAAGAACTGTTAGGGGTGTGATTTCTACTGAGCTTTTCTGTATATTGCGTTTTTGTTAGGCAATGTGACAATTTGAAAGAAATCTGCTGAGAGCAGCAACGTACTGAGGTCCAACAACTTTTGAAGCTCTATTCTTGCCCCTGGTCCCCTTAGTTTACAGTGAGAATGTCTGTAGAGAAAAGAAATAAGGGGCGCCTGGGTGGCTCAGTTGGTTGAGCGTTAACTTTGGCTCAGGTCATGATCTCACAGCTCGTGAGTTCGGGCCCTGCATCGGGCTCTGTGCTGACAGCTCAGAGCCTGGAGCCTGCTTCTGCTTCTGTGTCTCCCTCTCTCTCTGCCCCTAACCCATTCACATTCTGTCTCTGTCTCTCTCAAAAATAAATAAACATTAAAAAAAGAAATAAAAAAAGAAATAAGACATTAGTTGAATAAATACAACATTCACAGGGTTAGCATGTAGAACTTAGCAGGTAAGGCTCTGAAAATAATTAACAAATTAATTTTTGATCACCCTATATAATGCTAAGTGAAATAAGTCAGAGAAAGATATCATATGATTTCACTCATATGTGGAATTTGAGAAACTCAACAGATGAACATAGGGGAAAGGAAGGAGAAATAAGATAAAAACAGAAAGGGAGGCAAACCATAAAAGACTCTTAAATACAGAGAAAAACAGGCTTTCTGGGAGGGAGGGGGTGGATCTAATAGGTGATGGGCATTAAGGAAGGCCCTTTTCAGAATGAGCACTGGGTGTCATATGTAAGAGATGAATCACTGGGTTCTACTTCTAAAGCCAAGACCACACCGTAGTTAACTAACTTGAAAATAAGTTAAAAAAAAACAATAATAAAATCTGTGATCACCCTAAAAAGGAGAAGCTGTTTCCTTTTCCCCACCAAGAATTTTTCCTGTGTCCTATGTGGAATTGACTGAAAAAAAAAAAAAAAAAAAAAAAAAAAAAAAAAAGCTATAATTCCAGGATCACTCTGACTTCCTTTTGGCAAGAGCTTTGTTTTGTTTAGATGCAGCAAGCATTTCAGCCAACCCGGACAAGGGAAAGGAAGCGAGAAGACAGAAGAATAGAACATAACTTGAAAGAAAATCAGAGAGGAAAGGAAGAAAAGGCACATGAAATGAAGAAAATAGACCTATACTTAAAAAAAAAAAAATAGTGGAAGGAAACACTCTTTTGTCATTTCCCACATCTGGTCAGTCAGACCATAGGACATAATCTGGTTAAGAAAAAAAAAATCGGATCGTATTCTCTTTGTTTTGTGCCTGGATGATTCCAATCCCTGTATGACTAGAATCCATGCCAACTCAGTCTCCATTGACTACTGTCAATATTTTGCTTTTTTTGTTCTGTTCACAATCTTTCCAGTGTCTGTAAGTTCCAGCTTTATCATATTAAATTTAACCTTTTCAGCCTGGCTCTTAGGACCCTTTAATATATGACCTCATCCCACATATCTCTGATCAGATTGTCTCATCAACATTTCCTTCTCATTCTGCCTTCTCTGTATTCCTTCCATTTGGAATGCCCTTGATTTTCCTCTCTGAATTCGACCTATTCTTGAAGGTCTAGTCAGATTTCTCCTTCTGTGAAATTTTCTGTCCACTCCACTTTTATCTTCTTCTCTCATAGCTATTTCAGTGTCCATAGTATGTCATGTGCAATTTTATTTTTTTATTTATTTTTTTTTTTTTAAATTTTTTTTCAACGTTTATTTATTTTTGGGACAGAGAGAGACAGAGCATGAACGGGGGAGGGGCAGAGAGAGAGGGAGACACAGAATCGGAAACAGGCTCCAGGCTCTGAGCCATCAGCCCAGAGCCTGACGCGGGGCTCGAACTCACAGACCGCGAGATCGTGACCTGGCTGAAGTCGGACGCTTAACCGACTGCGCCACCCAGGCGCCCCATGTCATGTGCAATTTTAGATGGCCACACCTGTGAAACTTAAAAGAGTATAGCAAGTCCTTGGATTTGCATTAGTTTTTCATTGTCTCTAGCACTTAATGACACTGGACAAGCTACTTACCCTCTCTGAAGCTCCATTTTTTTGTCCATGAAAGGAGATAATACTGTTACCTTAGAGGATCAGTGGAAGGATAAAGTAGGTGAAAGGATAGGTATGTAGTGCTTAACACCATGCCTGGCCCATAAAAAAAAACTATAGCAGATATACCAGTAATTTCCTTCCTGTCATCATACCCCTTTCGAAAAGAAACTACTTTCTTTAAACTACTACTTTTTTTTAAACTACTTCTGCCACAGCCCCAGAAGAGATACCTAACATCTTGGATGCTTTTTGGATATAGGTAACTGAATGCCTGATTAAAAGTGACTAAATAATACTGATATTTAAAAATTATATATATATTATATATATGTACATATGTATATGTATTAAAATGAATTCTAGATGTAAGCAGTTCCAGCAATTGGTTTTGAGGCTCAGTGATATCAGAGCTCTGAATTGGCACCTCTGGAATTCTTTGCTTTGTTCCATAAAGAATGACTTATCAAGAATATGGAAGGAAGAAAGGGATTCTCTTCTAACATCTCTCTTTTATTTGAGAGGAAAATATTTCCTAATAGACTTCTTTTTAGATCTCACTGGACAGAGATATCATTTGTGATGTATCCACTTCCAGCTCAAAGGGAGTCTGGATTAATGCATATCTGGCAAAAGGGAAATGCATTTATAATAACTAACCTGGACTAGGTATGATTCATCCTCTGGGCTTGGGCACATTACTGCCTGAAAGTGCAAGTGGGTTCTATTATCAAAGAAGAGGGGATGGCTGTAATGTAAGTGTCAACCATGTCTGCCCTTTGGGCAACGCAAGATGGCACATTGACCTCTTTCTTTTGGCTACAACTGATTGGAAATGAACAGTGAGCTAAACTGAATCAAGGACCAGTAATTCCTGATTCCAGTGCTTTAAATTCTAAGGTATACCTTGTATTTTTCCAGTAAAGTCTCCTTTTAGTGGGTTTCTGTTTCAAGCCACAGGCTCATTTAAATGATCTCAATTAATAATCACTAAAATAAAAACTGTCATAATATTTACTGGCCTGTTTTGTTTTTTAATGGTTTCACACATGTTAGTCTTCTCTTGCACATAACCTATAAATTCCTTAAGGCAGAAATCAACTGTGTACTTTGTTTTCCATAGTTCTTAAACTACCATTAACTATAAGGTATGATGAGCTCCCTTAATACCTGTGGAATGATTGGTTGATTGGTTGCTATTCTTTTTAGTTAATATTTTTAACTGTTCCAGAAGTAGATTAAAAGAGAAATGTATTATCCCTCAGATTAGTAAAATGCAGTTCCAGATTTCTAGTTTGATAAATTTAAGATCTTTTAAAATATAGCAAATTGGTAGAAGAATAAAGAGATGTACTTCAATATAAAAACAGTAGTTGTGTTACCTGTAAGAGGTAACACTGTGACTCTATCTTCATCATTTCAAATTTTCCATGTAGGACATGAATTACTTTCAGAATCTAAAAAGAAATAAGTTCATTTCAGATGAGGCAATAAGGGAAAAAATATATTTGGCCACTTAGTACATGTTTCTTAATTTCCTTCTTTTGTCTAACAGCATAACTTTGGCCTTCATTGTATAATATAAAATTCAGATTTTAATCTCTTTTTAACTTAGGATAATATTAATCTCATAGGAAGGTTTAGCACAATTTTTAATTCACGATACTAAATTATAAATTTTCCTTTAAAGAACTTAAAAACATTCCTATTTCATTTATTTATTTTTCTTTTTTTCCTATTTAATTTAAAACATGACTTTAAAATGAACAAAAGACTGCTTGGCTATGTTTTTAGTCTAAAATCATTTGGGTTTTCTTGCATCTCTGCTCATTGTTTAAAAGGAATGCTACTTTGTTAGCAGATCATTCAGATGTTTAATGGGCATTTGTACAAAGTCTGACAAGTAAAAACAAAATTCCCCCAGAATCCAGTATCACAAAAGCTTTTGTTTCAGGCCACAAATTAGACAAATCTGTTTTTTTCCTAACACTCTGAACATTTTATATCAAACAGCTCCAGTTTAAGTAAATACCCATTTCTTTAAAAAACAAAATTAATATTAGAATTCTTTTTGTTTGTAAAAAGAGCTAGATTCAACACATTCCAGATGTTGCAACTGGACCGCAGATGTATCCAAAATAACAATAAGGGAAATACATTTTTTGTTTTGATGCCAAGCAGAAACAATCGCCACTTAAGAATTCACGTTGAGGCCACAAAAAATTGTACTCTTGTACCCAGCAAATAAACATGATTGTTTTAGCAGAGTGCTTTAGGACATGATGTTGTATAAGTACCACACCTTCCTATCTAGGATTGGCAGCCTACACACAGATTTCTCATCTTTAAAAATCCAGTGCTGTTGATATTAGGGTTATCAGGGTCTAATATTAACCTATGCAATATTCAGATGTGCACAGAAAAGGTAGCTTCCTTAAGTTTAACTCATTTCAACAGGCCTGCGTGGGGTCAAAGGCTGTGGTGGGTAGAGGAGGCTGTGAATAAGGGGGAGACAAACTCCAATCTGGCCTGTCAGTAACACTTAAATATCTTCTGGTGTTAATGGACCCCTTTGGGGTGAATTCATTCGATTTGTATGTCAGGATCAGACTAAAGCTTCTTCCAGTTGGAATAAAAAATGGCAGCTGATAGATGGAGATTTTATAAGGCCTCCTATTGGAGGGGAAGGCCCTCCAATCCATGCCGGCCCCTCCAGAGCGGTGCCTGCAGCGTGGCCAGCCAGGACTCTTTACTCTGGAGGCCGGTGGAGGCTGCTCTGTCTGGGTCCTCAGGCAGGTATGACTCCCCAGTTACCTAGCCCCATGTGAGCCCTTCCTGGCCTGTGATTCTGGGCCCAAGATTCACGCAGTGGCCGGTCTGGGCAGCACCACCCCAACATGGCTCTGCGAGCCCCACTGCAGTCCACACTACAAAGCACAGCAAGGGGAGAAGGGGCAGGCTGGCTCAGGGAGGGCTCAGGGCTGACCCATTCTTTCCCCCTGCCCAGCCTGGCTCTGCCACCCTATGCCCGCCAGCCCACCTGTGAGGCCACTCCTTTCAGGACCCCTTGGTTTTGGGCTTTGCCTCCCTTCCTCTGACACATCCTGGCCCTCTGGGGCTTTGACCTGGAGTGGGGATATCAGGGCACACCGCTCTCATAGCTTGTGTTCCCTTTTGCAAAAAGGGCTGCCTTTTTTTTTTCCTTTGTCTTACCAACTTCCTCCTCCTTCCAGGGACTTTGCCTCCCTTTCCTGGGGCTGTGATAGAAATGGGGAAAAGCCAGATTACCCAGAAAGAAAACATGAAAATATGGAGGAATTGTTTGTATATTTCAACTGTGTATCAGGGTTAGATTTGTCTGGAGTACTACCTCAAAACAATAGTGGCATAAATAAGATTGAAGATGATTTTTTTCTCATATAAAGTCTGGAGGTGGGCAGTCCAGGGCAGGTATGGCCCAAGGAAGTACCCCTGACTCAGGGCTGCTTGGGACTGGTAAGTCTACTATGTGTGACATTTAGTTTGATGGTACCTTGTGGTCCAAGATGGAGGCTCCAATTCCATCCATCTTGTCTGCATTCTCACCAGAAACAAAGGAGGAAGAGAAGAGCAACGAGTGAATTTTAAGGAAGCTTCCAGAAGCTGCTACAGGATGCTTGTCTCACTTGGTAATATGGCCACATCCAGCTGTAAGGAATGCTGTGAAATGAGGTTGCATAGTGGGCAAGCACGTGCCCACCTAAAATGAGGATTCCTTCGCAATGGAAGGAGGGGAACATGGTTATTGGGGGACAGCCAGAAGTCTCTGACTTGAAAAGTTTTCATTATTCCATCTTGAAACAAGTTACAGGAATACGTTCTTGAGTTTCTAAATTTATGGTAATGTAGAAAGAGCATTTGACTAAAAGTGAAAACAAATAGCAAAAAACAAAACAAAACAAAACCCCCAAACCAAAAATCCTTACTTTTTAGTTCTAGCTTTTCTACTAGCTTATTGTATGGCTTTGAGGAAGTCAGTGCCTCTCTGATTTTGATTTCCTTTTCTATAAAATAAGGAGGTGTACTAGAGGCTTCAGAAGGTTCCTTGAAGCTCTGATTGTACCTGTGTCTACAAATCCAACCTTAATTTTAAGGATCTATGTTTTATAATTCCTACTTTCACTTTGTATAAGTATGAGAACTTATCATGGTGGGCAACGATGGATGCATAAATCCCTTGATTGTATGTGCATTACAAAACTGTGTTAATATAATGCAGTTGCCCAATATCCCCCATACTTTTTATCTTAAACACTCACCAATGATTGTCTTTGATCTGATTTTTAAATTTAAATCTTACTTATCTGGTGGCAGATACAGAACATATTAACCTAGGTGTTCATAACAAGATGGATATATGTATTGATAGCTATGGAACATATTATCTATTGGTATTGGTTCAAATAATATATATGAATATGTTATGAATAATGTTCATGTGATGTGATTATTTTACTGACAGTTATATATTATATAATATGAATTTTATATGTATATTCTATGGAATGTGAATATGTATTCATTATGATATGAATGCATTATGGATGTTAAGTTTATAAAAATATTTACTAAAGAAAAGATGGAGATATTAGTTACAAATATATTCCTAGTCTCTGAGATTGAGGTCATGTAGCGTAAGTAGACTCCCCTAGAAAAAGACTGCGTATCATCAGGGAGAAAACAATTGGCTAGTTGAACCGTTGTTTTGCTCCTGAATGTCATTTTTTAATGTTCTTATGAATTAGACCTACAAATAAAGCTTGGGCATAGCTTGGAAATTTTAGAAGACTGTGTCCTTTGGCATGGGCAGAGTTTTGCTCACTGCCTAAGTGCCCTCCTCATAAAGTGTATGTGGGGTTGCATATTGATTCCATATCTGTTTTATCTTCAAATTCTCTATGTAGAATATTTCCTACCTTAGGTGGTTTTTCTAAGAATCTAAATTCAAAAATCTATTTTCCTTCTTTTTACTGTGTATTTTTGGTGAGGAGGAAGAAATGGCAGAGAAGATGACAGGAATAAAACCTCAGTTGGTGTTTGCAACCTCTCTGGAAATCATGCTTAGCTACCAATGTTCAGAATCTTCTGGAGCTTCTCAACTCAAAATTACATGGCCACTTTTGTCTCCTGTCTATTTCTGGCATTTCTTTTCTCCCTTGAGTAATAGATAGAGGCTCTAAGGACAGAAGCTGCTAAGCCATATCCTCCTTTGAAGGCCAGCAGATGATAGAGAGATAGACATCCTAAAATGCTCTCTCTTTACTGTTTTCAACACAACCTTCGATGTATCTGTTGGAAGCCACTCAAGGTTGGGAAAGGAAACGATGGTGCTGTAAGAATCAGGTGGGGACATATTGCAGATAACTCTTGTTACATTGAATAGTTGTAACATTCACATTTAAATATGTATGTATATTTTTGTTTGAGACTGAGTATGAATTCCTTCTTTCTCTATGATTTCCTGCATCTTACTAAATTCAAAGAATATTGGCCATTGGTACTTTAACAGTAATTACATTTGTCTTTGCCTTTTCCTCCCAACCTTTGTTTACTATGGGCTTCAGCACAGAGACTATTTGAATTCATAGGTGTTTATTTGTTCACCCCCTTTTGAAAGTGTGCTACTGTTTTTGCAACTAATTATTACACTACTTTTGACTGGACTACTTGTAGACCATACTAAGTAAGACACAGCAAATTACTTTGAAACATTTTTTATTTAGGGAAGAAATACTTATAGTCTTCCTTGTTTACCTAATTAAAGACACCCACTTCTCTGAAGAATGAGTACAATAGACATTTTCTCTGCCTCGTTAATATCAAGCCCTTCACATGGGCTATATGGTTCATATTAGAAAGTCAAAATAGTGAAGAGCAAAATTGAGAATATTTAAGTGTGATCAGGTTCAGTTAGTATTTTAGAAGTTTATCCCCATATGAAGAAAATGGGACTTGAACCAAGAATAGAATTAAAAATACAAGGATGGTGAAAAATCAGACAGGTCAGATTAATACCAACTGGTGTCTCTGAGATCTAACAGAAAGCAAACATGTAGTTATTTGCATAATTTTGATCATCCAAGAGTAATATGGCTTACACACACTTGGATGAAAACTGACTGGTATTAGGGTATTCACCAAGGAAGGATTGCAGAGGCATCAAACAAGGAAGCTTAGGATACCAACCACTCCCCAAAATATAATAATATAGTGAATATAAATGCTTACTTTGGGCACAGAAATAGGTGGCATTGTGGGGGTCATACAAACCAGACTGAGATAGTGGGCAAAACTTCACAAAGGAGGGATTGTGGCAGATGTTGTAGGCTGGCTGACCCAACCTCAATCTCCAACCTTTTCCCTTATCTCCCTTCTTTTCCAGCCTCTGGTATAGCTAGGGCACCAAAAAACATACTTCAGGTCAATGAGATACAGGCAGAAGTCCTTAAAGGGAAGCCCCTAGTGTGTCACTTCCTGAATAAAAAGGCCAAGCCTCCTGAAGAGAAAGCCCCTTGCCCATTGTCCCTTGTTCTTTTCCTTTTGGGACATGGTCATGAGGCTTGGAGGGGCAGCAACCATTGGAGAACAATGAACTGACAGACATGGATGTGAAAGTCATTACATTAAAGATGGAGTAGTAGAAAAAAAAAGAAAGAGCCTGGGTCTTTGATAGCATCACTGGGCTTCAGTACCAGCTTTGCTTAACTTAAGAATGTCATGTTATGTGAAAAAGAACATACTCCCTTAAATACTAGTTATTTAAGTCATTTTGGGCCTTTTCTGTTATTTGCAGATGAATATAATCTTAATTGACACAGTGATCAAAGAAAGGAAGGGTTTTAAATTTAGGATAAATACATAAACACAAGCGTGTATGTTTGAGAGAACTTCTTGAATGTTGTCAACTTATTACTTCTCCTGCTGAAATGAGTTAACTGATCATATGGTTTTATATCCAAGATATGGCACTTATTTTATCTTATAACTAGTCAACATCACTATATGGATGAAATCATGAATAGGGGGAAGATGGTGGCTCAGACTTCTAGAGTCCTCCAGGACCTGGCCTGGGATCGGACCTAGCTATGTAGCCCATTGCTGAAATGGCTCTCCTGACCTTGACATTGCCTCTGAGTAGGGAGTACAATAGTCAGTCAATAGAATGCTGTACCCATTGCTAAAGAGGAGGGAATCCAATTTGCATAAGGACCAAGGGCCTTCTCAGAGGGAAGAGTCTGACACCTCAATCCCTACTTTCTGAAATTCAAAGTGAAAGAAAGATGGTGGGGTAGAATGAGATGGCTTTGACCAGGAGGTGTGGTCCCAGTATGAACTTGGGCATGACCATGTGATTTACTTCTGTCAGTGAGATGTAGGGGGAAGTAATGTGTGTCACTTCTAGGCAAGGCAAAGAGGCAGTGTGAGGTTTATACTGCTCTCTTTCCTCCAGCTGGCAATGTTCCAAATAGTGGCTGCTCTGTCCATGGGGATCCTGGAGTGAAGATGATGCAGAATACCCATAGCAGACCCATACGGGTCTATTTCTATTATCTATTTCTATGTAAGAAATAAGCCCTTGTTATGATCCAATTAAGTTTGGAGTCATTTGTTTCTTGAACATAGCCTAGCTATCCTGACTCCTCAACTAGGACTAATTGAGTGCTTTTAATGATATTAAGCTCAAAATAGATGCTTTGTGGTTACATGCTTTGGGGTGCCTCATTTCCAAAACTGGGTCCCACAGAGGGCTAAAGTTGTAGCAAGCATCAGTAGGATTCAGTGTTGGGGGTGGGGAGGAATTGATACTAGTGGATTTTTTTTTCTTTTTAAATATCTAAGAAAAAAATCAAACCTGTAGCATCATGGGATAATTTATCATTAAGAAATGGTATGGCATTCCTGAGAATACTGCTATTGAGGGATAATATTGAGAATAATCTATTGGTGCTCTCCTTACTTCCCTCTTTCCACTCCAAAGTTGTACTTAAAAAAATTTTTTTTTCAAAGTTGTATTTTCAAATCAAATTCCTTCTCTTCAGCCTTTCGCCTCTCCCCCCACCCCAGGCAGCCAGATATGACCAGTCACCTTCTGTGCATGGACAGAGGCACTAAAGACAAGAAAATAAAGGTGGCATATTTGAGTCTTGAATTCAAAATATACTGGTGAAAAGTAGACAATTGTAGAGGTTGTGAAAAGCAGACTCGATAGAAAGAACTCATGGGATGGGGAGAAATATACTGGGAAGGACTGGGAGGAATTGTTTGAAAGGGATGCAGCATACAAGCGAGACACCATAAGTCCCCACCAGAATCAGCACAACCTGAGGTCCTCCAGAAGCCAAGCACAGGTTCATCTTTGCCTGTTGTGGTCCAAAGAGAACTACTGATAGACAGTCATCAGTATAGTGCTTGCCAATCATCCAGCAGGAGTGGTGGCCATCTGTGCTCTGAGATTTTTTTCAGGGCCCCTCTCTGACTCACCACAAGTAGGTAACAGCCCAGATGCTCAGGAACCCCCTGGATTATAGAGTGGGGTGTGGACGCTTTGTAGAGGGTAGGGTAGTGTGGGGGCTTGAAGAGAAAGTTCCTGCTTGGATGAAGATGGGACCCAAAAAGGCCAGCTGGAAATCTCCCAGCATGTCCCTATTACCCAGAAAGTTACTTCCTGCTGATGCACAGATGAGAATGTTTAATCTGCACTTTGTAACAAGGGCAGAATTTACGCAGGTCTGTGTTCTGTATTTTGTCTTAAAACATATTTTTTGTCTTAAAATCTTAATTTGATCCAGGAGAACTGAAAACATATTATCACATAAAAGCTGGTACATGAATGCTCATAGCAGTATTATTCATAATAGCCAAAAGTGGAAATAACACAAATGTCCATCATCTTATGAATGGATAAACAAAAAGTGGTATATTCTTCACATAATGGAAAATTATTGAACCATTAAAAACGAATGAAGTACTGATTCATGCTACAGCATGGATGAACCTTGAAAACATTATGCTGAGTGAATGAGCTAGACATAAAAGATCACATATTGCTTAAATTCCATTTGTAAGAAATGTCCAGAAAAGGCAAACCCATAGGAACTAAGTAGATTAGTGGTTGCCAGGAGCTGGGGGCTGAGGGAAGTGGGGAGTGGCTGGTAATGGGAATAGGGTTTCCTTCTGGGTGATGAAAATATCCTGAAATTAGTGGTGATAACCACATGGTAACTAAAAATCATTCTAAAAGCCTGTGATATATCTTGATAAAAATTAATTTGTAATATTTAGTTTTGATTGCATGTAAAAATATTTATTCTTTATAAACATGTTCTCTGTGGATCTGAAATTGAAAAAAGAGTTTTAAACAAAAAAGCAGTCTTGATAGCTCACAAACTGTGTCAGTCTAAAACAAGCAAAAAGTGAAATGCTTCAAAGTGAAGATGAAAAATCACAGACTTTGTTTTCTACAAAAAGAAGGAAGCGAGCTATTCAGGATGAAATAATTGAATTTTAGAGAAGCCTGCTTCAGTAGTCCCCAAATATAGCAAAGCACACTGATCATATTGTTCTTCATTTTCTGGAAAATGTGAATTTTTTCAGATTATAATGTATTAAAGGCAAAATTTCAGAATAGACTGTATACTCTTTGATCAGCAACCTTGTTGCTGATATTAAGCAGGCTCACAACTTTTAAAAAGTCACATAAGAAAATCTGGATGAAACAAAATTGACTTTGAAAGTCAAAGAAATGGTCTCGATTTGTTGATTCTTAGCATAAAAATGACTTGTTTTTGGCTTTCTTCTAAGACTAATAAGACATGCAAATCAAATTTTGATCATTGGCTCAATTAATTGATCTGTGTGACCTATTTTTTTCTGTCCTCACTAATATAGTCTATGCATTTTATCTCATGACTTCTAATTAATATCCTGTCAGTAAATTATACTTGCAAAAGTGTTCTGCAGTTAAGCAAGTTTGGGCAGTCTGCTGTGGTATCCTTCTCTGCACACCTTCACACCAGAAAGCTATATTTAAAAATAGGTTATGCTACAGGAATGAACAATCCCAAAATCTCGATTGCTTTTTTTTTTTTTTAAGTCTATTTTGAGCTCACATTCCGTATCTTAGGTGAGTCAGCAGGAGTCTCAGCTGGCAGTCAGCATGCCAGCAGTTAAGTCTTCATGTTCACCTCCACAGTTTCTTTGGAGGGCACTGCAGTGTCTTGCATGGGCAGTTACATGCACCATGCAAAAGAGCACGTCTCTCACTCACATTTCATTGGCCAAAGCAAACTACATGACCACACCTAATTTCCAAGGGGGCAGAGACCTGCAATTCTACCTTGTACCCTGAAGGAAGAGAAACCAACTGTAAACAGCCCTAATATCTACCCTCTAGTCCACTCACTGTCCAATGGAAGTATAGCCCAAGCCCCAAATGTAATTTCCAGTTTACTAGTAACAACATTTTTTTAAAAAGTGAAAAAGAAGCAGGTGAAATTAATTTTATTTTTTTTAACGTTTATTCATTTTTTTTGAGAGACAGAGAGAGAACGAATTGGGGAGGGGCAGAAAGAGAGAGGGAGACACAGAATCTGAAGCAGGCTCCAGGCTCGGAGCTCTCAGCACAGAGTCTGACACGGGGCTCAAACTCACGGTGAGATCATGACCTGAGCCAAAGTCGGACACTTAACCGACTGAGCCACCCAGGCACCCCTGAAATTAATTTTAATAATGTATTCTACTTAAACCAATTTATCTAAATATTATTTCTAAAATATTTCAACAATATTATTATTAATATTAATATTTCAACAAATATTTCTCAATAAGAAATTGAGAAGTTTTATCCTTTTTTTGAACCAAGTCTTTCAATTCAAGTGTGTATCTTACATTTGCAGCATATCTCAGCTTGTACTACCATATTTCAAGTGCTCAGCCACATGTGGCTAGGGGCTGCCTTACTTGATGGCACAGTCTAGTGTTTATGGCTTGTGAACATAGCCCTAAACACTACCACAAGCTTGAATTTCCTTGAAGAGCTTTGTTTTAATAACAAAAATTAATATGTATATTTTAGTATAAAATAACATCTTATAGATTATTATTGCATAAAAATTGTTCAGGAAAAATAAGCCGTGTTAATCCTATAGCTCTGCTTCTTGCCAACATATTACCTTGAACCTCAGAAGGACTGGACCCGCACCTGGAGATTTCTGTTCCAGTTCCAGGGGATACTGATTAATTGGAAGGCTTTACATAAATCATGTGGCCTTACTGAGCCTCAGTTTCCTCATCTGTAAGATGGCATGCTTAGATGAGATCATCTTGGAAGAGCCTTTTAAAATCTCACATCTGAAGATTCTAGTTAGGACGACATGGGCTATCATGGAAAGAACTGGAATTTTTTTTTTTTTTTTCAAGAAAAAGGGAACTTTTGTACGGCAGCCTGTAGAGTAACATGCTCGGCGCCACTTTTTTCCAAGGAGGAGAATCGCTAGCCATCTAAACTGCATCATTACTGAGCAGCCATTGGCAAAAGGAGGCCTTGCAGTCCCCTAAGTCAAGTGGCACAGGCAGCTTCTGAGAACTTAGGAAGACTTGCCTTTGGTTTAGGTTTAGTTGGCAGTGAGTGCCTGTAAACGGGGTCTGATGAATCCTCTCTTCTGTCATTGCCATTGGAATCCCACTGGGCATTTCACCTCAAGGCAGGGAAAAAGTCCAGTGTCTGTAAGATTAACAATCCACAGGGTGTTTCCAAAGCCAGAGTATTTCAACATAAAGGGGGAGGAGAATGAAAACTTCCTTCTTTCACTCCCTGGGCAGTAAACTAGTCTGGTTGAGGATGAAGCTAATACTTGAGGATAGGACCTCACTCCTGTACCTTCAGGGGGTTATTCACTGGGGTGGTCTTGATTACTCTTTGGAGGGATGTCCTGCACAGCCAGGAAGAGCTTGAAAGGGCCTCAGGCACAGGCTCTGCACAGTCCTGAGTTGCCTTGTTGCCTGACGTGTTCTTCAGACAAGGACACATCAGCTTCTTGCCTTTTCTCCTGTCGATTTTTAGAGCAACAGCAATGGAAACAGAAGTGTCTTCCTGTGGTCTGCTCTGAATTCACTCACAAGGCAAATTTCAGTTCCTCTAATTATTCTAAGTTTCTTCTCACATAAGACACCAGGATTAATTAGCAGAGTTCATTTACTGTCACTTGTGCACTTGGGAATAAAGAATTTAGAATCAGGTCACTAGGTGAATATAATTCATTATGATATGGCAGGGCAAAAGGGATTACTTGGCGACATCAGCAATGGTATTTTATTATATATCGATTGAAGATGTATAGTATCTTCTATAGAGTCCCTTTCTTCAAGCCCATGTAAAAAAGATACATTGAGTGTTTTTATGAGAATCTCTGATTTAAACTGTTGGTCTCCCTTTAGATCAAGGAAGTGAGAAATTGCAAACCGAAAACTTCCTGCTTAAATATTTGGACTCCAGAATCTGGGCTAGGACACTGGTATTTTGAAGCTTTGTGCAGAAACTCTAAACTTCAACATTTTTCTTACCCCTTTGGGCAGGAATTCATACCCAGGTTGAGTTTCCCCTTAAGAAATGGTCCTCATGTTAAAAAAAAAAAAAACAAACAAAAAACATGATAAAAGAGGACAAAAGAGTGTCCAGTTCAGCTTTCCTTCCAACTGAAACATCTTATCAGTAAATTCTTACATTCCTGGATCAATTTCTGGTGAGTGAGACAAAATAAAGTATGCAATATGAGTTCAGGTGAGGTGAAGTGAGGGTGTTTACTTGAAAAAAACACCTGTGTTTTTGTTCTCTTACAGCTGGGTGTTTCTTTCTGGCTCTGTGTGCCACACAGGACTAACAGAGAAGGCCGGTGCTGCATTAAACGCTTGATGCATGTTGACTGGTTCTGATTCTTGCTCCGGCATTTTTGGTAACCTTATGTAGAAGATATGTCAGGACCTCCTGAAATAGAAGATAGGCAAGTCATTGAGGGTTACATCAGGTCTTCTGCTGACCCATCTTCAAACCCGGGCCCACAGGCCTGGCCCTTGTTGGTTAGAGACCATCATGGGCTCCCAAACGCCACTTGCCTTTCCTGTCGGTCCCATCCCTGGTGTCATCCCAAGCCCTTCCCCACCTCTGACACCTGTGACCGCCCGGAATATGCTGTGCACTTTCTCACACCTGAGCTGTCACTCTTGATGTTCTCTCTGATTGGAAGAAACTTCTACTCTCTTCTTGTTATTGGTTTTTCAGTTTGCAGCCTGAATATCTCTCCCCTTATGAAGTCCTTCCAAGATCCCTGCCCCCACCCTGCCACCCTTCGAAAGTAACTGCCACTTCCCTTGTGCTTTCAAAGCACACTGATTGTTTCTCTCTCTCTCTCTCTAGTCTACCACATGGCTTTGACAGAGTTCAGGACAGCTTCCCCAAAATATAGTATCTTGTGCATTGAATATTTTAAAGTGAAGGAATATGAGAAATGGCAAGTGCAAGAAGAACTCTCTGACCTTCCCCTGAAACAGATCATAAGACCCTCATGTGAGAGGTGCCTTCCCTAATCCTGGAAGAAAGGAGCATCCTTATCTCTTAAGAAGAGGAACACCCAGAAGAAACTGAAATGGGTCTTACTAAGTTCCCCCCAGTTTACTACTCTTAGCTCATACCCTTGTCCTATCACATTTCCCTAGAACTTTCCTCTCTTCAGCCAACTGAGCTTAAAAGCCCTCAAGTTTAACCGCTTCTTCTGTCCTCATTTCCTTATAGAAGGTTCCGATGTCATGTAAAACTTACATAAATTTGTATGCTTTTCTCTTGTTAATCTGTCTTTTGTTACAGAGACCCAGTTGGGAATCTTAAAGTGTACAAGGAAAGATAGTTTTCTTCCTCTACAGTTTCATAGTGTCACGTGGCCTTAAACACGTGCCTTACTGCACCTCGGTTTCATCATCTGTAAAATGTGAGCAGAAACAGTGCCTCCACCATAGGGCTCTTGTAAAGACATGAAACTTAGCCCTAGCACAGTGCCTGGCACATAGTAAGAACTCAATTAATGGCTGCTACTATCCTTATTACTGTAATTATCATCATAGTTATTAATGTCACAGAATAATGTGGAATAGTGGCAGAATACCACTTGATCGGCAGGGTTTAGTGGGAGGACTGAAGCGACAGTATCTTCTAGCTCTACTCCATTCCTTTTTAAAAACTTTTTATTATGAAAAATTTCTAATACAGACAAAAGTAGAAGGCACAGTATAACAAACCCCATTACCCAGCTTCAACAATTATCGATATCCTGTCTAATTCTTCATCATCAAGATAAGCATACTGTTTTGTATACCTAATACAGTTGTTTTAACCAAATTAAAAAATTTCTGAATATATCATAAACTGTACTGTACAAGATATTACTTATTATATAAGTAATGGAACAAGACCATGCATTTGTACTATTCTCTGCAGTTTATTAAAAGCTCTAATAATATGCCACTAACTCTTTCAATAAACCCATGGCTTAGATATCATTATCTTCATTTTACAAATGTGATCCTGAAGCTCAAAGAAGTTGAATGCCTCCCTATATCAGTCAGCTTGGGGTTGTCATAACAAATACTATAGACTAGATGGCTTAAACAATAGAAATTTATTTTCTCACAGCTCTGGAGACTGTTAAGTCCAAGGTCAGGGTGCCAACATGGTTAGGACTCTCTCTTCTAAACTTGTAGGCAGCCTTCTTCTTGCCATTTTCTCACATGGAAGAGAGAGAGAGAAGCAGGGAGGGAAGGGGGAGGTGGGAGGAAGGGAGCTAGAGCAAACTCTCTGCTATCTCTTCTTATTAGGGTACTAATCCCATCATAAGGATCTCCCTTCATGACCTCATCTAAGTCTAATCACCTCCCAAAGGCCCCATCTCCAAATGCCATCACACTGGGGATTAGGGCTTCACCATATGAATTTAGTCAGGAGGGACACAGTCCAATCCATAGCACTCCTCCTCTCTCTTTCAAGGTCACGTGGCTCATAAGTGGCAGAGCCAGAAATTAAACCCCTAGTTTTCCAAATCCAAATCTTGAACTCTTTCTTTCCCTAAAACCAGAGGCATTTAACATTATTTTGAAAGTAATTTAGTAAGGACTTTCACCTGTTTTATTGGCTACTTCTTATGACAGACACCCCTTAATTCATTTACCTGGCTCTTGTGGAAATTGGATTTGAGAACATTTCTTCCTGGTGGTGATTTCTTTACAGGTACTAGATAACAGATCCTGGGTAGAGCCCAGTTGGACACTAGGGAGTTGCCAGAAGACCTTCAGGTTTTAAGGTGCGCAGTAACTTCAGAAATTATTAATATCATGGAAAAAATGAAACTTACAGAAATTGAGGTTTTGGTTCTTTATTTGACCTATTGAATGTAGTGTGATTTTTTTTTAAACCTCTTTGATATAATATGGTTTTTCTTGGTAACGAGTGAAGTTTAGGAGAGTTTTGTTTTTCTCTTTCATAAAAAGCAGGGAAGCAATGATTTTATTTTCCTGGGGACTTTAATCTCCATAAGCTTTTTACCTCCAGTTGAATATAGTGATAACTGTTGTAATTAGAGTGGAACCAGAGGTTGTCCTTTGCTCTTTTTGCCTCCTGTAGATTCCTGCTGCTTCAGATTTTAGGATTTATTATTTTGTTGCTTAACTGTTATGTTTTGAATGTGAAAAGTGACCTTGAAGAGTTGAGTATTCTTAAAGTTTTAACTCGGTTTTTTTTTTTTTAATTTCTTACTCTATTCCTAAAGAGAGAAGAGACCAATTTGTTTTTCACTTTAACACATCATTGGAGGTTATTTCTGGAATATTCCAGGGAAGGTTTAAGAAGATGTTGACATAAGAGAACCAGAATCTTTTTTTAGAAGTCTGATGAACAACGCAATTGCTAATAATAGAGCGAACTCAAGGTTCTGAGGAGGCCTAGAGAGAGAGGCTCCCTATTCTGCTCCCTGTATGTACTGATACACAATCTGGGAAATGCTATAAGCAATTTGAGATGGTTAATTTTATGTTTTAACTTGTCTGGGCCACGGAGTACCCAGATATTCAGTCAAATATTATTCTGGGTGTGTCTGTGAGGGTGTTTCTCAATAATATTAGCATCCGAGAATAGCAGGTTGCCCTCCCTAATGTGGGTAGGCCTCAACACATCAGTTGAAGGCCTGAAATGAATAAAAAAGCTGAGTAAGAGAATATTTCTGCCTGACCACCTTTGAGCTGGGACACTGGTCTAATCCTATCTTCAAACTTGAAACATCAGCTTTTCTTTGGTCTTGAGCCTGCTGCCTTCCAGACTGGAACTTACACCATCAGCTCTCCAGCCTGCTGACTGCAAATCTTGATACTTGTTGCCCTCCATAATTGTATGAGCCAATTCCTTATAAGAAATCTATCTATATGTCTGTCTGTCTGTCTATCTATCCATCCATCCATCCGTCCATCCATCCATCTATATATCCTTCCATCCATGCATCTATCTATCCATACATCCATACATCTTATTGGTTCTGTTTTGCTGCAGAACCCTGACTAGCACACTTCCATGTATCTCCTGTGGTAGCTTTATAAAGTGTGAACTTGATAACGCTGAATTACATTTTCCAGAATTTTCTTCCCTGTGTGTTGAAAGTGGATCACAAGACACATTCTGCCCCAAATTTGGGAGCAGCAGCCATATTGCTGTCATGTGCAGGGGGCGGAGTTGGGGGATTGTTTGGGCAGTCAGTACAGAGGCACCATGTGCTGCTGCGGCTCACACCTTTTTGCTACTTGCTGGCCCACTTTGTTGGTGTGGCACAGCAGCTGGGCCTGCAGCTTTTCCTTGCCCCTGGATCCTTCTTTGGCTGAGCCAAGCACATGGCTAGCTCTGTGACAAAAGGCACCAGCTACTACTGCAGGACACCTGCATTCCTGAACTTGGACGCAGTAAGGGATGTTGGTTTTAGTCCATCTTCATGGGCTCTGGATTACACTTGCAGGTTTTAATTTGTTCTTCATTTTACATCAGAGTTTCTAAACCTTAGTACTTTTATTGACATTTGGGTCAGATTAGTCTTTATTGTGGGGAATTTTCCTGTGCATTCTAAGATGTTTAGCAGCATCCTTGGCCTCTACTCACTGGATGCCAGTACCCCATCCTACAATTGTAACAGCCTAAAATGGCTCCAGAAATTGTCAAATGTCCCCAGGACAGGGGCTAAGTGGGGTGGGAAGGGGTGGGGCAGTGTTGGCCATGAATGAGAACTGCTGCTTTATATACATCTTCCCTTCTCAACTACCTGTGGATAACTTTAGGGTCTAACACCAGACCCAGCGTCTTACAGAGACTATACAACTGAATCCATTATTGCAAAGGTGAAATCCCTAAATAAATTCCTCATTGTATATCTCTCCTGGTGGTATATCTCCTACCATATAACTCTCCTGCTTCACTGATCAAATTCTGAGTAATATCCTCCTTAGAATTGGTTGTGTCTTCCTGAATCTCTGGGAAGATTCTCTCATTTTCCTCATCCCTTTATTCCAACAACTTGCCACACCCCTCGGCACCCTCCCCTCCCCCCGGAAGAATGCTGCCTTGGAAAAGAGATGATCAGATCTGTAGGAAGTGTGCTTGGTGCAGAATCTAGTGTAAACTCTGATCTTTGCACTGCCAGGGCTTCCAAGGAGCTGGAGCTAAGGCAGAGCTGTGGAAAGTCTCAATGGGATTCAGAACCACTAGGGGTTTTACTTCTTTATTGAGAGTCTAAGCCTAGAGGGAATAGTTACAGGCTCTGTTCTTAAAATCTTTCAACATATATATTTTTTCAAAGTGATTTATAAGAAGTGTGTTGTACATTTGAACTAGTGAAAATAATTTGCTGTTCACCTAGTCTCTAGCTCCAGGAAACTTAGTAGAATGCAGTGTTTTATGTAGAAATAGAAATTGTCAAAATCTAAGATCAAAGCCTTTATTTTCTGGGTAAGAAATTCCCCTTGAAAAACTGGTAAGAGTAAGATTGAGCGATGATATAATGAAGTCTCTATAAAAATCCAAAGGACAGTGCTTGGAGAGCTTTTGGGTTGGTGAACACATGGAGATTTGGGGAGAGTGGCGCACCTGGAGAGAGCATGGCAGCTCTGTGACCCCTTCCTGCATAACTTGCCTGTACATCTCTTCCATCTGGCTGTTCCTGAGTTATATATTTTTATAATAAGTCAGTAATCTAGTAAAAAAAAAAAAGATTGAGCTATGATAAAATCAAATCTATTCATTTTTTCTTTTTTAATTTATTTTATTTTATTTTGTTTTTTAATTTACATCCAAGTTAGCATATAGTGCAACAATGATTTCAGGAGTAGATTCCTTAGTGCCCCTTACCCATTTAGCCCATCCCCCTTCCCACAACCCTTCCAGTAACTCTCTGTTCTCCATATTTCAGAGTCTCTTATGTTTTGTCCCCCTCCCTGTTTTTATATTATTTTTGCTTCCCTTCCCTTGTTCTGTGTTTTAAAGTCCTCATATGAGTGAAGTTATATATTTGTCTTTCTCTGACTAATTTCGTTTAGCATAATACCCTCTAGTTCCATCCACATAGTTGCAAATGGCAAGATTTTATTCTTTGGTTGCCGAGTAATATTCCATTGTACACATATACATCACCTCTTCTTTATCCATTCATCTGTCAATGGACACTTGGGCTCTTTGCATACTTTGCCTATTGTTGATAGTGCTGCTATAAACATGGGGGTGCATGTGTCCCTTCTAAACAGCACACCTGTATCCCTTGGATTAATACCTAGTGGTGCAACTGCTGGGTCATAGGGTAGTTCTATTTTTAATTTTTTGAGGAATCTCCATAGTGTTTTCCAAAGTGGCTGCACCAGCTTGCATTCCCACCAGCAGTGCAAAAGAGATCCTCTCTCTCTGCATGTTTGTCAACATCTGTTGTTGCCTGAGTTGTTAATGTTACCCATTCTGACAGGTGTGAGGTGGTATCTCATTGTGGTTTTGATTTGTATTTCCTGGATGATGAGTGATATTGAATATTTTTTCATGTGTTGGTTGGCCATCTGGATGTCTTCTTTGGAGAAGTGTCTATTCATGTCTTTTGCCAATTTCTTCACTGGATTATTATTTTTTTGGGGGGGGTGTTGAGTTTGATAAGTTCTTTATACATTTTGGATACTAACCCTTTATCTGATATGTCATTTGCAAATATCTTCTCCCATTCTGTCAGTTGCCTTTGAGTTTTTCTACTTGTTTCTTTCACTGTGCAAAAGCTTTTTATTTTGATGAGGTCCCAATAGTTCATTTTTGCTTTTGTTTCCCTTTTCTCTGGAGATGTGTCAAGTAAGAAGTTGCCGCGGCCAAGATTAAAGAGGTTTTTGCCTGCTTTTTCCTCTAGGATTTTGATGGCTTCCTGTCTTACATTTAGGTCTTTCATGCATTTTTAGTTTATTTTTGTGTATGGTGTAAGAAAGTGGTCCAGGTTCATTGTTCTGCATGTCGCTATCCAGTTTTCCCAGCACCACTTGCTGAAGAGACTGTCTTTATTCCATTGGATAGTCTTTTCTGCTTTGTCAAAGATTAGTTGGCCACATGTTTGTGGGTCCATTTCTGAGTTCTCTATTCTGTTCCATTGATCTGAGTTTTTGTGCCAGTATCTACTTTTTTTTAAGTTTATTCATTTATTTTGAGAGAGACAGAGACAGCATGAGTGAGGGAGGGGCAGAGAGAGAGAGGGAGAGAGAGATTCCCAAGCTGGCTCTGCACTGTCAGCATGGAGCCTGATGCGGGGTTCAAATTCATGAAACTGTGAGATCATGATCTGAACCAAAATCAAGAGTTAGACGCTTAACTGACTGAGCCAGCCAGGCACCGCAAATCTATTCATTTTTAAGTAAGTGTTATGAACCTGGCACTGTGTCTGAGGTTGAAGATCTAGTAGTCAACCAGACAGACAAAATTTCTGCCCCCATGAAGTTTACAGTGGTGTAGGAGAAACATGTGTCGCACAGATAATCATATGGCCCAAGTTGTATGAAGGAACAGTGTGAGAATCTTAGGAAAGGCCAAATATGGATGGCAGGGGTGGTGAGGAATGGCTCTCCTGAGGGCTGAGACATGAATGGAAGAGAGTTCCAAGCAGGGACAGGAAAGAACTTAGTCCATTCATGAAACTAAAGAATGCCAGAATGGCTGGAGTATGGTGAGCAAGGAGGAGAGAGGAGGGCGTGAGGCTTCAGGGGAGGGAAGGGATCAGATTACTTCAAGGTTTGCAGGCCAAGTAAGGAGCTTGGACTTTACTCTTAGGGCAGAGTCACTAAAGGGCTTAAAGTCAAGAAGTGGCACAATCTGATTTATAATTTTAAAAGATCTCTCTGGCTGCCACGTGGAGAATGGATTAGAAGGAAGCAAGTGTGGGAGGTGGGAGGACAGGCATGGGACTGTGGGACAGTCCAGGAGAGTCCAGAGGAGAGAGGATAAAGGCCTTGACAAGAATCATGGCAGTGGAGGTAGTGCAAAGTGCATCATCAGGAAGTAGGTTGGATACAACTTTGCATTGACTTCAGGGTGAGCAACGTATGAGAGGGAGCTGTGGAGGAAAATACCTGGCTTTTGCAATCCAGTGGGTGGTGGTGACAGAAAGGAAGGTGTGCTATTCGTGTCATTGCTGCTTTCACATGACGTTTACACCATAAGAATCCACAGAATCAGCACTCATTCGTATAAACTCAGTGCTGAATCGCTTTACAAAATGGCAGTCTGTAATATGGATACAATATCAAGAAAAACACTAGGGCATTTATTCTTTTTATCTGTTGGTTTTTTGGTCAGTTCTATTCAAATGAGCCTTTAAAAATTTTACTTTAGGCTTTATTTGTCAGTTGCAGTTTTTCAGCACTCATCCAAAGATGGACTTAGTAAAACTCAGTTTTGAAAGGTGGACACCTTCCCACTGGGTACCCACTTCCCTCATCCAGCCCATTATCCAGAGATGGGAAGAAGAATAGTGTCCAGAAGAAAACCACAATGGAAAGGATCAGAGCCCCTGATGGGCCTTCTGGCTGTAGAAGGGAAAGCAAAGGCATTGCCCAGTGCGACACCACCTAAACAGGGTAAACCTGTACACATAGTCATTTTGTGCTGTTTTTGCAGAGTGATTCAACAGCAAATAGTCTGTACCACAAAGTTTCCACAAAGTTTAATACTGTGGTTGGATCCACTTGCCAAATGTTTATGCTGCATGTACCGGTTGGTAAAAGATGAAGTATCACCAGAGAATAATGAAAAGGAGGGCACAGGCTGGGACAGAGAAGTACAGAAGTAGGCAGTTCCAGGATTTGGTCCAGAGACTCAATAATATCATCAAAGATTCAGACTTTTTGTATCTTTCTGCTCTGCCGTCCTCAAGGATGAAGGCCTGCTTTTTTAAGTTTGTCAACTCATGGTCACAAATTGCTGCCACAGCTCTGAACATTACATCCCAAACATCTGGGGATTTGAAGTAGGAAAGAAAGGGATGAAAGAGCTCTCTTTTTATCAGAGAGGAGAATGCTTCCCAGATGTGCCCCAACTGAGTTCCTCATGTATGGTAGGACTACATGGCCACCTGAAGGGGCCAAGTGACTGAAAAAAATGAGTTTCTAGAATTGCCATAACTGGCTTAGACCCATTGTGATTAAACTCTTGGAGCTAAAGACACTGTCATTATTAACAAAACCAGAGTTGTATTAGCAAGAGGCAGGGAGGGAAGAGAAGACAATGGCTTTTATAGGCAATGAATAAAATTCACTACAGTTCCTTTAGAAAATACATTTTAAATAGAGTAATGTGTGTAGGTGTGTAATAAGTTAAAATTCCCTCAAACTTTTTTAACAGTCCAGCTTTTGACAGAAAATGATCTTTTTTCTTTTTCTTAAAAAAACCCCACACATTCATTAATATCCAACTACTATTTTATGAGCACCTATTATGTACCAGACACTAGGTTTACAGCAGTGAGCAAAACAGACACAATCCCTGCCCTTGTAGTACTTCCATTTCAGCAAAAGAAGACAGATATTATACAAAATAATTATATTTCTAGTTTTTTTTAAAACTTTTTAAAATGTTTATATTTTTGAGAGAGAGAGCACAGGGGAGGGGCAGAAAGAAAGGGAGACAGAGGATCTGAAGCTGGCTTTGTGCTGACAACAGTGAGCCCAATGCAGGGCTCAAACTCATGAACCATGAGATCATGACCTGAGCTGAAGTTGGATGCTCAACCCACTGAGCCACCCAGGTGCCCCTGTTTTATAGCTTTTTCAAAGGCTATAAGTCCTATGAAGAAAAATTGGGCAGGGAAGTAGGATAGGAAATGATGGGGCATGCATTTTTTAATTGAGTGACCAGGAAGATTTCTTTGGAGAAATGACTTTAATAAGAGAGTAAATTACATAGTTATATGAAGTGGAGGGAGAGGGAGAAGGAGTAGTCCAGGCAGAGGGAATGGCAAATCTGAAGCCCTAGAGTTCACGGCGTGTCTAGTGGTTTGAAAACAGGCCAAGGGGCTGGTGTGGTTGGAGTGGAGAGAACATTGGGAGGACAGTGGGAAATAAGTGGGGGCTAGAACTTCTAGGGCCACATATGTCATCTAAGGATTTTAGCTTTTGAGTACAGTGCAGAACTACTGAGTATATAAGGGACAAGAATTGACTTACATTTTATGAGTACTGCCCTGGCTGCTGTGTTGTAATAAACTGTAGGGGTGGACAAGGGTAGAAGCAGGAAGAACAGTTAGGAGGTTATTATAATAATTGAGGCCAGATGATGGTGGTTTGCACCAGGATGGTAGGAGTGGTGCTGGTAAAAAATGGACACAGTCTGGAGATACTCTGAAAGTTAAGTCAAAGATTGGAGGTAGATTAAATATGGATAAGAAAAAGAGAGGAGTCAAGAATGATTTCAAGGTTTTTAGCCTAAGCAACAAGATAATGGACCTCCCTTAAACTGAAAAGTGGAAGGTGTTGGTAGATAAAGTTTTGAGGAGAAGATGACTAGCCAGTTTTGAACATGTTGAGTTTTGAGGTGCCCCACAGATATTTAACTGGCTGGATAGCAGTCTGGGATCTGGGGAAATGTTAGGTTTGGATATGTATATTTGAGTGTCATCATCATATGGATTTTTTTTAAGTTTATTTACTTTTTTTTTTTTCCCAACGTTTTTATTTATTTTTGGGACAGAGAGAGACAGAGCATGAACGGGGGAAGGGCAGAGAGAGAGGGAGACACAGAATCGGAAACAGGCTCCAGGCTCCGAGCCATCAGCCCAGAGCCTGACGCAGGGCTCGAACTCACGGACCGCGAGATCGTGACCTGGCTGAAGTCGGATGCCCAACCGACTGCGCCACCCAGGCACCCCAAGTTTATTTACTTTTGAGAGAAAGAGAGCGCAAGTGGGAGAAGGGCAGAGAGAGGGGCTGGGGGTGGGAGCGGGTGGGGAAACACAGAATCCAAATCAGGCTCCAGGATCTGAGCTGACAGCAAAGAGTCTGACAAAGGGCTCAAATTCACAAACCATGAGATCATGACCTGAGCTGAAGTTGGACACTTAACCGACTGACCCACCTAGGCACCCCCATCATATGAATTTTAAAGTCATAAGATAGTTGAGCTCACTGAGAAGACACTGTAGATCAAGAAGACCTGAGGACCAATGACTGACTGGTACTTGAGTCCAGGAGGAGCCAGTAAAGGGGACTGAAAAGTGGCCCATGACATAAGCAGAAAACCAAGAGTCCTAAAAGTCAAGTGGAGGAAAGTGTTTCAAGGATGATGCAGCGATCAGTACATAAAGTAAGATAGGACTGAAAACTGACCATTGGCTTTACCACCATGGTGGTCATTTGGTGACCTTGACAAGAACAGTTTGGGTTGGTGGATGGGGTCAGAAGCCTGATTGCAAAAGGTCATGAGAGAACTGAAAGAAGGGACTAAGAGTCAGCAAATACAAGTAACTCTTCTGAGGGATTTTGTTATAAAAGGTAGTAGAGAAATGGAGTGGTAGGTAGATAGAAAGATCAATGGGAATCAGAGAATGTTTGTTTGTTGTTTGCTCTTAGGATAAGATAAATAATGTATGTTTTTGTGCTAATAGGAGTGATCCAATAGAGGGGCTGGAATTTAGACACCAGAAAAAGTACTGGCCTCGGATAGAGGTCATGGAGTATTAGGAGGGAAGGCAGAGTACATGGGAACCCATGCTTATTGCTTGGTTGTTGTGATGGAGGAAATTTGCAGGTCTCTCTTGTTACTCTATTTTCTCAATGAAAAAGGTCATTGGCTGAAAATGTGAATGGGAGAGGTGGAGCCAAACACTGAAGGACAAAGAGGTGTGAAATTGTCATGTAGTAGAGTAGCAGAAGAAAAAGACCAGGGAAATGTACAATTGGTGGGCAACATTACAGTCCTACTTGGAAGTGTGTTTGGGACCCACAACTATATGGTCAACTAATCTTCGACAAACAGGAAGGAATAGCCAATAGAAGAAAAACAGTCTCTTCAACAAATTGTGCTGGGAAAACTGGACAGCAATATGCAGAAGAATGATACTGGACTGGGGCACCTGAGTGGCTCAGTCGGTAGAGCATCCAACTTCATTTTGGCTCAGGTCATGGTCCCAGGGTTGTGGGATGGAGCCTCACATCTGGCTCCATGCTGAGCGTGGAGCCCACTTAAGATCCTCTCTCTTGCTCTCTCTCTCTCTTTCCCTCCATCTCCCTCCCTTCCGCTCTCTTCCCCTCTCCCTTTGTGTGCACTCTCTCTCTCTCTAAAATAAAATAAAAAAATAAAAATAAAACATGAGTCCCCCCCCGCCAAAAAAAAGAATGAAACTGGACCACTTTCTTACACCATACACAAAAATAAATTCAAAATGGATGAAACACCTAAATGTGAGATAGGAAACCATCAAAATTCTATAGGAGAAAACAGGCAGCAACCTCTTTGACCTCTGCTGGAGCAACTTCTTACTAGACACATTGCCAGAGGCAAGGGATACAAAAGCAAAAATGAACTATTGGGACCTCATCAAGATAAAAAGTTTCTGCACAGTGAAGGAAACGAACAACAAAACAAAAAGGCAGCCTATGAAATGGGAGAAGATATTTGCAAATAACATATCTGATAAAGGGTTAGCATCTAAAATCTGTAAAGAACTTATTAAACCTAATACCCAAAAAACAAATAATCCAGTGAAGAAATGGGAAGAATACATGAACAGACACTTTCCCAAAGAAGACATCCAGATAGCTAACAGACACATGAAAATATGCTCAGCATCACTCATCATCAGGGAAATGAAAATCAAAACCCCAGTGAGATACCACCTCATGCTTGTCAGAATGGCTAAAATTAAAAACACAAGAAACAACAGGTGTTGGCAAGGATGCAAAGAATGGGGAACCCTCTTGCACTGTTGGTGGGATTACAAACTTGTACAGCCATGCTGTAAAACAGTATGGAGGTTCTTCAAAAAGTCAAAAATAGAACTACCCTATGACCCAGCAATTGCACTACTAGGTATTTACCTAAGGATACAAAAATACAGATTTGAGGTACATGCACCCCAATGTTTATAGCAGCATTATCAACAAAGGAAAACTATGGAGAGAGCCCAAATGTCCACTGACTGATGAACAGATAAAGAAGATGGGGTATATATACAATGGAATATTACTCAGCCATGAAAAGAATGAAATCTTGCCATCTGCAACAATGTGGATGGAGCTTGAGTGTGTTATGCTAAGTGAAATAAGTCAGAGAAAGACAAATACTGTATGATTTCACTCGTATGTGGAATTTAAGAAACTAAACAGATGAACATGTGGGAGGAGGAAACAAGAGAGAGAGGGAAACAAACCATAGGAGACTCTTAAATGATAGATAACAAACTGAGGGTTGATGGAGGGAGTTGGGTGGGGCATAGGCTAGATGAGTGATGGGTATTATTAAGAAGGGCACTTGTTATGATGAGCACTGGGTGTTGTTTATGAGCGATGAATAACTGAATTCTACTCCTGAAACCAATATTGCACCATATGTTAACCAACTAGAATTTAAATAAAAATTTTCAAAAAAAAAAAAAAGGAAGTGTGTTTGCTCTGGCCATTTGTTTTAATGGCATGGATGCAGGTGCAGAGCAGGCAGAATTGGATTCAACCCAGCTCTTTGAGGTTTTGCCAAGGAAGAACAACAAAACAAGAGAGGGGGACAAGGGAGTTGAAGATATATGAAAGATGTGATTACAATTATTGATCATGGAATTCCAGCCGGGTAAGAAGGGAAGTGAAGATATGAAGCAAGGTGACAGAAAATTCTAAGTTGTAGGAACAATGAATTTTAGGTCATAGGGGGTAGAAGCATTACTGGAGTTGAGACCTGTGGTAGGCAGAATAATGTCCCCCTTACCCCTCCCACCCTAAGATGTCCATGTCCTAATTCCTAGAACCTGTGATTATATTCAATTGCATGACAAAGGGGAATTAAACTTGCAGATAGAATTAAGTTTGCTAATTAGATGACCTTAAAATGGGAAGATTATCTGGGTGGACCCCATATAATCACAGGATCCTTATAAATAGAAGAGGATGATAGAAGAAGAGTCAGGACGGACATGACTAGAGAAAGTGGTTAGGATGATATGATTTAACGCGGACTCAACTTGCCTTTGATAGTTTTGAAGGTGTAGAATGAGACATGAGCCAAGGAATGCAGGTGGCCTCTTAAAGCTGGAAAAGGAAAGGGATCCTATCTAGAGCCCATAGAAAGGAACACAGTCCTGCCAATATCTTGATTTTAGCCTGGTTTGATTCATGTCAGATTTCTGAACCACAGAACTGCAAGGTAATAAATTTACATTGTTTAAGATGGTGAGTTTATGATAACTTGCTACAACAGCAATAGAACAATAATCTAGGATACTAGAGGGAAGGAGCTAGACATTCATAAAGTGAACTTAAGATTTTAGCGGGTTTATGATTTTGGTAGTGTCAAGGTCAAGGATGAGGCCATAGGTGGGGGTCTGAGGGAAGGTAGTCAAGAGATTATTGAAAGAACATACCTCATAGAACTAGACAGTTCAAAACCAAAATTGTTTCCATATATAAGTCAAAGTTAAATAGCAAATTGTGAATGTATTAGAGTTTGGGACTTGTTTTTTTTCACTAGCAGGCATACCCAGCAGAATTTTTGGCCCTCCCATTCCTGCAGCTGATCTTTATTAGTGTTTACTGCTCACTGGTATAAACTGTGCTGCTCAGAATTGGATTAGTGGGAGATCTGGTCTAAATTAAAGCCTTAATAAATGAGCACTGTTTACATTTCCTCACACCCGCCCTTCTCCACACACACATCAAATTATTCTGGAAATGAAATGCAAAATAAAACAAGGAGGGATTCTGTTCTTCATTAACGTGTAATTATAAAATGCTGGGGCTCCCCTGCTGGGTGGAGAAGCAAAGCCCATAGCAAGGGTGGGAACACTTGAGGGTGGGACATTCTTCCTGGCTTGTAACTATGGGTGAATTATTATTTTCACATCTTTACAAAGAGATGGATAAAAACGAGGACTTAGATAAGAACTGTAGTCCCCTCCTAGAACCATAATAAGACAAGGAAAACAAGAGAACAGAACTGTTTGTCTTGCAAGACTAGAACCAAATAGTCTAAAAGACGATTTGATTTGATTTGATTTGATTCGATTCCCCTGAATTCACTATTTTTTTTAAATAAACTACAGCATTGATAAGTAACTTCTCATAAGCTTTATTCCCAATCTCTGAGTACTTAGTCTTTTCTGTAGAAGAAGCAAAAATGATGGAGATGCTCTCAATTTATTTCAGTTTATTTTAAAGATATTTGGAGTCTCTGAGCTGAGAGAGGAGGGTGAAAGGTAGCACAGCGTAGGGCTAAAGCTCCGGATCAGACAGACCCAGTATTCCAGGCTGGCTGTGTGGAGGAAGTTGTGCTTTCACAGGCTCATCTCTCTCTGTGTTGAATGGAAATGTTAACAGTTTAAACAGCCTCACAGGACTATGTGAAAATTTGATAAGATTATTGATTAAAACACAAACCAGTAATAGATATGCAAAGAATAAAAAGAAAATAATCCAAGTATACCACTAAAGAAAGTCAGTAAACCATGAAAGAGAGCAAGAGAAGAAAGGATCAGAGAAAAACTACAAAAACGACAAAATAAATAACAAAATGGCAATAGGTACACATCTATCAATGATTACTTTGAATGTAAATGGACTAAATGCTCCAATCAAAAGACACAAGATGACAGAGTGGATAAAAAAACAAAACTCATCAATATGCTGCCTACTCAGACCTAAAGATGCCTGCAGATTGAAAGTGAGGGGATGGAGAAACATTTATCATGTAAATGGATGTCAAAAGAAAGCTGGAGTAGCAATATCTATATCAGAGAAAATAGACTTTAAAACAAAGTTTGTAACAAAAAACAAAGAAGGACACTATATAATATTAAAAGGGACAATCCAACAAGAAGATATGACAATTATAAATATTTATGCATCCAACATGAAAGCAACCAAATACATAAAACAGTTAATAGCAAATATACAGGAACTAATTGATAATAATACAATAATACTAGGGGACTTTAGCACCCACTTACATCAATGGACAGATCATCCAAATAGAAAATCAACAAGGAAACAGTGGCTTTGAATGACACACTGGACCAGATGGATTTAACAGATATATTCAGAACATTCCACCCTAAAACAGCAAAATATGTATTTGTTTTCAAGTATGTACATGAAACATTTCCAGAATAAATCACATATTAGGCCACAAAACAAGTCTCAACAAATTCAAAAATATCAAAGCCATGCCATGCATCTTTTCTGACCATGATGCTATGAAACTAGAAATCAACCACAAGAAAAAATCTGGAAAGAGCACAAACACATGGAGGTTAAATAACATGCTACTAAACAATGAATGGATCAGCCACTAAATCAAAGAAGAAATAAAAAATTACATGGAAGCAAATGAAAATGAAAATACAATGGTTCAAAATCTTTGGGATGCAGCAAAAATGGTTCTAAGAGTGCAGTTTATAGCAGTACAGGTCCACCCCAAGAAGCAAAAAGAAATCTCATACAACTTAACCTTATACCTAAAGGAGTAAGAAAAAGAAGAACAAATAAAACCCAAGCCAGCAGAAGAAAGGGACTAATAAAGATTAGAGCAGAAATAAATGATATAGAAACTAAAAAAACAATAGAACAGATCAACAAAATTAATAAACCTCTAGCCAGACTCAAAAGAAAGAAAGAAAGAAAGAAAGAAAGAAAGAAAGAAAGAAGAAAGAGAAAAAAAAAGAGAGAGGACTCAAAGAAAGAGGAGAAATAACAACACCACAGAAATACAAACAATTGTAAGAGAATATTATGAAAAATTATATGCCAACAAATTGGACAACCTAGAAGAAATAAATGCTTAGAAACATATAACTCACCAAAACTGAAGCAGGAATAAATAGAAAATTTGAACAGACTGATTATTAGAAATGAAATTGAATCAGTAATCAAAAAACTCCCAACAAACAAAAGTTCAGTACCAGACAGCTTCACAGGTGAATCCTACCAAACATTTAAAGAAGAGTTAATACCTGTTCTTCTCAAACTATTCCAAAAAATAGATGAGGAAGGAAAACCTCCAAGTTCATTCTGAGGCCAGCATTACCCTGATACCTAAACCAGATAAAGACAACACAAAAAGAGAGAGAGAGAGAGAGATGATTACAGGCCAATATCTCTGATAGATGCAAAAATCCTCAGCAAAATACTAGCAAACCAAATCCAGCAATACATTAAAAAAAATCATTCACCACGATCAAGTAGGATTTATTCCAAACATGCATGGGTGGTTCAATATTAGCAAATCAACCAGTGGTATACATCACTTCAATAAGAGAAAGGATAAAAACCATATGATCATTTCAATAAATGCAGAAAAAGCATTTGACAAAGAACAACATCCACTCATGATAAAAACCCTCAATAAAGTAGGTTTAGAGGGAAAATACCTCAACATAATGAAGTCCTTATATGAAACACCCACAGAAAACATCATACCCAGTGGGGAAAAACTGAGAGCTTTTCCCCTAAGATCAGGAACAAGACATGGATGTCCACTGTCACCACTTTTATTCAACATAGTACTGGCTGGAAGTCCTAGCCACAGCAATCAGACAATAAAAAGAAATAAAAATCATCCTAATTGGTAAAGAAGTAAAACTTCACTGTTTGCAGATGGTATACTATATATACAAATTCTAAAAACTCCACCAAAACTAAAACTGATAAATAAATTCAATAAAGTCACAGGGTACAAATCAATGTGCATAAATCTGTTGCTTTTCTATACACTAATATGAAGCAACAGAAAGAGAAATTAAGAAAACAATTCCATTTACGTACAATTGCACCAAAAGTAATAAAATACCTAGAAATAAACTTAATGAAGAAGATGAAAAGACCTGTACTCTGAAAACTAAAAGATTGATGAAAGAAATTAAAGATGACACAAAGAAATGGAGAGACAGTCCATGCTCATGTATTGGAAGAAAAAACATTGTTAAAATGTCTATATTACCCAAAGCAATCTACACATTTAATGCAGTTCCTATGAAAATGCCAACAGCATTTTTCACAGAACTAGAACAATCATAAAACATGAAATTTGTATGGAACTACAAAAGACCCCAAATAACCAAAGCAATTTTAAAAAAGAAAAACAAAGCTGGAGGTATTACAATTCCAGACTTCAAGTTATATTACAAAGCTGTAGTAATCAAAACGGTATGGTACTGGCACAAAAACAGATATTATAGCTCAACAGAACAGAATAGAAAACCCAGAAATAAACCCACAATTATTTGGGCAATTAATCTTCGACAAAGAAGGAAAGAATATTCAATGGAAAAAAGACAGTCTCTTCAACAAATAGTGTTGGGTATACTGGACAGCTACATGCAAAAGAATGAAACTGGGCCACTTTCTTACATCATACACAAAAATAAATTCAAAATGGATTAAAGATCTAAATGTGAGACCTGAAACCATAAAAATCCAAGAAAAGAACAGACAATAATTTCTCTGACCTTGGCCACAGCAGTATTTTTCTAGGTAGGTCTCCTGAGTCAAGGGTAATAAAAGCAGAAATAAACTATTGGGACTACATAAAAATAAAAGCTTGTGCACAGTGAAGGAAACAACAAAACTAAAAGGCAACCTTTGCGAATGACATATCCAATAAAGGTTTAGTATCCTAAATATGTAAGAACTGATATAACTCAATACCTAAAAAAAAAAAAGAATAATCCCATTAAAAATGGGCAGAAGATATGAACAGACGTTTTTCCAAAAAAGACATACAGATGGCCAACAGACACATGAAAAGATGCTCAACATCATTCATCATCAGGGAAATGCAAATCAAAACTGAAAAAGATATCTCACACCTGTCAGAATGGCTAAAATAAAAAACACAAGAAACAAGTGTTGCTGAGGATGTGGAGTAAAAGGAACCCTTGTGCACTGCTGGTGGGAATGCAAACTGGTGCAGCCATTGTGGAAAACAGTATGGAGGTTCCTCAAAAAGTTAAAAATAGAATTATCCTATGATCCAGTAATGGCACTACTACATATATATCCCCCAAAACATAAGAACACTAATTCAAAGGAATTATGGACACCTATGTTTACAACAGCATTATTTATAATAGCCAAATTATAGAAGCAACCTAAGTGTTCATCGATAGATGAATGAAGAAAGGAGAAGGGGTATATATACAATTAAGCCATAAAAAGAAATGAAATCTTGGGGCGCCTGGGTGTCTCAGTTGGTTAAGCGTCCCACTCTTGATTTTGGCTAAGGTTATGATCTCACGGTTCATGGGACGAGCCCCATGTCAGGCTCTGTGCTGACAGTGAGGAGCCTGCTTGGGATTCTCTCTCTCCCTCCCTCTCCACCCTCCCCCCTGCTCGCATGCTCTCTCTCTCTCCATCTCAAAATATATAAATAAACATTTTTTAGAAAGGAATGAAATCTTGCTATTTGCAACAACGTGGATGGAGCTAGAGAGTATAATGCTAAGTGAAATAAGTCAGTCAGAGAAAGACAAATACCATATGCTTTCACTCATATGTGGAATTTAAGAAACGAAACAAATGAGCAAAGGAAAAAAAGAGGCAATATAAGAAGCATACTCTTAACTATACAAAACAAATTGATGGTTATGGGAGAGGTGGATGGAGGGATGGATGAAATAGGTGAAGGGGATTAAGAGTACTTATCATGAAAACACTGAGTAATGTATAGAATTGTTTAACTAAATTTTACACCTGAAACTAATATAAAACTGTATGTTGACTATACTAGAATTAAAATAAAAATCTTAATTAAAAATTCATCAAAAATAGATTATTGATGAAAAAAAGTGCTTGCACAGTGCTTCAGGAATGGAAATGGTTATCATCATTTCTGTTCTTGGCAGTGAAAATGGAAAAGAGATAGGAAGAAATCTGTGTCTTCATTCCAGTCTCCTTTTCCCCCAAACTGGGCCATCTCTGGTTTAATTTAAAACTTTGCATATTGGGGCACCGGGGTGGCTCAGTCGGTTAAGCGTCTGACTTTGGCTCAACTCATGATCTCGTGGTTCGTGAGTTTGAGCCCCACATCAGGCTCTGTGCTGACAACTCAGAGCCTGGAGCCTGCTTTGGATTCTGTGTCTCCCTCTCTGTCTGCCCTTCCCCTGCTGTGCTCTGTCTTGTTCTGTCTCTCAACAATAAAAAAGTGTTAAAAAACAAAAATAAAAAAATAAAACTTTGCATGTCACCTAAAATTTGACTCTCAATAAGTCACTTCTTTCTACAATGCTGTACCCAGTTCTGAATAAGAAGGGAATACTAACTGGTTTTCTTCTTAATTCATATGATGACAAATGAGGTATTTGTAAGGACACTGTGTTAGGAAGACATATTTTTTCCTTAAAGACCTTATAAATGTTCTTCAAGGATGAAGCTACACTTTTCACTAGCTATGTGTAGCTATTTAAATTTAAACCAATCGGATTAAATTAAAAATTCAGTTCCTCAATTGTGTTAGCCTCATTTCAAGTGCTCAGTAACCACATGTGGCTAATGGCTACCACACTGGACAACGAACATTACTTCATTACAATGAACACTGGGACATTTCCATTACTCTACTATTGTGTTCATCCTAACTGGCTTAAGCTTGTGGTCAGTAAACACAGGAGAGAAGGTGAGAGATGGGGACACAGTGTTCAAAGACAAAGTGGGAAGATAAAGAAGAGAAATTTTATTAGTCATAAATTTGTGAAGAACTGGTCTTTCATTTTGTTGTAATAAAACTACTAAATGCTGAACAAAATTGCCCATAAATTGCCTTTGGAGGGTCTGAGAAGGAATGTTCAACAAATATTTTTAAGTTCTTTTTTTTTATCTTTTTTTTTTTTTTTTTTTTTTTAGTTTATTGTCAAGTAGCTAACAGAGAGTGTAGTCTTGGCTTCAGGAGTAAATTCCCACGATTCATCACTTACATATATCACCCAGTTCTCATCCCAACAAGTGCCCTCCTCAATCCCCATCACCCACTTTCCCCTCTCCTCCACCCCCCATCAACCCTCAGTTTGTTTTCAGTATCCAAGAGTCTCTTATGGTTTGCCTCCCTCTCTGTTTATATCTTATTTTTCCTTCCCTTCTCCTATGGTCTCCTGGTAAGTTTCTCAAATTCCACATGAGTGAAATCATATGATATCTTTCTCTGACTGATTTATTTCACTTAGCATAATACCCTCCATTTCCATCTGCATTGTTGCAAATGGCAAGATTTCATTCTTTTTAAATGCTGAGTAGTATTCCATTGTGTATATATACCACATCTTCTTTATGCATTCATCAGTTGATGGACATTTGGGCTCTTTCCATGATTTGGCTATTGTTGATAGCACGCTATAAACATTGGAGTACATACTTTTAAGTTCTTGAAAATTTTATTGTTGTACTTTATTTTTCATAAAATAAAGAAATTCATTCATTTATTCATCAAATATATTTTGAGTGCCTCCCATTTGCCATGTGTCAGGTAAGGGAATGAGTGAGCCATTTAGCTATCTGAGGGAAGAGTGTTGCAGGGCTATGGGGGAAAAGTAGATCTAGATAAGTAGGATCAAGAATGTGGAGGTGGGAAATAGACTGGAAAGAGAAGGTAGGATTGAATAGATTGATCAAAGAAGGCACCTCTGATTGAGAGAAGGGGAGATTGAGCAAGTCTGGAAAAAGGTGAAGGAGTGAGACTACCTAGTGTGGCTACCTGGAGGAAGTGTTCTCAAAGGCATGGGTCCTTAAACAAGGACATACCAGGCTCAATCAAGACCAAGGAACTGCAAAGGCCAGTGTGCCTAGAGCAGAGTGAGTGAGGAGAGTGAAGGAGATGATGCCTGAGAGAAAATGGGGGAGATGGGGCAGGTCATATTCAGTTTTATAAGGCACTGTTAGTTCTTTGGTTTTTACTCAGTGTGAAATAGGGAGTCATCAGATGGTTTTTTGAGCAAGACAGACTGGTCTGCCTTAGGTTTTAGAGTCTTCTGGATCCTGAGTTGAGATAGTGGTAACTTGGACCAGGGTAGTAAAAGGAATGCTGGTGAGAAGTGGCAGATTCTGAATAGAGCTGACAAGATGTGTTGACAGATTGGATGTGTGGTGTAGGAGAAATACAGGAATCAAGATGATTAAAATTTTTGGACTGAGCAACTTCAAGGATGGAATTGCCATCAACTGAGATGCAGAAGACTGTAGAGCAAGTTTTTTCTTTCTTGGTGGGGAGGAGGAGATGAATAAAACATTCAGTCTTGGGGGCACCTGGGTGGCTCAGTCAGCTGAGCATCCAACTCTTGATTTTGGCTCAGGTCATGATCTCACGGTTTGTGAATTTGAGCCCCACATCAGGCTCTGTGCTGAGTATAGAGCCTGCTTAAAATGGTCTCTCTCATTTCCTCTGCCCCTCTCCTCTGCTCTCTCTCTCCCTACAAAAAAAAAAAAAAATCAGTTTTGGACATGTTGGGTTGGAGATGGCTTAAGTAGTGAGGTTGGACAGATGGTTGTATATAAGAATATGGAGATCCCTCCAAAAATAAAATGTTTGGAACTAGAGTAATATAAAATTTGACAGAGTATTTAAAGAAACCATATAAAAGGTAAATCTAATTATCCACTAAATTATCAAAATCATTCATAACCATGGAAATACTGCATGTCTGGCTATGAGTGGAATCCTTTCCTCCAAGGTGTTTGCAATTTGCTTGAGAGTAAGTGGAAATAATAATAGTTATGTGCTGTTTTTATGTGAATCCTGAATTTTATTGTCAAGGTCTGCACAAAGCACTGTATACATATACTGACATTAAGCAACATCTATTCCTGTCTTGTTGAGAACAATAGCCGTGAGTCACATGTTCCTCAGAGCACTTCAAATGTGACTAGTCCAAATTGAGATGTGCTGTACTTATAAAATACACATCTGAGTTCAGAGATTTGATGTGAAAAAAAAAAGAATGAAGAATAGCTCATTAGTAAACTTTAAAATAGTGACTACAAGGACACTAGGGTGGCTCAGTTGGTTAAACATCTGACTTCAGCTCAGGTCATGATCTCATGGTTTGTGGGTTCGCTCCTCGCATCAGGCTGTGTGCTAACAGCTCAGGGTCTGGAGCATGCTTTGGATTTTGTGTCTCCTTCTCTTTCTGCCCTTTTCCCACTCACGCTCTTTCTCTCAAAAATCACATGGGGCGCCTGGGTGGCGCAGTCGGTTAAGCGTCCGACTTCAGCCAGGTCACGATCTCGCGGTCCGTGAGTTCGAGCCCCGCGTCGGGCTCTGGGCTGATGGCTCAGAGCCTGGAGCCTGTTTCCGATTCTGTGTCTCCCTCTCTCTCTGCCCCTCGCCCGTTCATGCTCTGTCTCTCTCTGTCCCAAAAATAAAATAAACGTTGAAAAAAAATTAAAAAAAAAATCACATAAAAAAAAAGTAAAATATTGATTACATGTTGAAATTATGTTTTGGCTACATTGGGTTAAATGAAATACATTATTTAAACTAGGCACCTGTTATTCACCTGTTTCTTTTTACCTTTTTTTAACATGACTACTAGAAAAGTTAAAATTACAAATGTGATCTGCATTATATTTCTATTTGACAATGCTTCTGTAAAGTACATCCCTTAGGCTTAAAACTTTTAAAAACAAATGGCTTTTCTTAGGAAGAAAGTAGTTACTGTTTTTTGTTTTTTCCTTTTTAATCTTTATTTTTGAGAGAGATAAAGTGTAAGAGGGGGAGGGACAGAGAGAAGGTGGGACAGAGGATCCAAATTGGGCTCTGTGCTGACAGCAGAAAGCCCAGCACAGGGCTCAAACTCACAAACCATGAGATAATGACCTGAGCCAAAGTTGGACGCTTAACTGTCTGAGACACCCAGCTGCCCCTCCCCATTGTTTCTTCCACTGTGAATAAGAGGATCCAGAAATCATTAGTGACATGGACTGTATCCTCTGGGAGGCTTCCCCACTGTAGCAGGAGGCTCTGAAACCTGTCCTAACACTGAAGCCATATTACAAGATTTGCGATTGGTCGATTCCCCCACAATGACCAGATTGAAAGTGGTAATGGTGTCCGATGTCCACATTGTCTGACTAAATGCTCTTGGTATGTGACAGAAGAGCTGGTTTCAGGCAACTCCTAGAGAGCAGCTCACTGTGTCCCTGAATAGACAATGAAGGTTGGGGCTGCACCCCCACAGCTCTCCTGTGTGGCTTGACACCTCCACACCAGCTCAGACTTGCAAGATAAGAGGGAAGAATGGTTCTGAGAACCCCTGGGAAGTTGGGGGGAGGAGGGGACGAGACCCCTGCTGGTCTCTAAGAGGCATTCTAAGAAAAGACTTCACAGAAAATCAATTGCTATCACTTAAGACCTTTAACTCACTATATTCCATTGTAAACTTAGTTTTTTCTTGGAAGGGCACAAAGCAGTGTGTGAAAAATTGTATACTGTTCCTGTGGTGTCTTTGAAGGAAAGTTTATAAATTCCTAATATGCACTCCTGTTAGTCAGGAGTCTCAAAGAGAAGAGGGTGTCAATAAAAATCATCCACAGGCAAGATGATGGTTTTTGAAGCAGGGAGAAAGGGCATTGTTGGAACAGAATGATACGGGTTCAGGAAAGATGAACTGAATTTGAAGAAAGGAAAAGTGTTGAGGTGAAACACAAAGCTGCCCACCCCCAACCCCGCAAAGTTTCTGAATAAGTCTCCCTGGCCCTTTTCACGCTTTTGCTTCCCTGTGGCTTGAGGCTTTCATTCTGCAGGGGAACCAAGGAAGGATTTCTCCTGGAAAGACCAGACCCTGTTAGTTCATGGACTTCCTCCTTTTACTCTGTCTGCCCCTAATACTCTTTATTTTTAAGTCTTTTTTTGTATGTCAGCCACTTTCCCCCAGCATGCCTTGTGGTTAACGGCATGGTTTCTAGAGGCAAAGCCTGGAGTCTAACCTTGGTCTGTTACTTCCTAGCTGTGTGACCTCAGCAAGCTGTCTAATCTCTCTGGGCCTTCCTTCCTCCTCTACAGTTGAGAGCCCTGGTAGTCTCTGCCCTGTGGGTGGCTGTGGGAGGGAATAAAGTAGCATGTATGTGTTGGGCTGAGGGTCTGAAAGTGCTCAGAAATGTTAGCTATTATTATAATTATTGTAATAAAAAATTGTGTGTAATTTTAGGGAACAAACTATAAAATAAGCATGTCTATAGTTCATAGATATTAGAATTTCAGATTACTCAATTTGTCTATTTTGGCATAAGGTATTATCAGTCTATATCAGATACTTGATTTATAGGCATGTAGGTTAGCCAGTTGGTCATTTCTTAGGAGTGGATAATTAAGAACAGGGACAGTATACTTCTAATACACACACACACACACACACACACACACACACACGCACACCATCCCTTCCTATATTAAAATAGCAGAGTGTTAATATAATAAATCAGTAATTCCCAAGCATTTATATATGGTACAAAATGTAGCTGGATGCTACCAGATGGATTTAAAAAGCAAGCCCCCTACCTAGCTGGGGCTGAGGAAAAGTTGTACATGCATCCATATGGAATACGGATCTCTGTTTCCTCCTCTGTAATGGTACTTTCTAGGGCTCTTATGGCTCATTAAAGGGTTAATGGGTATAAATGTTACCTCAGTGGCTGGCATATGTTACTAAATATTCTTAATATTCTTGCTATTAGAAACTCCTGACTGACTGATTATAACTGGTTTCTCCCAGAGCCACTGGCTGCATAGACTCAAGAGACTCTGGAATGAGCATCTTTGGTATTAGGTTGCAGTCCTGACTTGGCCCCAAATCACTCATGGGAGCCTGGGTCTGAAGATTACAGAAATCCATGCCTACCTCTAGACTCCTGGAATGTATGCTCTGGGGAAACCTGAGAACATTTCCTGCAGGTCTAACTCAAGCCCGCACGGGTCAAGCTGTCTGAGGTCCCTCAGCTTGTGCTTGCCAAATTTAGGCCTGTAACACAGGGAGTGGGTTATCATTTGCCTACTAAAATCTTTGCTTTGACTTTCCAGAGATGGGCTTTGTCACTATACAATATTTTGGCAGAAAGAGTGCATTATGGATCATCGGAACAAAACCAGGCCAAAATCTTCAGTCTCTGGCTGGACCATTATGGACAAAGGAGAGGGGAACTCTTCATTCCTGTCAGCTCCTGCGTAAAGTGAGCAGGCTGGGAATAGGAGTAAACAAAGGGCCTGGGAGGTCCTCGAGCTGCTCAGTGGCAGCCGACATCGGGGCAAGTGTGATGACTGGATCAGATGGGGCGCAGGGGAGGTGAAAATCATGCTCTGTGGGATCTAAAGGGAAAGCCCTCCGCTCTCTGCAGAAGACAAGCTGCAAATTGAAATGGTTGAGTTTGAAATTAGGCTTGCCCTCCTTTTCACCCTGGCTCTTGTTCCAGTCCCCTCCTTTCCTTGGGGCATACTGGGAGCCAGAAGGAGAAGGGAGGGAGTCTGGACAGAAGGTGGGGGGGATAGAACTGTGGCAGTAGTGGACCCTGGCTGGCAGTGCCTACAAGGGAAGGGGGTGAGAACAAAGTAAGGGGGAGCAAAACAGATTGGAACAACATTCATTTATTAAGAGATTTGTTGGGAGAATAAATATATAAAGCACTTCCTATGTATTTTCTCACTCTGTCAGGGGGCAGGTGTGCAATGACCTCCATTATACAGGTGAATAAAAAAAGACAGAAAGCTTAAGGCACTTGCTCAGTCACAGGTGCACTAGGTTGGAGAGCTAGGTTTCAAACCAAAGACAGTCATCTCCCAATGGAGGCCAGAAGGGGGAGCTCTGATGCCCTGCCACTCCTTGTCACTTGCACACCCACCAGGGAAAAGAAGTACTTTGCAAGTCCATACTACTTTAGCAACTACTTTACCAGCCGGGCTGGGGAAGAAGAAAGATTTCCTCCTTGCCCAACAACAGCCCAGCCAACCAGAAACTGTCCCAACTAGCCAAAGAAGCCACTGTACGTGGAACTCCCAGTTTACTTTTTGTTTGTATGGACTTTTTGTTTGTAACAGCCCCTCCCAACGCACCCCCCCCTTCTCTAAAAAAGCCTGTTCCTTTGCTTTGTTCTCCACCTGCCAATGGTTTTGCTGTAGATCATTTGTCCCGAATTACAATTCTTCTGTTATTCCTGAATAAACCTTTTCTTTTCTTTTCTTTTCTTTTCTTTTCTTTTCTTTTCTTTTCTTTTCTTTTCTCTTCTCTTCTCTTCTCTTTTCTTTCTTTTCTTTTTCTTTTCTTTTTTCTTTCTTTCTTTCTTTTTTTTTTTTTTTGCTGGTAAAATAGCTGACAATTTTATTTTTAAAGTCCACATACCCAAGACAGACTCTGCTTTTCTTTCTCTCAGGAATGACTTGATCAGGCAAGAGAACGAAGAAGGAAAAGAAGGGGAGTGCCAGTATATGCCAGACACTGCTAGGAACATCGCCTATGTTATATCCCTTAACCCTGACAAGGCAGCAAGGCCAGCATTTTAATTTTTTTTTTTAACATTTATTTATTTTTGAGATAGAGAGAGACAGAGCATGAACGGGGTAGGGTCAGAGAGAGAGGGAGACACAGAATCTGAAACAAGCTCCAGGCTCTGAGCTGTCAGCACAGAGCCCGACGCCAGGCTCGAACTCACGGACTGCGAGATCACAACCTGAGCTGAAGTCAGATTCTTAACCGACTGAGCCACCCAGGTGCCCCAAGGCCAGCATTTTATTTTTTTATTTATTTTATTATTATTTTTTTTAAGGTCAGCATTTTAAATTCCATTTCATAATGAGAAAACTGAGGTACGGAAAGGTTTAGTGTGTAGGGAAAAATTAATCTCACCCAAAGAGAGAGGTCTGGCCTTTGTCTCAACTCCTGGCAAGATGGTGTTGGTGTACATTATATACCCTGATTGCTTCAGAGCTTTGTTTTTGATGCTCTAACCAAGATTTTGTAACTCAAAACTGTTCCCTCTCTCAAAAAGCACAGCTTTTGTAAAGGAAAACCTTGTGATTTTGTCATGAATTTCAAATGCCTGCTTAGAAACTCAAAAGGCATAGAATCAGACTTCAAATTCTTTGCAGTCACCATCTGAGGCAGAAACCCACAGGCCTCAGCCTGCCCTCACCATGCAGTGAGGATAGGGGAAGGTGTAGGGTGAGAAGAAAGTCACTACTGGGTATGGAAAACAGCAGTTAGTATATAGGTATATACAAATACATATATACACATACACACACACACACACACACACACATATATATTTGAATGTTTATTTTTGAGAGAGAGAGCATGAGCAGGGGAGGGGCAGGGAGAGAGAGGGGAAGAGAGAATCCCAAGCTGACAGTACAGAGTGCAACACAGGGCTCAAACCCACAAACCATGAGATCATGACCTAAGCCAAAGTGTGACACTTAACCGACTGAGCCACCCAGGCGCCTCGGAGTAGCTAGTATATTAAAATAATACCCCCTCTCTCCCATATCTATCAGAAAACATCCCAAAGAAACCAACTCTCCCCACATCCTCCATGCTATGGCTTCTGAGATATACAAATGTCAAACTTTGGATGCAAATGGTCACATCCAAAGATTTTCTCTTAATCTCACTTCCTAATGGACAGAAAGACCTGTAGATACTGTCTGTTGTTTTCACTGCCCAATAGTATTTCCTAGGAAAACAACAATTTTCTTATAAAGACAAGAGTGGGGCACAGTTCCGGAAAGTAAAATAGATTTTTTCCTAGCTCTTTCCCCTTGAAGTAAGGATAGTTAGCAATTATCAGAGCACCTCACAGTTCAGGCTTGAGAAGCTACTGAGCCATTTCAGTTGCAAGCCCACGTATTAGCATCCCCTGTGGTTACATGCTCTTTTTCCTTAGGCTAGTTAACCCAGTTGATTACTGCATGTTGCTGTTGATGTCAAGGTTAAGTCTTCAGCCTCCACAGGGTCTAATTACCTTTGCTGTGTTCTAGCCCTTTATAAAATACATGCACTTAGTCACCAGGGTGACGAGGCAATGTAATAGGTTGAAACAAAACTTTCAGAGAAATTCCAAGCCTTTGTGAGGGAAGAGGCAAGAAGACACATGTTTTTCTTTTCTGGAAGCCAAATAACAAATTTTGGAAAAATTACAATATTTACCTAATTTTTTGCTTTTCCCCAACATTTTAAATTTTTTTAATTTCAGACACGCAGAAGAGTTGAAAGAATTTTAAGTTAGCACCCATGTACCCATCACTTAGATTCTACCATTAACACTTTGCTGTGTGTGCTTCATCACACATCTAAGTACCTATCTACCCCTCTATCGGTCCCGTAAACCTTTTACACACACACACACACACACACACACACACACACAACATATATGTTGTGTGTGTGTGTGTGTGTGTGTGTGTGTGTATATATATATATCTTTTTTTTAACTTTATTTATTTTGAGAATATAAGAGAGAGTGCAAGCAGGGAAAGGGCAGAGAGAGGGAGAGACAGAATCCCAAGCAGGCTCTGTTCTATCAGTGCAGAGCCCTACGTGGGGCTTGAACTCATGAACCCAGTGCAGAGCCCAACATGGGGCTCAAACTTACAAACTGTGAGATCATGACCTGAACTGAGATAAAGAGTCGGATGCTTAACCAACTGAACCACCCAGGCACCCCAAACCATCTTATATTTTTGATGCGTATTGAAGAAAGTTTCAGCAATCAGTATACTTCACTTCAAAAAATTCTGGCATATTATTAGTTTTTCTTGTTGTTGCTATAACAAATTGCCATAAGCTCAGTGGCTTAAAATAACACAAATGTATTATCTTACAATTCTGGAAATGAAAAGTTTGAAATGGGTCTTCCGTGGGCTAAAATCAAGATGTTGGCGGAGCTGTGTTCCTTCTGGATGCTTTAGGAGATCATCCATTTCCTTGTCTTTCACAGCTTCAAGAGGCCACCTGCATTCCTTCACTCATGACCCCTTCCTCCATCTTGAAAGCCAGCACTATAGCATCTACAGATCTCTCTCAGATCTCTGCTTCTACCATCCCATCTTTCTGACTCTGACCCTCCTGCTTCCCCAGAGAAGGTACTTTGTGATTCCATTGCACCCATTTGTATAATCTAGGACCATTTACCCATCTCAAGATTCTTCATTACACCTGTAAAGTCCCTTTCACCATGTAAGGTAGTTGTATCAATCTGGTTGGGCTGCTATAACAAAACACCAGTGACTGGGTGACTTTAACAATAGAAATTTATTTTTTCAAAGTTCTAGAGGTTGGGAAGTCCAAGAGTGAGGGGTTGGTCAATTTGGTTCCTGTAAGAGTTCTCATCCCATCTTGCAGATAGCTGCCTTCTTGTTGTGTCCTCACATGGCTAAGAGAGAGAGCTCTCTGATGTCTCCTCTTATAAAGGTGAGTACCTAGTCCTATCAGATCAGGAGTCCCCATCATGACTTTATTTAACATTAATTTTGTGTGTGTTTGGGGAGATACAATTGTCCACAGCAGTAACATATTTGTAGGTTCCAAGGATTAGGACATGGACATCTTGGGGGAAGGCATTATTCTATCTACTACAGCATGTGCAACTTTTTCATTTTTTAAAAATGTTTATTTATTTTTGAGAGAGAGAAAGAGCATGAGGTGGGAGAGGGAGGGGCAGAGAGAGAAGGGGACAGAATCTAGAGCAGGCTTCAGGCCCTGAGCTGTCAGCACAGAGCTGGACACGGGGTTTGAACTCACGAACCATGAGATCATGACCTGAGTCCTGAGTCATGTTCGACCTGAGTCGAAATCAGACACTTAACTGACTGAGCCACCCAGGTGCCCCATCTTTTTCATTTTTAACACTCTCTAAGGACAGTCAGATGAAAATTTGGGAGTCAACATATAGGTAGAAACAAATATTGATACAAAAAGAAGTCTAAGGACTAAGTCCTGGGGCACTTCCAGAGATGAAAGAAATAAGGAAGAATCAGCAAAGGAGTCTCAGGAGGAATAGCTAGGTGAGGAAGAACCCCAGTAAGTGTGGACTTCTGGGAGGCAGAAGAAGAGAGTATTTTTAGAAGGGGCTGATCAACTGGATGTCACTGCTGCTGATAGATCAAAGAGATGAGGGTTGAAACTTGGCCACTGGTGCCTTGGTGGGGTAATCAGGGGGAGTGCTTGGCTAGAGTGGGAGAAGAGGAGGAGAGGACCTGGAGAAGGTACAGTTGTGAATGGAGGAGAGGAGAACACATCAAATAGCTTTCTCAAGGAATTCTGATAAAAAGAGGAGTAGAGGAAGGGATGGTATCTGATGTCATCAGCACTATGAATTTCATATATTTGCACATATATTTGCAAATATATGACCAAATTTTTTCATGAGCTCCAGAAATTAGAGAATAGAAGAAGGGTAAAGTAAGAGTCTGCAAGTGTTTCATTTGTAAGTCATCTCTACTGCCCCAATTTAGCAGGGAAACTCCTGAAAGAATTCGAAGGGCACTGATGCCCTGAATTCTGATAGTATTATCAACACTCTTTCCTTCTTCCTTCCTTCTTTCCTCTTCCCCTTCTTTCTTTCATCGTATTTTTTACTCGTTTATTCATTCTTTCCTTCATTCATTCCACAAACACATATAAGCCACTATACCTTTGACACTTGGATCCACAAAAGGGATTAGTATGAATTAGCTAACTGTAAAATTCTTTCCATTTTGAACTGAAATTTTTTATTTTTTATCTTCTCCGATACTTGAGAATGAAGATATTCTTAAATTTCAAAACCAGTTGGTTTTATCTGCCAAAAACGCACTCCCTGATTTAGTTGCAGACGTTCCTCTAAATAATTTTTCATGCAAATGTCCCTATTATATAGTTTTTAGGAGTAATTTTTGGAGAGCAAACACTGGGCAGCATTATGCAAATAACTTAGATCATAAATTTCATTCACTTAAAAAGATAATCCATTCTTTTTTGGTTTTCAAAACTTCCCTCAGAAATGAATGGGGAAATTTTATGAATTTTCCTTTTTTTTTTCCCCCAGGACTTCTCATTTCTGAATCTAATTCTTTCTTGATTTTCCCCAAATCCAGAATCTTCCTTTTCCCCATTCATATACCCACACTATTTGTTTTTGTTTTTGTTTTTGCGTTTCATTGTGTCTTTTCCTTAGTCTCCTTGTGATTTCTCTGTCCCAGGCATGTCTGATAATGATACACGTGCCTAAGAAGACTGCTTCATATTGTTCTTTTAATCATTCTGTTTCTATCAGTTCATTCCTTCAAGTCCATTCTGTGATTAGAACAATCTCACTCTCCTTTGCTAGGATGATTTTCTCACATCTTAGGATTCCCTCTCAGAAGCTTAACAATTAAACTATTTCACTGAAAACTTCCAGGTTTAAATAAAGAAAAAAAAAGAATTTTTACAACCTTGATATTCACCTGGCCAAATGTTATATGAACACACGAAACATTACATTCTGGTCTGGACACACATCTTAAGATGGACAGTGACAATTAAAATATGCCCATTGGAGAGTGATCAGGAGTTTCAAAGTCATGACATAAGGAATGACTGAAGGATTTTTGAATGTTTTGTTTGGGGAAAAATAAGTCTTGGGTGGGAGTGAGGCTTGGGGCAGTCAGAGATATCAGATTGAGAGAGAGTTTGATTGAGATGGTGACTACCACTATGAACCAAATTGGCTGGCTGTCCCATGAGAATATTGGTAGTTGGGATGAAGGGAAAAGGCAGTACCCTGAGAGGCACCCAGTGGAAAACTGGGTGTTTTTAAGCTTGGTCGTTGCTATAGCTTCCAGGTAGATCCCAGAAGCAGAGGTGGTTAATAGTCTCAACAGACTGAAGATAAGCCCACAGCCAAAAATCATGGAACAATTTAAGAAAAACAATTACTGTGAGAGAATAACCACAAACAGAACAACCTAAATCAGAAAAAGACCTATTGATAGGATATGAACAAGAATCTTAATCCTAAGTAAGACATTCCAAATATGAAACAAGAATTGGTGGTTTCAACCAAGGATACTGGCTCTAAAAAATGTAATTGCTAGCCAACTTTGGTTCAGGTCATGATCACACAGTTCATGGGTTCAAGCCCCATGTTCCATCCCTGCTTTGGATTCTGTGTCTCCCTGTCTCTCTGCCCCTCCCCCGCTCACACTTTGTCTCTCTCTCCCACTCAAAAATAAATTAATGTTAAAAAATATAATTGCCGAGGTGCCTGGGTGACTCAGTCGGTTTCTCCCTTTCTCTCTGCCCCTCTCCCACTCACACTCTATTTGTCTCTCAAAAATAAATGAACATTAAAAAAAAATTTTAATGTAATTGCCAAAATAAAGAATTGGTTGAAAAGCTGAATGGGTGCCAAATGGATAGAATGTAAAAACCAACCCATATGTACACATTCGAGTTTGGTGTATATAGCACCATCATAACTTGGTAGGGAAAAGATGGATTATTCATCTGTAGTCTTTAGAAAACTGACTCACTATATGGAGAAAACTAGGATTAAATGTCTACCTTGTCTACACACAGAAATGAATTTTAGGTAGGTTAAAAGCCAAATATGAAAGACTTAGAGCAGGACACCTGTGTGGCTCAGTTGGTTAAGTATCTGACTCTTGATTTCAACTCAGGTCGTGATCTCATGGTTTGTGGGATTGAGCCCTGCATTGGACTCTGTGCTGACAGCATGGAGCCTGCTTGGGATTCTCTCTCTCCTCCTCTCTCTGCCCCTCCCCCCTGCTCATGCTTGTGCACACTCTCTCTCTTTCAAAATAAATAAATAAACTTTACAAAAGAAAGACAAAGCCATTTATCTATTAGAAGAAAATGTATTTTTTATGAAGTTGGAATGGAGAAGAATTTCTTAAGATGTCAAAAAGTAAAAACCATACAGGAAATAACTGATGAAGTTAATGACACCAAAATTAAAGATTTCTGGTACCATAAACAAAGTCAACAGATGGGTGATAGACTGGAGGTGACAGAGCGGTAATAACTTACAAGGAAGTGATACATAAAATATACAGAGAATTCCCACAAATCAGATAAAGAAAAGAAAAGAAATGGATAAAGGAGATTATAGCAGACCCTGCTGATGTCTTGCCCACATCCCTTGGCGTACCTCTGAGCTCACCCGCAGCTGTGGTGAGCCGATGGTTCCCTGCATCACACAAGCTTCCTGCCTCAGCGTGGAACCTCTCTCGGTCTGAAGGTTCTCTGAGGTACTGTGGGGCACCCTTCATTTAGGTGCAGTGCAAACTGGAAGTTCTGGTGGCTGAATCCCCCCCAGGAACAGCTCTCAATCAATGAGGACCAGGGGGTGGTATATAAATAGCTCAGCTTCCCCATTTCTTGGTGGGACAATTCTGAGGAATGTTCAGCACACTTCCTCAGAGAGTCTGCATCAAGACTGAGCCTGGTTGCCTACTCATAACCTACCTTTTTTGTTTGTTTTTTGGTTTTTGGTTTTTCTCCTTTTTCTCCTTGTTCTTACTCCTTCACTTGTGCTTCTGAATAAATGACCTTCTCTCATGAATGGATATTCTAGGCAGGGAGACATAAAATAAATGTGAAAATGTGCAATCTGTCAGGAGGCTAGATGTGCTAAGAAGAAAAATAAAGCACAGTAAGAAGGAAGAAGCCAAGGTGGGGATAGGACTGTTACTTTAGACGGGTGGACAGGGAAGGTTTCTCGCTGAGGGATATTTGAGCAGAGACTGTAAGGATTGAGGGAGCATATAGCAGGTGCAAAAACCCTGCAAGTGGGAGTGCTCTTGGCCTGTTCAAAGAACAGCAAGGAGGCCAGTGTGGCTGCTGCCCGGTGAGCAGCAAGGAGGAGAGTGAGGGAGATGAGGTCTTCAAGAGAATAGGGAAGGGAAGGCAGACCATGGAGGGCCTTGCAGGCCATGGTAAGGACTCTGGATTTCCCACCCCCCCACCCCCCAAGTGATAAAGGGAACTTCTGCACACAAGTAACATGATTTTACTTTTGTCTTTACAGGCTCCCTCTGGCTTCTGTGCAGCAAAGGGACAAGAGTAGGAGCTGGGAGCCTGTAGGATACATACAGGTAAGAGAAGGTGCTGGGTGGGACTGAGGTGGTGGAGGGTAAGGAGGAATGATCTGACTCGAGATGTATTTCAAAAGTAATGTTAACAGCCTTCTCTGAGCCCCTCATCAAAACCAGGTCAGATTCTCTTGTTATATTTTCTCACTGAATCATTGACTTGGCATTCCTTCAGTTAGTAATAATATATTCTTTGTGTGATTGGGTGGCGAGATAACATTTGAAACTACTTTCTGTCTCAGGGAGTAGACCGCTCAGAAACAGGAATCTTCTGTTAGATTTTGAGATTGAAAAGTTTAGGCCCTGCCTAGAAGGGCCTGTCAAAGATAATAGGTTTGGAAGAATATAGAATGAGGGTCATCAAGACCTCCTACCTTCAGAATGAGCTAAGGATTGCCCAGGTTAGCAGCTGGTGGCTGAGGAGAAATATGGAAAGGTAGGAAAAAGATCATCCCAAAAGACTGAGTTTGTGCCATTTCTCCTAAGCCAAGGCCTGAAAGAAGGGGGGGAACAGATATACAGATATATCCATATGCTAGGTTTAATTAATGTCTGTGTGCCCAACTGAATGGTGAACTCCATCAGAGCAGGTGTATCAGTAAAGGAACATTTCTGGCTACAAGTAAAAGAAATGTAAAGAGTTCTATGTTTGGTGCTGGACAGTTGCTGATACTGGTTCACTACTCAGTGATATAAAGGATGGTGTCTCAATTATTTTCTTGTTGTCTGTATGATTTTCCCTCATGGTTGCCATTACTCCAGCTGTCATATCTGTATTCAGTGCAGAAAGAAAGGGAAGGTATGGCTCAAGCTATATCTATCTCCCTTTATTAGGAAGGTCATGGCTTTTCCAGAAGTCCTCCAACATATTTAGCTTTATAGTTTTGTATCTCACTGGCCAGAACTAAGTCATACAACCTTACTGCAGAGGGAAGCTGGGAAAGTGGGGAAAGGAATTGCCATTGTTATCAGAGACCCATAATGATTCATCAGCAGTGACTGGATACATTGCTGCCCTGAACAAAAACCGGGGTTCTGTCAGCAAGGAAGAAGGGGCTCACTAAGAGTGTAAGTGAAAGCAGAGATATTGACTGGGTTTATATGCCCAGTACTCAGCACATCTTAAATGGAAATTCAGTTCTAAAGCCAGGATTTAACGTATAAATTTCATACAGTTAAAATTGCCCTTGAACACTTCCTTAGAATTTTGCTATGTTGGAGGCCAACATGCCATCTCTTTAAAAGACTACGCTGTCATTTTTACCCTAACATTGGAACGGATCACTATTTCAGCAGGTGAACTAGCTAGTTTATGTTAATGCTTCAACAGTAGGATCTTTAAATAACAGCATCACCCTCAATGCAGCAAGATACACTTATTCTAAGAGGCACAGGGAATCCCTGTCCCTAAGCTCATTAAATAAACTGGTAGGTAGAAATGAACTCACTATTTAAATAGTCATCCACATGCTAGGAAGCAGATGGTGTAGAGGTATGGTTCAGAGCCTGTCCACCAGAGACAGGCTGCCTAGGTTTGAAGGTCTGTTCCATCACTGACTACTTAGTGTCAGACTCTGGACAAATTATTTAACTTCTGTGTGGCTGTTTCCTATCTGTAAAATGGTGATAATAATGGCGCCAGCCTTGGGAAGGTTGTGAAAATTAAGTGAGTTAATACTGGTAAAGCCTGTGTGTCTGGCCCATTATAAGTGGTGCAGAAGGTTTAGCTATTACTATTGTTGTTACTTCATAGTTGTGTTAACTTCTGTTAAATGTGCATATGATGCCGCTCCCAAGTAGAAGGTATTCAGTAAATATTTGTTAGGCAGAAAATTACCAACTTCAGGGTCTAGGTTACATCAAGGAGACTTCCCTTAGGCAGAACCCCAAGTGTTGGAAGAAAGTCTTTGAATTACAGCTAAATTGACTGTCGCACGAAAGATGTTGCTTGCAATTTGCCTCAACTGAAGCCAGTTTGCACCGTTTCCTCCCACTGCAGCGAGGTTTATGGGCTGTGAAACTATCTCTCATAATTCATGTAGGTAACATCTACTGGGCCTCCACTGGACCCAGTGGGAAAGTGGAGGAAGCCCGGAATAACTAGACTAGGGCATCACCTGCAGGACTCACTCAGCTGTAGGAAGAGACCAGCAGGAGGTGACTAAATATCCAAATCTGTGTCCATAAGAGAAGAGCAGCTCAAATCCCACCCAGACTGACATTGCTCAAAGCAAGTACATCTGGTGGGGACAATGTGGTCCTAATGCTTCAAAGCCAAGGTGGGCAAATCTATGCAAGCTGTCCTACATTTCCCACTCTGGCATGTGTGCAGTTTCATGATGAGCTTGGGCATGGCCCCAGAGCTCCAAACACCTATCAGCAAGTGATCAGAGTTCACACTCAATTACCATCCCAAGTCTGGGCTTAACTATTCTCACAGTGATGTGGGTGGCAACGCTGGTAGGCATCAAGGTCTCATTTATTTATTCAGTCATCCTGATATTGAGGAGATAGAAATATGTGCCTAGCACTGTAGTAGGCTTTGGGGACACAATAGTGAACAAAAATAGGCATAGTCTCCACACATTAAAAACCAGCTAAACAGGGACACCTGGGTGGCTCCGTCAGTTAGGTGTCCGACTCTTGATTTTGGCTCAGGTCATGATCTCACGGTTTGTGGGTTCAAGCCCTATTTGGGATTCTCTCTTTCTCCCTCTCTTTCTGCCCCTCCCCCCAAAAATAAATAAACTTAAAAAAATAAACATGTAAATACAAATTGTAGTGAATGCTACTGAGGGTCCAGGAGGCTAGTAATTAAGTCACTGGCCCCCCCCCGCCCCCCCCCCACATTCACATCCCACCTTGGTTTAGAAACTAAGAGACACAGAAGTAAAGGAGATGGAGATAAAAATATCATCTTCATTGCTGTTCAAATGAACATGGCTGAGGTATAGCCAGCTCAGCTTGTTAATGTTTCCCTCCTGAATTGGACATATCACCCTTCTGCCTCAAAACCTCAAGCTGCAGGGCTGAGCCTGACCCATCAAGCCTACCTTGCAAGCATAGAGGAGTTTAGAGAAGCAACCTCTTCTGGTGTGAGGAATAGGGCCAGGCGTGCCCAGTTCCTTCTCTCAAACCCACCAATCGGAGGAGTTGTTGCTCCTCCACTAGGGGTGGGATAAGTGGTGACACATGTTAGTCTAGTAGAAGTCCTTTTACTTGAAAACAGGAGGAGTGCAGAGTAAGCGATCCATGGCCTCCTCCACAAGGGCTATGATAGGCAAGTAAAGGACACAATGAGGGATGCTAGGAGTTATTCAGTTAGGATCTGGATGTTGGAAAGGCTTCTCCGAGTGGGATATTTAAAATAAGCCCCCAAGCAGTTTGGTTCCAGAACCTAAACCATTTACCTTCAAGAATAGATCTTCAGGGCTTACTTTTAAGAAATTGGGATTTCCCCCCCCTAAGAGTAATGACACAGTATTGAACAATTTAAGCATGGGATCAAAGTAACATGATCAGTTTGGCATTTTCAGAAGCTAACTCTGCTGACTGTGAGGACTGGAGACAGACAAGAGGCAGGGTTGCAAGCGTTAGCAAACAAGATTCCCAATTAAATTTGAAATTCAAATTAACAATAGGTAGGCATGCCCCAAATATTCTATGGGATATACTTAATACTAAAAAGTGTTTGTTGTTTATCTGAAATCAGTGCTTATCAGTTGCCCAAGTTTAACTGGGTGTCAGTGTTATTTGGCAAGCCTGGCAACAGGGAAGACACAGAGAAACCAGGTAGGATCTCATCACAAGAACTGATGATGATGGAGATGAAAAGATGGGGTGGATGCCACTCCTGTTTTGCAAGAAGACTCTTGGTAATGAATTGATGTAGTGGGTGAGGGAAAGAGTCTTGGGTCAAGGGTGACTCAGACTCTGGGTGAGCCTTTGGATGGATAGAGATTGCAGTATAGTCAATGTCACAGAATGAGAATAATATTAGTTTTTACATTTCAATCTGCCATTGTCTTGTAAAGCTGTGCACCCTATGTAGTCATGTTTATTACAATACTTACCTGTTTATTAACTGACTTCAATATAACCTGGTATTGAACCTGAGACAGAGGGAAAAGGCTTGTGTACTGCAAATAAAAGTAGCATAAACACCTTGTGGTGTTAGCATTGCCATACCTAATATGACATTGCATGTGGCTGAAAAAATTATTAGAAGCCTCTAGGCTCATAAGACAATGAAATTAGTCCAGAGGTGAGGGGAACACTGACTGTGTCACTCTGGGACCTTAAGGTCTTCTGGATTGTGTAATGTGATATAAATGTAGCCTCCCCTATACATGGCTGTTATGAATGTCATGAATTAAAAATATAAAAAATCCTTTAATAATATTCCAACACTTATGTATAAAATATTTGTGTCCACTCCTCCCCAAATTCATGTGATGAGGCCCTAACCCCCAATGTGATGGTGTTTGGAGATGGAGCCTTTGGGAAGTAATTAGGCTTCGATTAGATCACGAGGCTGGGGCCTTCATGATGAAATTGGTGGCCTTATGAGAAGAGGAGGAGACCCTCCACCCCATGTGTCTCCACAAGCACACAGAAGAAAGACCATGTAAGGACACAGTGAGAAAGTACCTTGTTGCAAACCAGGAAGAGTCCTTGCCAGAACTTGGCCACACTGGCCCCCTGATCTCAGTTTTCTAGTCTAGAGAAATGTGAGAAATAATTTTCTGTTGTTTAAGCCATCTGGCCCATGGTATTTTGTCATGGCATCCAGAGATGATTAAAATAGGTACTATTATTTTTACAAAAGTAATCAGGTGTAAGCAAACTAGAATTTTAACAGTAAAGTAAAATCTCTTGCTATTTTTAGTCTTCAAGTGAATGTTCTGAATTTATAAGCTAGGCCACCCCTCACATACAGTCTCAAGTCTTGGGGTAAATTACATTTCATGTATTTCCATGTCTTCTCCTTTTCTTTCTCCCAAATGCACACTTTAAAGGTAGCTCAGTCAGTTGAGTGCCTGAGTCTTTTTTTTTTATTTTTTTAAATGTTTATTTATTTTTGAGAGAGAGAGAAAGAGAGACAGAGTGTGAGCAGGGGAGGGGCAGAGAGAGAGGGAGACAGAATCTGAAGCAGGCTCCAGGCTCTGAGCTGTCAGCACAGAGCCCAATGTGGGGCTTGAACCCACGAACTGTGTGATCATGACCTGAGCCAAAGTTGGATGCTCAACCAACTGAGCCACCCAGGCACCCAAGTGCCTGACTCTTGATTTCAGCTCATGGGTCATGAGTTCAAGCCCCGCATTGGGCCCCATGCTAGGCGTGGAGCCTACTTAAAAAAAAAAAAAAGTAGGGGCACCTGGTGGCTCAGTCGATTAAGCATCTAGCTCTTGATTTCAGCTTTGGCCATGATCACACGGTTTGTAAGCTTGAGCCTGGGTCAAGCTCTGTTCTAACAGCATGAAGCCTGCTTGGGATTCTATTTCTCCCTCTCTCTCTCTCTGCCCCTTCCCACACTTGTGCTCGCTCTCTAAATAAATAAATAAATAAATAAATAAATAATTTTAAAAAAAGAAAAAAAAAAAGTAGTCTTAAAGGAGATGTCACAAAGGTGTGTCAGGAAGGGGAAAGGGAACTTGGTTGCTAGAAACCAGGCTAGCTAAACAGTGCTAGGTGTTCAGGGGCTGTGTGGATTGTGCTGACTACATATATGTGAGCATCAGGGGCATTTCTCTTTTAGCATCAACTGGAAAACTGGAACATTCAGCCCTCCAGTCAGAGATCTGGCTCTGACATCAGTTGTAAAAAGATGCTGAATAAAGTACTAAACCAGTAAGGCTTTCCATTACTTGAAAATAGAGAATTTTTTATATAACTGGGAAGTCCAGGGGTGGATATTACTTCAGGCAGGGCTGCATCCAATAAGTAGAATTATGTCATTAGCCCATTTTGAATCTCTTTCTTTTGTGCAGTGCTATTCTCACTTATTTTTCTGCCTCTGAGTGGGCTCCCTGCAGATACTAGGAAAGAGGTACTTGGGCTTGAGACAGCTCCATGTTCCCATGTCTCAGGGAACTACCCCCTGGCAGAGAAAGGTTCTCTCTTTTCCACCATCCATATGTAAAATCCCATGGAAGGAATCTGATAGCTCTGCTTGGGTCAATAGGTTCTGTTTGACCAATTACCATGACCCAAGTAGCAGGGTACTCTGATGTGCAGCCCCACCAGAACCATATGGAATAGGGAGAGGCAATTCCCCCAAAGAAAAATGGGATCTGCTATAGGAAGAGGAGGGAACGTAGTGGGCAGATCAAACAGCAGACACCCACTGTCCACTACATACCTGTAAGGACATAGTGACATGTGACTTTTATCCACAGGGAAATTTTTACAAAAAATTACTTATGAAGGATGCCTTCTGAAACATTGTTTGTAATGAAGGAAAACTGGAAACAATTCCAAAGTACACCTTTAGAGAAATGGCCAAATAAATGGTTACATTCATACAGTGTAATACTAAATAGAAATTACAAAGGAGGTAGAATTTTATTTACTGACTTAAGAATGTGATTTTGATATATGCTAAGAGGAAGAATAAATTGCAAAATATAAATTTCACAGTATGTAACCATCTGTAAAATGTGCAGTTTTGGTAAAAAATTAATATTTAGAGAAATAACCCTAGTGTCATATGCCATCCCCCACCAAATTACTATGACTTCCTTGTGGGAACTTATTATTGGATTCTTTTTTTGTGTTATGAACTTTTGAAAGTATGATATTTTACATAAGCATATATTACTTTTATAGTTAAGAAAGATGAAAAAATCAATATGGATGTTTAAAAAGTGACAGCTTTATTGAGCTATAACCCATGTATCAGAAATGCATCCTTTTAAATATACAATTCAGTACGGATTTTTTTCGTATATTCAGAGTTGTGCAAACATTACTACTTTCTAGTTTATTACCACTATCGGCACATTTTCATCACCCCAAAAAGGAACTCCATAGCCATTTGCAATCACTAGCCAGTCTCCCCTCTTCCACAGCATCTAGAAAACTCTAATTTACTTTCTGTTTTTATAAATTGCCTGTTCTGGGTATTTCCTACAAACGGAATCATACAACATGTGGTCTCTTGTGTCTGGCTACTTTCACTTATGATAATGTTTTCAATATTCATCCATGTGATAGCATGTATCAGAGCTTCACTCTTTTTTATTGCTGATGAATATTCAATTTTATGGATGTACCACATTTTTAAAAATCTGTTCATCAATTGATGGACATTTGGATTCATTCTATTTTTGACTATTATGAATAACACTGCTATGAATATTCACGAATAGGTTTTTGTGTAGACTTGTTTTCACCTCTCTTGGGTATATACCTAGGAGTGGAATTGCTGTGTCATATGGTAACTCAGTGTTTAACTTTTTGAGGAACTGCTGAAACATCTTCCACAGTGGCTATACCATTTTACATTCCCATCAGCAATGTATAAGGGTCACAGTTTCTACATATCCTTGTCAACACACTTTATTGTTTGTTTTTTAATTTTAGCCATTCTAGTAAAATGGCTTTATCCACATTTTACAGAAGAAGACATCCATGTTTTCTTTGGAGAAATGTCCATCCAAATCCTTTGCCTATTTTAATAATTGGATTATTTTCTCTCTCTTTTTATAAGTTTATTTTTATTTATTTTGAGAGAGAGATAGAGAGGAAGTGGGAGAGGGGCAGAGAGAGAGGGAGACAGAATCCCAAGCAGGCTCCACACTGTCAGCACAGAGCCCAATGTGGGGCTCAAACTCATGAACTCGTGAGATCATGACCCAAGCCGAAGTCAAGAGTTGGACTTACACTTAATCAACTGAGCCATCCAAGCGCCCCATGGTTATTTTCTCCGGAGAGGGGCAGAGGGGAGAGAGAGAGCAAGAGAGAGAGAGAATCTTAAACAGGTTCCCTGCTCAGCATGGAGCCTGACGTAGGGCTGGATCCCATGGCTCTGGGATCATGACCTGAGCTGAAATCAAGAGTTGGATGTTCAACCGACTGAGCCACCCAGGTGCCCCAAGGGTTACTTTCTCTTTATTGTTGAGTTGTAAGAGTTTTTTATGTATTCTGTATGTAGGTGGAATATTGTCTCCTATTTTGTGGATTTTCTCTTCATTTTCTTGATGGTGTACTCTATTTTTCCTTTTGTCACTTTTACTTTTGGTGTCATATCTAAGAAACCACTGTCTAATGCAAGGTTAATGAAATTTTACACCTTTTATTCTAAGAGTTTTAGGGAGATGAAATGATCTTTCATTATGATTTTGATATACATTTCCTTAATGACTAATGACATTGAGCATCTTTTCATGTATTTGTTGGCAATTTGTATATCTTCTTTAAAGAAAAGTCTATTCAAGTCCTTTCCCCATTTTTAAATTGGTTTGTTTTTCTTTTGTTGTTGGTTTAGAGAACTACTTTATATATCCTGGATATAAATCCTTGTTGGATATATAATTTGCAAATATTTTCTCCAGTTTTGTAGATTGTCTATTCACTTTTTTGATGGCGTCATTTGACAGGCAAAAAGTTTTCATTTTTATGAAGTCCAATTAATTTATTTTTTCTTTTGTTGCTTGTGTTCTTGGTGTCATATCTAAGAAAGCCTTGTCAAATCCAAGCTCATTGAGATTTATACCTATGGTTTCTTCTAAGAGTCTTATAGTTATAGTGCTTATATTTAGCTCTTTTATCCATTTTGAGTTAATTTTTGTGTATGGTGTGAGGTAAGGCTCCAACTTCATCCTTTCACATGTGGAAATCTAGTTGTCCCAGCACCATTTGTTGAAGGATAGTAAGCACTTTTTGACACATGGTTTTTGTGGCTGCATACTATTCCATAGAGTATTACTCTTTGGGTACACATTCTTCCCTCACCTAGTGGTATTTTACGTATGCATATAATTTAAACTTTTCCCACATCTTTCTTTAAGGAACTTATGGCGGCTAACAGCTCTAGAAAAAGCAACACCTAGAGATTACATTATCATTACCTTTGGATATGGCTGATCAGACCACAGGTAGACTACTCAGCCAAAGCTGAGTCCATCAGATTTTTCCTTTGGGAATTTGACATTAGCTACTAAAACTATGTCTGTTATATTTATGGATATGGGTTTAAGGGTAATATCAACTCTGGAGGTTGAGGTTATTACAATGAAGTCTGTATAGAGAGGATAGAAGAAGCTGGCTATAAAACAGAAAGAAATGCTATCGATACATTTAAAATAGAGACTATGTGAAAGGGAGAGGTTTGTGGCGTGGTAACTGGTAACTGTCCAGTTCTCATGAAGCCCATAAGATCTTCTCCTTCCTTTGCTTCCTCTCTTTTTTTGAAATTAATTTGAATGGATGTCTGCTTCTTTGCAAACAAACTTTCCCTAAGACAGGCCTTTTATTGATTAGGAATCTTGGTTTCAAGAAACAGAAAACTTAATTTAACTGGAGTAAGCCAAAAAAGGACTCTTGTTGGCACACATACCCAGAAAGTCCAGGGAATAGCTTGATCTAGGAACTCAAAAACATCATCAAGACCTGGTTCTCTTCATCCTTCAGCTCTACTGCCGACAGTGTTCACTTAATTCCCAGCTTCTTAGGAACTCTTGTCTTCAATCATTCAGACTATCAGTAGTCTCAAAAAAAAAAAAAAAAGAAAGAACTTATTCCCTAGCTCCTGTACAAATCTGAGACTCACTCTGATTGTGACCATATTGTATGAGTCATGGCCCATCCCTAAACTAATTCCAAGGGGGATCTGCCACTGGATCTGAGTCATATTTCCACTCCTGGTGCATAGGGAAACCTCATTGGAACCACATTGACTGAAAATGAGGAGGGAGGTTTACATAAAAGAAATTCTGGATTCTGTTATGAAATAAAAGGAGAAATGGATGCTGAGTAGAGAAAAGAAAGAAACAGCAGAAGTTCAACACAGATATTTCAATTAATTCTATTATTTTACTTATGCAAACAGACTTGTGCATTAATATTTGTTGATGTCTCTCATTATTTCTTTAGGATATTGTTTCAGTTCTGTTTGTGCGTTACAGACCATCCCAAACTTAGTGGCTTAAAATAACAACATGATTTCTCACTATTCTGTGGGTTTATTGGGTTCAGCTGGGGAAATTCCTTGTGATATAGCCAAAGTCACTTATGTGGCTGCATTGAGCTCTTGGGCTGCATCGTCAAAGACAATCTCACCTCCTCCATGGTTCTCCATGTGTCTTTCTTTTTTTCAATCCATAGTGAAACCTGAGCTTCTTTGTAGTAAGGTGGCTGGCTCACAAGATGGACAAAGTGGAAACTACCAGATAAGCCTTTTAAGACTCAGGCTTGGATGTCCCAATGCATCACTCTTTTTTTTTTTTTTTTCCTTGCTTGTTAGTCAAAGCAAGTCGTAGGGTCTACCAAGGATTCAAGGGGAGAGGGATATAAATATATACACCTAGAAATGGAAATACTAAGAGAAAGAGTATGCATATGTTAAGACTCATGATGCAGATTATCAAATTGTCCCCCAGAAAGGCTCCTCCAATGTATAACCACAACCCCCAAGCAGCATATAAGAACATGCTTTTCACCATGCAAATGCCAACCCTTAGCAGTTTCATAGATTTAAAGACGAGAGTGTGATTGTTGTTTTATTAATGTTGAAGAGTTTCAACTTTTTCGTATACTTATTGGCCATGAAAATATTTTAAATATATATGATATCAAGAATTACAACACAGCATACATACATGTACCACCGTCTAGTTTAGTAAAAAGCGTCTTGCTATAAAATGTTCTGTGGGTCCTTCCTTGTTTCCAATCCCTTCTCTCCCCCGCAAAGTTAACCATTATTCTGAATTTTGTGTTTACATTCTCTTGCCCTTATTTTTTCAGCTCTACTGAAGTATTATTGACAAAGTTGTAAGATATTTATCTTTTAAAAGATATTTAAAATATGATTTGATACATATATGAATTGTGAAAGGATTCCCTCCATCAAGTTAATTAACACACTTATCACTTCACATATTTACCTTTTTCTTTTTCTTTTTTAAGTTTATTTATTTATCTTTGAGGGAGAGAGAGAGTGCACGAGGAGGGGAGGGAGAGAAAGAGGGAGAGAGAGAGAATCCCAAGTAGGCTCTGCACTGCCAGAGCGGAGGCTGACGTGGGGCTCACACTTACAAACTATGAGATCATGACCTGAGCTGAAACCAAGAGGCAGATGCTTAACTGACTGAGCCACCAAGGCACCCCCTATATTTACCTTTTTCTTAATGAGGCTTGCCCTTATTTTATTTTATCTTTTATAACAGCTTTTCTGAGATATAATTCACATACCATGCAATGAATTTATTTAATGTGTGTAATTGAATGGTTTTTAGTACATTCAGAATTGTGCAACCATCACCACAATAAACTTTAGAACATTTTTGTCATCCAAAGAGAAATCCTAGGCTCTTTTCCCCTTACTTTTCCATTCCCTAACTTGCCCTGTCCCCTCCCTAGGCAACTATTGATCCACTTTATGCCTATTTAGATTTGCTTATTTGGGGCATTTCACATAAATGGAGTCATACACCACATGGCCTTTATGACTGGCTTCTTTCACTTAGCGTAATGTTTTCAAGGTTCATCTACATTGTAGTCTGCATTAGTACTTCATTCCTTTTTATTGCTAATAAGATTTCCTTGTATTGATAGACCACATTTTATCCATTCGTCTCTTGAAGGGCATTTAAGTTGTTTCCATTTTTTGACTATTATGAATAATGCTTCTATGAACACTTGCATATGTATGTTTTGCGTGGACTTGTTTTCAATTCTCTTTGGAGTGTTTCAATAACTCGAAGTGGAATTTCTGGGTTATGTGGTAATGCCATATTTAACCTTGTGAAGAGCTGCCAGGCTGTTTTCCAATGTGACTGAACCATTTCACGTTCCCACCAGAAACCAGAGGGTTTCAATTTCTCCACATCCTTACCAATATTTGGTATTATCTATCTTTTTTATTGTAGCCATCTTAAGGGTGTGAAGTGGTATCTTGTGGTTTTGATTTACATTTCTCTGATGGCTAATAATATTGAGCACATTTTCATGTTCTTATTTGTCCTTCTTTTGTGATAGTATAAGCATGTTTATATTTTTAAATAATATATTTATTAACTTTACATATTTTGAAGTTTGTGTTAATGGTTTTTTTATGCAAATTTGATTTATATAGGTATATATTAAATTTGATACTTTAGAGGTTCATCTGTGTTGATGCATGTTGCTACAGTTTATTTTTACTTCTGCATAAAATTTCATTATGTGTATCTAACACATAAGAAATTATTCATTCTTTTTTATTAAACTTTTATTATTTTTTATTGTTTACTTTTGAGAGAGAGAGAGACACAGAGCACGAGTGGGGGAGGGGCAGAAAGAGAGAAAGAGAGAAAGAGAGAGAGAGAGAGAGAGAGAGACAGAGGATCCAAAGCAGGCTCCATGCTGACAGCAGAGAGACCGGTGAGGGGACTCAAACTCACAAACCATGAGATCATGATCTGAGCCAAAATCAACCAACTGGTCCACCTGAGACGCTCAACCAACTGATCCATCCGGGCACCCCAAGAAGTTATTCATTCTTCTATTGATGCACATTTGGGTTATGTCCCTTTTTTTTTTTTTTTTTTTTTTTTTTGCTATTATCCACAGGAAGCTATAAATATTGTTATACACAGATGCATGAAGTTCTCTAGGGCATATATAGAAGTGGAATTGTTGGATCATAAGGTATACAAAATTTCAACACTACTAAATAATATCAAAGTTCAATATGTTGTACCAATTCATACTCCCCTAACAGTACTTGGGAATTTCGGTTGCTCTATAATCCCTCCAACATTAGATGTTACCAAATGTCATCATTTTTGCTAGCCGGTAGGAGTGGTGTGGTTTTAATTTACATTCCCCTCATTACTAATGAGACTGAGAATGTATTCACATGCTTATGGGACATTCATATTTTCTCTTCTCTGAGGTGCCTAAGTCTTCAGTCATTTTTCCATCTAAATTTTTCTTATTGATTTGTAGAAGTTCTTTTTTGTTACTGATACTTTGTCCATTGTATATGTTGGAAACGTTTCCAAATTTTAGACTCTCTTTTTATTCTCTTTCAGTATCTTTTGATAAACAAAAATCCTTGGTTTTAATGTAACTAAGGCAAGCTATAATCATATTATATGATTTTTGTGCCTTTTGGCATCTTATTGAAGAAATCCTTTCCTTACTTCAAGGTCATAAGTCTCTACTCCTATATTGTCTTCTAAGTGCTTGGCATATGTCTGTTTTTTACATTTAAGTATTTGCTTGACCTAGAATTGATTTTCATGTATAGTATGAAGGAATATGTATAGTGTAGAATAGATAACCAACAGTCCCAGCGCAATAGAAAAGCACATTCTTTACCCACTGGCCTATTTTGCTGATTCTGCCATGTATCTAGTTTCCATATATGTGCAGATCTATCTCTAGGCTCTCTATTCTGTTCCATTGGACTTTCTGTCTATTCTTCTGTCAATTATATAGCGTTTTAACAACTGTATCTTTATAATATGTATTGACATGTGATCAGGCAAGCCCCCATCTTATTCTCCTTTTGGGGAATATTTTGGCTCTTCTTGACACTTTGCTTTTTCGTATAAATTTTTGAATCTAGGTTGTTGAGCAAAAATTAAAGGCTTGTTGCAGTTTTTGTTAAAGTTACATTGATTTGGTAGGTTAATTAGGGGAAATTGATAAATTCATAACATCAGATTTTCCAATTCACCTGCATAGTGTAATCCCTCTCTTATTTTTGTCCTTTTAAATATATTTCACAAAAGTTGTATAATTTTCTCCATTATGCTTTGCATATCTCTAGTACAATTATTTCTAGGCACTTAATGGCTTTTTAATGTTACTGTAAATGGTGTCCCTTCAAAATTATTCTTTCTAAATATTGATTATATATAGAAATTCACTAGACTGTTATGTACAGATTTTTGTATCCAGTGAACTGGTTCACATCTTTAATGAACTCTAATATTTTTGTGTAGGTTCTTTGGGCTTCATGTGTAGATATCATATCGACTATAGATACTAACTGTTTTATTGTAAATCACATCCTAACTTTATTCTTTAATATTTTTTTTTTGTATTGGCTAGGACATTTAGTATAAGGTTGAAAATAAGAGATGATAGCGGGACTCTGTTGTTTTGTTCCCCTCCTGAACTTAAAAGGAATGTCATCAATATTTCACAATTAAGTATAATGTTTACTGTAGGATCTTGGTACGTAACATTTATTGGTTAAGGAACTTTCTTTGTACTAATAGTCTGTTAAGAATGTTTATCAGAAATGTATGTTTAATTCTAGGAAATATTTTTACTGTGTCTATTAAAGTGATTGTATGATATTTCTCCTTTAAAATTATCTTTTATGTTTATTTCTTTTTAAGAGATAGAGACAGAGTGCGAGTGGGGGGAGGAGCAGAGACAGAGGGAGACACAGAATCTGGAGCAGACTCCAGGCCCCAGCTATCAGCACAGAGCCCGACTTGGGGCTTAAACCCATGAACCATGAGATCATGACCTGAGCCAAAGTCGGACACTTAATTGACTGAGCCACCCAGGTGCCCCTGACATTACTCCTTTAAACTAAGATTATAGTTAATTATATTAATTGATTTTATAATATTAAACTAAACTCTCATTCCTGTGATAAACCTGCTTTAGTCATATGTTACTACCTTTAAAAAAAATCTGCTTTCTGTATTTAGTTTGCTACTGTTTTGTTTAGGATTTTTGTATCTGTGTTCATGACTGAAATTGACTTTCAAAATTTTTTTCTCACACTATCTTTGTCATCCTCATCAAATTAGATTATGTCATCCTCATCAAATTAGTTGAGGTATGTTCCTTCTTTCTCTATACTCTGGGTTATTTTTCACAGGATTAGAATTTTTGTTACTGAATGTTTGCTAGAAACCACTGATAAAACGACCCAAGTCTGGTTTGTTTTGTGGGATTAAAAAATTTTGTTTAACGTTTGTTTATTTTTGAGAGAGAGAGAGGGAGCGCTTGCATGCGTGCACGTGTCCACAGGGGAGGGGCAGAGAGATCGGGGGACAGAGCATCCAAAGTGGGCTCTGCAGAGAGCCCCCCTTGGGACTCAATGTCACAAACCTTTGAGAACATGGCCTGAGCCAAAGTCCGACGCTTAACTGGCTGAGCCACCCAAGTGCCCCTGTTTTGCGGGATTTTAAAGTTTGGCTTAGTTTATTTCATAGTCTTAGAAATATTCAAGTTCTATATTTTTTCTTGAGTCAATTTTGTTGTTTTCTATTTTTCTAGGAATTTATACATTTCGTTTAAGTTTTGAAATGTACTGGCACTTTTTTCATAATGTTATCTTATTTTTTACTATATATTTTATTAGAGAGAGAAAGAATGAGAGAGAGGCAGAAGCAGAGAGAGAGAGAGAGAGAGAGGGAAAATCCCAAGCTTGATCTCACAAATTGTGAGATTGTAACCTGAGCTGAAGTCAAGAGTCAGATGCTCAACCAACTGAGCCACCCAGGTTCCCCTAATATTCTCTTATTTTAATAACAGAAGTATTTGAAATTATCTCTTCATTTTAAGTTTTTAGACTTGTCTTTTTTTTTCCTCTTTGATCAATCAAACCCATTTTGATCTTGTTGATTTTTTGATTATATATATTAATGTTTACTTATTTTTAAGAGAGCACAAGCAGGGGAAGGGCAGAGAGAGAAGGGACAGAGGATCTGAAGTGGGCTTTGCGCTGACAGTAGTGAGCCCGATGAGGGGCTTGAACTCACAAACTGCGAGATCATGACCTGAGCCAAAGTTGGACGCTCCACCGACTGAGCCACCTAGGTGCCCCGTTTTGATTATATTTTTGATTGTATCTTGACCAATGTGTAGAGTAGTATAACTACTGTGGCAATAAAGATATAGAGTATTTTATCACAAAAGTGTTTTTTCATGCAGTAGCCTGTTCAACCTGAGATTTTGTAGTCAAACCCTCATCCACCTCTAAACCCTGTTTTTACTACTGATATGTTCTCTCTCCCTATAGATTTACCTGTTCTGGAATGCCATTTAGTTTAAATCTTACAGTACACAGCCTTTTCAGTTTGGTTTCTTTCACTTAACATATTTTACTCTTAATTTTACTACATCTTAATTCCTACTGACTTCTGAAGCAGTACCTGTGTTTAGAAGCAGAAATTATTGCAGAAGAAATAACCAAACTATTAGTAACTTGCTGCTTTACCATCCCAAGGACAATTTCCTTAACATTTATGTGTATTTCTATCTAGTTTCTTGATCCACTCTTTTATCAATTTTTTCAATTGCCAAATTAAAATTTCAAATCATAAAAGCAATATGTACTCATGGTGACAATTTATACAGTGTTGAAGGGCTATAAGAAGCTGTCAGTTTCTTGAGTGTTTTTTTAAAAATTTTTTCTAATGCTTTTATTTCTGAGAGAGACAAAGCGTGAGTGGGGGAAGGGCAGAGAGAGAGGGAGACACAGAATCCGAAACAGGCTCCAGGCTCTGAGCTGTCAGCACAGAGCCCAGCACGGGGCTCGAACCCATGAACTGTGAGATCATGACCTGAGCCGAAGTTGGACCCTTAACCGACTGACCCACTCAGGGGCCTCTTGAGTGTTTCTGAGGACATTTTATATGGATATGCATATATTCTTTTCTTCACGTATAGTATCATAATATACAAGCTCCTCTCCTTCTTATTTACTTAGTGCAGAGACTTCTGGCTATTACCAGTACCTGTTTTCTTCCTCTTCCTTCATTAAGAAGCCTCAGACTTTTAGCTTAGTATTTGGCTGCCCAGAATAAAGACTACCTCTCATACCTCTGTTGTAAGAACACCTGATCCTGTGGCTAAATTCTGGCTGATGAGATATAAGCACAAGTACTATGTGGAATTTCTGATATTATCCATTGAAAGATAGGTGGTCAACACTCTTTTCTCCTTTTTCTTTTATCCTAATGCCTAGTATGCAGATGTTGTGTTTGGAGCATTAGCTCCTGTCTTGGACCATGAAGATAAAGGCTACCCCATAGGGATGACAGAGCATGGACCTGGGGAGAATCCTATGTCCTTGAGGACTTCATTGAGCAGAGCTGCTACACTACCTTAAATGCCTTTCTCCAGACATTTACATGAGACAGAAATAACCCATCATCAAACAGAGTTAAAGAATCCAAATTTTTTTATAGAATCCAAATTTTTAAGCACTGACATTGTCAAATGTTTCTCATTTTTTTCCATAAAAGTTTGCACCATAGTGTTTGAAAGTGCCAGTTTCCACATATCTTAAGATGTTTTCAAATCTTAAAGGAAGATCTTCATCTTAAGATGAAGAGTAACTATACATAGAGTTGGTTTATTGTGCTAAATTTATCAAGTTAGTACAAAGGGAAGACTTTACTCTTGCTGGAACTGGCTGGCACCCCCACGACTCAGAAACAGACTTGTTGGCTGTTAGGTGGAGAACTGTAGCTTGGCTTTTACAAAGAAAATGCCCTTGGAGACCATCTGCTAACACCCCTCACTTCCAATTTATAGCTGAAGACATTGTTTCGCACAGAGCTTCATGTTGCCTGACTTAATGAACAGAACACATCTGGACTGCATGGTCTGGGTGAATCATATCCTCTTCAGCCTCAGTTTCTTTGTGTGTAAAAGGAGACAACACTCAAGTCTCACAGAGATGTTATAAATATTAAACAGGCTCTCCTATAATATGTGCCTTACACAATCCCTGGCACAGAAATGCTCAAAAATAGCCCTTCCTTCCCCTCTGCTGCCTGCTTACTCAAGACTGTAGCACACTGTCTTCTGTGGGCTTCCAGCCTCAGCTGGGGTATGCTCATAAATGGTCTTAAAGGATGGTTTGCTGAGGCATTTGGCTCTTCAACTTTACTTCTATGTATCAGATCAGGTTTCTCTCCTGTAAAACTGCAGCGTTAATTCTTAAGTAAGATCTTAGCAACTGTGATGAACCTGTGACTGGGGACTAGCTTTGGCAATGATGATAAAACAGATTTCCTCAGCAGGTGTTTGAAGCCATGTTTGGCTGAATTTTTGTTGTTAATCCCTGGTTTCAAAGGAGAAAATGATCTTCGCCTGTCTACTTTGCTTGAGTGGTCTGCTGAGGTCAGCAGAATCATATTAATTATTGAATTAGAGAAGCAGTGGCTTCCTTTAAATCTCCCTGTTCTGAAACTTTGTGTTTTAGAGTTTGGGTTTAGATAGTTTCTGAATTGGAATGGAGCTTAGGCTATGTGGAGCCTTACAGGTACAATTAGACTCAATGTATGCTTGTTTTATTATCTCAGTGAGTTGTCCATGTTCTTAACATCAGCTTTTCTTGAACTTTCTTCTTTGGTCATCCACATCTGTATTTTCAAATTAGATGTCCTTTTAGGGTGGGCATCAAATTATTTGTGATTTTTGTCCTCTACAACACCTAAGACAAGTACTTTGTCTGTAACAGATGCCAAATGATTAAGTTAATGAATAAGCAGACAAAAGCTTTGCTCCAGTTTTCTTTCTTAGATTAAATATTCAAATATGTCATAAAAGTCATAGAAATTTGTGGCCTCAACAGATCATAATCCCACCATGAGAGAACTTTCTTTAATCTCCATTTTTAAGAAATAAGTGAGTTCTGTATCAATTAAGAATAGGTTCAGCAGAGACTGATAGTCTTTTTTTTAACGTTTATTTATTTTTGAAACAGAGAGAGACAGAGCATGAACGGGGGAAGGGCAGAGAGAGAGGGAGATACAGAATTGGAAGCAGGCTCCAGGCTCTGAGCCATCAGCCCAGAGCCCGACACGGGGCTTGAACTCACAGACTGCGAGATCGTGACCTGAGCTGAAGTTGGATGCTTAACCGACTGAGCCACCCAGGCGCCCCATAGAGAGTCTTGAATAAGAGTGGCTTGAATAGATGTGTACTTTAGTGTAATCTCCTCTCACATAGTAGAAGCCCAGTGGTATCCATCCAGAAGTAATATGGCCCCTCATGATGACAGGCAATCAAGTTTCATTCACTTTGTGGCATTGCTGTCCTCAGTATGTGTCTTCTACCTTCATGGTCCAAGGTGACTACTCAAACTCCTGCCATCCTATTAGCAATTCCACCTGAGAGAAGAAATAATACACCCTCTTCTTTAAAGATACTTCCTGGAAGGTGCTTCTATCATTTCTCTTTACACTTCATCGGCGAAAACTCAGTCACATAAGGGTCTGGGAAATGTAGTCTTTATTTTGGGCAGCTGTGTGTCTGGCTACATTCTGGAGTTCTATTGCTAAGTGAAGAAGGTGTGAACAGATATTGTGGGACAAACAGGGTCTTAGCCATAGTTTCCCTTTGCTATTTGGATAAAGTATGAACTCATTGTTATGGCCAACAAATCCCTGCCTGATGGAGTCACTGCTTGGTCTCTGGCCTCATCTTTTATTTGTACTTATTTCTACTGCTTAGCTGTTTTCTCCCTCTCATTTTCTGTGAAGGATCAGGCTCCAGTCCCCCTCAGCACCTTTGCACATGCTCTTATTGCTGGGATTTAGGAATCCTAGAATAGGTTTTCTCTGTCCCCATGACAATTTCTTATCATATCTTGTACTTCCCCTTTATAGGACCTACCACAATTGCAATTGTAAATTATTCATGCAATTATTTGTTTTCTATCTATCTTTCCCACTATTCTATAAGTCATGTGAGTACAGGGACTGTTTTTTGGTTCATGACTGTATTTCTAGAACCTCACAAAGCATTGGGCACAGATTGGGCACTTAATAAGTCTTTGCTAAATGAACGAATGAACTTTCTAATGAAACTTTCTTATTTTACAGGTGACCTAGTAGTTTAACCAGAGTATTCAAGGAATCTGGATTCTAGGTTTTTAAATCAGTTAAAATGAAGGTTTTTAACTGAAGTTGAAAATATTTCTGAAATGTTATTAAATAACAGAAATTTAACCAAGTGAAATTTGAAGACCTAATTGACTTTATTTAATGATTCATGAATCGGGCAGCATCCCATCTAGCAAGTAGAAAGGAGTTCCAAAGAACTGTACAGAATGGAAGGTTTTTAAAAGCAGAGAAGGGGTGGGATAAAGTCATCAACAAAAATAGAATTATTTCAGTCAAAGTCACCTTCCTTTGGGGGACAAAAGGGCCCTATTAGGTAGATTACTGGAAGGTGCTGACCAGGAAATTCTAGACTAACCACTTAAGATTGTGTTCCTAAGGAAGATTGAAACTCCAGTTAAGTTAGGTATTAAGCCCTGGTTTAGTGGCATGGCCTAGCACAAGTGACTCCATTTGGGGCCTGTGATTTTCTTTTTAATAATGTTCTGGACTAATTTCTTGCATTGATAAGGACATTGCACCTAACAATATTTATTTATTCTTCCTTTGATGGTCAGGATCTTTACATGTATAAGGGTCAACATTATAACCATTGATCAACACTGACCAAAACTAGAGATGCAGAATGAGAAAGAAATTGCTGGAATCTGCCCTGACTCTGGGATACAGCTTGGACACTTGCTTTAAACAAAGGTGCTCAACATTAGCCTGTTTTCTTATCAATCACCTCTTTCTCCCAGAGTAGGGTGCCAAAAATTTCTAGTGATTGTGTTTTCCAGTTGATGGAGGATTTATTTTATGCAGGAACTGTTACCCTTGTTTTGAAAGAAAAAAAAAGCTTTTAAAAGTGTCAGTCATATGTTGGGGCTGTGAGTGACAGTCATGTCTGAGTTCAACAATTCTTTTTTTAAAACAGTAGAGGAAAATGGCATTTCTTGTCATCCTCATCTTTAAATATCAGCTGCTAGAATCAACAGGAAGAAGGGAGGCCAGGAGAAGGATGGTGATCTTTGGAATACCCTGAATTCTGGTGATGGCCCAGAAGCTTAACAAGTATCATGGTTTAGAAGTTTAAATTGCTTTGAAAGCTGTGAGTCTCAGTTTTTCTGGGATAAAAGACTTCAATGCATTGAGGAAACAAAATCTTTACATTTCTCACAGGTTCCTCAAATTACAGTATTTTTTTTGACATTTGCTTAAGGTTTTAATTTAATAAGACATGTCTGTCATCTTTAAAGGTTTAGTATTTTTAATCTTTTTCTTTAATTCCCTGTAACTAAAAATGGACACTCCCCCCCACCCCTAAGCATTTAAAATTTAAAGTAACATTTCACTGTTATATATTTTCCCCAAGGTCAGAGTCTCCTTTGCTTCCCCCAGTACCTCACTGCCTCTGTCAATGTTGGCATCTCTCACCTTTGAAATACTAGAGAATTAGCAAATCACACAGCTAAAAGTAGGAGATGAAAGGATGTAGAAGTAAAATGTATGATGGTGACAAACTTTAATTTGAACAAAAGCCAGTTCTATTCCCAAGCTGTTCCCAAAATAAATTATCATCTAGAGAAATTTAGTCGTCAAAGTCTAAACACCAACCAGGAGTAAAGGCTAAAATTTTATCCATTTAAAAATGTTACTTCACAGTGTATATCAGCAATTAACACTTCAGATGGGGTTGGTGTAGTTTAAAATAGGCACCTATCTCTTCTAGTTAAGAGAGTACTTGTCGACCTCATCTTAGTAGGGAGGTTTGAAATGATAGGGACAACTAAGCTTTCAGGCAAGGTAACTGTCAGTCAATGAATGTTCTAGCTACTTAATATTCAGTACGATATGATCAGGTAGAAAGGCAATCAATCAAATAGGGTGTCAGCTGGGGGTAGAAGAGAAAGGTGGAGAGAAGAAGTTCCCAGGGCAATGGCAGGATACAGGTAGTGTCATGGCTACAGTGTTTCTGCCCAATGGGGAAATCTATTTTAGTCTTGGATGCCAAAGAGAAAGTGACACTTCCAGTCACATAGATGTTAAACAGTACCTCCCTTTGACCTGGCTGGGTGGCAGATACCACCCAAATGTAGGTGGAATAGAAAAGAGTCTTGCACAGCTCAGAATAGAAGAGTCTTGCACAGTACTGCCATTCCTGGGAGAGTAGGTAAAGTAGGGAGCCAGCATTTCTGGTAGGCAGAGCTTATCAAGGGAATCAAAACCTTCTTAACAATACTATGATGAAAGCACAATTCTGTTTCACAAATAGAAATAAGGCAGCAATCAGGGCCAATTCTGAGAGGATGGTTGGGAACAGAGCATGGGGCTCACAATAGAAAACCAGTGCACCATGGAAATTAAACAAGGGGGATGCTCTGAGTGCCACTCAAAGTACAGATTGGTGGTGGTCTACGGACTATTGGTTACCGGTCTGCAACACAAGAAACAGAGATTTAGAGAAAGCATTCAGAAAAGATTATAGGAATTTGATATTGCTGCAACAACCAAATGTGGTCCTGGATTCTTGTCATTCATCTTGTACCAGAGTTATCGGTTTGTTTTGGTTGGAGGCAATAAGAAAACATGAGAGGTATACACCTGAGATGATTCAAGCCATGCAGAAAGCCATGGGATTCTTGGCTAAATGTGTGGGTATATAAGAGTGAGACTAAGGACAGGTATGAGCCCAAGGGAGCAGAAGCAGGGTAGAAGAAACAGTGTACTTTTCTACTTGAACGAGGTATAGACCTGTTTGAGTGTTGTCAAATTCACACATAAGTCATGTGTGGTGTAATAGTTTAAAGATTGTTTTGTCAATTTTAATCCAAAAGCATAGAAAATCTACAATCCCATTGTTCACCATAAGATAATTTAAATTTACTACTTATATGGTTAAATGGCTAGAACTGGCTACAAAAGAATTATGATGGGACCATAATTTTTTTAGTATAATAGTGATTCTCAATATTAATCCCACCTACATACATGCTTACGATGAAGCATGTGTTCAATTTTTGTAATTCTTTTCCTTTATCCCTTGATATATTTGTCAGACAGCTATCTGAACCACGTGGTCCCACTGGAATGTTTCAGAAAAAATGCTGTTACTTGGAATGGTCACAAATGGATGCTTTAAACCCTTCTGGAATATTTCTTTACCTAGTGAGACTGAGTTCTAGTGAGGTATGCTACAGATAAATCTTCCCAGTCCTCTGCACTTGAAAGGCTTACATTTCTTCCTCAATAAATTACAGTTTATAAAAAACAACCACCTACATTATCAAAATTTATGGCTTTGTTCCTGGATTCCTATAACTTATCTTGTAATAGCACTATGTTTGAGTTGAAGGCAACAAGAAAAACATGAAGATATACATCTAGATTACTCATGCCATACAAAAAGCTGTGCATCTATTGAGGGAAGCCGTTGCCTGAATGGATGAGTATTTAGGAGTTAAACTAGGGACAGGCATGACAAAGCCCAAGAGAGAGCAGAGGCTGGGTGGAAAAAACACAGTTAAAGTCAAGAAGAAGTGTATTTGATTCTTGTGCCTACCTTTCAACCAGCTGTGTAATCTCTGGCAAATAACCTAGCTTTTCTATGCCTTAATGTTCTCATCTATGAAATGGAAAAAACTTGCCTGGGCTCTTGTGCAATCTAAATGAGAGACTGTATGTGAGTTGACACTGTGACTGCAGGTGATGTGAGAGTTAGGAATTAGGGGATAAACAATGGCTTAGAACAGGACAGACATTTTCTGCAAAGGGCCAGATATTTGGCCTAATGATGAGATGAATGTCCTAATAAAAGTTTATTTATACAACTAAACAGCAGGCTGGATTTGGTCCAACTTACAAAGTTTGCCAGCTTCTGAAACTAGAAGCCTAGATACCTGAATTCTGGTCTCGACTATCTTTTTAGCTGGCCAGGTGACCTTGTGGAGTTATTTCTAGTTCCTGAACCTCTGTTTCCCCACCACTATTGGACTGTCCTAGGTGTTTTCAATGCTGTGACATGAGGAAAAGTGAGGCAGAAGACAAAGAACCTTGTAAAAGTGAAAGGATTTGAATGAACATTTTGATTAAAAATGAAAATTATTGTTGGGGCTCCTGGGTGGCTCAGTTGGTTAAACGTCTGACTTTGGCTCAGGCCATGATCTCACAGTTTGCCAGTTGAAGCCCCGCATCGGGCTTTGTGCTGACAGCTCAGAGCCTGGAGCCTGCTTTGGATTCTGTGTCTCCCTCTTTCCCTCTGCCCTTCCCCCACTCACACTCTGTCTCTCTTTCTCAAAAATAAATAAACATTAAAAAAATTTTTAAATATATAGAAATACAGAAGATAAGATGAAAAATTAACTGAAATGTAAGTACAGTGTGAATATGGGTAGGAAGAAGCTTAAAAAAATCAGCAAAGACTTCTTTATACCCTAATAGATCAAACAGAGTAATGACCTCAACCTCCCTGCTGTCAGGAAATCCCTCTTAGCCCAAGACCAGATGTTGGTCTGGATATCAGGGACTTGACTTCCTTTGTCCCCCAGCCACATGAGCAGAGCTTAGGGCCTAAGTGAGAGGGAACCAATAGCAAATGCCTCAGTGCCCCACACATAAACCCTCCCTCCCTTTGCCTGCATGGGGGGCAGGCCAGAAGTGCTGGGAGTTAACTTTCACAGGAGCTGCCCTGAACCAATCAATGGGAGATGGGATTTGGTGGATAAATACCTCTGCTCCTTCTTTTCTGAGCCAATTCTGAGATGTTTTCTATACTATTCCCCAGATATTCACACAGGTTTGAGCCCCAGATTCCTGTAGCAGTAAACTCACTAGTACACCCTTTACTGGCTTCCTTCTCTTGCCTATCTTACTTCCCCTCTCCCTTACCAGTGCTTCCTGGGATGACCTCTCCAATAACCTACTAGTAACCAGGTCTTGTCTTAGGATCTGCTTCTTGAGAAACTCAAAAGAAGACTAAGCCACACAGATAGATATACAGCCATTAGGAGATAGCCAAAGACTTAAAGAGTTGTCTTCATAGGCAGGAGCAAAAGAAAGATTCCTTCTGTCTGACCACCATGGAGCACAGGGTCTTCTAGAAGAAAATTAGAACTTGCTCACAAGTCAAGGAAAATTTTAGTTGTGCAATAGGTGCTGAGTTCCTTCTCTGTGTAAGAAAGCTAGTCCTCTGTGGCCACAGAGATGAGAAGAACACAGTCCTGTCTGGCCAGGAACTTACAATTTGGTTCTTTCAGGACAGCAAAAAGACTTTTCAGCTAATAGACCTCTTTTTCAGTTCAAGTTAAAAAAAGGGCTTTTCTGTGAATCTTCACACTTGTTTATGGTTCAATATATGGTCCTATAGAATGTCTCTGTTTCTGAAGCTCTTCTGGCTTTAGCTTGTTTCTGGACTTTTGCCTGTGCTTTTCTTTCTGCCCAGAATACTCATCCCCATTCATTTTGCCTGGTTCCTCACTCAGCACTCCACATCATTTTCTATGGGAAACCTTCCTTGACTTCTCTAGATCAATGTGAGTATCTGCTTTTACCATGTTCCTACAGCGCCTTGTTCTTCTACTGTCATTGCACCATCAAATTGTATTTGATTATAAGAGGTCACAGTCACAACTTATTTATATCTTTATCTCTAGTGCTTAGCACAAGGACTGGTGTGCTTAATAAATATTTGTTGAAAAAATGAACAATATGCTTAATTGGTGAAGGATCCTAGGGCTCCACAATAGTTTATAGAGCAATTTTTAAGGAGGATAAGTTGATACAGAGGTATCAGAAGACCACTCATAAATGTCCATATTCTTTTTACTCCTCACCTACACATATTCAAAGGCTCTAGGCCAAAGTTTTTAAGGACTATAATAGTAAGCCTCCACTGGAGTGATAGGCTAGCCTTCATATATCCAACAGGAAATGTTATCTGTCCATCCGTCTATCTGCTCATCCATTCATCCATTCATCCATCCATCCATCTGTCCAGTCAGCCAGCCAGCCAGCCAGCCATTCCCTCTATCTGCCTATTTATCAAAAAATTATTGAATTCCTGTTCTCTTTTTAGGTATTATGTTAACCACTGAGAACATGAAGATATCAGATCCCTGCACTTTACACATTAAAAGTCAGCCCAATTGAACAAATAATTAAAAGCTATTGCAATAAATGGATCAATAGAGATATTATGAATAACTTGGAATACATAGGGCAGGAGCTGCTACACTATTATGGTTGCATTTTCCCCCATTCTCCCAACAATGTATAATTTGTTCACAAATGTGGCTCCAGGAGTCAGAGTTACCTCTTATCTGTGGCTAAATGCTTGGCTGTGATGTCACCTGCTTCCCACATATATTTATATATTCTTCCTCACTCCTTCTTATCTTTATTAGGAGAATATTCTTTGGAGCCTGGAATCTGATGTATAACTAAAGGTTCACACAGGGTGGATGGAGTAGTGGGGATTTATCTCGCCATCCAATGCAAGGAGGATATAGTGATGCTTCCACTGACCCTATCAGAATTATCTGCCTATCTATCTATCTATCTATCTATCTATCTATCTATCTATCTATTTAGAGAGAGCATGGGGGAGGGACCAAGGGAGAGGGAGAGAGAGAATCTCAAGAAGGCTCCATGCCAACACAGGGCTTGATCCCATAACCATGAGATCATGACCTAAGGTGAAATCAAGAGGTGGTTGCTCAACCAACTGAGTCACCCAGGAGCCCCCCTGCCCATTAGAATTATTTAGCTTCTTTCCTTGACTTTCAGCTACCTACCAATTTCTATTAAGTCTCTTCTTGTTGGGCCCATAGAATATACATTAGTAGCAATACATGCATTTGCATAGTGTTTTATACCTTTTTAGGGACTTCATGGAATTTAGGATTCAAAAAACATTAAATGTCATCATTTATTTTCTTTTCAAAGTTTTATTTATTGAAGTAATCTCTACACCCAACGTGAGGCTTGAACTCACAACCCTGAGGTCAAGAATCACATGCTCTTCTGACTGAGCCAGCCAGGTGCCCCTAAGTGTTGTCATTTAGTTCAGTCACCCATGTGATGTTCAAATCCTTTTTATGGCATATGCTGAAGTCTACCCATTGGCTTCCAGGATAGCCTCCTCTGCCTCCTTGATCTGGATCCACTCTTTACTGCAAGGCAAACCAGGCTCTTTGGAAAGTAAATGCCTACTTACCACATGCCTAGAGTCTCCTGGTTCTCAGATTTAGTTCTCAAATTCTCTGATCCCATCTGTTCCATACCTTTCTTTTTACTTTATTCTCCCAATACCCTCGCCTATCTCTTGATACACCCTGACCCCATCCTTCCAGGACAACCCATCATTCAGACTCTCTGCCTTATTCCTGGGTAGGGGGCCACAGTAGTCCTTGGGTAGAACCCCTCTGTTATAGTTACTTCAGTTGATATAACAAATTATCCCAAAGTATAGCAGCAGAAAAACACCATTATATGTTCATAGATTCTCTGGGTCAGGAATTAAGACAGGGTGTAGCAGAATTGGCTGACCCCCTCCTTCACAATGTCTGGGGCCTCAGCTGAGGTGTCAAAGGATGAGAAATATAATCTTCTCAAGTTTCATGCACTCACATGTGTAGCAGTTGATGCTGTCTGGGAAGCAGTTGATGCTGTCTGTTGATGATGTTGGCTGGGAAGACTTAAGTATCTAGGAGGACTTAAACAATAGCTAGAACATCTACTGCATGTAGTGTTTCTGTGTGGCTGCTTAGCCTCCTCACAGCTTGGTGACTGGAATCCAAGGAAGAGAACAGTGAGAGAGAGGGAGCCAAGCAGAAGATGTATAATTTTTATGACCTATCCCCAGAAGCCACATAGGATTATTTTCTCTGATGGTCAAGATAGTCACAAAGATCTTCTTACATTCAAGGAGCAAGAATATAGGCATTCATCCCTGATGTAGGAATGGTAACATCACATCTAAGAACAGATGGGATGGAATATGTATTAGTATGACTGTCTTTGAGAAATATAATCTGCCATATCTCCCTAGTTCCCAATGGCTATTTTTCTATGCCCTGCCCCAAGGAAAGTTGCATGACATGGACAACATCATGGACACAGTTCTGTAGTAGCCAATATTCCTTTGTCATAAATAAAAATCTATTACCAAAAACATCCAAGGAAGATAGAACCCTAAGCTCATCTTGGCCTACCAGTACAACTAGATAACACCCACATCAGTATAAATAACCCAGAAAATGACCCAAAGACTGGCAGAACAGACTCTCCACAGCTAAATGTAGAGAAGAGGGAACATTGAAGAGGGAAAGAATAGTAGAGATGCCATCAGGAGCTAACTAGATCTATGGGAGTGTTCATAGGAGGGAGGGATGTCATGGGCATGGAGAGGGGAGAGAAACAGACCCTCTTACCAGGAACCCCAGGCATGGGGAGTTTGCACAAGCAAGATGAATCCCTGTAACATTTGGCTTTGAAAACCAGGGAGATGGGGCACCTGGGTGGCTTGGTCGGTTGAGCGTCCGACTTCGGCTCAGGTCATGATCTCACGGTCCATGAGTTCGAGCCCCACGTCGGGCTCTGTGCTGACAGCTCAGAGCCTGGAGCCCGTTTCGGATTCTGTGTCTCCCTCTCTCTCTGCTCCTCCCCTGTTCATGCTCTGTCTCTCTCTGTCTCAAAAATAAATAAACGTTAAAAAAAATTAAAAAAAAAGAAAACCAGGGAGACATAATTTCACTAACTCTTACAGTCAGTGGGGCTTAACACTTGGAACTTTAAAAATTGATGAGATTGGCTCTGGGTGGGGGTGCAGCCAGGAGGGCAAGAGGGAACTGAGTCCCTGCCCTTAAAGAGACAGCACAACAAACAGCTCTGCGGAGATACAACATAGAAGCAGCAGTTTGAAAAACACCTGGGATAAATGGGAGGGAGATTTGTTTCCTAATCTCAGAGTACATGCTGGAGGTTCAGGGATCATTGGGAGATTTCTCTAAGAACAAAAGAGCTGGCAGATGCCATTTCCCTTCCCTGTCCCCCAGCCTGGACACACAGACACCAGAGGGAACCAGTGCAGTGCCAAAAGTTACTACCTAACTTGTTACTGTGTGCCCTGCCCCCACATTCTCCTGCAGACATGCCTCCTCCAGCCCAGCTTCAGGTTCCCTCTTATAGTCGACCCACCTTGCTAACCTTGCTAACACCACATACCCTGCCTGCATGGTCTCCTGAAGATATGTCCCCTCCAATATACCCTTGGCTTGAGGCCATCCAAAGTGGTGCCACAAGCGTGGCAGAGTGTAAGCAGCCTTGACAGAGACCAGCATCACTCCTAAGTGACTCCTTCCCTAGGAAGAGGGGGAGATAACCACACACATCAGTTGGACTACAGCCCCAGCAGTGGGCTGGGGGCAGATATCTGGTCTGATTGAAGGCCTCATCCACCAACGTAAGCTTCTCAGGGGATAACACAGGGAAAGTGCCCTGCAGTTTGGTGCTACTGCATCTCTGGAAAACACCTAGTCTGACTCAATTCAAGCTCAAGGAAGCCCCAGACTTGTCCATTAATACTACAGAGACCAAACACTTCCCACAACAGGCAAGAGAGCCACTGCAGATGACTAGACTGAAAGCAAAAGTGGCTCAGCCACAGCAGTAGTGTGCATGCAACACAGGTGACACCTCTGAAGCACCAGGTTCTGGTGAACAGGGGACATTTTATTGAAGGGCACTACAGAATCTCTTATTCATAAAGTCACTACTTTCAAGAGCAGGAGATATAGCTGAATTTCCTAACACAGAGAAACAGAGACAGAGAGTAAGACAAAATGAGGAGATAGAGGGATATATCTTAAATGAAAGAACAGGACAAAATCAGAGCAAGAGAACTAAACAAAATGAAGATAAGTAATGTGCCTGATAGAAAAATTAAAAGTAATGATCATAAAGATACTCACTGGACTTGAGTGGAGGACCTCAGTGATATCCTTAACAAAGAGATACAAAACATAAAAAGAACCAATCAGAGATGAAGAACTCAATAACTGAAATTAAAATACACTAGATGGAATAAATAGTAGACTAGTGGAAGCAGAAGAATGGATCAGTGACCTGAAGGACAGAGTAATGGGAACAGGAGAGAGAAATGATAGTAATAATAGTGATAATATAATATAATATAATATAATAATAATAATAATAATAATAAATAAAAATAGACTTAGGGAACTAACTCAGTGACACCATCAAGTGTAATAACATTTGCATTGTAGAGATCCCAGAAGGAGAAGAGAGAGAAAGGGGCAGAAAATATATTTGAAAAAATAATAGCTAAAAACATCCCTAATCTGGGAAAGGAAACAGAAATCCAGACCCAAGAGGCACAGAGATCCACCCCTCAAATCAACCCAAAGAAGTCCACACCAAGGTACATAGAAATTGAAATGGCAAAGAGTAGTGATAGAGAATTTTAAAAACAGCAAGAGAAAAAGAAAACAGTTACACACAGGAGAAAACCCATAAGGCTATCAGCTAATTGTTCAGCAGAAACTTTGCAGGCCAGAAGGAAGTGGCATGATATATTCAAAGTGCTGAAAGAAAAAAAAAAAAAAACTGCAGCCAAGAATACTCTATCCAGCAAGGTTATCATTCAGAACAGAGGAGATAAAGAATTTCCCAGACAAACAAAAGTTAAAGGAATTCATGACCACTAAACCAGCCCTATAAGAAATGATAAAGCAGGGGGTAGGTGGCTCAGTCAGTTAAATGTCCAACTTTGGCTCAGGTTGTGATCTCACAGTTCATGAGTTCAAGCCCTGCATCAGGCTCTAGAACCTGCTTCAGATTCTGTGTCTCCTTCCCTTTCTGCCCCTCTCCTGCTCATGCGCGCGCTCTCTCTCTCTCTCTCTCTCTCTCTCTCTCTCTCTCTCTCTCTCAAAATAAACATTTAAAAAAAATTTTTAAAGTGATAAAGGGGACTCTGAGTAGAAAGGAAAGACCATAAGCAGGAGTAAGAAAAGTCTGAAGCACAAAAGTAGTAAAAGTAAGTATATCTGCAAAAAATCAGTCAAGAAATTCACAAAATAAAGATTGTAGCATATAACACAATATACCTAAAATGTTGGGGGTGGGGGGTGGGGAGTAAAGAATTGATTCAAACTTAAGTGGCCATCAACTTAATATAGACTGCTATATGCATAAGATGTTATGTTTAAGCCTAATGGTAACCACAAACCAAAAAACAAGTAATAGATACACAAAAAATAAAGAGAAAGGAATCCAAATATACCACTAAAGAAAGCCAGCAAACCATGAGAGAAGAGAGCAAGAGAAGAAAGGAACAGAGTAGAATTACAAAAACAACCATAAAACAGAATAACAAAATGGCAATAAGTACATACCTATCAATAATTACTTTGAATGTAAATGGACTAAATACTCCAATAAAAAGACATAAGGTGATAGAATGGATAAAAAAGCAAGACCCAACTATATATATGCTGCCAACAAGAGACCCATTTCAGACCTAAAGACACATGGAGATTGTAAGAGAAGGGATGGAAAAGCATTTAGCATGCAAATGGAAGTGAAAAGAAAACCAGGGTAGCTTCACAAAGAATAAAAAAAATACTAATTTAAAAAGATATATTCATCCCTATGTTTATTGCAGCATTATTTACAATAGGCCAAATTATGGAAGCAGCCTAAATGTCCATCAACTGATGAATGGATAAAGAAATTGTGGTTTATATACATAATGGAGTACTATGTGGCAATGAGAAAGCATGAAATATGGCCCTTTGTAGCCTAGCCTCTCGTTTCTCCATATCCTCTCCAGCATCTATAGTCTCCTGATTTGTTCATTTTGGCCACTCTGACTGGCGTGAGGTGATATCTGAGTGTGGTTTTGATTTGTATTTCCCTGATGAGGAGCGACATTGAGCATCTTTTCATGTGCCTGTTGGCCATCCGGATGTCTTTAGAGAAGTGTCTATTCATGTTTTATGCCCATTTCTTCACTGGGTTATTTGTTTTTCGGGTGTGGAGTTTGGTGAGCTCTTTATAGATTTTGGATACTAGCCCTTTGTCCGATATGTCATTTGCAAATATCTTTTCCCATTCCGTTGGTTGCCTTTTAGTTTTGTTGGTTGTTTCCTTTGCTGTGCAGAAGCTTTTTATCTTCATAAGTTCCCAGTAGTTGATTTTTGCTTTTAATTCCCTTGCCTTTGGGGATGTGTCAAGTAAGAAATTGCTACGGCTGAGGTCAGAGAGGTCTTTTCCTGCTTTCTCCTCTAGGGTTTTGATGGTTTCCTGTCTCACATTCAGGTGCTTTATCCATTTTGAGTTTATTTTTGTGAATGGTGTGAGAAAGTGGTCTAGTTTCAATCTTCTGCATGTTGCTGTCCAGTTCTCCCAGCACCATTTGCTAAAGAGACTGGTTTTTTTCCATTGGATGTTCTTTCCTGCTTTGTCAAAGATGAGTTGGCCATACGTTTGTGGGTCTAGTTCTGGGGTTTCTATTCTATTGCATTGGTCTATGACATACCACTGTATGTTAACTACACTGGGATTTTTTTTAAAAAATCTATTTCCCTGGCATTCTTCTCAAATGAGTGAATACATACCTCAGATGTGGTTTCTCCATTTCAGATTAGGAAAGGATGAACATACCTTTTGATCTAGATCTAGACTCCTTTTAATCAGCCCAAGTCGTCTTTGGCTTTTTTTTTTTTTTTGGTAGTCACGTGGTACTCTTGACTCATATCCAGCGTGTAGTCAACTAAAACTCCCAAATAATTTCATATGTGTGGCTACTAATCCCTTGTCCTTGTTGTGTACTTGAACTGGAATTATTTTTAGGCCAGAGTTCAAAAATTTTCATTTTCTCTGTTAAATTTCATCACATTAAATTTATCCCATCATTCCAGCCTGTTAAATGTTTTGGGATATTGAGCATTATCTGGTGTATTATTTCTCTCTCCAAAGCTGCATGTAGCCTAAACATTCTATTATGCCATTAGGGCTTACATCCAAGTCATTGATAAAAATGTTGAATACACATAGGATTTTTCATTTGATGTATACATCAGAAAATCAACCAAAGCCATCTTGGCTTTTGAGATGAGGGCACTAGAATTCAGAGAGGTCCAGGGATATGCTCACAGTCATATTAATAACAGATGTGACAAAAGAGGAATTTGAACCTATGTTTTCTGCTCTTTCTGCTATACTGGGATATTCGTCCTGCCCTGGATGCTTGCCTAAGGAGGGGCTGGGGAAGAGCAAACAAAACATAAGCTATGACTAAATACAATTAGAATGATAAAAATGATGGGCTCTGACAATGACTTGTGGGAAAGATAGCATAGGACATTTCTTTTTTTTTTTTTTTTAATTTTTTTTACGAGAAAGAGCACGTGCTCACAAGCAAGCGGGGAGGAGGGGCAGAAGGAGAGAGAAAGAGAATCCTAAGCAGGCTCCACACTTAGCATGGAGTCAGTTGCTGGGGTCTATCCCATGACCCTGGGATCATGACCTGAGCTAAAATCAAGAGTTAGATGCTCAATCAATTGAGTCACCCAGGCATCCCAGCATAGGACATTTCTTTCTTACTCTCACTTTCTACCATTGTGCATTTTTTTCTCCTTACCTGCAAATATCTGTATTTCCAATCTCAACTTCAGAAAGCTATATCCTGAGCTGTCTCCTTGAACCACAACCCACATGAATACCAATCTCTTGCAAGAAGATGTTACAGTGCAAAAGTGGGAAGGACCTACTGTATCTGTCAAGGTCATAGTGAATCAAGAATGAGCCGAGTAGGTAGAGTGACCAGCCAACTGTGTTTGCCTGAGATAGTCCCAGTTTTAGCCCTAAAAGTCCCTGGAAATCCCTCAGTCCTGGAAAAACAAGATGTTTGGTCACCCTATGAGTAGTTTAGTGCAGCATTTTGTTCTCCAGTCTTCTCTTTAATGGTGTGACAGAGTAAAGATGACCACAGAGTCTTTGACACCCTTTCTATTGAGAAGTGGGGCCTATATTTCCTTCCCTTAAACCTGGAAAGTTCTTTGACTATATAGGATACAGGGGAAGTGATGCTGTACCAAGTTTCCAGTTCAGGCTTTAAGACACTGGCAGCTTCCACTTTCCATTTCTTAGAACCTTTTCTGTTGGAGCCTCGAGCTACCATGTATGGAGTCCAGTTACTCTGATACAGCTCTGCTGGAGGAGTCACATACAAGCACTCCTGTCAATGGTATCAGATGGACACAGCCTTCTATCCATCACCATGGTGCCAGACGCATACGTGAAGCTGTCCTGGACCATGCAGACCAGGCCATATGTACCAACTGAATATCACCACTGAAATCACCAAGTGATCTCAGTTGAGGGCATACTGAATAGGAAAATTATGCTGCTGTGTTGTATTCAAATTCCTGGCCCACAGAATCCTAAGATATAATAATAAAATGGTTGTTTCGTTAGGTGCTATGTTTAGGGGTAGTTTGTTATGCAGCTAGAGATATCTGAGGTGAATAAACCATACCTAAGTAAACAGATGTAAATAAACCACACCTAATTTTTTTATTCACCATTACAAACAGTAGTAGCCCATCTCCAAATTAACATTTTACTTAAGATCTATGCCATCCTTGCCCAACCTCAGCAAGCCTCTTCTGGATGGGCAAATGGTGCAAGGTGAGCTGAAGTGCTGGCTTTGACTACCTACATCCATTCTTCTTGAACCACCTTGGCATGCCATATTGGCACATTTCTTTCCCTATGATACTGGCTCATCTCTGTGCCATATGCTCCAAAGTCTCCTTCTTGATGAGATTTACATCTTTCATTCCAGTCTTTGGCATTTTGTTGGCAATTACAACCACACCCTGTAGGGCAAAGTCTCCACCAAGTGAATTTTCATGCAGCCTCACATTTATCTAGAGCAGCAAACACTTGACTGCTCCTTTCCAATGTGGCTCCATGATGGAAAATCTGATTGATGAAACTGTACATTCCTGGAGGGCAAGGGCTGTGTTTTAAGTGTCCTTGGGTCCCAATAGCTTCTCTTCGGATGAATGGACACATTGTCACCATGCTGGCAGCTCCAGTTAGTTTTGCTTCTGCTACTTCCTTTGCTTATTTTTTTTTTCACTTAAGCTTGTACAGGGTCTCCTTATTCATAGAAACAATAGGTCTTAAAGAGCAGAGTCTACTGTTGTTAGCAAGGGATTAGAAAATAAGGTAACAAAAGGATTCTGCATCAAGTTTGAGACCTCTCAGCTGAATAAGTTGCTTCTTATTTTCTCCCACTTGAAATCTTTGAAGATTCTTAGACAATGGGAAAAAGGAAGGTGACATAGATATTCATTTGTGATGCATTGGGGTGTCAGGAGAAAATGTCAGGGATAAGGCTCACAGAGCCAGCAGGTAGTGTCAGTTATATGAAAAAAATATTCCCTAAAGAATCTTGGAATGTTGGATCTTAAATACAGAGAACAAATTGGTGGTTATCAGAGAGGGGGATGGGTGAAATAAGTGAAGGAATTAAGAGTACATTTATCATAATGAGCTCTGAGTAATGTATAGAATTGTTGGATCACTATATTGTATACCTGAAACTAATATAACACTGTATGTTAATTATACTGGAATTTTTTTTAAATAAAATTTTAAATTAAAAAAATAAAATAGTATTTTTAAAAAAATCTAGGAATATTGGAGCTGTAAGGGACCAATAAGGAAAAAGAGTGTAAGAACGTGGTGACATAGACAGTGGTAGAATTAGGACAAGGACATTAGTCTCTAGCCACCTTGTCAAGTGCCTTTGACACTTCACTGTTATAATAAGGTTTCCAGGTCAGGATGAGGGAGCCACATTCAATTGTCTCTCCATTTTCTTTCCAAATCCCATTGAAATTATGACACAGAAGTTCCAGAGGAAGTAAACCCCCAACAGTGTGGAGAGTAGGAGCAGGTTTATCATTACATGGGAGTTACTAATGAATGTTTGGATGGCAGATGGTGAACAGGAACACATTGGCAGGTAAACATATGGAGGAACCCACCACTGTTAGGATGAAGACTGTGGTTCAGCCTGGAGCCCGTCTCCCCCAGGAGCCCCAGAAATGCTGGAAGCCTCCAGTCACCAGGTAGAGAGAGTTAGCATGGGAGGTGGGATAAATTGTGGAGGAAGTGTTAATTGGAAGGCTGCCTGTGGTGAAGCTGTGCCAATATCCCCACCACCACCACCACTCCCCATGGAGCTACAGGAGAACTAGCAGCCACAGGTTCATCCCCCAGACCAAACCTGGGAGCACTGTTAGCTACAGATGTCACAGGAGCTTCCTGGGGAGAGAGTGAGGCCTTCCAAAGTGGAGGACTGGAGTCCCAAAGCAAATCCCCTCCAGATTCTGGTGCTTTGAAGGAGTTCTCAGTAGTGGCCAGCACCCAGTCTCACATTCTTGCTGTGTCCTCACATGGCTTTTTCTCTGTGTGCTTCCATCTCTGGTGTCACTTCCTTTTCTTATAAGGACATCAATCCTGTTGGAGTAGGGCCCCACCCTTATGACCTCACTGAACCTTAATTGCCTCTTTAAAGGCCTGATCTTCAAATACAGTTGCATTCTGAGGTACTGGGAGTTAAGACTTCAACATACAAACTTGGGAGAGACACAATTAAGTCCATAACACCCATCCTTAGAACAGTTGTTGAATAGACCATAAGATATCCACACAGTGGTATACCATGAAGTTGTAAAACCAGAAAGTATGAGGAAATTCTCTAAACTGATATGGGACAATATCCAAGACATATTCTTAACCAATAAAAAGCCAAGTGCAGAATAGTTTATGTGTTATCTAGGAAATGTAAATACAAGGTTGTAAGTGTATATATGCGGTATAATATTTGAATATTTTCTAAAAATTGACTGTTTTCATATTGGGTTACTGACCAGTTCTAGTAGCAGTCCTTCAACCTTTAGTCCTTCCTGATTAATGAATCAACAAATTACCATACTTTCTTCCACTTAACTGAATTTTGATCTGTGGGCCTTCTCAAAACTTAGTTAAATTCTAATTAACCAAAATTGTATTGATCAAATGATACTTGCAGTTGGTTGTCACTGTCACAAAATCACATGTATGAATGTTTTTTTAAAGGGCTTGGTAGATGGTATGTTTAGGATTTAGGAATGCTTTAGGCTACAAGTAACAGAAAACTCAACTTACGAGTTGCTTAAACAAATAGAGGTTTATTTTTCTCTGTAACAAATATTCTGTGTACATCAGCAGCCCAGGATAATGCTTAATGCAGATAAGCTCTTTCTTTCTTTTCTATCCACTCAGTCATTATTAGCATGTTGGCTTGTTGCCTCATGGTTGCAAGATGTCTGCTGAAGTTCCAGGCATCATATCTGCATTTAACTCACAAAAAAGAAGAGTAAAAATGGGGCACCTGGGTGGGCTCAGTAGGGTGAAGGTCTGACTTTTGATTTCAGCTCAGGTCATGATCCTGGGGTGGTGGGATCCAACCCTGCCTTGAGCTCTGCATCGAGCCCCGCATTGGGCTCCCACAGAGCCTGCTTAAGACTCTCTCTCTGTCCCTCTGCCCCTCTCCCACTTGCACTCACATTCTCTCTCTCTCTAAAATAAAATTTTTTAAAAAGATAAAACAGTGATAGCCTATTCTGTCCCTTTTTATCAGGAAAGCAAAGCTTTTCTAGGATTTTCCAGTGAGGTTTTTATTATATCTCATAGCCTAGAACCAATCATATGGCAACTTTTAGCTGCATAGTAGGGAAACAGGGTTGCCACAGTTGACTTAAATCAATCAAGATTCATCACTTGTGGCTGGATATATTGCCACTCTAACAAAGATGGAATTCTATCAGTAAGGGTAACCAACATTTCTGCCATACATAATTTTAAAGAAGGGAAAAGTGAGAGACTGCTTTTCCTAGTGCAAATCCATCTTTATTTCAAACAAACAAAACACAAGCAAACTCATAGATACAGGAAACAAAATGTGGGTTACCAGAGGGGAAGCGGGAGTGAAATAAGAGTGAATGGGATTAAGAAGTACAAACTTCCAGTTATAAAATAAATAAGTCATGAGGATATAATGTACAACATAAGGAATATAGTCAATTATACTTTAATAACTCTGGATAGTGACAGATGGTAACTATACTTATTGTGGGAATCATTTCATAATGTATAAAATATCAAATCACTATGGTGTACACCTGAAACTAATAGGATATTGTATGTCAATTATATTTCAATAAAAAAAATCCGTCTTTCTTTATTTCCTCTTGTCACCTTTATTTATTTTTTTTTTTTACCTGCCATTTTTTAGCTAGACTGTGAGCCACTTCTGATTCCTTTTATCTCTTTTCCCAGTACACATTTTTAGGGACTCTCTTCCCAACCAGTCCTGCAATAACTCTGCCTTCCTCACTCAAACCCACCTAGTCAGCATATCCTTTTTAAGTAGATAACTCTCTCAAATCTGTACAGTAGTGAGGGAAAAGGAGAAACTTGAACATAACCAATAAAACAGCAAAATGATTTTTAAAAACCTAATTTCCCGCCTTCACAAAATAAAGCATTGTCAGAGCTGGTGCTAAAATGGAAAGATTGGTGAATGTTGCCCGAGTTTGGGTTCCCCAGCAAACCCTGGGACCAGGAACTGAATGCAAGTAGTTTATTTGGAAGATGATCCCAGAAAACATGGGAAAGGGAATGGAAAAGTGGGACAGGGAGGGGAAAATTCTTATGAAATATGAATCCAGGATCACTCTAGGCAACCAGAGCTTAATCCCACTGGAGAACTCCCTAGGAATCAGTGTAGAACATGCGTCTCAGAGTTGTCACGCCTGAAGGGAGAGGGAGCTGGGGTATTTATCCTTCAAGTTTCCTTTGTTGTTGGCTGAAGGCTGCTGCAGGGGTGTTGACATTAATTTCCCAGCACTTATGGACTCCTGGGTTTGGGAAGAGTGAGTTTAACCACCCAAATAAGCCCTTAAGTGGTTGGAAAGTCAGGCAGTTGTGTGCTAGAATGGTAAGACCAAGAGGGCATTAGGGGCAGCTGCCATAGGTGTACTGTTTTGTAATTCTCAAATCCCATTGCTCATTGGACATGATAGCTGTGAAAAGGAATGGAAAAGAAGAACTTTTAATAATATGGAAACAGAATCATTGAGCATTGGCTGCTACTTTGGGATTTTTAGAGTTTCATAAGACTGCAAGAGTAGAGAAGAAGATTGTCTAGTCCTCCCCACAGTCAGGACACCAGTCCAGGGAGTACCTGGCACAAAGCTCCACTTATGGAATCAAATGAGAACTGTGACTCAAGCTAAGATAAAGAGCACTTGTGTTTAATCTGCTCTAAACAAACATATCTTCATTTCTAGTGATGCTACAGAAGACAGTGGTTGTCGTCTAAAAGGCCAGAAGCTTTTTGCCACCATGTGGCTGGCTTGCTCAAGCCACATAGAGAGGCAAGTTGCCTCTGGAATCCTGGGATCATTAGGACTAAATTGGCCAGGCCCTAGTGCATATTCTGTTCAATGACTCTGCACATTTGATTACTCAAATGGGGAGCAGGACTTGAGGGAACAGATTTTGATAAGGGGTTCTATGTTCAGAATAAATCACATTGTGCAACGAAAGAACGTTTTTCATCTTAGACCCACTCTGCATGCAGGGCTCTAGTTGAGCTGCCCTTGGATGACCTCTTAGGGCTGCCTACTGCCTCTGCCCTCCACCTACACTGTGCTCCAGTGTCTCTGGCACATTCCAGACTCCAGATGTCTCTCAGGCCTCCATGCCTTTGTCTCTGTTTGTTCCTAGTTAAAGCCTTTCCATCTCTACATCTGACTCTTAACTGTCTTTCAAGGCCTATTCAAAGCATCACTTCTTCTCCATAGTTTTCTTCTTCCTCTTTTCCTTCCCCATCTTCCACTTCTTAAAGTTTGAGTGTCCTCAAAAACACAACTTATGAAAAGGACTTGGAGACAGTTTATCTGCCCAAGTAAAGGAGAAAGTGAGATAGGAGGAAAACCAATGAAGTGTACATCAGTCAGTGGATGACTGCTGTGGGTTAGGGCTCAGCCCTACCAGAGCCCTCTGAGCGATTACATAGAATGAGCCTTGGAGTTGGCCCACCAGATGTTTTTATCCCTCATTGTTTGAGAGTTACTTCTAAGGGTGGTAAATCCCCTGCGCTTCCAAGCTATCCCAAGCACAGTTTGAGTAAGATCCACACAGGTGCCCCAGGAAAGCTCTTCCACAGGCATAGTTGCAGAAAGGCTCAGGTCTGGAGGGGGAACGCTGTCAGCACGCACAGAAAATGTCTACCACAGCTTAGGTGGACTTCAAGTGAATATAGTAGGTACTCAATAAATGTCACTTGAATTGGATTATTCAGAAATCATAGTGGAAAGTAGACAGGAAGGCATGGCATTGAACAATGTCATTTTGAGAACAGCATTTCAATTATGAAGGACGTAGGCATAGATGGAATGATCATTTTGTACAAACTGAGTTTGTCAGGAAATCGTCAGGAAGAAAGAAATCATGTTGTAAAACCACTCATATGCAAGCTCTCTGCTTTCCCTTGTTTTAGGATTAATCATGAGTTTTTAGTAACTCTACACCTGCATTTTTAAATATAATTACAAACCAAATTAACCTTCAGTTCTTACCCTTTGATGCAATGCTAAGGAATGGTTTAGAACACAATTTAGTCTCTGCCCAGCATATATTGAAAATAGCCCTACGTAGCTGTCAAAGCATAAACAACTCAGGAGGAAAGCATTGCTGTGGTTTTACTGAACAGATGGTCTGATGACGTCGGTGTCTCCAAATTACCTGCAGCCAAAGCAGATGGAAAAGCGAACATCACAACCCAAGCTTGATGGCAGGCGGGGAGTCACGGAGAACTTCAGGGAAGGAAAGTCACATGGAATGCTTTCTTTTTTTTTTTTTTTTTTTTGCTTTGTTCTTAGGTTCTTCAGGGAATCTTGTCCAATTCACAAATTCCTCGAATAAATAGCAAGAATTATTTCAGCTGATCCCACGAACAGCCACCACCAAGACAGGGCTGGAGGATATGGTATACGGTAATGTTACTGCCACTAAAAAGTGAGATTAATTCTAAAAAGAAGTTATTCAACGTGTAAAAGTATTATCTCTATGAAAAGAAACATCTCAGAGCTATAATTGAATATGATAGTTCTTTGAAAAAATCATCATACTGGCTGCATATTTAGCCCTGGGCACATTGTAGTTTGTGGGATTTACATTCCATCTTGCTTCAAGAGGCTGCATTATAATGAACATTTCACCCGGGACTGACTGCACAGCCCTTTATCTCTACCCATCTAATTTCCTTGTTTAGTATTGTGCTTTCACCTTTTCTTGCCCTGCTGGTGTCCCAAGGCCTTTATTTCTTTATGCAAAATTGTCGGCTTCAAAAAGGGATGCATTCCAGCCTTAACTATGGATGGGCCAATCCGTGCTGTATTACTTGAGTCCAAGATTTGAAACCTTAGAGGCAGAGTCAGAGAGTTTTCTGTTTACAAATGAAGAAGTAGAACTTTGGAGATTCCACCCTTGTTCGAGGGCTGAAGTCACTAAAGAGAAAACAAGAACCCAGAGGTCTACTCTATGAAGCCACATGGCCTGCACAGCTTTACAAACCCAAGTGCCCCTAACCCACCTCTCTCAAGGGGTACAGACCATAAGACAACTGGTTTATATACTTCAAACTCAAAGGGAACTCAGACCTGAGAAACATTTTTAATGTATTTTTCCACATCACTCCTGTCCAGTTTCATGGCAGGTTATCAGCATACAAGGTTGTTTTGGTTTCAATTCTAGGAAACAGACTCTGAGGCAGGAATCTGAGTGCAAAGAATTTTCTTGGGATGTGATCCCAGGAAGCAAAGATGGAGGGCAGAGGAAGTGAGACAGGGAAGGAAAAAAAAACAAAAAACAAAAAACATGCCTTAGCATATCCCAGCCAAGAAGTGAGGGAATTGGGGTATGTTTTCTCCAACTCCTATCTGTCATTACATTGAGAGCTGCTCCCAGGGGGGCATTAGCTCTCTTGTACTTTTGGAACTTCTAATCTGCACCAGTGGGGTGAGAGAAAGCCCTTGAGTGGAGAGTGACTGATTCTCACAGTAGACTGCATTGAGACAATGAATGCCATACTGTGGGGGGATATGGGCAGAGCATAGCAGCATTTGCTGTGGTCAGATTGGGGTTCACATCTGAATCCACTGACCTGATGGATGACCTCAAACAAGTTACCTCTCCTCTCTAATCCTCAGCATCTTCATCTGTAGGACGGAGAAAAATACCATCATGAGATATTGTGAGTAGTAAATGAGAAATAATACATGTAAAGTGCTTAGCACAATGCTTAATACAGAGCGGCCCTTGATATGTGTGCTGTTACCATTAGTGTTATTTTCCTTTCTTGTTTCAAGTTCCTGGGGAAAAGATAGAATTTAGGGTCACAGTGTGTTATTGCATTTAGAGACGTTAACTAGCACTTAGATCACTCTCCAGATTTCATAGAAGAGGAAGCTTGAGGATGAGGAAGGAGACTGTGCAAGGTGGGGTATGTCTTCACTAGAGGATGGCAGAGCCAGACCTGGACACTGGGGCATCTGGCTCCATGTGTGGTGCTCTTTCCATCACCCTAGACTTAGACTGTCTCCTTCAAAACTGTTCACAGACTATAGATCTAAAAAGAAGAGTGAATTGTAGTCACATCCTGGGGTCCCTCACAGCTTTGATAAATTAGCAGCGGCTGCCTGTAGGGCTGTGTTGAGAAGGATTCTGGTGATGAGGTGAATTGGGCAAATGAATGTGATTGAATTTCCAACATCTGCCATTGATGTGGGCGAGCATGCTGGCCATATGTATGCTGGTCCTGTTGGTGTTAAGGTAATTGAGAAAGCTGACTGCTGGGCTTGGGAGTTGGCACCAAAAGAATGAAATAGCCATTTTATTTGTTGGTTTTATCACAGTAATAATGCATATTCATTGTGGAAAAATTCTAAAGATATAAATGAGAAATTAAAAATTACCTCTAAGTGTTGCAGGGAGTATGGCCGGAGTCTCAAAAGATGAGTCCGCAAAGTGCAGTTAAGTGAAGGTCCTCATACTCGAGTGGGAATGAGGCCCCGACTCCAGAATGAAGCTTCTTTTTATTAGGATAATTGCTAAAGACCACATGCATAAAGTCAGCTAAGCAAGTGTGTTAATCAATCTAATGGTTTAGCTTTTCAAGGTTGAATTTCGAGTTAATTGGTTTCTATAACACTAGGAAGGGTCAGGTGTGAAGGAGGATCCGGCCCTGGACAATGTTAATGGCTCTATCCTTATGAGCAGCAGTCGCCTTCAGCTGTGTAAACATGTCCTAAGGCCTTGCATCTTCTCCAGCCCTTCCCTTTTGAAGTCTTTTCCTTTGATGCTTCTCTCCTGCATCTCTCACATCTAAGGTGCAGCAAAGAGGAGAACTGATCTCTGGAACGGAGTCTCTGTGCTCAGAATCAGATGACCTGGGAGCGGGAAAGGAAGCTCAAAACAGAGATTAATTGAGGGTCTGTCTGTATAGTCATTGATATCCCCACAACTGGATGCAGAACAGCAGACGGCCAGGCATTTAATCCCAAGAATTTCTTCCCCCAAAAAAGAATGGAAAAAAAAGTCAGATTTCCCCGAGTGGATCTACAGATTCAATGCATTTCCAAGCTAACAAACTTCATGAGGGTTTTTCATAGAATTAGCAAGCTAATTCTAAAGTGTATCTAGAAGAGTAAGGGACCAAAGATAGTCAAGGCAGTTCTGAAGGAGGAGAGTAAGAAAGGGAGACTTGGGGCACCTGGGTGGCTGAGCTGGTTGATTGTCCAAGTTCAGCTCAGGTCATGATCTCATGGTTTGCAAGTTCGAGCCCCACGTTGGGCTCTGTGCTGACAGCTCAGAGCCTGGAGCCTGCTTCTGATTCTGTGTCTCCCTCTCTCTGCCCCTCCCCTGCTCGCACTCTCTCTCTCAAAAAATAAACATTAAAAATTTTTTTTTAATTAAAAAAAAGAAAGGGAGACTTAACTTGCAGATAACCAGACTTATTATGAAGCTATTGTAATTAAGACAATGTTGCACTGGTGCTGCAGTAGACAAGCTGATCAATGGAATACAATAGAGAGCCCTAAAACAGACCTATGTACATATGGAACTTTGATATATGATAGGAGCAGTTTGGCAGCGAGGGAAGGAGGGAATCTATCATAAGTGGAACTAAAAATATGCTTATCCAATGGATAAAAATGAAACTGGACCGCTGCTTTACAACATACCCCCAAATACCTCCAGATGAATTAAAGTCTTTGATTATAAAAGCAAAACTTTAAAATTATTAGTAAGAAATACAGAGTGGGGTGCCTGGGTGGTTCAGTCAGTTAAGCATCCTACTCTTGATGTCGACTCAGATTATGATTTCCTGGTTTGTGGGATCGAGCCCCGCATGGAGATTCTGCTTGGGATTCTCTCTGTCTTTCTCTCTCTCTCTCTCTCTGCCTGTCCCTTGCTTGTGCATGCTGTCTCACACCCCCCACCTCTTTCAAAAATAAACATAAAAAAAGAAATACAGAGTAATATTTTCTGACCTTCAAGGAAAGAAAGGATTTCTTAAAGAAGACATGAAAAGTGGGAAAGATCAGAATAGGAACATCCCAGCTCTGGCACTCCCACCATGCTCAGTCATTCCCTGGGGACAGCTTGAGGAGAGTGTGGCCTCAGTGGGAATACTGTGAAAAATCCCAAGTGTGTGACAGGTTCATCCCGGTAGGCTTTCTTGTGAAGATATCTGAATGGCACATTCCCATAGCTGCCCTGTGCCAGGATTGAGATAAGCTGGTTTCATCTGAACTCTGATAAATTCTGATGAACTATCTTGAGGATAGCACTCTACTGACCCAACTACTTACTAGTACAAATGTACCAGGGAGGGTTTTCCTTATAAACTACAGAACCTTCTTTAACGAGTTAAGCAGAAGTGGAATTTGTTAAAGGAAATTCAGGCAGCTCACAAAATCTCTGGCAGGACTAGAGAGTGCAGTTCAGAGGGCCTGCAGCCTGCCCAATCCCCAGATGATCCCTCAGCATCGCTTCACTGGAAATCACCTGGGGCACAGATACCTTGGAATACACCACAGATTTATAGAATTTTCACCCCTGCAGGCTCTGGCAGCTGGATATCTCTGTCTCCACCAACAGGGCTTCTGTGTGGTTCTGCTTCTAACAGCTTCAAGTCTCAGATGGGAGCCTCTAACTGAGGAAACCTGAGTCCTCATGGACTCAGCCTGGGTCAAGCGGAAGCTGGAAAACCAATTTCTGTCTTACATGTTGCCATTTCATTTCTCCCCTTTTATTCCTGAAGACATGCATGCCACATTAAATTCCCACATTTTTGGATTATTTTTTAATAATTGGGTTTTGTGCTAGTTACTTTTCATACCAATAGGACTTCGGCTGCACAACTCCCTAAGTAAAACTATTCCAAAATCCCAAGTTTGGATTATTTCAGGTGCAATAGATGGCCCCAGCCTTGGCACATGAGTTCTTGTTAGCTTTTTTCTTAGAAAATGGCTCTTGGGGCACCTGGGTGGCTCATCTGGTTGACCGTCCAACTTCAGTTCAGGTCATGATCTCACGGTTCATGGGTTCGAGCCCCGCATCAGGCTCTGTGCTGATAGCTCAGAGCCTGGACCCTGCTTTGGATTCTATGTCTCCCTCTCTCGCTGCTCTTCCCCCACTTGTGCTCTGTCTCTCTCTCTCAAAAATGAATGAACATTATTAGAAAAAAAAAAAAAGAAAGAAAGTTGCTCTTTCTGAGTTTGTCCATAGATTTGAGTATATACCTTACTTTGGAGCACAAGTTCTTTGTTCACAAAGAGATTTGCTGCACAAGTCTCCATCAGACACTGGCTCCATGACAAAAGTATTTTTACTTCATGCAGTGACTGGAAGATTTGTGAAGTGAAAGCTTAGAGAAGTACAGTCCAAGAAGAGGTACGTGAGGCAAATTGAAGGGAAATGGTGGCAGATGGTGTTATGGGCACAAAGTCATCCCATCTCAGTAAGCGTGGTCTTTTGTCATGTGACTTTGCTGCTCCTCCATCCAGAGGTATAGCCTATACCCTCTTAAAACTGGGCTGGACCTGTGACTTGCTTTGACCAATGGAATATGGAGAAAGTGAGACTCCAAAGCCCAGGTCTCAAGAGGCCTTGCAGCTTCTGCCTTTTGCACATGTGGAGCACTGCCCTGTGGCCACTATGTTATGAAGAAGCCCAGGGGCGCCTGGGTGGCTCAGTCGGTTAAGCATCCAACTTCGGCTCAGGTCATGATCTCAGTTTATGAGTTCGAGCCCTGCATCGGGCTCTGTGCTGACGGCTCAGAGCCTGGAGCCTGCTTCGGATTCTGTGTCTCCCTTTCTCTCTGCCCCTCCCCCACTCATTCTCTCTCTCTCTCTCTCTCTCTCTCTCTCTCAACATAAATAAACATGAAAAAAATTAAAAAAAGAAGCCCAGATGAAGGGCCACATGGAAGGGGAGGCCAGCAGCCTAACTCTTCCTGCTGGGTCTAACTCCCAGCTGACATTCCATGAGTGAGACTGTTGTAAGACCCAGTCAATCCCCAGAATTATGAAAAAAAATGTATTCTTATTGTTTTGAGCCACTCAATTTTAGAGTAGTTTTTTATGCTGCAAGGGGCAACTAAAATAGATATAATCAAGGTCTTTAATGGACTCAGATGGTAGAAAAACAAGGTAAAAAGTAGATGGAGAGTTTATTTTTCTAACATGTAGTGGGTGTCTAGCTAGGATATGCTAGTCACCTTATGTATAGAATTCATTTAATCATCCTAACAGCTTTATGAGATAGGCAGTATTATATAGGTGGAGAAAACAAGGCACAGATTGGTGAAATAACTTGCCCAAGGCTGGTAAGTGACAGGTTGGAGACTTGACCTTGTGTCTGCCTGATTCCAAAGTCCTTGCTCATGACCATACCAATACCACTGGCACCTATAACAAACCAATCCAGAATAATAAATGATAAATAGAGACAGAGAAATAACACTTGAGTTTTATAACTCTTTCTTTCTATGTGTATTTCCTAGCTAAAGAGAACTTTCATAAGAAGAGAAGAATGATTCTCGAAATGATAACCCGCCTTCCTAGTCAGGCTTCAGTTTCAATAATTCCTTCCTTGAATTATTATTTTATAAAAGATGGATGTTGTAAGACTGACTTGGGTTATAAGAAATAGAAAAATGGGAAAATTTAAACACACTTGTGAAAAATAAACAGACTTGCATATACTAATAATTTCTACCAAGGCGGAATGTCTTCTAAAACATCACTGACATTCATTCATTCATTCAACACAAGTATGTTGAGTAATTACTAGGTGCCAGGCATTGTGCTAAGTGCCAGGAAGACAAATGTGATCTGTTTCTAGCATTCAAGTGTTGTGTAGTCTAGTTAGAATAGAAAATTAAACAAAAGCCCAACACATGAATTTTCTAGTCATTTTTCTAAAATTAAAAAAAAGTCAGTGATCTAAAGAAAAAAAGTTGCTTTCAGTTGGTTTTCTAATTAAGTGATAGAGTTGTACAAATTAAGGTGTTCTTACCAATCTCCCGTATGACCAAAACCTATGTGGTTATATACCATGTATTTATTTCATTTCCAGTGAATACTAACTACTCTCCCAAATTTATAATCCAGAACTTGGTAGGAATTTATTTTTTCATGGAACCATAAAGAAGTCTCAAGTTATAGATGACTCTAGAAGAAAATAATTCAGAAATTCCTATAAAGCAATAAATTACCCTCCACCTCTTCTTTTTGCCTCATGGATTGCATACAAACACTCTAGCTTAGAACTATATCCGTAGCTGATGAGTATAATTTTTTAAATGAGGACTATATGAGAAAATTGGCTTCCGAGGCATGTTCCATAGTAATGGGCAGGGAGTATTCTAACCCCTGCTGAGTAGACTTGCTCATGTTCCTTGCCTTCTCTTTGCCTGCGTTCCCTTATCTATAAAGTAAGGCCATGGGATGAGGTGATATCTGGAATCTTCCCCAGATGTAAATTTGTATGTTTCTTTAAAGAGCTCTTGTTGGCTATTGACTGTTTTCTCTAGCTACCTGTGATATCTTCTTTGCAAATCAGAGACAAAATTCCTCAGGATTCCTATCATCAGCTTAATTTTATTTTTTTCTTGATCTTCACTTGGAATTTAAAATGTTTTGGAGGTGCCTGGGTGGCTCAGTTGGTTAAGGGTCCAACTCTTGATTTAGCTCAGGTCATGAACTCATGATTCATGAGCTCAAGCCTCGTGTTGGGCTCTGCGCTGACAGTGCGGAGCCTACTTGGGATTCTCTGTCTCCCTCTCTCTCTGCCCCTGCCCCCCCACCCCGCCACTTGCTCTGTCTCTCTCTCAAAATAAATAAATTAATTAAAAAAATTTTTTTAATGTTTTGCAAAGCTGAATTTCCTATATTGTTTTGCAGGATGAGGAATATAGATAGTGTGTGTGTGTGTGTGTGTGTGTGTGTGTGTGGTGGTGGTGGTGGTGGTGATGGTGGTCGTAGTGTGGTTGTCCTTTCGAAGGTACAAGAGAAGATGGGCACAGTTGACCACAATGAGCCTACTTATTAGAATTTGGGAATTTTGTGAAATGTCTGGCTTCAGTGTTAGCCATCTGCTGGGCTTATATCACCCACCCAGCAGTACAACACTGTAAACACTGGGATCTTCCACGAATATTCTTCTCTGTCCCTGGGTGAAGGAGTTGGGTGTTCAGATATCTCTCGATTCTGATTCAGCACCAGCTAGTTATGTGAATGAAGAATGGCTTCCTTGATATAAGCTTCAGTTTCTTCATCAGTAAAATAAGCTGCTTTAGTAGATCATGGGATCTACTTAGGTGCGTTTTCACACCATTTTAAGAGTTTAGATACATTTAGGTTAGAATAACACATTTAACCCCAAAATGATGTTAGCATGTAATATACATATGTTCGAGTGCACTTTAGTGATTAAAAGAGAAGTTACCTGCCGAAACATGAATGACCAGGAATCATCACAATTAGTGCCTTGCCTGTAGGACCTCAGTGGTATCCCGGAAGTTGCCAGTCATGCTCCATGCTGCCCTAACTGAACACCAGCCCTGTCCCCTTTCACATCTGTAGCTGCAGGAGCCACACCATCACTGCACTCCCAGAAAATAACTTCTATTATTACAGGCAGAGGAGGAGCCGAGATGGCCTGGATGGTTCCTCTCTGTGAGCTGGTCCTCCGACAGTAGACCTTTATACAATTTTTAAGATAATGAGTTGAGCTGATGGTATGAGACATGTGGAGCAGGTAATCTAAGGCAGAGTCTCCCACCCTTGATACTACTGACATTTTGGTCTGGATGTTTCTTGGTTGTGGGGGCCTTTCCTATGCATTGTAGAATATTTAGCCCCTACCTGTCCACCCCTCCCCTGGTTGTGACAACCAAAAATGTCTCCAGATTTCACCAAATTTTGCCAGAGTAAAATCAGTCTCCATTGAGAACTAGTCCATCCAAAGGGGAATACCCTTGTATGTGTGAACTTCCACATTCTCAAAAGAGGTCTTTGAAACAAAGAATTGGGTGTGGGTAGTCTATTTCGGAGGTCATTTCAGGAAGTTTTGTGAGGGACTGGGGAGGTGAGTCAGGGAAGAGAGGGAGGAAAGCCAATAAAGGGTGTGCTAATGAGCAGGTTACTAGTGTGAGGGGTAAGAGGCCAGCTTCACTGGGGGCCTCTGGGACTGTGCAGAATACAGCTAAAAATGGCCCCACTGAGGAGCACAGAAGCTGAGGCATTTGTCCTCCATGAAACCATGGGGCAGTATGTCCTATCCTGACTCATCCCATCCCCAGAATTTTTCCTTTGATTCTCATCCTTTTTAGTCTTATGATAGCAATGCATGTCTTTTTTAACTTTAATGCCAGGTTAATAAAAATATTTGTTTTAAGTCTACCTTTTGAATGTTCAGACCCTCCAAGGTAGCTGGGCCAGAAAATCTTCAAAGTCCTCCCCAATATTCAAGGACTGTACCTGGTGATTTGAGGCCAACCCTGAGGAAGCTGATGAATAAGTAGAAAGCACAGCTTGATCCAGAGGTATGGGGGTGGAAGGAGAGGCACTCAGCCTTTATCTTGCAAATTGAATACGGAAGTAATTGCAAGAGAACAGGTAAGACTTCCCACATTGTCAGTTTTCACTAAAGGCACTTTTGTAACCATGACTTCACTTCGGAATTGACGTTGCATTGGCTCCTCTGACAGCCTTAAAGAGATACCATCAAGACATTGTCACATAAATTGAACAATTTAGACAGAGCTTAGGCGACAATAGAATGAACTTCACCTGGAATGTGCTGGGGGCAGAGGAATGAATTCTCAGAAAATCAACTCAGTGCCAGCTCAACCTTCCTGCATCTCCTTCTCTCATAACCCACCTTAAACCTGTAATTGAGCCGCTTATCAGTTCGGAGCATAAGGAAGACATGTTGAGAAAATCAAACTTTAACATAAAAGAGAAATAACTGCTAATCATCTCAGCACATGATAGACTGGTGAGTTTCCGTTTTTTGTTTTTGGGGGTTTTGTAATGGCATTTGTTTTCTTAACATTAAAACTGTGTAAGATAATCTCTTAAGGGGTTATATTGCTTTCTGGCAAAGAAAACTTTGATATACAATCACTGACTTGGCCATAGCTCTTGATTTTCTTCCAAGGAGTTCAAAGCACTTTCACTGATGTGGTAGCATCTTATTTAGCTTTGTAAACTTGAGGCAGAAGAAGAGAGGGAGGATGGACACATGTGAGTCTTTATTTGTCCAGTGGGGATATTAACATAACAGAAGATAAGTGGCTTGGCCAAAGTAACCCAGAGAGTTCTGAGCACTCTGACAAGAGTCTCCCAAGTCTTAGGGCTGTATACATCCCACAGATCTGGTCACAGCCCTAGTGGGATTTTGTCTTTAAGAAACCTGCAAGTAGGGGGGTGCCTGGGTAGCTCAGTTAGTTAAGCATCTGACTGTGGCTCAGGTCATGATCTCATAGCTCCTGAGTTTGGGCCCCGCGGTGGGTTCTGTGCTGACAGCTTAGAGCCTGGAACCTGCTTCAGATTCTGTGTCTCCCTCCGTCTCTCCGCCCCTCCCCTGCTCGCATTCTGTCTCTCTCTGTCTCTCTCTGTCAAAAATAGATAAACATGAAAAAAGAAAGAAAGAAAGAAAGAAAGAAAGAAAGAAAGAAAGAAAGAAAGAAAGGAAGAAAGAAAGAAACCTGCAAGTAGGAAAATGTGTCTGAGACTCTGCATGGAAAGCTGTGCCCAGCAGTTTGAAAAATGCACCGCTAGGCCAGATTCGAGGTCTGTGGCATGATTCGTATCCTGACCAGAACAAAGAGCAAAGATTTAACACCAGCTGAGGCTTTATATTTTTTTAATATTAAGAAACAGAAAATAATCACCCCTTTTCCTGCCAACTATGGCAGTGCAAAGACCAGCCAAGCCCACCTTTCTTGAAAACCCATGATCTGCTTTTCAAGGGAAAGATGAAAGCGCCAGGAATAGACAATGGTTCTGAAACACTGGCTGACTTTTGAATATTCATGTCTATTCTAATGCAAATGAATATTTCAAATTGAGCTGTTTTTGAAAAGGTGCTGTTGGAAATGTATACACTTATGAAATTGCTTTTCTAGTTCTGCAGATCCCCCAGAATGACTTCCTTGGTTTATTTATAGTTCTCCTAGAAGGTTTCCCAGGTGTCAGCCTTGGGCTGGAGTTTCAGCGGGTTTCTTTTCCACAAAAACTAGGGCTACAGTTTAGCCTACCCCCCTCAGAAAGTCTGGCTTTGTTTAGTTGTAGCCCGGTCTGATAGGCCCTCCTTGTCCTGCCAGCAGCCAAAGAGGCTTATCACACATCAGATTGTTTTTCCTTTGAGGTAACCTCACACCAAAGCTCAGTGTTCCCTGAAGAACAAAGAGAGGGTGAGAACGTGCCAGTGCTTGGAAGCATCAGATGGTCAGGAAGTCAGGAGGCCTGTTTGGGTTTGGCTGACTTGGCACCAGAAGGGTCTCACCGTGATGGGCATTGGGTGTGGTGTGTGGCTGTGCCAAGTCAAAGGACTTGGAGGAAGACACAAAGACCTCGTGGGCTGATGGAGACTTAGAAACCTCCAGAGCTCAGTGAGCGTTCAGTCCCCTCTGGGGGAGCCTTGGGAATTCCTTCCCGTTCAGGCTGGATGCAGGAACAGTAACAGCTGGTCAAGCCCAGGAGGAAGATGGGAGGCTCAAGGAAGGTGGTCATTGCTGGAGGGAAGAAATAGGTCATTGTGAAGCCAAGGTCAGTTTCTGAACTGTCGTTCAGAAGTAGGAGTGAGCCTCTGCTTCAGATGCCTGCAGAGACAGGGCAGGGAAGCCCTTGTCTCAGGCCAGTGGGGTCTCTTTGGAGGAGAGGGTGCTCTCGTAAACCTTTAGTTTGCCTGGGCTTCTTGCACCACTCCCAGCACCCATCGTGAAAGGTCACTGGTGTGGCCTCTGATGCTATTTCTTGAGTGGAGTATACCTTCTCTCCTGCCAGTCTTCCTCTCTCCAGTCCAGCCTCCATCCACAAATACTCTATGGTCACTCTTTCTCCGTGCCCACGGAGAGGACCCTGATTTACATTTATTCAATGAGTATTAAACTTGCCAGGCCCTTTGCGGGGCTTGGGGACATGAGGTGACTCCAACATGATCTCTATCTGTTCAGTGCTTCCAGTCTATGTATCCAAACATATTTCCCACCCCCAATGTGTCTCTCTGTCCCACAATTATTCTCACCACCATTTCTTTTCCTGAGATGTTTTCTAAAGTGCCCTCCCCTTGCAGCTCCAATTTTGCAAACCTATGCTCACTTCAGAGATATGTAAGTGTTGCCTTTCCATTCAGCCTCCCCTCGGTTTTCCTGTTCCTGCTGATTCCTGTAACATATTTGTTCTGTGTGATTTAGCATATAATTTTAAGTGGCCTTACTCTGTCTAGTGACTATTTTGGGGTGTGTAAGCTAGTCTTCTTTGAGGGGTGGAGTCATATGCTGCCCTGTACTGAATCTCTTCTTAACTTCTGTTCCCACACCAGCACTTAGCACAAAACTGAGCACGTACTAAATATCCAGTAAGTACTGCCGATTATTCAAGTCAGCAGGGCCCCAGCGTCATCTGGTCAAGAAGAGCAGCTGTCCTTAACATAGACTCTGAAAATGATACACGCAAAGATATCTGTGACTCATAACTAAATGGTAGAAAACACATTTACATAGAGAGCAGACCTCATTCATTTGCCTCCAGGTCCAGGAAAGTTTCTATTTCATAAAAAAAAAAAAAAAAAAGTTACAAGGGTCATCAAAGTTGACCCTCGGGAGACCTTTGGTAAATCACTTAAACTTTCTGAGCTTCACTTTCCTTGTCTACAAAATGGGAATCATAACGACACCTAATAGAGAGGCTGGGAGAATAAATTAGATCATGCATATAACCCATTTATCCCCAAATCTAGAAAAGAGTAGATATTCAATCAATGATTGGTATTATAGTTATTATCATTGTTATTGTTCCATCAAACTAGCATTTTCCAAAGTCTAGTAAGTGGATTATTTGGTGGTACATAAGGTAATTTTAGGTGCCTCACTGATCGACTTTTAAAACATTCTAGTGTGTGCTAGGAAAAATATTATTTAATTACATTTACGACATGATGGATATTATTTCTACTTCAGTTATTTATTGCTGCGTGACAAACCATCCCTAAACTTAGTAGCTTTAAACAACAGTGATGTACTATTTCTTCTGATTTGTGATATGCATTTAAGTTTTTTTTTAATTTTTATTTAATTTATTTATTTTTTTTTATTTACATCCAAGTTAGTTAGCATATAGTGCAACAATGATTTCAGGAGTAGATTCCTTAGTGCCCCTTACCCATTTAGTCCATCCCCCCTCCCACAACCCCTCCAGTAACCCTCAGTTTGTTCTCCATATTTATGAGTCTCTTCTGTTTTGTCCCCCTCCCTGTTTTTATATTATTTTTGCTTCCCTTCCCTTATGTTCATCTGTTTTATACCTTAAAGTCCTCGTATGAGTGAAGCATTTAAGTTTTTTGTGACTGAGTTCAGCAGGTCAGTTCTGTTCTTCACTCACATGTCTGGCCCCTGATCTGGGATGGCTGGAAAAGTTGGGGTTAGCTGGGAATCTCTCCTTCTATATGATCTATTTATAGCCAGGCAACTGACCTTCTTCATATGGTGGCTCAGGGCTCCAACAGCAAGTGTTCTGAGAGGACAAGTCCCACTGTGCAAGTGCTTATCAGGTGTCTGCTTGCATCATACTTGCTAATGTCGCATTGGCCAAAGGAAGTCACATAGAAAGTCCAGAGTCAGTGTGGGAGGGACTGCATGAAGGTGTGAATACCAGGAGGTGTGGTTCATTGGGTGCCACCAATGTAGCAGTCTTCTATACTCATAATTAACCCAGTGACTCACAGCTAGTAAGTAGCCAGCTGAGATCGGGAGCAGTGTGGTTCTAGAATCTGTGGTCATAACCACCAGGAAATCTCCTCAAGCTGAGTGTTTCAATCATCTATCTCTGAACGTGTTTACTTAAAGCAACAAGCATCTTATTATGTTCATTGAGTACATGGGCCATGAATTCAGTAGGTCACAGCAAAGACGGCTTATCTATACTTCACCATGTATAGTCCTAGCTGGGATTCTCAAACTGCTGAGAACTGCCTGAGATGGTTCATCTGGGGTTGGGGTTCTCACTGTCTGCTAGGTTTCTCAGTTCTCTCCTACACGATCTCCCCACGTGACTAATGTCTGAGCTCCTTCATAGCACAGTGGTCTCAGAGGAGTCAGATTTCTGGCATGGTAGCTGGCATTTCTTTAGAGAGCAAGGTAGAAACGGCTTTACCACTGCCATGCTGTATTAGTCAAAGAAAGTCACCAAGCCAATCTAGATTTAAGAGAAGGAGAAATGGACTCTACATCTTGACTGGAGAAGCGGTATAAACGTGCAGGCAAGGAAGGAAGGAATTGATGGCAGCCATATTTAGAGAGTTTCTACTGCAGTATGCTTAAGGACTAAAATGTGATCACTAATTTAAGGTTTTGATGTTTTTGTTGTATTTATAATAGACTCTTCTTTAAGATCACTTTTAAGTTCACAGCAAAACTGAGAGGAAGGTACAGAGATTTCTCATACACCTCCTGCCCCCAAACATGAATAGCCTCCCCTATGGTCAATATCTTCCACTAGAGTGGTATATTTGTTACAATTGATAAAACTACACTGACACATCATAATCCCCAGAAGATCATTAGGGTTTACTCTTGGTGTTGTACATTCTGTGAGTTTGAACAAATGTATAATGACATGTATTCATCATTATAGAGTCATACAGAGTATTTTCACTGCCCTATAAATCCTCTGTGCTCTACCTATTCACTCCTCCCACCCCCTAATGCCTGGAAGTCACTGATCTTTTTACTAACTCAATAGTTTTGCCTTTTCTAGAATATAATATAGTTGGAATCATACAGTAGGTAGCCTTTTCAAATTGGCTTCTTTCACTTAGTGATAAGCATTTAAATTTCTTCCATGTCTTTTCATGGCTTGAGAGCTCGTTTCTTTTTAGTGCTGAATAATATTCCGTTGTCTGGATATACCACACATTATTTATTCATTCACCTGTTGATATCTTAATTGCTTTCAAGATTTTGGCAATTATGAACAAAGCTGTTATAAACATGTGTGTGCAGGTTTTTGTTGTTAGCAGTTTTTAACTCCTTTGGGTAAAAATACCAAGGAGTACAATTGCTGGATGGACTTTTTAAAGGTTCTAAGGTTAGTCAATTTGAAGAAAAAACATCAAGTAATAACATTCAACATTAATATTAAATAATATTAAATCGAACCATGTGAAATTTCTGATTTTGTAGATCACACCTAAATATTTTACACCATTCAACTTAATAGTACAGTGATCTCAGAATACTGCAAAGGCTTTCACGCTGATATGCAAAGAACTGAAGTTTGGGAAACATCTTCTAATTGAAGTATGTTATCTTTTGGTGACTTTATTTCTTCGCGTGTCTTTATTAGACCAAAGCATAGAAGATGCTTATTTGGACAGTTTGTTTTGTTGGTGTTGATGAATATTCATTCATCAAAACGTCCTTGGCCCAAAGGACCACAGTCTTTCTAGGTCTGCTGCAAATCAGAAACCTGAGACAGCTGGCAGGCCCTTTGATTTTCCTGGGGAGAATGCTTGATTCTTTTTGATTTCCAATAACAACAGTATTTCCCACATTATCAGATATATCAACAGAAACCCCATCAACTTGGTGGGACATTAAGACCATTTTCTCAGACGAGTTGGTACAAGAAATCAGAAAATGAATCATTGGGAACTTTTGGCCATATAGAGTGTACATCTGAAAATACTGTTCTACCAGAACAAACTACGCAACAATTGAAGAGACTTTGTCTTAGGCTGGGTTCTACTGATGAATCAGAACTTCAGATATGTTGGGGGTCTGATTTAGACACTTTACAGAATTTTATTTTGTATTTAGTCTCCGTCAGATTAAAAACATTTTTTTTCCATCACCACTGTGGTTGTTTTTCAGCCTGGCAGTCTACTTTAATGGAAAGATTGTAACCAAATTGTGTAATTTTGCCCTGTGGATTTCCAGTAAAAATATTACAATGTTGTTTGAAGGTTTGGAATTAGTAAAATAATGTTAAGGCTAACTTTCTTTCATCTCAATTCTTTCAGAGTGAAATTTGTAAGAGAAAATTTTTTGTTCAGAAATAGCATCCAACAGATTTGAAGTTCCAAATGGAGTCAGCACCAAGTCCAAAAACAAAACAAAACCAAACAAAACCTCGCAAAGCATTTTCCCGTAGGATTTCCTGAAGGAACACTTCAAAAGGTCTAGATATATCCAAGACGGCTGAAGTCACACGCCTGCTTTCAGCCTCAGGAAATGTACTTGTCTCACATTCTGAGTAGCTTCTCAAGTTATTTTAACTGTTCAGCCCTGACAGTTAAATAAAAACTTGATGATAGAAGAGGTTTCATTATGTGTGCAAACGTGTTTTCTACAGCTAATCAGTGAATGGCAGACTAGGAGGTATTCAGAGGCCCAGAACAATAATGTCAAAGCTAATTCAATCCCTCACAGGTCAAGGCTTGTGACCATGGCTGAGCCTTTGTCAGACACACAAATACATACCACCTCTCTTTGCACATAAAATCACACCTTAAAATAAGTGGGCATTGATTTCTCTTGCTCCCATCTGCATTTAGCTTGGGCTCTTTCTCTGAGAATAATGCAGAACTACTGTCACCCTTGCCCAGACAGTGACACTAACATGCTTCTTTCTCCCACAACAATTCAATAGCACATCCCAGGATCACATGCTTAGTACTCTATCGTGACAGGTTGAATTTTAATATCACAGTATTTTTCTCTTATCTGAACACCCAAAAGATGCGTCTCTTCATTTAAGAACCGTCTTTTCAGGAATATAAATTTGTACTCAAATTTTGGATCCAGTCTCAATCTTTCTTATTCCTGATGTAAGTTAAATAGGCATGATATATTTTATTATGATTTCCTTTGGATCATTCAAATGGTCTTAGTTTTAATAACGCCTTCATCCTCGCTCTCTCTCTCTCTCTCTCTCTCTCATATGCAGAAATTGCATATGACTGATTTTTTTTTTTCTAGTTAATGGCAAGTATAGCTAAAATTACCTAGTGAACAGTGGTTTTCTTCAGTTGTCTAATCTGAAAAACACCACAAAATCTATGGCCATACCACCCCGAATGTGCCTGATCTTGTCTGAAGAACCTCACAAAGAAAAATATCTGTAATTTATTATTATAAACATATAAGGTGGAGTGACCTTGCATGCTAAATTTCCAATTAAGAGATGCAAATAGTCACATCCTGTTTCACAATACTAGCCATCTGTTCCCAAGGCCTGCAGGTTCTCCTTCGCTCAAAGAAACATTTAAGTGAAAGAGAGAATCTAAATTAAAATTTAGGTTTTAGGGGCGCCTGGGTGGCGCAGTCGGTTGGGCGTCCGACTTCAGCCAGGTCACGATCTCGCGGTCCGTGAGTTCGAGCCCCGCGTCGGGCTCTGGGCTGATGGCTCAGAGCCTGGAGCCTGTTCCCGATTCTGTGTCTCCCTCTCTCTCTCTGCCCCTCCCCCGTTCATGCTCTGTCTCTCTCTGTCCCAAAAATAAATAAATGTTGAAAAAAAAAATTTTTAAAATAAAATTTAGGTTTTATAGCCAGTATCAGATTAGAAAACACACCACATGTATTTTAGTAGATATAATTTTATTACTTTAAAATTATTTTATTGCTTTTATAAAAGGGTTGCAAAAAGTTCTCTTTTTAGTATTCAGAAATTATGAAGTAGAACATGAGAGTGCTCTAGAATTTCTCAACCCCCATACCCACCTCAGAGATAGCCACTTTAGACTCCTTGGCATATATGCGTGTATATGTGTTTATTATCCCTTTGTGTTTCTTACGTGAATCTATTGTTCATCTCTTTGCTTATTTGAAAAGGTAAGTTGTACTTTTTTTCTTTATTGATTTCTAAGAGCTCTTTATGTATGATACTAAACTGCATTAGATTTGTAGCTGAGAGTGAGACTAAATGTTGTGAGCAGTAAACAAATCTTGAATAAACAAGAATAGGAATAAACCCTCTATAATCAGCATCTTTTATGCAAAGTACTTAATGTATGCTACTTTTATAAAACATGTTGCCCTCATTGTTAGGGAATGCCCCTTTCAAAGACTGGATACGGTGATTACATATCACCAACACCTTGGCTGTGTTGTTTTGGGGCAACAAGGTTTAGAGTTGGTCTCTATTTCCTGGCAGAAATTGCCTGCATGGTTGTGCTTTATAAAAATGCATGGTCTCTCATCACAGAGTACAGCATGAAATAGTTGGGGGGATGGGCAAATGAATTTTCCATGGAGAAACATGGCAAACACTGCTTCAGCCATGTGGTCAAGGTTTATATCTACCATAATAAGCCATGTTGATAACATGCAGCTTTGGCATGATATAATGAGAATGGCACTTTATTTCTCTAGTCTTCCTCCCCGAAACCAACCATATTCTAACCATGAGAAAAACCTGAGACAAACTCAAATTGAGGGACATTCTGCAAAATATCCTATCAGTAGTCCTCAAAACCGTCAAGGTCATTGGAAACAAAACAATCTGAGAGACTATTACAGTCTAGAAGAGCCTAAGGAAACATGGCAAGTAAATGTAAGGTGTTATCCTGGATGGGATCCTGAGATAGAAAAAGAGAATAGGTAAAAACAAAGGAAATAAAAATAAAGCATGGAGTTTAGTTAATAATAATGAATCATTATTGGCTCATTAGTTGTGACAAATGTACCATAGTAACATAAGATGCTAATAATAGAGGAATCTGGGTGTGGGATATATGGTAACTCTCAGTACTACCTTGGAAACTTTTTTTAAATCTAAAACTATGCTAAAATAAAAGTTTGATAAGAAAAAAGCAAATGGCAGATATTTGAATTGGACCATTTCCCCAATAAAACCATAAAATATTCAATTCAACTTCAACTAGTTGAGACTCTAGATAACCCCAATGCTGCCCTTGAACCTATCAGTCTAAGAGCAGCAGTAACAAAACAAAATCTAGCTTGAGGTGATTTTCCAGGGAGGTAGTGGTTAGCAGTCTTCAGGACTACATGCCAAACCAGTAAAAATACTGAACTGGTAGAGAATATAGAGATATTTCTACCAAATCATTTCATTTATGAAGGAACCAAGGCCCAGACAGAACAAGGGATATACCCCAGCTCCTATGAATCCTGACTTGGATTTAGGACCGAATTAGGAACCTCTTTGCTAATTCAGTGCTCATTTTCCTCCCTCATGCTTCTTTCTACACCTTTCTGCTCAACATAAAAGCCCCTCCAGTTACTAACATTCTTTTGTTTTCTCTTCTTTTGTCCAAAGATCTAGGGGAGGGCCACATATTCTCCACACAGTGTATAAAAGACAGCAAGAGAACACATGAAATCTGGGACCACATTGAGTGGGGTCTGAATCCCAACTTCCTTATTGCCTCTGGTTCTGTTTTCCTGAACTATAAAATGACTCCAGTAATCCCTTATCTCTCAGGATTAAGTGAGATCCTGGATATGAACCTACTTTGGGGTTGCCTGGGTGGCTCAGTTGGTTAAGTGACCAACTTCGGCTCAGGTCATGATCTCATAGTCTGTGGGTTTGAGCCCCGAGTCGGGCTCTGTGCTGACAGCTCAGAGCCTGGAGCCTGCTTCAGAGTCTGTGTCTCCTTGTCTCTCTGCCTCTCCCCTGCTCACACTCTGTCTCTCTCTCTCTCTCTCTCTCTCTCAAAAGTAAATAAAACATTTATTTTAAATGTTTTAAAATAAAACATAAAAATAAAACATAAAAAATAAAAAAACCCTACTTTGGAGCCTGGTCATGGTAGGCCCTTCTTAATTGAGATTCCTTTCATGAGAATATGTGTTTGTACATACCAACAGCAGCAGGCAGGATTCCATGGGCCTTTACTTAGCATGTATGGGTTGGTAATCATTGATTGTATTCATGGAAGCTTTCCCTGACCAGGACTTTTCCACGTGTGTAGACCTTCCTCCTCACCACAAATTGTTCTCCACCAGAGTCACAGCCAGCACGTGGAAGAGACTGTACTTTTTTTAAAAATTTATTTAAAAATTTTTTTTTGTAATGAAGAGACTGTACTTTTACATGGCAAATTAGTTCTTGGGATTCAAGAGGCAGCCCCCTCCTTCAGGGTCCTGTGAGACAGCAGCCTGAATGAATACATCATCATTAGGATAAATTTTTTAAATTGTAGGCTGGGAGGAATGCAGTTTGGAGCTTTGAAATGTTTAGCTCAGTCTCTAAATATTACATTGGGATTGAACTGTCTCTTGTCCCCAAAGCTGATGAAAACTGAGATCTGTTTCAGATGGCATTTAACAAGGTTATTCTCTCTTTTTTTTTTTTTGCCTTTTAAAAAACAAAATGCAGGTAGTTCAGTCTGTGAGTGTTCGTGTGGCCTGCCTTTGATAGCCAGCCTCCTTGACCCTCACCTATCAAAGACACAGCCTAAGAAATGTGGAAAGACAAACCATTGTTGGACAACTGGTCAAGTTTAAAAGATTTTTTAAAAAGTAATGAATTAGGGGCGCCTGGGTGGCGCAGTCGGTTGGGCGTCCGACTTCAGCCAGGTCACGATCTCGCGGTCCGTGAGTTCGAGCCCCGCGTCGGGCTCTGGGCTGATGGCTCAGAGCCTGGAGCCTGTTTCCGATTCTGTGTCTCCCTCTCTCTCTGCCCCTCCCCCGTTCATGCTCTGTCTCTCTCTGTCCCAAAAATAAATAAAAACGTTGAAAAAAAAATTAAAAAAAAAGAAAAAGTAATGAATTAGCAGCTTTCATTGTAGGGTTCTTGGAAGCTACTTCATCTTAGTTTAGATTCCTTCTAAAGCACTCTGCCACCAGGACTCGGTTGCAGGTAGCTTATTTGCGAGGTGACCCCACAAAGCAGAACTAAAGGAGTAAGGGAAGAGAGCAAGGCTAATAAAACATGCATGAATGAATGGATTAATTTCTGTGGGTCTCTTTCTGAGCACTCTCTAAGAAACCGTGTTAACTGCATGTCAAACATGTCTCAGAATTTTCCCACTGGAGAGCAGAAGACTGGAGCATTTACCCACTGACTTCTGTCCTCCATTGTTGAAGATGGCTTCTGGCAACACCAAGTTGTCATCACATCTATGTACTTTTGTGTGTGGCTGCATGACCTTCACAGCCTCAAGAAAGGCAGACCAGACAGACACTGTAAAGTGAGCTTGATGTTGGACTTGATGTGGGGATGGAACTGTCAACTACAGCTGCACTGAAACCAGATGGAATAAGGGACTGTGGCATGGTGCATTACAGCATCTGCTACTCTGGTACATTCTAGACTATGCTCTCCAATACAATAACCACTAATCACATTTAAATCAATTAAAATTAAAAATTCACTTTCTGGGGCACCTGGGTGGCTCAGTCGATTGAGCTTCCCACTTCGGCTCGGTCATGATCTTGCAGTTCATGAGTTCCAGCTCCGCCTCGGGCTCTGGGCTGACAGCTCGGAGCCTGGAGCCTGCTTCAGATTCTGTGTCTCCCTCTCTCTGCCCCTCCCCCACTCACACTCTGTCTCTCTATTTCTCTCAAAAAATAAATAAACATTAAAAAAAAAATCACTTTCTCAGGGGTGCCTGGGTGGCTCAGTCAGTTAGGCATCTGACTTGATTTCGGCTCAGGTCGTGATCTCATGGTTCGTGAGTTCAAGCCCTGCATCATGGTGATAGTGTGGAGCCTGCTTGAGATTCTCCCTTTCCTCTCTCTGCACCGCCCCCCTCAAAATAAATAAATAAACCTTAAAAAAAAAGTAAAAAAAAAATTCACTTTCTCAGTCACACTAGCCACATTTCGAGTGCTCAACAACCAAATATGGCTGGTGGCAATAGTATTGGACAGAGCAAATATAGAACATTTCTCTCATTGCAGAAAGTTCTATTGCACTATTCTAGAGTGTACCTTCTTGGGTCTCTTCAGTTCTGTAGGCCCTGACAAGCTTGTGTGGACTGGACATCTATTAGTCAAGATATACTAGGCTTTGCTGCAGACAAAGGTTGTGTTAGACATACTGCACATCTAACACAGGATCCAGATTGAGAGAAAACCTACCATCTGGAAAATGGCCAGTCACCATGGCAGAAGGGGAGAGAGCTCTTTGGATCATGTACCAGCAACTGATGCCCCAGATCAGAAATGACATTCACAACTCATTGGCCAGAACAAATCATGTAATCCCACCTAACAACTCTACAACTAGGAGTTTCAGAGAGAAAGACTGGCTATGAATGAGCTGGCCTGCTGACTAGCTCTGTTGGCATGATTGTTTATTCTTTTACTTATTCATACATTTATTCAACACGTATTTGATTATCTGCTGGGCATGGTAGTGAGTCAGGGTATGTATATAGATGAATAATCAGGCATGATTCTTGCCCTTATGGAGCTTACCTACCATTTGCTGCTAAATGACCATTAAAAGAGCAATTACAACTAAGGGAGATAAGTATTCTAATAAGGAAAGAATGAGATACTTCAGTATCAGCAAGGCAAACAGTTTTCTTGCATATTAATGAGATAATTAGAACTGTGAGTATTTTGTCCAAGTTAGGGAGTCCAGAACGAGCACTGAGATAGGAAAACAAGCGCATCTGTTTACCCTTCCCTTCCCTTCCATTGTACCTTTGTGCCATTCCTTAACAAGATCCAAGAGAAGTGTTAGGCTAGCCCCTGTTAAGCAATGACCATGACTCCACATACGTTGGGCAGGTGCCTGGAGGTTGTATGGGAGTTTGCCTACGAGGGCACACTGGCTCTTGCTCACAGATTCACCATGGCACTCAGCATTCGTGTTCCTGACACAGAGCTTGTGCTGGGCAACAGGCCTGGGAGCCAGCAGGCCCTTCTTGATTTTCCCCTAAGGAGGTCAAATCAGACCAGCCAAGAACACGGGGCCACCTGACTGTATCTTCATGGCTTCATGGTGGAAGAAACAGGGAGCCGTGGCAGGGAGGTGCTTCCTGGAGCTTCTCACTCTTTCAGGTTCTCTGTGGATGTTGGGACCCATGTCCTTATCTACTGATCTACCTGTCCTCAGAATAAGACATGTGGCTAAATGTCACAGTTCAGTTCCTGTCATCTGGTTTAGGGGATGTCTACAAAGTGAAAGTTTATTAAATTCTATTTGTCAGTGACATATCTTTTTCTTTGTTTTCCACATTTAAATCCGTCCATTTAAAATAGACGTGTGTGGGGGCGCCTGGGTGGCTCAGTCAGTTAAGCATCCGACTTCGGCTCAGGTCATGATCTCGCAGTTTGTGGGTTCGAGCCCCGCGTCGGGCTCTGTGTTGACAGCTCAGAGCCTGGAGCTGCTTAGGATTCTGTGTCTCCCTCTCTCTCTGACCCTCCCCCGTTCATGCTCTGTCTCTCTCTGTCTCAAAAAATGAATGAACGTTAAAAATAAAATAAATAAAATAAAATAAAATAAAATAAAATAAAATAAAATAAAATAAAATAAAATAAAAATAAACGTGTGTGGAGGCAGCATGTTGGCTAAGTGCATGGACTCTGGGTTTTGCCTCATGGGACCTCCTGGGACTTCTGCCACTGAACATGTTATGTAAAGCTCCGTGCCTCCATTTCCTCACCTATAAAATGGGGGTAAAGGGGCGCCTGGGTGGCGCAGTCGGTTAAGCGTCCGACTTCAGCCAGGTCACGATCTCGCGGACCGTGAGTTCGAGCCCCGCGTCGGGCTCTGGGCTGATGGCTCAGAGCCTGGAGCCCGTTTCCGATTCTGTGTCTCCCTCTCTCTCTGCCCCTCCCCCGTTCATGCTCTGTCTCTCTCTGTCCCAAAAATAAATAAACGTTGAAAAAAATTTAAAAAAAAAAATGGGGGTAAAAATTTTACCTACTTCATATTGCTGTTGTGAGGATTGGTGAATAGAAGTAAAGTGCTTAGGAAGGTGCTAGGCTTATAACAAACACTCAGATGAACTCGTATGCTATTATCATCAGTGTTGTCACTATTTTCATTACTGAGCACCTGCTGAAGTGATCAGCAGCACACTTATTTTGTGCTTGGTCTGGGGGAGATACAGAATCAGCCCAACAGCTGTACAGCATGGTGGTTAAGATGATAGCTCTGTGCCACGGCTCCAGGTCTGGGCTCTGTAACCTACTGGCTGTGTGACTCTGGGTAAGTAACGAAGCTCTCCAGCCTTCATCTGTAAAATGTGGATAAGGAACTCCCATGTCTTTCATAGGGATTGGCTGAGATAACGTACATACTTCAGCATTTAGCACTTAGGGCACACGCAATACAATTTGGCTATGGAAGTAATTATAGGGAGAAGAGAAGAAACTTGGTGATGCTGGATGAACAAAGACAAGCACACAGTGGATGGTTGTGTTTGAGAAATGCTGGAGAGTGGTAGAAGCCAAGGGTCCCAGTAAGGAAGCGGTGATCTCAGAAAGTTTCTTGTAGGAGGCGTCATGGAACCTAGGCCTTGAAAGATGGATAGGAATTAATCAGGCAGGGAAGGACGGAGGGAGCATTTTGGGTAGAGGGATGGGCAGGCCTCAAACACCAAGCTGTCTCATCTTATTGTAGATGAGTAGACAATAGGCAGCCATTGCAGAATTTGAATTGGGGACTGGCCTAGTCACTGGGATCAAAGAAGGAAGTGGAGAGGTAACTGCACCAAGCTATGGGGCCAAGTGAAATGTATCTTCAATAGAGGAAATAAAAATGCTAATGGTGGCATTTAGAGCTCTTACTATGTGCCTGGTACTGTCCTAAACACTTGGATTAATTCATTTTAATCTTCAAAGCTGTTCCATTGGATGGGTTCTCTTATTACTCCCAAATTACAAGTGGCACAGAGAGGTTAAGTCACTTTCCCAAGATCACAAATGGAGAAAGTCCAGATCCAGGATTAACCCAGACAACTTGGCTCTGAGCCTGGCTCTGTACCTGCACTTTTAAGATGCTTACACTTTTGGGACGCCTGGTTGGCTCAGTTGGTTAAGTCTCTGACTTTGGCTTAGGTCACGATCTCAGGGTTTGTGGGTTCGAGCCCTGCACTGGATTCTCTGCTGTCAGCACAGAGCCTGCTTCAGATCTCCTATCCACCTCTCTCTCTCTCTCTCTCTCTGCACCTCCCTGCTCTCTCTCTCTTTCAAAAATAAATAATTTTTAAAAAGATGCTTACACTTTTGCGAGCATCAGGGAAGGAGAAGGGGAAACAATATACAGAACTTGAGAGATGTTGCTGCTTGAAAAAGGAATGATGGAAGATGTAATTTAAAGTACAGCCAAGTGTTTGTCTTGGGATAGGGGAACCTTTGTTCTCTGCAACATGAAAGAGAAACCATAAGTAGAAAGGGGCAGTGAGAGATGTCAGCCGTTGAGGGGTCTCCTGGGAAACAGCTTCAATGTTCTACTCTCAGAAGAGCTTAGAGGGAAGTGGCAGATGGGTGGTACTCTTTTAGGGGCTCATAAAGGGGAAATGGGCTTTTGAAATAGTGTCCCTGACCACATAATCAAACAATTTTTTTGTTGTGCCGGGCTAGGCATTCTCTGGGATAGCAGTGTAGCTGGAATTGGACTGGCTGGATTCTAGTCTAAGCTCTGCGAATCCTAGCTGTGTGACCTTGAAAATGTCTCTTAACCTCTCTGTGTCTCAGTTTTCTCATTGGAAAAACAGGGTTACCTACCTCATAGGATTGCTGTGACGATTGGATCTGTTAGTTTATGGAGAGGGCTTAGGGCTTAAGACAGTCAGCACTGTGCAAGTATTGGCTATTCTAATTCTTGTTCCTCTTTCCCCTACAATCCCAGAAATCTTGACATCCCACAACAGAGAAAGGGAATGTAGCGGCTCATGTTCTGAGCCTCTCAGGATGAGCCCCACAACCCAGTGGCTGGAGTACAGGGATATTCATGAAATGTGTACAGAATGAATCTATCTTGGTCACCTAACTCTCCTTTCTAGTGGGAAATTCCAGAACTACCGTGGAAGCCTTCAGATTCAAATTCCTACTTGGAGAACAAATGTGTTTAATAGAATTGCTCACTAATAAGATACCAAGCCCAGGGGAAACTGGGAGGCTTTAAAAAAATACCGGACAAACTACAAAGGAACCTGGCTAATCTGTGCTTCAAATCACAGATGCTGCCATCTCCTCATCAAGGTTTCAGTTGGTTTAAAAGCCTCACCCAGGTTTCCCATTTTAGGGCAGACGTTGTGCTGTACAGAATTCTTATCTTTCCTTGCCCCCACCGCCCCTCTCCCCCATCCAGTAACATTAGAGTTTCGGATCGCCATCAAAACTGATGATTTGGGGACAGGTGATTTATAAACAAGCCTTTCTGACAGAGCAAGGTGAAGACAATTCCATTTTAATTTGAGAGCACACTGTGTTGCATTTTAAGATGTAACACACTCAAGTGATAATAAATTCACTACTCAACAGTATTTCTCACTCAATCTGTCAGCATCTCAGGTGAGATGAGTGTCAGAGGTACCCTCTTTTGATGCTGGGAATCACGTTAGAGGCCCCTGTTCTCCTATTGGCCTGGGTCATTGGGATTGGTAAGGTTCAGGGTAGTGGCAGAGACATGCCTCCAACTCCGTGGCATACACTCCTACACTCCCCTGGCTCCACAGGCTTATTCCAGTCATTAAAGATCGCTTGGATTCACAGATCCCTCTTTTAAACACACATACGTAGGGGCGCCTGGGTGGCTCAGTCGGTTAAGCGTCCAACTTTGGCTCAGGTCATGATCTCGCGGCCCATGAGTTCGAGCCCCGCAGTCAGGCTCTGTGCTGACAGCTCAGAGCCCGGAGCCTGTTTCAGATTCTGTGTCTCCTTCTCTCTATGACCCTCCCCCGTTCATAGTCTGTCTCTCTCTGTCTCAAAAATAAATAAACGTTAAAAAAATTTTTAAATAAAATAAACACACATACCTATTCACCTTGTGAGAATTCTCGCTGGTTTATCTTCTGCCACCCAGTTGAATCGGAAACTCCAGGGGCTACCTGAATATCCTGAAGTCAGAGGGCAGAGGTGAGAAAGGAGAGTGGAGAGAGGAGATGGAGAGGTTCCCAGAAGCATTTCACCTTCTCTGCAAACTTCCCCAGGATCTTGGGGTCCTCCATTGCTGAATGCTACTAAAAGATGGCCACTGGGGAACTTCATACAAAGGCTGCAAAAATATGTGCCTAATTGAAGGAAAGGGCATTTTCATTTCTTTAAAAATAAGTCACTTTGAGATGCAGCTGAAACCAAGGAAGCATAAGGGATTGGCGGCCACCACCGTAAGCTAGAATTAGGCAGGGATGGGTTCTTCCCTATAGGTTTCAGGGGGAGCATGGCTCTATTGACACTTGAGTTTGGACTTCTAGCCTCCAGAACTGTGGGGCAATACATTTCTACAACTTTAGTACAAAATCTATCACTCAGAGGACCATTATTTATTGAAAGGGCTTGTATCAGAGGTTCTTAATCTTGGCTACACATTAGAATCACCTGGGGGGACTAAAAAACTCCAATGCCCAGGCCACACCTTTGGCCAGTTAAACCAAATTTCTGGAGGCAAGACCCAAGCACCAGTATTTTTTTTAAAGCTCCCCAGATGCTCCCATGTTGCAGCTGACATACGTAGTGCTTGCCATGGGGTTCATGCCTATGAATATACTTAATCTTTGCAACTATCTTTTAAGAGAGGTGCAGACATTGTTCTCATTTCACAGATGAGGATATAGAAGCACAGTGAAGTCCCGTGCTTTATCCAAGATCATATAGCTGGTAATTTCCAGGGTGTGGATTTGAGCCCAGGTCATCTGGCTTATAGCCAGCAGGTTCATTTCCTCTCATGATGTGGGAAACACAAGTTCTTGGCAAAGCCCCATACTGTAAAGTTGCCATGGAGCAGGGGACAGAGAGCTTGTATCTGCTTTCCGAGAAGCCAAGTCAAAGATCTTCCCAAGCAATGCCACATTTATAGTCAGTGATTTTTAAAAATTTCTACTGGGAAGTTCAGACTTTCCCGTTCCTCCCACAGACTGTCTGAGGGTAAAATTTTCAACCTTTCCTTTTCTTCCCCACATCCACCCAAAAACCTGAGAGCTAGACTCCAGCCGGAATCAAGTGGAGAGAGGGGGGAGTTTGTCAGTTGTGTCTTCTATTTGTGATCGAGGTCCAGCCCATCAAGTTGAAGGCTTACTGGCATATGTTGGGGTGGAAGCCCCATCATATGCTCATCTAAAATTAATCTTCTGTTTTATTTGTCAGACTGAAAATCTGAGGAAAGAGGACGGGATTGGAGGGCACACTGTATCTGGTCCCAGTTCTTTGCCCAGATGAGCCCTGGGCCTCTAGGTGAGTGACACCACTTCTCTCTGGGCTTCTTCCTTAAGACGAAGAGAGTTGGATTCCATCTGAGGTCACATCTCAGTTCAGCCAAGAGACATGTTTTGTTTGGCCCTCACAATGCTTTCAAATTTTTTGAATTGATTGCCAACTTTTAAAAGTTGGAATCATTTACATAGTCTAGATTTCCTGATTCTCTTGAAGTATCAGAAGAATTGTTGTTGCTGCACTGGGTCCTATAGGGTAACCATGGGCTGGAGTTGAGAGACAGCACTCTCTTCAGATGGGCATACTCTCCTCAGGTGTCTCTATCCCCCACCTGGCCAATATCACCGTTTACTTACCTGTCTGGCCCCTGCAGGGACTGGAAGCCAGATAATCTCCAAAGTCTCTGCCAGAGGTTGAGATTCCTTTACTCATAGGGTCTTCACATCTGTGAGGCAGGGATAAAGTCTTAAAGATTCAGGCTCAGTCAATATTTTCATATAGAGATGGGGAGAGTCAAAGTAAAACTAATAAATGGTAATGTTCTGTTACTTGCCTGCATTTTATCGTTAACCATGGCACATAAAATTTACAATGTTTGGCATACTCCCCGCACATTTTTATATTCTGGCTCACTTTTTGAAGGCATAAGCAAAGACAAAACAAAAGCCATAAAAGGTTATGAAGAAATTGCACGGTCAAGAAGAGAGAGGACACCAGGATAATGTGTTCTCAGAAGGACAGTCTGAAATTACAGAAGAACTACCTGTTCTTCAAAACAAGATCATCTGAAGTAAATTCCAGGAAAATCTGTTAGGTGTGTGCTGAGTCTGATGTTTTTACACAGCCCATATTCAATAAAACTCGCTTCTCTTGATGGGATATGAAGTTCTCAGGGAGCTGGGCTATTTATTTAGGAACTTTAAGATGACCACATGGTCACTTGAAACTGCACATACATTTAAGAATCATTGACTCTTGGAGCTCTTCATACGGGCCACTAATAAAAATATAGCTGGAGGCAGATAGGTGATTTTCAGTCTCTCTGATCACTCACAACTTTGTTTTACACATTGCTTTTATTTTTTACTGGGCTATTTATGAAAATGAAAGTAATATATGCATATAACAAATAGAGTAGAAAGATATGAAATGAGACATAAATTGTCTCTTCTCCTTATCTTATTTTTTATTGTGGGTGAAATACACATAACATAAAAGTTACCATCTTAACTACTTTTAAGTGTACAGTCCGATAGCGTTAAGTATATTCACATTGTTGTGTTTTCTCCCTATCTTAACCCCAATGTTAACTACAGTTATGTTCTTCTGTGTCCTTTCAGAAAATTATGTGCACATTCTTTGCTATTAATACAAATGCACTTTTCCACATAGACCAATCTTGCTGGTTCTTTTTAGTGGCTGCAGAAAGTTATCTTTTTATGGATAACCATACTTTGCTTAACCATTTTTTTTATTAATGCCAAAAAGAAAAACCCATAATGGACATATTTGGTGTATGTATCTTGGTCTGTGGCCTATGCCCACGTATATCTTGTGGGTACATTCTCAGTAGCCCATAACCCGAGATGTTTGTTTGGTTGGTTGACACTTTTCTGTCTGAAAATGGGTATAGCTTGCATAGTAAGAGTTTTTAGATTAGAATACTTACCATAAACTATAGTGGCATAAAAAATAAATTGAAGCAGTAACCCAGATTCCGGAATTGGATGAAGTCTAAATTTAGGCCCTGCCAGACTGTCTGTGAGGCTTTGGGAAACTGGCTCATTACATCACTTGCCTCAGCTTTTTCATCTGAAAAATGGGAAAAATAATAGTATCTGCCTCTGAAGGTTGTTGGAGGACTAAATTAATAGTACCTAGCCCATATTAAGCACTGCTTGCATTAGTTACTATTTTAGGTCTCTTCTCTTTCATCATAAAGTTTGAGCCTAACATTTAAAATATAATAGCTTATGGGGCATCCAGGTGGCTCAGAAGGTTAAAACATCCGACTTCAGCTTAGGTCATGGTCTCACAGTTCGTGAGTTCAAGCTCAGCGTTGGGCTCTGTGCTGACAGCTCAGAGCCTGGAGCCTGCTTCAGATTCTGTGACTCCCTCTCTCGCTGCCCCTCCCCTGCTCATGCTCTGTCTGTCTGTCTCTGTCAAAGTTAAATAAACATTTAAAAAGTTAAAAAAATAAATATAACAGGTTACAAGATATTTTAAATGTTAAGATTTTAAGATTACAGAATTTTATTCTGTAATTAAATTGCCAAAATATTGGTAAAATAGACAAAAATCCATCAATATACAAAAACTGCTCTATGAAAGGCCTTCTCACATGTATCCAATCAATTTTTGTTATTCTCCATTTCCTTAGGAATACTTTGGGTTTACCTTTTTTTTCTTCTTCTTATATTTGGCATGGAAATTCCACTTATTTTTTCCTGAACATACTCTAGGTCAAATGAAGCCAGAGCCCAGGAATGACCTTTTGAGAGAATGGTTCTTTACACACCATAAATGTCTGCAAATCTCTCCTGTACTTTGCCTTATAATCTTGATTTTGCTTTACCTGAAATGATTGCTTTTCTGTTACAAATGAAGTAGAATCAAAAGAATCCCTGTAACATCCTTGTCCCTCAGTTGCCTTGACTTGTGTGGGTGGGAGGAGAGGGATGCAGTTTCACCAACAGCCCATCTCCCTGGGGAGCCGCTGGATGCCTGCCTGGATCCCAAAGATCTTACTTGTATCCTGGAGTCCAAACCACCCACTCTTTATCCTAGGCTAGCTCTTCCTCGTTTTAGCCTTACAGAAACCTCCTCTTGTCACTCTTCATCACTGTAATTAATGATCTTAAAAAAAAAATCCTAACAAAGGATGGTTTGGTAAGCAATAGCAACATTGGCGGGGAGAGGTTATTGGCAGAAGAGATGATAAGGAGGAATGTGGACAGGTCTTTGTGCAGGTGGACTCTGTCCAGTGCAGTGTCTACAGCAACTCTTGAATGAGTCCTCATCCTAGAGACTCTTACACACTCTTAATATCAAAAGGTCCCTTAACTTCTGCACCGCTTTGTGACCACAGGAGGTCTCTCCACCCTAGGTTGTCAGGTAGTAGAAAAAGATACAGTCACTAAGTCCTCAACTCTAAGCAGTCCTGGGTCTTGAGAACATGCTGAGATGGTGAGGATGTCCTTTTGGAGGGTTTACTCTGAAAGGTCACAGAGAATGTAAATATTTGTTGAGTACCTACTATGTGCCAGCCTCTGTTCTAGAATACCTGGAAAGGCAGTGAACAGAATAGAGAAAGTACCTGTCTTCCAAGGAGCTTACATACCAAGAAGGATAGTTATAAACAGATAAACATCCAATGTGTTTGATAATGGGAAGGTCTATGAAAAAAAAAAAAGTAAGGTAAGAAAAGTCAAGAGTAGCAGGAGCAAAAAAAAAAAAAAAAAAAAAAAAAAAAGAAAGAAAGAAATAAAAGGCCTCATATTGGAAAGAAAGAAATAAAACTATCTTTATTTTCAGATAATATGACCTTGTATCCTTGTATATAGAAAATTCTAAAGAATCTAGTAAAACATAAGAACTAATAAAGGAGTTTAGCAAGGTGGCAGGATATAAGATATACAGAACAAAAATCATGGGAATGCAAGCTGGTGCAGCCACTCTGGAAAAACAGTATGGAGGTTCCTCAAAAAATTAAAAATAGAGCTACCCTACAACCCAGCAACTGCACTACTAGGTATTTATCCAAGGGATACAGCTGTGCTCTTTCAAAGGGACACAGGCACCCCAATGTTTATAGCAGCACTATAAACAATAGCCAAAGTATGGAAAGAGCCCAAATGTCCATCGATGGATGAATGGATAAAGAAGATATGGTATATATATACAATGGAGTATTACTTGGCAATCAAAAAGAATGAAATCTTGCCATTTGCAACTACGTGGATGGAACTAGAGGGTATTATGCTAAGTGAAATGAGTTAGTCAGAGAAAGACAAATATCATATGACTTCACTCATATGAGGACTTTAAGAGACAAAACAGATGAACATAAGGGAAGGGAAACAAAAATAATATAAAAACAGGGAGGGGGACAAAGCATAAGAGACTCATAAATATGGAGAACAAACAGAGGGTTACTGGAGGGGGTGTGGGGAGGATGGGCTAAATGAGTAAGGGGCTTTAAGGAATATACTCCTGAAATCATTGTTGCACTATATGCTAACTTAGATGTAAATTAAAAAAAATAAAATTAGGGTGGGAGGGAGAGGAGGGTGGGTCAATGGGCATTGAGGAGGGCACTTATTGGGATGACCACTGGGTGTTGTATGGAAACCAATTTGACAATAAATTTCATATTAAAAAAATAATAAAAATAAAATTAAAAAATTAAAAAACAAAAAACAAAACAAAACAAAAATCAATTGTATTTATATACACTTGCAATAAATAATCGGAAAAGAAGTTAAGAAAACAATTCCATTTGCAATAGCATCAAATAGCATAAAATGCTCAGGGATGAATTTAACAGAAGACTTGGAAAACATACCCTGGAAACTATATAACATTGTTGAAAGAAATGAAAGAAGATCTTTAAAAATGGAAAAACGTCCCATATTCATGGATTGAAAGATTTAATATTGTGAAGATGGCAATACTCCCCAAATCAATCTACAGTCTCAGTGCAATCCCTATCAGAATTCTAATTGGTGGGGTGCCTGGGTGGCTCAGTTGGTTAAGTCTCTGAGTCTTGACTTCAGCTCAGGTCATGATCTCACAGGTTCACGAGTTTGAGCCTCACATCGGGCTCTGCACTCAGTGCAGCGCCTGCTTGGGATTTTGTCTCTCCCTCTCTCTCTGCCCCTCCCCTGTTCACGCTCTCTCTCTCAAAATAAACAAACAAACAAACAAACAAACTGGAAAAAAAAGAATTCTAATTGGCTTCTTTGTAGAAATTTGAAAGCAAAAGTTCATGTGGAATTGCAAGGTCCCTGGATAGTCAAAATAATTGTGAAAAAGAAGAACAAAGTTGGAGTACCCACTTCCCAATTTCAAAACTTACTGCAAAGCAACAGTAACCGAGGCAGCAAGGTACTGGCATAGAATAAGCATACAGGTCAACTGGATAACCATAAGCAAGGGAATGCATTTGAATCTTTACCTCCCACTATATGCAAAACAAAACAGAACAAAACCAAACCTTAAAATAGATCAAAGACTTAAATTTAAAGCCAAAAACTATAGGACTCTTAGAAGAAAACCTAGGGGTAAATCTTCTTGACCTTGGAATTGGCAATAGATTCTTAAACATGACATCAAAAGCATGAGCAACAAAAGAAAAAATATATAATTGTATTTCATTAAAATTAAGAACTTTTGGATTTCCAAGAGCACCATCAAGAAAATGAAAAGACACTAATAGAATGGGAGAAAACATTTGCAAATCATATATCTGATAAGGGACTTGTATCTAGACTATATAGAAAACTTACAAATGAATAATGAGAAGACAAATAATCCATTTAAAAAATGAGCAAAGGATTTGAATAGACATTTCTTGAAACACACACACACACACACACACACACGTGAACAATAAGTATATGAAAATAGGCAGGATGCCTGAGTGGCTCAGTCGGTTAAGCATCTCAATTTTTGGCTCAGGTCATGATCTCACAGTTGGTGAGATGGAGTCCTGCATCAGGATCCATGCTTTAGTGTGGAGCCTGCTTGGGATTCTCTCTCTCTCTCTCTCTCTCTCTCTCTCTCTCTCTCTCTCTCTCTTTCTCTTTCTCTCTCTCCTCCTCCCCTGCTCTCTCACTCTCTCGAAAAAAAAATAAATGAACTTAAAAAAAAGAACATGAAAAGAGGCTCAATTTCATTAGTCATCAGAGAAATGCAAAGATATACCACTTTACACCTATCAGGATAGGTATAATTTAAAAACCAGATAATAACAAGGGTTAGCAATGATGTAGGTAGATCAGAAACTTCATCTGTTACTAGGGGGAATGTGAAATGGTGTAGCACTTTGGAAGACACTCTGGCAATTCTTCTTGAAATGATTAAATTATAGAGTTACCATTTGATCTAGCAATTCCCCTCCTAGATATATACCCAAGAGAAATAAAAACATGTTCACACAAAAACTTATATATGAATGTTCATAACAGTATTATTCGTAGCAGACAAATGGTGGAAACAACCCAAATGCTCATCGATTGATGACTAGGTAAACATAATGTAGTGTATCTATTAAGTGGAATACTTATTCAGCTATAAAAAGGAATGAAACACTGATACATGCTACAACATGGAAGAGCCTTGAAAACATTGAGTTATAGAAGTCGGTAAAAAAAGACCACATATTACATGATTTTGTTTATAGGAAATCCAGCTTAGACAAATGCAGAGAGACATTAAGTAGATTACCAGTTGTTTGGTACTCGGCCCAGGGCTGGAGAGTATGGGGAAAATTTGAGAGTGGTAATTAAAGGGCATGGAGTTTCCTTCTGAGGTGATGACAGTGTTCTATAATTAGTTGTAGGGACAGTTGCACTACTCTGTGAATATACTAAAAAACACTGAATTATGAATTTTAAATGGGTGAATTATGTATCAATAAAGGTGTTACAAAGAGAGAAAAGAACAGAACGAAGAAAGGCCAGAGAGGAAGAAGGAGGGAGGGAAGGAAGGAAGAAAGGAAGGAAGGAAGGAACGAAGGAAGGGTGCCAGCATCAAAATTTGCAGAAGAGCCAGAAGCTTAGAAGAAAGAAAGAAAGGGGGGAAAAAAAAAGAATTACAAGGGTGGAGAAGGTGGAATTATTTCTTGGAGGGGTTGTGTCTTGAAGTTCTGTCTAATAGAATGACATTTATTTCAGGTGAGGCCTTCAGAAAGGGAGGGAATGAACCGTATGGGTGTCTCGAGAAAGAGAGTCCAGGTAGAAAAAATAGCAAGTGACAAAGGCCCTGTGGTAGGCATGTGTTTACTGCATTTGAAGGGCAGCAGGGAAGCCCAAGTAGTAGGAGCAGACTAAGTAAGGAAATAGGGGAACAAGAAGAAGAGGTTTAAGGAATAGGCAGGACCAGTTCAGGTAAGGCCTTATAGACCACCACGGTGAAGACTTTGACTATTTACTAAGTAAAATGGAGAGTCATTCACAGAGTTTTGAGCAGATCACCTACTCTGATTTCCATTTTACAAAGATCATCCTGGCTGCTATGTGGTGAACAGACTGAGGGATGGAGTGCAAAGGAAGTGTCACGGTCAGGGTGGATGCCACTGATACAGCCTAGGTGAGATGCCTTTGTGTCTATATGTTGTGCTTTAGTTTCTCCCTTAAAATTAAGGAGACAGGACTCAAGGTCTGTAGACTGCACAAATCATTTAAAAGCAGAATTGTGTGGGGGCGCCTGGGTGGCGCAGTCAGTTAAGCGTCCGACTTCAGCCAGGTCACGATCTCGTGGTCCGTGAGTTCGAGCCCCGCGTCAGGCTCTGGGCTGATGGCTCAGAGCCTGGAGCCTGTTTCCGATTCTGTGTCTCCCTCTCTCTCTGCCCCTTCCCCGTTCATGCTCTGTCTCTCTCTGTCCCAAAAATAAATAAAAACGTTGAAAAAAAATTTAAAAAAAAAGCAGAATTGTGTGGAAAAAGTGTGGACAAGTGACTGCTCCCCCAGAGTGCATAAAGCTGCTTGCTTTGAATTTCACTTCCACATCCACATGATATTAATTGTGTAAGTATCTGTTGGATGTCTGTCTGCCCCATGAGACTAGAAGCTTCGTGGTTGTCAGAGTCGTGTCCAATGTGTTCTCTGTTATATCCCTAGTGGGTAGAACAGGGTCAGACACAAAGTACGTCCTCAAAGAAATACTCATTGAATCTCCATTCTCCAGCCTCCCTTCCTCTCCATTCTCCAGCCTCCCTTGAAATTATTTGTGGCTGTATGAATGTAGTTGGCCAGTAAAAAGGGAGCAGAAATAACATGCACCGAGGTAGTTAATGACTGGGGTGTATCTTTCATCACTCAATTCTGCTGAAATGCTCTTGAAGACCGTAGGTTCCAGATGGCATAGCCTTGAGATGGAATGGGACCACCTGCCTATGTAAGGCTTTGCAAGAGAAAGAAACAAACCTTTGCTGAGTTAAGCCAACAAGACTTATTTTTGCAGCAGCTAGTTTCATTACCCCAACCCATTTTCCATTTTTTTACAAGAGCTTCACAAATACACACTACACTGTCAGATCATTTTGGATAATGATAGTTGGAAGTTGACGATTGCCCCTCAAGTGTAATTTTCCTTGCTGTTGTCTCCTTCCAGAGTGAGATAGTTTATGCTTTTTCAACTATTCCCATCGCAATTGGAATCACGATAGTAGAAGAGCGGCACATTTCATCATTTGTGGAAGGCGCTCTGTAGTTGGACAAAACGCCCTCCTGATAATAATGGAGGCAATCTAGTCAAGTTCTAATAAATGGGGCTGGACCTCCTCCCATAATTTTCCCAGTAATTGGAGGCAAAATGTGAAATCTTCATTCAGCTGGGAAAATGGGTTGGCAGCTGTTTGGAAGAGATGAGCATTGACTGAACTTCCTTTTAAATGTCTCTGGCTTGATTTGTTCATTTCATCTTTTTATTTTTCCACTCAACTTCATTCTCACTTTCTCACTAGCCAGAAACTAGTCTGCAGGATCTAGAAATAAAATGGAGAGAAAGCTGGTTAGGATAATCAAGATCATATTCTATTTTTAACACTAAATCGGCAAATCCACTATTTTTACCCATTATACCCTGATTAAAAGAACACGCTTAGAAGATCAATGAAAACAGCTTGTTTTAGTAAGAAATTGAACCTGCAGGCAGGACAAAATTCAAAAGCTCCTGAGAGCATCAATAGAGCTCAATGTTAGTCTTAGTATCAACTATTTACCCTGTACTGATTCAAGTTCTGTGTAAGACTTTTTAATTATAATAGTAACTGCCACTTTTGAAAAAACTTGTATACCTTTCAGCCCCACAAAGTAACTCACTCAGTTGGGTTTTTTTTTATTTTACTTTATTAATTTTTTTAATATTTATTTATTTATTTATTTATTTATTTATTTATTTATTTATTTTTGAGAGACAGAGAGAGGCAGAGCATGAGTGGGGAAGGGGCAGAGAGAGGGAGACACAGAATCTGAAACAGGCTCCAGGCTCTGAGCTGTCAGCACAGAGCCTGACGCAGGGCTCGAACTCAAACTGGAGATCCTGACCTGAGCCGAAGTCAGACGTTCAACCGACTGAGCTGCCCAGGCTCCCCTACTTTATTAATTTTTTAATGTTTATTTATTTATGAGAGAGAATGTGTGAGCCAGGGAGGGGAGAGAGACAGACAGACAGACAGAATTTGAAACAGGCTCCAGGTTCTGAGTTATCAGCACAGAGCCCAATGCGGGACTTGAACTCACAAACTGTGAGATCATGCCCTGAGCCAAAGTCAGACGATTAACCGATTAACCAACTGAGTCACCCAGGCAACTCTCACTCAGTAGGTTTCTAAAGAGCAGGTGGTTGCTAGGTCAATTTGACATGGAGGTAGTGCTGGTAGCCTCAGGACTGTCACCAGGGCACAACGGGTAATCCCATGTTGCAGTAGCACTCCACACCTGGCACTCAGCTGGGCTGCCGTTCCTCTCACATACCTGGGGGGTACTCAGCCTTGGAAGCTTTAGCTTCATCAGCTTCAAGGTAATGCCACCACTGCTCTAAACACGTATTATCATCCTTCCATTGTCCAGAGAGTTAGATACCATTGAGAACATTTTACAGGCCAAGAACCTAAGGCTCATGGAGGTAAGTACCTTTGCCCAACTCCAACAGATAGCCAATAGGGGGGCGAGCTGAGATTCCTACCAGCCTTGCCTCGTGCACATTAGGGTTTATAGCAGCTAGGTCCATTGGTTTGGTCTTTCTGGTTAGAAGAGGACTTGGGACAGCAGAGCAAAAGCTTGGGCAGAGAAAGCAATAGAGAACCTTGATAATTCTTCCTCACAGCCTTTCTCCCATGGCCTGATTTCCTATCAACTGAAGAAAGTCTACTTTTCTTCACCAGCATATTTGTTTATTCTTTATGAATTTTCCCCTTTCAGTAAGGTTCTTCGAGCAAAGTTTACTTCCTTTGCTTGTATAGAATCATTGGGGGAGATGTGCCCTGACGCCAGACCCAACAATCACCCACACTCCTGGGGCTCCACTAGGTGCTGAGGCCAGTGTGATTTGGCCTGTTGCCCTCCCCACCTCTGATCATCCCAGAGTAGGCTTACATTCTCTACCCCACATCCCTATCATGATCTTATTCACTCATTCACTCATTCACTCATTCAATAAATAATTACTTGTCAACTTTGTACCTAACACAATAATAAGAACAGCTGAGGACACTCAGTCTCCCTTAATACCAGAATATTCCATAGGAAAAACAGAATAGTGCCCTTCTATGATGGTCAGTGTTATGTTAGCTTGACTCTGCCATTGTACCTGACTGTTTAGTCAGACACTAATCTAGGTGTTGTTGCAAAGGGATTTTGTATATGTGATTAAAGTCCATAATTAGTTGACTTTAACTAAGGAGACTACCCTCAATATTCTGGGTGGGCTTGACTCAGTGGAAAAGCCTTAAAAGCATAACTGAGGTTTCCCTGAAGAAGAAATTCTACCTATGAGCTCCAGCTCCTGCCAGCCCCTCTTGCTAGCATACCTGAAGATTCATGTGTATCCAGCCAGCCTTTCCAATCACATGTGCCAATTCCTTTCTAAATCTCTTAATATCTGTCTCCTACTGGTTCTGATTCTCTGGCTAACCCTGACTGATATATACTCCTTGATAGCCATGAAGTAATCTGTTTCAAGCATACTCATTTTCTTCAGCCTTCGGCTTTAGAAAAAAGACAAGACTAATGTCAACACTGGCAAAGCAACTTGGTTAGCCTCATTGGTGATCCCACTCACACTGAAATCTGAGCCAGAGGTCACTGTTTTAGGTGACTTCAAAGTTTCTAGGAATGGGTACAAAGCAGGGATGGAATTCAAGATGGAAAAATCAGATGCCATTCCATTGCTAGTCCTGGTTTCATAAGACACCAAGAAGCCATGGGGCTATGAATAGCAGGTTTAACAGTCATTGCTCCCCACCAGCGAAGCAAAATGTATGGCACAAAGTGTGGATTATACCAGAGAAGGCCCATCTTAGTTGTTTTTAGGTTTTTCCATTTTAGACATTAAAGGTGTCATCTGTCATTAAGACCTTCATGGAAAACAACTAAGAAATGGTGCTGTTTTCCAGACACTAAAAACCCAAGTTTCCATTTCTTGGTGTGTAAAATATGAGGAGCGGACTTCCCCAAGGTTTTCTCCAATGCCAATATCCTATGATTCTCTTTGATAATCCTAATAGCATGCACTATGAATTAGAGTGGTCTTCACAGTAAAAAGTACTTCATCATGGATTTGGGCGGGCTCAGAGAATGTGAATTACCAAAACCAGCCTTATCAGAAGGCCTACTCCAATGTGTGGGGGCTATAGCTCCCTAACGCTCTACAAGTCTACCTTCTGAGAGGCATTTGCACAATTATGGGAATCCTCCGGAAACTGAAAATTCTGCCAATTACTGTTTATCACAGTTTCTAGATTTGCTTTTCCAGCACCAGATTGTGAGAGAAATACCTTCCTGGCTGAGACAACATTGGTTTTCTCAGATTTTCAGTGAGTGAACCTGAGACCTGGGGTCAATATATACAGAAACTTCTAGGAAGTGAAGATCTGTGTGAGGGAAAGGTAAAAAGGGATCCTCCAAATTTGGATTGAGATTAGTTTGATTTGAGAAATGAAAAGCAATCAAGAAAACTGATTAACTAATTCTTTTCACATCCCTCCCTGGAGGCACATGGGGGAAAAGGAGATCAATGTACCTAAAATCAGGGCAAATGCCACCACAGAAAGTGGCTTCAAGTCTCCAATGCCACAAATATCCCAGGGAGGCATAAATAATGTAATTTCTTTTTTTTTTTATTTTTAAAAATATTTATTTTTGAGAGAGAGAGAGAGAGAGAGAGAGATACCGAGTGTAAACGGGGGAGGGGCAGAGAGAGAGAGAGAGACACAGAATCCAAAGCAGGCTCCAGGCTCTGAGCTCTCAGCGCAGAGCCTGTTGCGGGGCTAAAACTCACAAACTGCGAGATCATGACCAGAGCTGAAGTCGGACACTTAACTGCCTGAGCCACCCAGGCGCCCCAATAATATAATTTCTAATCAAGTATTCAGCCCTGAAGTCCAATTATATGATCAAAATGTTCTGTCTGTGCTTCTTAATGGGCAGGGGACCTCCAATCCATCTGTAGACTGAAAAAATAACTTGTTTCACAGATTTTGTGTAACTTGTTCCCAAATGTATATAGACAGTATGGTAAGGAACAAACTACAAATTAATTTTAAAAGCCTTATGAAATCCTAGTGGCTTTCAGTCTTTCGACCACTGAGACCACCTCAAGTATAACTACTTGTACACGGGGTCCTCAGCACAGTTTTTGACTTTGAAAGAGGGCCCTCTGAGCACAGAGGTGGAAAGCACAACCCTGGCCTCCACAGACCTCTGCTCAGGTGGTGCCCTCTTGGCCGTGGGAGGGAGAAGAGGCTTTGCAGTGCTAGGCTCTGCCCAGCCTGCCCGCCCTCGGCTCCATGGGGTCCTGCCAAGCCCACAGTTGCTGTTCTGTCCATACACTCCCACGCCCCAGTTGTCAGCAGTGAAAGACATCCCCAGCTGTCCCGGGTAGGAGTGGACACAGAGAGAGGCGTCTGGGCCTGCTTGTGTGTGCGCCTTAACCTTTGAAGCACAGTCCTGCGTAAGGGCACGGCGATTTCATGAGACTCTGTCTGGAGCTTTAACTCAGCGTTTTTCCTTTTCCTTGTTTTTGTTTTTGTTTTTTTTTTAATTTTTTAATTTTATCTCTTTCTTTTCTTGCTGGGCTGTTTGCGTTTCCTTCAGCAGAATGTGTGGTTCCCATCTCATCCAGCAAATCTAAGGTAATCTCAGTTTTGTTTCTAAAAATGTCATTTTCTGCTCTTTTCCCCTACCCCCTATCTCGTGTCTTTGGAAAATACGGATATTTAGCAACGTAACATGTGGAGATTCTCTTCCTGACGCTTCCTTTTAGAATTACCGAGTCCAGATCTGAGTCAACAAAACACTCATCTTTCAGTTTTTAGCTCTGATACGAAATTTGATAAATGAGTTAAGCATACATTACATGAAGCAGATTGTGAACCACTGCAATTTTTTGGCTGCATTTTTTTTTTTTTTTTTTTTTTGGTATGGGAAAAGCATGACACTGAATTTTGGATATGCTTTCCTATTTCTTCAACGAACTCTAACCGTTGTTGTCTGTTAAACCCAGGGGATTTCAAACACTGATACATCATGTTTTCAGTATGACTGCACATGTATCTGGAAATGTCCTAGCCTTCGTGTCATAAAAGCACCCATCATTTCTTGCTGCAGGTACCTCAATATTGGAATGGTCAGTTGTCAGACATTGTGTTTTTCCCATTCTCAACTATTCCTGAAACTTAGCTCAGTGTATTAAGCTGATTATGCTGCTGTCAGATGGATTTCCTGAATTGCTGGTATATCAAGTACTTTGCTTGCTTTGCTTGACATCCAGCTTCTATTTATAGCCAACAGATGATCGGAAGCCAGGGTCAAGGGCAGTTGCTGTTTGGTCAAGCCCAGCTGTTGAATGCTGATTGGTAATTGGCAAGGTGTGGCGACTGCCATCTGGCTGTGCCGAGCCCTGATAACACTGCCCCTATTTATTTAATTCAAGCAAAAGCAATTAACTTCAGCTTTGCAGAAGCAAAGTTAGTTAACTATTTTGGACACCCCAGCTAGTCAAGTGGGTTCTCAAGTTTAGACACAAGTTGAAAATTAAGAACAGCACCGTCTGAAGTCACGGGGTCTATCACGACGCACTTTGCCTTTCTATCCTACTTAGGATTCAGAGACAGAAGCATGTATATCTCAATCCCTTTCTGACAAGTAGCAATGAGTACTTTTACAGACCATAAATGAGAAAACTGACTTCTGTAGCTCAGAGGGATGAATATTTTCATAGCTCTCCAAGTACTGAAGAGAGAGATGTATTGTTTCAATCATGTGAATTAGCTTGGTATCAGAAATTACACGTGTGCTACAATAAATCAGGCAACAAATAAATATATATTTCAGGGGGAAATAGAGCTCAGGTTATTGGAGTTTTTTCATTCACTTATTTTAGAGAGAGAGAGAGAGAGAGAGAGTGTGGGGGGAAAGCAGAGGGAGAGAGAGAGAATCCCAAGCAGATTCCACGCTCAGTCCAACACAGGGCTCGATCCCATGACCCTGGGATCATAACCTCAGCCAAAACCAAGAGTCAGATGCTCAACTGACCAGCCACCCAGGCGCCCCTCAGGTTTTTGTTTTTAATTGGTGGATTATAGGTAATGCTATTGTGTGTACCTGCATTGTAGGGATTGAGGTGTGAAAAATACCTGCTCTGGTAGTTAAAACTTTTTCTAGGATTGATATGCACAAATCCACAAGATTTGTGCAGATCCTGCTTTGTACTTGCAAATGACTTTCCCAATAATTTCAATCATCATTAATCAGCAGGCATTGTATGAATGACAGATGCTGTGTAACATCTAGTCCTCGACACTTGATATTCCATGGTCATTGCCCTCATCTGAGGACTAACAAAGCCCAGAATCATCTTCACCATCTTTCTGAGGGAGTGAAGGATCCAGGCAGGTGTGTGCTAGGGATCCTTCCATCCTTCCCTTGGAGAGTTCACAGGGAAATGGGGCTCCTTGACTAGAGATGCGTATTTTACTTTGAGGATAAGAATTATAAGTTGCCTTGCTCGTGTAACTTATTTGAAGCTCTCAGAATATTTGGCATTCTCAAGTACAGAGACTCTGTTTTTTTTTTTTTTAAATTTTTTTTTTTTTTTTTTTTTTTTCAACGTTTATTTATTTTTTGGGACAGAGAGAGACAGAGCATGAATGGGGGAGGGGCAGAGAGAGAGGGAGACACAGAATCGGAAACAGGCTCCAGGCTCTGAGCCATCAGCCCAGAGCCTGACGCGGGGCTCGAACTCACGGACCGCAAGATCGTGACCTGGCTGAAGTCGGACGCTTAACCGACTGCGCCACCCAGGCGCCCCCAGAGACTCTGTTTTTAAGGGAAGTGACATGAGTCATTAAGAGTATTCACTGTGGGGCCCATTAGCCCACAGTTGAATCCTTGCTCTGCCACTTACTCTGTGACCTTTCTTAACCTCTTGCAGTCACGGTTTCTTTATCAGTAAAATGGAGATGGTGAGAGATGGGGGCCGCCCCTGCCTTGCAACGTGTCATCTCCCACTCTGGATTAGCCAAATCACAAGTTGCCAGCTGGGGAGCTGGGTGTGTTACTTCTGGGTCCCGAAATGTGTCTGTGCCTGTTAGGAGCTCAGAAGCTCACTTGGGACTGAGCACAGATAAGATGGGTGCCTAGGGCATCTAGCTGCTGCCCACCCATTTCTCTCCCATTACTCTTACACAGAATCTTGCTAACGACCACTGTATGGGTGCATATAGTGGGCCTTTGCCTAATATTTATTAGTTGTGTGATTAATTTAAGGACATCTCTAATAAAATCCCAAATGTCCTTACTGTTAGTCTCTCCAGGTATGTGTAGGAAGTGATTGTGTTTCTGAGTTTTGATATGAGAAACATCACACACAAAAAAAACCCCAAACCATTATTTGACTGATAACATATGTTTTCCTATAAAGTTCTTGAAGACATAATTCATAGAAGAGGCAATACAAATGGTGCATGAATATGAAAAAATATTTTTATTTCTTTGGCAATTTTCTTAAAACACAAAATCAGAGAACAATGGAATCTAATGCTCACCTATGAAACTGGCAGATTTAAAACAAGGAAATTTACAGCTAGAGAGGGTGCAGAAAGGTGAGCAGTCCCACTCATGCCTGGTGGGAAATTTGGTATAATCACTGGGAAGCTATTTGCCAACAGGTAATAAAAAGCCTTTACAATGTTTGTATCATCCAATGTAGTCATCCATTTTAAAGAAATAATATTTTTAAAAAATGAACAATAAGTTATATTCAAAGATGTATGTTGCAATGCTATAATTTTAAATAGGAAGAATTAGAAATAAGCTTTTTATAACAAAGGATGGTTAAATATGCTACTTAGAATGAACTTACTATTCTGGCATTAAAATAAGATTTTAGTAATGATCTGTGACCATACCTACCATTTATGAAGAGTTTACTGTATGTTGAGCCTCAGGCTAAGCACTTTGAATATATGTTATTTCTTTTAAACCTTACGACAGATTAGCAACGTCCTAACTTCCAACAATTTATTTATAATCTCATTTAAATTTATCTGACAAATTAGAAAATTGAAAAAAATGTTAACGTGGGAGAATGCCATTTATATTCTTTTCAGCAATAATAAAAAATAATAATAGTAATAAGTATACAAAATTGCATATAGTTTTAGCTCAATTATGTAAGTAGGACAACACCCCTCGCCCAATAAGTAGAGACAGGAACTCCAAACTGCATAAAATGTAGGTTGTGTTGTTGCAAAGTTCCTGAAGCAGAAGTAGATGACAGCTCATTCCTGATTACCTTCCATCCAAACTCACATTATCCCAGGGCTGTGCATGTTTAGTGAGACATTTGCCAAAATATTAAGAATGGCTCTCTCTGTATTGTCGCATCATGGATCATTTATGCATCTCTGTATTTTCTAAATTTTCTACGGTAAGCATGTAGAAGTGTCACATAAAAAATAAAATGCTTCTAAAAGTTAAAACGATGTAACAGCAATTTGTCTTACTAATTTTTTTGATAAGTGGGCAATTCCTTCTTCTTTCCTCCACTCCCTTGAGTTCTGATAGCTCAGTAGTTTAAGCAGGAAAGGGAAAAGGCAAAGCTCAGTGGTCTGCCGGGGGAAACAAGAGGCGTGTCTCCCTCCTGGCCCTGCGGAGTGAGCCACGTGACGCTTGTGGCAGCTTCTGTGGTTGCATATGTTACAAGTGAAAAAAAATACCACAATGAGATTGGCAAAGCCTTGGGCATTACCCAACCTCATGTAGCCACCGAAAATGCTAAAAAAAAAAAAAAAAAAGAAAAAGAAAAAAGAACAAAAGAAAGACACTATTAAGGAGTAAAGCCCCTTTTCCATGTTCTCTAAGAACAGAGAGGCTCCCCCAAGTCAGCATGGGAGGCTGATTAGGAGACCGTCACTCTCTGAGAAGAAACAAGAAGTAAGTAGGCTCAGATCCCCCTTCTGCTGTTTGCAGGATCTTTGAAGACTAAACGAGTAAATTTGAGGTGGTCCCGCATCTACTGACTCTGAGGTTCTGAGGCTGGCCCCAGAGCAGGGTGTGCCCTCAGCACCTGCAGAAGCCCAAGCAACAGGGGGAAGGTCTTGGCATTCTAAGCACTGGGGAACCCCCGCCCCCCGTGGGGTGGGATGCCAGACTGGTTGGGCCCCACAGGAAGCACCCTGCTTTTGTTGAGGTGGTTGTGCTTAGCAACAGAGGGCCCGCCCTTGTTTGCTGGGGCTTTCCTGCTGGGTTCTGTGACTGGGTGGCTAAAAGCAGAAGGCTCAGAGAACCCCCAGCCCCTGGCTCAGGCCAGAGGGCTGAAGTTAGGTCGAGTTCAGAGAAGTGTTAAGTTGTTCTCCCATCCAGGGGCCGGCTGAGCAGCTGGGAGGGAAAAATGCCAAGTTCGTGCTTCCAGATGGGCTCCCGGCAGCATAACGCTAATTTTTCAAGAAGTGCCTTCACATTTCTTCAGAGCTACTGACTCATTCATTCAGCTGACACTCAGTATTCTTATAGGCCTTGGAGAAACTCAGAGAAATGAGACACCATAGCTGCCCTCCATGAATCCGGGGTGGGGGCAGAGAGTCAACAAGCCTCAATGGTGGACTGGCGACCAGACGACTGTGGACACTCTTTGGAGAAGAATCTCATTGAAGCCACAAAGCAGGGGTGGCGAGGGGTGATCAAGGAAGTGACAGTGGCAATCTGGGTCTTGTCTTGGCAGTTCTCACTTTAAGAGGCATAAGAAACACCTGAGGATATTGCTAAAATGCAGGTTCTTTCTTATTCAACAGGTCTGGAACAGCCTGAGATTCTGCATTTCTAACAAGCTCCCAGGTGATGACAGTGCTGCTGGTCTGAGGTCCATACTTGGAGTGGCAAAAACCCTAAGTGATAACTGAGAAAGAGCTGGCCACGTAGGAAAGTGGGAAAGGGTGTTCCTAAGAGAGGGAGTATCCCATGAGGGCCAATTCGGGAGTAGGGAGGTTGACAGAAGTTGAGGTTTTGTTAGATAGCCTTGAAATGGCTTGCCTTTGATTCTATTAGGGGCTTAATTCACTCTTTAAGACTCAGCCCTAAACATAGTGTTCCTAGAAATATATTCCTAACACAAACTTGACATGTGTTCTTCTGCTTAAAGGTCTCGTTTCCTTCGTAATCCTTCCCTGCCATGTAGGTAATCAGGCTCTCACAGCTAACCTGGTGGTGGATGATTAGTCACTATGATTGAGTTCAAGTCCTAGGCTATGAATCCCCTAGGAACCTCTTCCACTCCACAGCTAGCACAGTGCCTGATATCTATGAGCAGCTAGTGTTCATTATATATTGAGTTTGAAATGAATGAAAATTAATACCTCAGATTGGGTTTAGCAGGTGAGCAGAGGGATTAAGGGCACAAGCACTGGAGTTAGAATGCTTGGGTGCAAATCCTGGCTCTGCTCAATGCTAGCAGCATTGATCTAGGCATATCCTGCGACCTCTCTGTACCTCGCCTTACTCATCTGTAGAGTGGATATGACAGTAGTTCCTGCCTCAAAGAGTTGTTGTGAGACTGCCATAATGCATGTACATTACTTCCAGCAATTGTAAACATTCAATAAATGTTACCTGTTATTTTCATTAAGAGCTAAAGTTGACATTAGCCAGCTTGACCACATATTGACCGGTTGGTACACTTTGGTGAGGATCTCTCGATTTGTATAAAGTAGAACTTACAAGTAAGCATCATTTATTTTTGCTATGCCTGCCTTTCAATGAGCATATATAATAACTGTACTATTTTTCATAAAGTTTTTCCTTGAATATAAAATAGGAAAACATGTATAAAGACAGAAATGGGCATCTCGACAGAATACTTCAAGTGGGACCCTTAGGTGTGAGTTAGTTTCAGAAGACCACCCCTAGTTATTAGGGAATGTCATGTGGGAGAATTTTATTCTATCTCCCTCTAAGATCACCTGAACTGGGCTTCTGGAATTCCAGCAGACCATAAAAATAGAAATGCTTGGTCAACAGACAGCCCATAGGTATAGTCCTAGCTGAAACTGTGTAATATATGGGTGAGAAGGGTTGGGAATCTCATGACATCACTACTCAAAACATTGTGGAATACTTACAATTTAGAGTGGTTATTGAAAAGCTCTGGGGCTAATACTATCTACCTTCTTTTCTCTTTTGTCTGTGAATACTTAGGCATGTACTATCCAATACAATATACACTAGTCATATGTGGCTATTTATATTAATAATGATGAAATAAAATTAAAAATTCAGTTGCACTAGGCACATTTCAAGTGCTCAAAAGTCTCATGTGCCTAGGAGTTAACAAATAGGACAGCACAGATAGTTATAGAATGTTCTATGGAACACCACTGAGTTAGTAAGATTTTTACTTTAAGTTGCAGATTGTAATGAGATACCCAGAGATGGCAAAATCCAGAACTCATGAAATGAGGATATTGCAGAATTGAATACAAAAATTAGGAAATGTAAAGGGTAAGTTTACTTTTGGACAGTAAAATCTGACTATTTTTTTGTTCAACAGCTATTGAATAACTACACACTCTATGTGTAGCTCTAAACAAGGGGCTGTGGGGAAGATAGCAAAGTCGGCAGATGTAGTTGCTGCTCCCAACTTGCCTCCCACTGAGTTGGATAGATGGTTAGTACGTGGAATGACATTAAACAGCAGTCCAAGGAAGTGTGTCAGAAAAAAACAAAAAAACAAGAAACAAACAAACAAAAAAACAACAACAACAGTGAAACACTGTGAGACCAGAGTGGATTTGATAAAAGACACAATGCCTGACTTTGACAGGACAGGAGGCACAAGTAGAACCAAGCCAAGGAGACAGAAATGGGGACAGCACCCTGGGAAAACAGAAAACAGATACTCTAGATGAAATAAAACTATTAGTAGGCTGTCAGATTGGAAATGGGACTGGGGTCAGATTTTTGAAGTACTTGAATGCCAATTCAAGACGATTAGACTTTATCCTGCAGATGATGAGAGCCATAGAAGGATTGTGAGCAGGATACAATTATGCAGGTGGTATTCTGCCAATGTGAGTCTGGTCAGGGTTAAAAAACTGGACTGGAGGAAGCAGCCATCTCTGCTTGGATACTCTGCTGGTTGTGGGAATCCAGACAAGAGATGAGAAAGACCAGAAATAGGTCAATGAAAGGGGAAGTGGAAAGAGAGATGACAAAAAGGAAAACTTAATAGGTTTTGACTGAGTGGGAAACAGAAGTGGCACCAACATGGACAAAGATGGCTTACTGGCTTTGGACATTTGAGGTTTAGGAAATAACTGTTGATTTGCAATTTGAGAGGTAGCTTCTAGATGTAACTTCATTGGGTCCTATCTCATACCTCCTTGAACTGCTGTTTAATGTTCTTCTATGCATTGAGTACTTCTCTCACTCCAGAGCAAGCAATTTAGGTCAGTGATTGCATTGGCCAGGCTGTGCTTTCTGTCTCAAAGCCTCTAGTTTAGTGCCCTGTAAGGATAAAGTACCCAGCTAGTGAACAGCTGTTCTGCAGCGAACTATAAAGTCAAACCCTATTGTCTAAACCTACCCTTTAAATTTACTAGGGTAAAGAGAAGAAGGAATTACTTATTTGTTTTAAAATAAAAATCCTGAGTCCCAAAAAACAAGAGTCCAGGGCCAGATGGCTTTCCAGGGGGATTCTACCAAACATTTAAGGAAGAGTTAACACCTATTCTCTTGGAGCTGTTCCAAAAAATAAAAATGAAAGGAAAACTTCCACACTCTTTCTATGAAGCCAGCATTACCTTGATTCCAAAACCAGACAAAGATCCCACTAAAAAGGATAACCATAGACCAATTTCCTTGATGAACATGGATGCAAAAATCCTCAACAAGATATTAGCCAACCAGATCCAACAAATTATTCACACGACCAAGTGGGATTTATACCTGGGATGCAGGGCTGGTTCAGTATCTGCAAAACAATCAGTGTGATTCATCACATCAATAAAAGAAAGGACAAGAACCACATGATCCTCTCAATAGATGCAGAGAAAGCATTTGACAACATATAGCATCCTTTCCTGATAAAAGCCCTCAAGAAAGGCTAGAAGGATCATACCTTGAGATCATAAAAGCCATATATGAAAAACTGAGAGCTTTCCCCCTAAGGTCATGAACAAGACAGGGATGTCCACTCTTGCCACTGTTATTCAACATGGAATTCGAATTCAACTGTATTCGAAGTCTTAGCCTTAGCAGTCAGACAAAACAAAGAAATAAAAGGCATCCAAATCAGCCAGGAGGAGGCCAAAATTTCACTCTTCGCAGATGACATGATATGCTATATGGAAAACTCAAGGGATTCCACAAAAAAACTGCTAGAACTAATCCATGAATTCAGCAAAGTTGCAGGATATAAAATCAATGCACAGAAATCAGTCGCATTTCTATACACCAACAATGAAGAAATAGAAAGAGAAATCAAGGAATCGATCCCATTTACAATTGCACCAAAAACCATAAAATACCTTTGAATAAATCTAACCAAAGAGGTGAAAAATCTATACACTGAAAACTATAGAAAGCTTATGAATGAAATTGAAGAAGACAGCAAAAAGTGGAAAAATATTCCACGCTCCTGGATAGGAAGAAAAAATATTGTTATAATGTCAATACTACCCAAAGCAATCTACATATTCAATACCATCTCTATCAAAATAACACCAGCATTCTTCACAGATCTAAAACAAACAGTCCTACAATTTGTATGGAAGCAGAAAAGACCCCGAATAGCCAAAGAAATCTTGAAAAAGAAAACCAAAGCAGGAGGGATCACAATCCCAGACTTCAAACTGTATTACAAAGCTGTAATCATCAAGACAGTATGGTACTGGCACAAGAACAGACACTCAGATCAATGAAACAGAATAGAGAACCCAGAAATGGACCCACAAACGTATGGCCAACTAATCTTTGACAAAGCAGGAAAGAATATCCAATGGAATAAAGACAGTGGTGGTGGGAAAACTGGACAGCGACATGTAAAACAATGAACCTGGACCACTTTCTTACACCATACACAAAAATAAACTCAAAATGGATGAAAGACCTAAACGTAAGACAGGAAGCCATCAAAATCCTCGAGGAGAAAGCAGGCAAAAACCTCTTTGATCTTGGCCGCAGCAACTTCTTACTTGACAAGTTTCCAGAGACAAGGGAAACAAAAGCACAAATGAACTATTGGGACCTCATCAAAATAAAAAGCTTCTGCACAGCAAAGGAAACAATCAGTAAAACTAAAAGGCAACTGACGGAATGGGAGAAGATATTTGCAAACAACATATCAGATAAAGGGTTAGTATCCAAAATCTATAAATAACTTATCAAACTCAACACCCAAAAAACAAATAATCCAGTGAAGAAATGGGCAAAAGACATGAATAGACACTTCTCCAAAGAAGACATCCAGATGGCCAACCGACACATGAAAAAATGCTCATCACTCATCATCCAGGAAATACAAATCAAAACCACAATGAGATATCACCTCACACCTGTCAGAATGGGTAACATTAACAACTGAGGCAACAACAGTTGTTGGTGGGGATGCAGAGAGAGAGGATCTCTTTTGCACTGCTAGTGGCAATGCAAGCTGGTGCAGCCAGTCTGGAAAACAGTATTGAGGTTCCTGAAAAAAATAAAACTAGAACTACCCTATGACCCAGCAATTGCACTACTACTACTTATCCAAGGGATACAGGTATGCTATTTCAAAGGGGCACATGCACCCCAATGTTTATGGCAGCACTATCAACAATAGGCAAAGTATGGAAAGAGCCCAAATGTCCATCGACTGATGAATAGATAAAGAAGATATGGTGTATATATGCACAATGGAGTATTACTCGGCAATCAAAAAGAATGAAATCTTGCCATTCACAACTACGTGGGAAGAACTAGAGGGTATTATGCTAAGCGAAGTTAGTCAGAGAAAGACAAATATCATATGACTTCACTCATATGAAGACTTAAGATACAAAACAGATGAACATAAGGGAAAGGAAACAAAATAATATAAAAACAGGGAGGGAGACAAAGCATAAGAAACTCATAAATATGGAGAACAAACAGAGGGTTACTGGAGGGGTAATGGGAGGGGGGATGGGCTAAATGGGTAAGAGGCATCAAGGAATCATTGTTGCACTAACTTGAATGTAAATTAAAAAAAATAAACAAAAAAAACAAGGAAAAAAATAAAAATCCTAAGGAAATGTTCAATTATTGTCATGAATAGAGGTGAATGCCTACAAAATGCCAGTTGTTTGCAAAATGGGGGTGGAAATACCTACCTCATAGAGTGTCGAGGAGTAAATGAGTTGCATACAAACTACCTAGCAAGTAGTAAACCATCAAGATGTGTCATTTGTTTCTAATCTAATGAGCTGAACAAGCATATGTGGGAATGAAAAACTGCATACATAATTTTATGGCATCCACTATCTTTCCACTTACTCATTTACTGGGTGCCATAAAATGAGGGAAGTTCTACGGTTATTCTAGATCACTCCAGGCAGAATTATTAAAGTTCTTGTTTGCTCAATGAGGCAGAAGTCAGGGAGGGCCTAGCCCCAGAGATAATCACACACTCAGGTTTCTGGCTCACCCCTCACATGTTCCTGCCTCTTTTATTTACTCTTTGGCAGTGAGACCATTGTCAGTGGTGCGTTGGAAAGAAAGACACATAATAATATTAAAGAAAATTTTCCAGAAAAGAACAACATGGCCATTTATATGTGATGTGACTGATGTTTTTCATCAGCACGAGAAAATCAGTGTCATTGCACTCAAATTCACCATGTCGACTACTGCCAGAACCTATGTCAGGTTGGGCCATGGCATCTAGGTAAATTCCACAGCCTTTTCCCAGGGTGCCTTTCACCTAGTTCTCCCTTTGGGTATCACAGTCAGATAAAGCTATTTAATAGATCACCTTCAACTTACAAAGAATCCCCAAGGAACCACTCTTACCTGAACAGGAAACTTAAACTCCACTGAGTGGTTTCCCTCTAAATATTTCATTCTCAATGTTGATTCAATCATGTTTTCTCATTTTCCAAGTGAACCCTTAGCTGTAGAAGTACACTATCTACTGGATTTAAAGATCCAATACTCAGTTCCCTCCTGGGCTTGGCCACTCTCCTTACCCAGGATGACCTCACTGTTGCCCTCTGCTTTGCTAAATTTTATCATTCTTCAAGACATAGCCAAGACCTACTTCCTCCATGAAACCCTTTCTGGAGATTGCAGCCTGTAGGCATGTCCTCTTTTCCTGGACTTCACTTATTTTCGTGACGAAAAGTTTACATTCTTTGCCCCTTGTTTCTTACATGTGTTTTTCCAACCAGACTGATGTTAGCATGAACTGATGTTCATGTCTTACCCTTTAAAACACATATGCTGGAGAGGATGTGGAGAAATGGGAATCCTCTTGCACTGTTGGTGGGAATGAAAACTGGTGCAGCCACTCTGGAAAACAGTGTGGAGGTTCCTCAAAAAATTAAAAATAGATCTACCCTGTGACTCAGCAATAGCACTGCTAGGAATTTACCCAAGGGATACAGGAGTGCTGATGCATAGGGAGACTTGTACCCCAATGTTTATAGCAGCACTTTCAATAATAGCCAAATTATGGAAAGAGCCTAAATGTCCATCAACTGATGAATGGATAAAGAAATTGTGGTTTATATACACAATGGAATACTACTTGGCAGTGAGAAAGAATGAAATACCTTTTGTAGCAACATGGATGGAAATGGAGAGTGCTATGCTAAGTCAAATAAGTCATACAGAGAAAGACAGATACCATATGTTTTCACTCTTATGTGGATCCTGAGAAACTTAACAGAAGACCATAGGGGAGGGGAAGGAAAAAAAAAGTTAGAGAGGGAGGGAGGCAAACCATAAGAGACTCTTAAAAACTGAGAACAATCTGAGGGTTGATGGGGGGTGGGAGGGAAGGGGGGGTGGGTGATGGGTATTGAAGAGGGCACCTGTTGGGATGAGCCCTGGGTGTTGTATGGAAACCAATTTGACAATAAATTTCATATTTAAAAAATAAAATTTGATTATCTGTCTTTTACTGTGAAAAAACAAAAATAAATAAATAAAACACATTAAGGTTGAAGGTAACATTTGAAAATCCTAACTCTGGTTCCGAGTTTTCACAGTGACATCTTGGAGGGGCAGCTGGGTGGCTCAGTTGGTTAAGCATCCGACTCTTGATTTTGGCTCAGGTCATGATCTCATGGTCCGTGGGTTCAAACCCTGCATCAGGCTCTGTGCTGACAGTGCAGAGCCTGCTTGGGGTTCTCTCTCTCTCTCTCTCTCTCTCTCTCTCTCTCTCTGCCTCTCTCTCTCTCTCTCTCTCAAAATAAATAAACTTAAAAAAAAAAACGTATCAAATTGACATCTTAGAGACTTGACCAAGGGACAGAGGCTTCTGTCTTCTTCCTCTTCCCCACCTATCCCCATTCTTGGCTTCTACAGAGAAGTTCTGATTTTACACACTTGATGTATTGAGTACCTGAATAAACTTGTGTTTGAAGAAAAGATTCCTTAGCTAAAGCTTGAGAACTACAGATTCCAACAATTGGAAACATGGGAGTGAACTCACTACTTATAGTGGTGAGGAGTATTCTAGATTGACACATTCTCATTCATGATTATCTGAAAGTTGAACTACTCAGGACAAGTCAAGTAGAGGATAAGGCTCAGCCCTTGGGAGATCCATCCCCTTGGTAGAAAAAGAAATTTGTTCCTTTTAGGAAACTTTTCAGGAACACAGAAAAGTATAAAGACAATTGAAGTCACCTCTAATACCACCACCCAGTAAGAAATATTGTTAATCTTAGTGTACTTTTCCAATTTTCCAACCATACACACTCACATGAATATAATTTGTCATAGTTAAGATCATCCCATATGTTGAGTTGAGTAACCTCCTCTTTTCACATGCAATAATACCGTGATCGCTACAAATCCTCTTAAATGTATTTGTGATGGTTCATTATGGCAGGTTGGTTTCCCAGGAAGCAAACTCTGAGACGCAGATTGGCATGCAAGATATTCATTAGGGCATGCCCTTGGAATCAACAGCTGCAAAAAGGAAAAGAAGGAAGCAGGGCTAGATGCAGAGAGGGGATGAGCTCTGATATAGGTCCAATGAAAGTCTTACACAACTCCATGGGAAACTCTGCAGGAGGGATGGTTCCGGAGCTGTCCTAGGTTGGTGTGAAGGGGATGCACCTTTAAATCCCTAGGGGGACCATTGACTGGTTTCAGTCTGCCCCCAGAATGCATGATTTTAGGCTAGGCATGATCTCAGGTTTTTCAGCCCAGGCATTCTTCAAAAAGGGCTCACAGCTGAAGCCTTCTTTGTGGTAGCATTCCCAGAAGCTATGAGAATAACTCCTTCATTCTGAAAGGGGAATCTGGACAGCACATCACAGCCCCCACTACACCCATAATACCATGCTATATGGTCAATTAACAATAATGGCTGAAATTGAGTACATACCTATGACAACATTGTGTTAGGTGATCTTACTTAGACCACAACTGCTCAAGAGGTGATAATTAATGCTATTCTCTAACTGGGTGCCACAGGTGATAAGTCGGGGAGCCAGAATTTGAACCCTAAGTCTTTGTTTTGGTAAGTACTTAAAAGAGTGTTTTTAGATAAGAATTTAAGTTTCCAGGGGAAAATCTTACTGAGATTGAAAAGATAAGAGGTATGCAGTACTTTCCTTTCATCTTTGAAATGAATTAGAGGATGATTTTCGGAAATGGTAAAAATGATAGTTGGTAGCCCCCAGACTAGGAACACTTAAATTACCACATGAGGGCACAGTTTTAGAAGTTGTGAATAAAGGACAATAGGTTATTTACAACACATTCCATTCAAATCTTTTATTCAAAACACAAAGCAGTAACTACAGGTAAATGTGGAACCTCCAACTCAACCTGTTCTCTTCCTGTTGCTATGCATGCAAATCATTATTTCTACTACACGTGAGAAGGGAGGGTAATGCTAGAGTTGGAAGTGGCCATTCCAGATCCTTTTATGCAAAGGACATTTAATATTATTCTTATTTTTGAAAAGTGTTTCAATTAAGAAACAATAAAAATTAATATTTTATTCTTTATATCAATATAGATGTTAGGATAGGAGGGGTTAGATTCAGCTTCCATTCTTACCATTTTACTTATTTTTTTCCATAAGCCTACCTAGATTTTTCATATTTTTTATACAAAATCTTCCTACAATAGACAAACCCTTTATCAAATTTTTATATCACTCTATTTGCCATTCTATACTCTTCTACACATGTTGCTTATTAATCAAAATGAATATTATTTCAGAGAGATTGCCTTTTTAAATTTATTTATCCCACTTAAGCTTCAGCACAAAAATTAAAATTCAGGGTCAGTTATTATTGCTGGGGAGTGTTCACAGCAATGTAATGTGGTTGCCAAGCAACCTGTGGGCGGGCATTAGAGAGAGGAAGAGAAAGCTCCATCAGCCAGCACTTCAATAGCAGTATTGGCTTTCATTTGAAACGTGCTAAATAATAGGGCCATGCAATTTGCCTCCCTTAGCCCAAGTTGCTTACTTTTCTTCCTGAATGGAAAATTAATCTGGTTTAGTGCCCGGTAACATTTGCAACCATACTTCTTCTGCCAGGCATTGAGGGGAAAAAAGTGTTTCCTACTTTAGGAAATAAGGAAGTTGAGTTTTTTTCTTAATGTCTTCCTTCCTTCCTTCCTTCCTTCCTTCCTTCCTTCTTCCCTTCCCTTCCCTTCCCTTCCCTTCCCTTCCCCTTCCTTCCTTCCTTCCTTCCTTCCTTCCTTCCTTCCTTCCTTCCTTCCCTTCCCCTTCCTTCCTTCCTTCCTTCCTTCCTTCCTTCCTTCCTTCCCTCCCTCCCTCCCTCCCTCCTTCTTTTTCTCTTATTTCTTTTTTTGTTAAAAAAAAATGCTTTATTTACAGTCTGTTAACCCAGGATGAAGGCAAGAGATTGTAGAACTCAAAAAGAAAAGAGCATCCAGGACAGCATTTTATGAATTATAAATACCACTCATCTTCTGGAAAGCTATGTTTAATAGTCTTAATTTGTTACCTGCTATCCTTGGGCTTCTGAATACACACACACACACACACACACACACACAAAGAGAGAGAGAGAGAGAGAGAGAGAGAGAGAGAGAGAGAGAGATTCATGCATCAGACTGCCAATATTGAATGCGTCAAGTAAAAGAGAGTTGTTCTAGAGTGTAGGGTTGGGGTGAAGGTAGAAAGAGTCCCCTAGGGCCTGAGAAGATTTTTGAACTGACCTAGGCACCAGGCAATGCTAGGGGAATTTGTCAAGAGGTCCAAGGGGGCTACATTTCTACTGCAGCTCAGAGTCAGCCTATCTCCTACTTGCCATCTGTTCACACATAAGGCTGAACATAGGCTTAACAGTGCTCCTAGCACAAAGTAGGTGCTCAGCAAACATACTGGCACTGCACAAATCTTCATGTGTGGAGCCTGGATACAGGAAATTCTCTCAGAACAGCTGCACTCACTCTTGGAGCTGTAGGGATGCATGTTTTGGGCCTCACGTAATTTCCTGTCTTAGGGATGGAGAAAATGGACTAGCAGCCAAGGCTGGCAAGCTGCTCCTCACTGAATGTGAACCAGGCTTCAGCTCTGCATCATCAAAACTCTCCTATGCTTTTTGGCCTGTGAGTAATTTAGTTTTCATCTGCCTGTTTTAAGTTAGTAAACTATTGAAAGTGGGTTCAGTGTTACCTTCAGAATGACTTTCACAGAATTCCCATACTTTTGCAGATTTATGAAACTTGGTCCAGCCTAAGGATGCCAAGATACTAACTTGAGGTTCTCCTTTGGAAACGCCTTTCCTTTTCTTTCTTCTTTCTGCTGCTATTGGTAATTTAGACCTCCCACCGTCCAGGGCCGTGCACCTATCCAGCCTGCTAACTGGGCTTTCTGCTGGCAGACTTCTACTCACCCAGTCTTCCTACTGTGTCCTCACATCCTCCTTCCTACCATGAGCTGTCTGTTGGCATAATCTTCCCCAGTTGTTTGTCTTTTCTCTTGAATACCACATTTGTCTGCTATTCCTTCATAGGGTCAGGTCAGCTCTTTTCACAATCACAGACAACAGAACTCCCAGGCCAATGTGACTTAAAATGGGATCCAGGCCACCTTGGTGGTTTTTGTAGGTTTTCTCCAAGGCCTAGAAGCCCTGTGAGTTTGAGAAACAGTGCCCTGTAATTTTTCACTTGAATTCTTGAATTTTCCACTGCATAGTTCTTATATAGTTGCATTTTTGAACCCTAGATAGTGTTTTACATTGATTGTGTAATGGACAGTTACAGGGCAGAGACACAACCAGGGGAGAGAGAAAAGAAAAGAGGGCAAGGAGGAAGTTAGACATCCAAGTGGAAGTGAACAAAGGAGAAGAAGCAGCCATCAGTGGAAGGAGGGAGAAAGAGAGTCTATGATTCAGGAAGCCAGTCAGGGCCTTCATGAATGATCTTAGAGTAGGAAACATGCCTAAGATGATTAAGATAAGATGATTAATGGCAGTGGAATAAGAGAATCCAGGATGCTGGGAAGACATGTAAGCCCAGCATAGAGGATTTGAGTGAGTCTTCTGGGCCCATTAGAACCAGCAGGCCCTGATGGGCAAGACAGGTTGTAGGAATTAGGATCCCTCTTCCCCTCACTCTTCCTCACACTTTGGACTTTTTCTATCCTTTCCTCATTTCTTGGATATTTTGGAGTATCTTACATTTCTTTTTCTCTTTCCTGAATCAATCAATCTCCTTCCCTTCTCCCTCTTTCCCTCTCTTACCTTAAACATGTTTTGCAAACTGTAAGTGTTAACTTATCAATAGGTCAGGAAACCAGTGTTGAAGGATATAACAAATATAAATAAAATTATATATATATAGTACATTAGTGTCAGCTATTGTCATCATATTGTGCATTATATCCCTAGTAGCTACTTATCAGATATAAATATACAAACTGGAAGTTTGTACCTTTTGACTATCTTCCTACAAATTCCCCTCTCCAGCCCTCCACCTCTGATAACCACAAGTCTGATTTCTTTTTCTGTAAGTTTAGTTTTTTGTTTGTTTGTTTTTTGGATTCCACATATAAGTGAGATCACACAGTATTTGTCTTTCTCTGTCTGACTTATTTCACTTAGCATAATACTTTCAAGGCCCATTCACGTTGCACAATTGGGGTAGGATTTCCTAATTTTGTTATGGCTGAATAATATTCCATTGTATGTATATAACACAACTTCTTTATCCATTCATTCATTGATGGACCCTTAGGTTGTGTCTATGTCTGGGCTATTATAAATAATGCTGCTATGAACATGGGGGTGCAGTTATCTTTTCAAGTTAGTGTTCTAATTTCCTTTGTGTGTATACTCAGAAGTGGAATTGCTAGATTATATGGTATTTCTACTTTTAATGTTTTGAGGATCCTGCATACTGTTTTTTATAGTGGCTGTACCAGTTTACAGTCCAAGTGCACAGGGTTTCCTTTTGTCTACATCCACACCAGCATTCATTGTCTCTTATTTTTTTGATTATGGCCATTGTAACAGGTATGAGGTGATATCTCATTGTGGTTCTAATTTGCATTTCCCTAATGACTCTTGATGTTGAGAATCTTTTGATGTATCCATTGGCCTCTCATATATCTTCTTTGGAGAACTCTTTATCCAGATCCTATCTATTTTTTAATTGGGTTATTTGCTTTTTTGCTATTGAGTTGTATGAGTTCTTTATATATGTTGGATATTAACCCCTTATCAGATATATGGTTTGCAAATATTTTTTTCCATACTGTATCATCTATTTTATCTTTACTGTTCTATACACTCTAATAGTAATATATATATGTTGAACAAAGTCAGACAATACAGGTGTATAAAGGAAAAACTCAAAGTCCTTTTCCTATTGCATCACCACCCTTTATGTCTCACTTAAGAAGACATTAGTAACTTTTTGACCTGTATCCTTCTAGATACAGGGCAGTGTTACTCAGACTTTATTATGTACATGAGTCACCTGCGATCTCTTGTTAAATGCAGGCTCTGATTCAGCAGGTCTGCGGTGTGACCTATGGCTCCACATTTCTAACAAGCTGTCAAGTAATGCTGATGCTGCTGGCCCAGAGACCATACTTGGAGTAACAAGGGCCATATTGCTTCACTGTCCAATATAATAGCCACTCACCACATATGGATATTTACATTTAAATTTATTGACATTAAATAGAATGAAAACTTCAGTTCCTCACTCATACTAGCCACATTTCAAATGCTTGGTAGCCATATGTGGCTGTTGGTTACTGGATTGGACGGCTGAGATAAAGAACATTTCCATTATCACAGAAAGTTCAGTTAGAGAGCATGAGGAGATCTCTCAAAAGGTCAATATAACACATATGTACATTTTGCTATGGTGTTGAAGAAGGGATGACTAAATTCACACAGATGTAAAATGAGGGTTTTTTGTTTTTGGTGGGGGGGAGAGAGAGACAGTGCCCATGAGTGGGGGAGGGGTTGTGGGAGAGAGAGAGAGAGACACTTAATCTTGATCTCATGATGGTGAGATCATGACCTGAGCCAAAATCAAGAGTAAGATGCGTAACCAACTGAGCCACCCAGGCACCCCAGGTTTTGAATAAAGAAAGCTGGATAAATATGGAAGTGCAGAAAGTGCCTCCCTGTGGACATCTGGCAAACTCAGTCCTGGGAAGGAAAGGGGTGGGGTGTATGAGAGCAACCAACTTTATGTGGGTGCCTCAGGAAGACACCAGACCAATGGTGCTTTTAATTTACCACTGGTTTCTGACCAATCTAATCAATCTGTTAATTAGACCTGTGACTCTGGAAGAAGCAGAAGCTGCTTCTTGGACTAACTACCTCATGCTTAACATCCTAAGGAAATAATCTCTTAGGATAGACTGATATACAACAGGTTCTCACTGTGTAATTAAAATAGTGAAGAAATGGAAACAATTCACAGTAATAGGTACTTGGTAAACAGGTCATGCCACTATGTAACCATTAAAAATCAAGTTTCTAAGAATATTTACTTATGTGGGAACATACATAGATGAGAAATGAAAAACTATATATCTCCAAAATTGTGTCTTTTATCTGTGTGATGGGATTGTGGGTGATTTTTATATTCTTCATACTTTCCTATATTTTCCACATTGTTTATAATTAACATGTTATTGGGCTTTTTTTCTCTTTACCTCTAAGTATTCAGCATGTATTTTCTAAGACCAAGGATATCCCTTTATATGACCACAGTAAAATTACTGAAATCAAAAAACTTAGCATTGATACAGAACTATTATCTAATTCATGATACATAATCACATTTTTATTTATTCATTTATTTTGAGAGAGAGAGAGAGCGAGGGAGCAAGCGAACAGGGGAGGGAAAGAGAGAGCTGGTGACAGAGAATCCCAAACAGGCTCCGCACTCGCAGTGCAGAGCCCAACGTGGGGCTGGGACCTATGAATCGTGAGATCATGACCTGAGCTGAAATCAAGAGTCTGACAGTTAACTGACTGAGCCACCCAGGTGCCCTACATAATCATATTTTTATAGCTATCATGCCCCCTGCCCATCCAGGATCAAAGCCAGAATAGCATGTACTATATTATTTCTTAATTATTAAAAAATAATAAACTACTTCTAAAATTTTAAACAAAAAGGCATATGAGTGTAAACAACTGTCAGGGCAAAGGAAATATTCTCTCACAGGCTTCCTGTGATTTTTCCTGCTTAAATCATATATATTATTTTTTGATCACTCTCAAGTGTTTTTATTAAATGGTTATATGTGGCAAGGCATATTGAGACCAGATATAATTTTTTGGTGCACATCTGATAAAATTTTTATTTTATAGTGAGTGAAGGATATTCACTCATTTATTTGTTCAGTCACTCATTCATATCTTCACTCATTCATCCCACAGCCGTTGCTGAGTCCCACTGTGATCTAGACAAAACACAGGCCTTGAAATAAAATTATTAAAAAAAAATTTTTAATCTTTATTTATTTTTGAGAGAGAAACAGCATGTGAGCAGGGGAGGAGCAGAGAGAGAGGGAAACATAGAATCCAAAGCAGGCTCCACGCTCCGAGCTGTCAGCACAGAACCCGACACGGGGCTCGAACTCACAAACCGTGAGATCATGACCTGAGCTGAAGTCGGAGGCTCAACTGACTGAGCCACCCAGGTGCCCCTAAATAAAATTATTTTCAAGTTGTAAATTGAAAGCTCAAAACTTGTAATCTATCATCCTATTGGTAGAACTGTCCATAAACCATCCTTAACCAATAATTAGCTCTCTGTTGCTTATGGAAACACACACACACACACACACACACACACACACACACACACAGAATAAATCCAACAGTCTTGATAAGATCCCACAGGGGGATGGATTTGATTTAAACCCATGCAGTCTTAACTAGGTGGAATTCTATATCCTGATATGTGCCCAGGGAAAAGGACTCACTCACTTAAATCAGTTGCTTCCATGAAAGGAATATTCTCATTTTTGAGGTATACAAGGTTTATTTTTAGAAAGCATGTGAGTATTTAGAAAATGGTTACTAATCAACTACTGGGGTGTAGTTTTCCTACAATAATATGCGTAAATATGGTATAAATAACGTGTATCATTTGCTGAGTTTAGACAGACGTAGACACCAGCGTGTCACCACTCAACCATGATGCTGAATGTCTCCATCACCCAGTGTAGTTCCATCCTGCCAGTCTAAAGCCAAGCACACCTAACATTTCATCCCCTCATCCCTGCCCTAGATAACTAAACGCTGTTCTGATTTCTATCACCGTAGATACTCTTTCCAGGTTTTAGAATTTTTTATAAATGGAATTATGCAGTTTTACTCTTCTGTGTCATTCACATAACGGTTTTGAGAGGCATTATGTTGTGGTGTCAGTATTTTGCTCCTTTTTATTACTGAGTAGTATTCCATTGTATGAAGATATCAGTTTCTTTATTCACTCATGTGTAAGGACATTTGGGTTGCTTCCAGTTGACGGCTAATTATGGGTAAAGCTGTTATACACATTCAGATACATTTCTTTTTGTGGATATATATTTGAATTTCTCTTGGCTAAATACCTAGAAGTGAAATTGCTGAGTTTAGAATATACATTTAACTTTACAAGATACTGCCAAATTATTTCCTAAAGTGGTTGTACCATATTATATACCCACTGACAATGAATGAGAGCGCCAGTTTCTCTACATCCTCATCAACATTTGGTTTTGTTAGTCTTTTCACTTTTATGAATTCTAGTGAGTGTATAGTGGTATCTCATTGTGGTTTTTAATTTGTATTTCTTTGATGACCAGTCGTGTCGATTATTTTTTATTTCTGATTTCCGTATTAGGTTTATTTGTATAACTTCTTTTTTGAAATGACTATTCCACCCTTTTGCTTATCCCCACCCCTCGCCGTTCTAATTAAGTGGCTTGCTTCTTCTAATTGAGTGGTAAGAGTTCTTTACATATTTGGGGTACAAGATATTTGTCAGATATATTTATTGCTAATGTTTTCTCCCAGTCTGTGTTTTATCTTTGCATTTTCTTAATGGTGTCTTTTGAGGGGCTGACATTCTTAATTTTGATAAAGTATGGTTTCTTACTTTGTTCTCTTATGGTTAAAACTTCCTATTTTGGGGCCCCTGGGTGGCTCAATCAGTTAGGCGTCTGACTTTGGCTCAGGTCATGATTTAGTGGTTCGTGAGTTTGAGCCCCACATCGGGTTCTGTGCTGACAGCTCAGAGTCTGGAGCCTGCTTTGGATTCTGTGTCTCCCTCTCTCTCTCTGCCCCTCCCCCACTCATGCTCTGTCTCTCAAAAAATGAATAAATATTTAAAACATTTAAAAAAAAGAAAACTTTCTATTTCTTAAGAAATCTTCACTGACTCCAAATCATGAAGATATTCTCTCAGAGTCTTTCTTCCAGATGTTTTATAGTTTTAGCTGTTATGTTTAGATCTATGATCCATTTTGAATTAATTTTTGTGTATGTTGTGAGATAAGGGTTGAGATTCAGTTTCTTCCGCATTTGACATCCAGTTGTTCCAACATCATTTGCTTAAAAGATTATTCTTTCTCCATTGAATTGTCTTGGCACTTTTGTGAAAAGTCAATTGATTGTATATGTCAATTGTATAAATATAGTCATAGTGAAGCACTGGTATATTTAAGCATTAATATATTTTGTATCTTTTTCAACCTAAATTTATAGCAACATCAAAAACTAAATTGTGATCTGTTATTTTACTAGCCAAAGGAAATTGAAATGAAAACCTTAGAGGTGACTCATCAATTTGACACGCTGATCATGAGCTTTGCCCTCTGTTAGGAAGACAATAGATATAACCCATGGCATTTTTATTGTTTTATTGAATTATTTTACATTATTAATGTATATGCTTACGTATGAATTTTAGGGATTTTTATTGAATAATATATCTGTTTTTTGTTGAATCAGAGTATGCATTTTTTAATTTAAGCTATTTTTTCCTTGAAATATAAATTTAGACAAGCTAGAAAAATTATAGCCTGGGATTATTTTGATGTTTTGGCTTATGTCTTAAATGTATTCAGGCTTGGGTTGGTGACTGGAATTGACCTAGAAAATAATCAAATAGGGTGTATTGCAGTACATTTGAAACTCAACTCCTCATTCTGTGATGCTCCTTAATGCTTCCATGTGGAAATTCCACATTAGGCACATAATCCCTGAGTCCAATCTGAGAGTGGATCCTGAAACTATGTGGTTCTATTCCTTTACCCTTCACCCCATTTTGCCGCTTCTCCAAATCCTAAAAGTACTGAGGATCAAACTCATCATAGTTTGACACAGAACCCACCACACTGATGGCAAAGGTCTGAATGAAGCCTTCCTGATGGATGTGCAGAACTCCCTTTCTGCTACCAGTGGCCCTTTCTGTGGAGTCAAAGGGGGCAGGAAGAGTGTAGGAGAGTGTGGGGGAGCATTTAATCTCTACTCTATAGCAAAACATGGTTGTTAGGGTCGTAAGTCATGGTTAAGTGCAATTACTGGTTTTTAAAATACCCACTGATTTCATTCAGCAAGGAAGAATGGTCCAAAGAAAGAACGAACTCAGAAGTTGGAGTCAAAAGACTTGGGTTGGAGTCCTAGTTCTTTCACTTGCCTCTTTGTGGACCCGTAAATAATAGGAATGATACCAAGTGACACACAGGGTTGTTGTGAGTATCAAGTAGGAGCACTCTGCAAACTGTGGTATTTAAATTTAAAAGTATCTTTCCTTCAGTAGCTCCCAAAGTTGCTGATATTCAAATCTGAGTCATTACTTAAATAGGCTCTGTTGAAATCAAGTGCATAATGACTTCTGGTTATTTGCTGGATTCACTCTCTTTAAAAGCTCATCAGCAAACATTTGCTTGCTGAATGACTCCTCTGCAACCTTGAAATACATTAGAGTTTTTCTATAGAAGGATAGTTGCTAGGAGCTTAGGTCATAGTAAACTTGCCTTTTGTTGAGGATTAATGCTTTTGCTGCAGAAACATTGAAAATACTGGCAAGACCAAGGGCTGGCTATAGTGCATTTTTGTCTATGACATAAAAACAAAAAATTAAAACCTCTCCCCCAAAGGCTGCATAAACACCTTACTTCAAGGATTGTAAATTAGACGTTATTACATCTTTTCCCTGATACAAGCTAATTTCAGTAAATATTTTGTTGGTAACCATTTTTCCCCAACAATAATAGTAGTGCAAACTCAAAATGTAAAACTTGGAGACTACAGATATGTATAAAATTGAAACTAAAAATTGCCTACAATTTATGCACCCGGAAATAACCATAAAATAGTTTAATGAATATTTTCTAGTCATTTGTATGTATGTGTTTTTAGAAAATTTATAAACTCTTCTTGATATAGTCTTGCATGTTGCTTTTCCCCCCACTTGATAGCATACACAAATTCCAATGTCTAAAATTATTCTCAGAGAAAATAATTTTGAAGGTTGCCTGATACTTTATCTGAACTTAGCATACCTAAAAATTATTTACATATATTTTTCCCAAATTACCTTTAAGTTAAATTTATGAACATTAAATTTCATCTACTTAAATTTGTAAATGTTAAATCTAAGTTGTTGAAAGAATTATAAATGCTGTTTAGAGTGAAGAAAATAAAATATGTATACTCAAATACACGCATGAATTTTCAAGGTGAGCCACATGTTCTCAATGGGGGCAATATCCCTCCAAAGGAAGCAAGTATTGGTTGAGGGGGGCGGGGAATGAAAAAAAATCTACCCTTTTTATGAATAAAGCATAAATACCCAGTACATAGACTATATAAACAGATACATAATATATCTGTAGTATTAAAAATTCATGAGGGAGAGGGGCAATTAGTTAAAAAAAAATCTAAAAGAGTTTCTTAGGAGGGTGATTATGAAAAAAAGGTTCAGAAGCATTGAGATAATCTGGTAGGGAATTGCAATCCTGCAGAGCAATTCAATTGCTTAACACTCAAGTTCATATCACATAAGTTTCCTCTCTAACATGTAGAATCACCTGAGGTAATACTATAAGTTCTATCTGATATTAGTCTGTCATTTATTTTTGAGTACAGGATGGAGAGGAAAAAAACATGCAAGTTAAATGAAGGTTGAATTTAAGGTTCCAACGGTTACAATTATGTTAAGTGGTATCATTGTATTATAAAACTGTCCTGTCAAAGGGAAAACCCAGAATTAATACCTTAATGCATGGAACCCAGAATTAATTATTTACTTATACCTTAAAAACTCAGAATTAATTATTTACCTGCTAAAAGAAGATATCAGGGGTGCCTGGGTGGTTCAGTCGGTTGAGCGTCCGACTTCGGCTCAGGTCACGATCTCGCGGTTCGTGAGTTCAAGCCCCGCATCAGGCTCTGGGCTGATGGCTCAGAGCCTGGAGCCTGCTTCCGATTCTGTGTCTCCCTCTCTCTCTGCCCCTCCCCCATTCATGCTCTGTCTCTCTCTGTCTCAAAAATAAATAAACATTAAAAAAAAAAAAGAAGATATCAGCTATGTTTTTTGTATTTTAATTTACCACATTTCAGTGGTTTCCCAGAGCGGGAATTCTCATTTCATACATGTCTAAAAATTTAAAAGACACCACCTCCAGAAGAACAAAAATGGTGGCAAGATGCATTGACTTAGGTTTAGAAAAAAAAACACAGCTTTGTTGAGATATAATTCACACACCATAAAATTTATGCTTTTAGAAAGTATATCCTTTTAAAGGTATAGTGGGTTTTAGTACATTTACAGAGTCACACAATCATCACCACTATCTAATTTCAGAACCATTTAATCACCCCGAAAAGAAACCCCGTACCCATCGGTTGTCACTCCCCATTCCCTATTTCCCACAGGCCCTGCAACCACTAATCTACTTCCCATGTCTATAGATTTTCCTATTCTGGTTGTTTCCTATAAATGGAATCATACAAGATGTTGCCTTTGTGAATCACTTTCATCTAGCTTAATATTTTCAAGATTCATTCACATTGTAGCATGTATCGGTACTTTATTCCTTTTTTATGGCTGAATAATATTCCATTGCATGGACATACTCATTTTGTTTATCCATTCATCAGTTGGATATTTGTATTATTTCCATGTTTTGGTTATTATGAATAAGGTTGCCATGAACATTCGTGTATAAATTTTCACATAGACATACGTCTTTATATTATTTTGGGTACATACATACGAGTAGAATTGCTAGGTTATATGGTAACTATGATTAACATTTTGAAGAATTATCAAACTGTTTTCAAAAGTGACTGCACCATTTTATAATCCCACTAGTAGTGTGTGAGAATTGTAATTTTTCCACATCCTCACCAACACTTGTTATTGTCTTTTTTTTTTTTTTTCAGTCATCCTAGTGGGGGTGAAATGGTATCTTGTGGTTTTGATTTGCATTTCACTAATGAATAATAATGTTGAGCATCTTTTCATGTGCTTATTGGCCTTTTATATGTCTTCTTCAGAGAAATGCCTATTCAAATCCTTTTATCATTTCTAAATTGGGTTATTTGTCTTTTAATTGTTAAGTTGTAAGAGTACTTTATATATTCTGCATTCAAGTCCCCTATCAGATATGCAGTTGACAAATATTGTCTCCCTTTCTCTGGATTGTCTTTTCACTTTCTTGATAGTGTCCTTTGAAGTACAAAAGTTTTAAATTTTGAGCAAATCCTATTAACTTTGTCATTTGTGCTTTTAGTGTCATATCTAAGAAAACAGTGCCAAATCCAAGGTCACAAAGATTTACTCCTGTTTCATTCTAATAGTGTTATAGTTTTGTTCTTACATTTAGGTCTTTGATCCATTTTTGAGGGAATTTTATATTTGGTATAAGCTAAGGGTCTGACTTTATTTATTTATTTATTTTTGCTTGTGGATATCTAGTCATCACAGCACTATTTGCTGAATGATGGGTTTTGAATCAAGATACAATAATGTATCCTATTCCTTAAGTAGGAATAGGCTGGTGTGTGTTCTGGTGAGGAAGGGTTTTTAAAAGGAGAGGCAGTGAATCCTGCCAAGAGCAGCAGAGACTGAGCTCTAATAAAGGGGCTCTAGATTTAGCAGTCAGCATATCATTGGCAAGCTTTGAGGTAAATCTCAATCATTGTTTGGTGTAATGGTTAGTTTTATGTGTCAACTTGGCTAGCCTCCAGTACCCAGTTATTCAATTAAACACTTATCTAGGTGTTGCTCTGAACATATTTTATAGTTATATACTGAGCTGATTTTAAGTAAAGGAGATTACCTTTGATAATCTGGGTGGTCCTCATAACAATCAGTTGAAAGGCTTCAAGAACAAAACTGAGGTTTTCCTGAAGAAGAAATCCAGCCTGCCAGTTTACCGTATGGGTTTTGGACTTGCCAGCCCTATAGCTGCAGAAGCCAATGTCTTGAAATCTCTCTCTCTGTCTTCATATATACATATTCTATAATATTTTATATTATATCTATATAAAATCTGCCTCTGTATTGGTAGTATATTATGTATATTATATTGTTATATATCCTACTATATAGTAATATATATGTGTTATTTAATATAAATATACATTAATATTATATATAATATAATATTATGGATATATAATTCATATATTACTAATGATAGAATTTAAATATTAATATAAATGATACATATATAATATATGTACTTTAATATACATTAACATATATTACATTATACATATTCTCTCTATATATTTCACCTCTACTGGTTCTGTTTCTCTGCTAGAACCCTGAACTAATATGGGGGAACTGAGTGAGGGAAATGAGGCTGATTTAGAGATAAACTCCCTGGAGAAGTTTGCAAATAAAATAGAGGGGAGAACAGAGGACAAAAAATAAAGTATTTTGGAGAGAGATGAATATTTGAGAGAGAAGGGTTCTCAATGAGTTAGATCTATAATGTAATTCTTCGTTTATATTTCATAACTTTTTTATCATAAATAGATCTAACATTTTAATCTCTCTCACTTCTTTTTGTAATATTGCATCCAAGTAACTTAACTATATAATCTGATGGTATGATTTTTAAGGTTGTCTCATTAAAAAGCTATTTCTTTCATTGAGTGCCAGCCACTGTGATTGCATATTTAATAACAAGTAATGATCAATCAGCCTCCATAACATTTTCTTTACAAAGTCTTTCTTTCCTCGTGTTGGCAGACATCATAGAGGAAAGTTATGAATGAGTCTTCGTTGGGAAAGTTATAAAAGCAAAACTAAAAATTATAACTTGATAGCCATGAAGTCATGGCTATCATGGATCAATCAGGGAACAGCATGATTATGAAGTTCAATGGAAAAAAGTGAAGAAAATATATTTTTTATAAAATTTAAGGAAGAAAGAATTGGTCTTAATTGGTAAGTGCAGAGATGTAGAGATTTTAATTTCTTATCTAAGTCAACAAAATGTTAAGAGTCTTTTAACTTACACATTACGAGTATAAATTCACATTCTAAAATGAATGCTTTAAAGAAAAAAAATAAAGAACTTGGTTTACTTTGGTGCAGAGCTGGACATCGTATTTTACAAAACCAGCTGGCATATTTTGGCACCATTTGACTATATACCTTCTAGTTCCTATTACACTCCTACTGATTGCATCCTAAGGCCATGTTAGCTTTGACAAAATTCAATTCTTTTGATGAGTGTCAGGTTTACTGGGCTGCTAAAAGCATGTAGTTAATAGATCAGGAAGACTGATAAGTATCGTCATATAGTTTTGTTCCAGAAGGACTCCATGCAGTTAATACACAAGCATCCAGTCTGTGTGAGCCCAGTGACTTCTAACCTGTTTGATATCTTACATATTATTGTGTCATGCTCAATTGTTAACATGTGAACATTTATCAGAGAAGATTATTGTAACTGGTTACTTACATTATATCCTAAGTGTACTCTTCTTTTTAAAAAAAAAAATTTAATGTTTATTTTTGAGAGAGAGAGAGAGAGAGGGAGGGAGAGAATGAGCATGAGCAGGGGAGGGGCAGAGAGAGACAGAAACACAGAATCCCAAGCAGGCTGCAGGCTCTGAGCTGTCAGTGCAGAGTCCAACACGGGGCTGGAACCCACAAGCTGTGGGATTGTGACCTGAGCCAAAGTCGGATGCTTAATCGACTGAGCCACCTAGGTGCCCCCAAAGTGTACTCTTCTTAATGATTTTCAGTAGTTATCCTTTGGGAGAATAGGAAAACAGAGGCTACCTGTGGAAGAAGCTTTTTAGAAGGGCCGACTTCCATTGGCATGGTTAGATTAAATGGATTTAACAGACTTAAATCTTGTTGCTGCTGATATATCTTAATTGTAACAATTTCTTTTTTTTAATTGTGACGGTTTTTATGGGAATACATTATATGAGCTCAACCACAAAATTATATTGAGATATAATTTTTAAAATTTCTCAACAGAAAAGGTAGAGATTAGGAAGTTCTTGAGGGCAGGGATTCTGGTCGACCTATCTTTTTATTGCCACCAGTAGCATAGGAACTGGCACATAGTAGGCATTCAGAAATGTTTGATGAATAAAATAACCAGTTAATTAATTAGTTGGAATAGTTGGCTGAGGAATATCCTTATGATCTGGCATTGGCTCTAAGAAGCAGTTTTTAATTAGGTGATGGATTGATATGAAGTTTGGTTTTCAAGTGTGTAACTGCATGCATGCTTGACTCAGAGGTCAAATTAAATCTGATGGAAAATTAGAGACCTGTTACGGAGTAGTAAGAACTCATTTGTGGAGGTATTTGGGAGTTGAATGTCTAATGGAAAGAAAGCTCAGTGGCTCCATCTAGTCATCCTTCTTACAGCAAAATTCAGGGAGATTTAATAACTGGGTATGCTGTATTCTCTTGAGGAAGATCATATGTATGTTGTTTGACAGACTGAACATTAAGCTCATATGGTCAACTCTTTTCCTAACTTTGTAGGGAGTAGATATTATTATGGATGCATTCTAGTTTCCTGTAAAAACATGCTGCTTCCATCAATCATCCTTTCTGCCAGTATCATCTCTGTCTTCAATTCCAGCACCAGAAATGGGTACTTCACAGTAGGTTTTACTGGATTTCACAAAAGACATTAAAGACTTAGATAATCTTCTCAGCTTTTCATTTGGTGCCTTTATTTAAGTAAATCATTGCATGCAGTTGCCTAATGGCTAATCATGGCAAGCCTAACTTTACAAAACCTGCTCAAGATATGTTTGTCTAAAAGTTGTTCCCTTCCAATTGTCAGCCTCCAACAGCAATGTCTGCACAATAATTGTGATGAATCTCTAGTGCATCATCAGAACTAATCTGTAGTAAAACTGATTCCACTTCTAGAAAAAATTATTTTTTAATGGGTCATTTCACTTAAAATGTAGGAACAGCAAACATGCACAGATGAGTACAGAAGGAAATACAAAGTATGAGAAATTGTCCTGCAAAATATAATTGGTTGTTTTCTCTTACATGTAGAGAATTTAGTCTAGCCACTTAATTGAGTTTATTTTGAAAAAGGCCATCAAAAGAAGCATAATTTAAATCTGAGAATATGATTATAAAATGGAAGAATGAGGACTAATTTAAGGATATTTGTTAACATTGGGAATTTACATTGTTCCAGAGGTTAAGCCAATGTAATAAGATAAGAAAAATATATAACAATACAATTTTTAAAAAATAAACAGAAATAGAAATGTGCCTATATCTTTGAATGCGGATAGAAAACTGAGAGGATGCATGCTAAACTATTAAAAATGGTTGTTTTGAGAGGTGCGACTGTGACGTGGAGAGGAAATTGGTGTTTATTTGTTTTTCCCTCTACATTTTAGTGTAGCCCGAATTTTATATTTTACAACAAATATGCATGAATTTATTGCATTTTTAAATTAAGAAAAATTAAGGAATTAACACAATCATAAAACAGGATCTCCACAATACAGAAAGAAAAACTAAATGGGTTATCAGAACAGAAGTTATGTCAGAAGGAAATTTTTAAGAGCTGGATGATGGAGTCATAAGATTGGAGAGCTGGTGATGTGACAGCCTGAAATGATAAGTAAAATAGACAAGTGGAATCAGTGACAGTAAACTTTTATGTATATCATGAAATGTGGTGTCTGCATGTGATTAAACCGTCATTATAAGACTGAAAACACAAACATACACAAATAACTTTTTAGTGTTTAAGCAGAAACATTTTCCTCTCATGTTTTTTACTTAAAAAATTCAAATCAATGGAAAAATTTTTTTAAAGATACAATGAAATGTGTATGTTTTTCATCTAATATCCACCAGTTACCATTTTGTTCTCACTCTCTCTTTCTATTTTTTTCTTTCTTTGAACAATTTGAAAGTAAATTGCAAACATCATGACATTTCACCTCTAAAGAATCCAGCAGGTACATAACACATATACCTATCAAATCATAATAATAGCTATTGGTGTTATATCTCTGAACATGTGCCTGGCCCTTTGCTAAATGTTTTACTTATATTAGTTCATTAATCCTTACAACAGCCCTTTGTGTGAGGTATAATTGCTCCATCTTATTGATGAAGAACAAGATGGGATTCAAGCCTATATCTGACTGATTCCAAAATCCATGCTTAAAACCACAAGACAGGATATAGTTAAGGGCTAAGATGAGTGAAACAAGTTTTCACTGAACTTCAGAGGAGGGAGCAATCATAGCAGAACAGAGTGGTTTAGAAACATTTTTCCAGAAATGGTTACCTTTTGAACTAGACTGACAGAAACAGTCTTCTCTCTTTTACTTGTTGGGAAGATATGTCCTAAAAGCACTGACATTATAATCCATTTCCCCTTTTTATTTCCAAAAGTAAAATTAATTGTATGTAGACATTTACTTCTCATCAACTTTTCCTTATGCATGATTGCAATGTCATAATTTCAAATAAAGGGCATTACAATATGTATTATATAAAATTGATTTTACTTTGGTCGCATTAAACATTTTCATGGTGGTAAGTAATAGATTACTATAAAACAAATTTCTGTGAGTAGCCGTATGAAGAATTTGTAAATCACAGGAACTGTCATAGCAGTTCTATTTCTAATGTATATAGAGATGTTATGTGTGCAAATATATCATCAAGAATGCACAAGATCAAAAGTGTGAAACTAAATACAGTTCATAACTCAACAAAACAAGAGTGAAGTTGTGCCAAAACAACTTTGCTCTTCATATTTCCCATCGCAGTAACATTTAAGGGATTATTTCCGAAAATGTTCATGAGTCAGAAGCGGGGAATGAGTAATCCTGTGCTTTGGACTTTATGAATGTTGTACTGCCAAAGGGACATTATCTAGTTTTTTTAAATAAAGTGATGAGTTCTTCATCCTCAGATTCCTAACTGGCTTATTTGGATAAACTTGAATATAATTTGAACAACCAAATTACTGGTGTCTTCTGAATTTAGCACTGAGTTTTCTTAAATGTTCTAATTTATTGAACAATACTTCAATCTCATTTGTACCAGCATAGAAATAACTACTGGGGGTTACAATAACCTTAGAATAGGTCAACAAGATTCTTTAGTAAATAGAAAAACAAAGTTGGATTGATTCATTCAAAGTCAGAATATGCATGGAAATATAGTTAATGGTAGTTGATATTTCAGTTTTCTTTGCGGATTTTTAAACTTTATCATGATGAAAGTTCAATGAAGAATATTTATGAGGCCTAGCATGGAGATGATTTTTATGTCTTTTAATTTGTATATTCCACTAGATTTTGGAAGTCTCAAATTTTATTCCTCTGTGTATTTATTATCCTTATTTCCACATTTCCCACATGGAATATAACATTTTGGATCTCATTATGAATGAGTCAAGAAAAATTTTTAAAGGCCCAGGGCTAAGTTGAGGCTCCATATTTTATGCTAGTAGGGCCTTGCTATTTTAATTCCTCAATTAGCCTCTTTTCATTAGCATCAAATGTGGTTCCAACACTAGTGTTGGAAAAGTGAGCACAAATCATCTATTTTCCCCCTTTTCACTCTTAGATTGTGCAGATAAACCTTGTTTTGCATCTTAAATACCCAGACTTTAGTGATCCTGGCATACACTTAACAGTGGAAAGAATAATCAGGATCTTTTTCAGAAGGACCACACTTTCAACCTGCTAAAAGAGAATAAAGTTTTTCAAGTTAAAGTAAGACTCTAAATTGCATAAAGGGGAAAGATGTAATGTAAACTTAACTATGCCATTTTGTTATAGGGAGGGGCTAAATAAACACCAAATATTTTTAGAACGATGTTTACGGCAAAATGTTCTACCTCCAAATACATAGCTTGTGAAAGCTAAAATGAGACAGAGGCTGCATTCTGGCTTTAGAAAAGAATCAGTGATACATTAATGAATCATATTTTTCTCATGTCACCATTGTGGACTAAGCATGCATGGGCTCAAGAATAAAATAAGATTTTGAAATCTATTTTTTTGAAAATCCAAGAAAATCACGAATATACATCACTGATCACATTAGAACCTGTTCTTTAAAACAAATACAGACCTTAGTGATAGACCTACTATTTTATCATGAAGATTGTATGGGTTGGCTAGTTTTTGATGATACCACGAGGAGGAGATGATTAGACTTAACTATAGCCGTATCAAAGGAGTGTAACTTATTCTTTTGGCAACTGAAGGGAGGCTGGCAGAGGAAGTTATGAGTTCTTGGCCCAATTCTGCTTCATCAATTTTGTCAGTAATTTAGTTGAAGGCATAAGATTATCCCTTTTCTGGTATAAAAGTGGTACAAGCAGTACAAAACTGAAACAGGACTAGTAACATAACAGGCGACAGAATTGAGATTGAACTTGTTATGACAGATAAGAAATCTACAGATAGAACTTCATAGGAATAAATGCAAATTTCTGTTTTCAGGCTCAAAAACTTAATTGTACACTCAAAGTGTGGAGATGTCTTGGGTTGGTTAAAAGAAATATTAACAATTTAGAGGGGAATTATTATGCTGATGAAGGTTTTGAAAAATATTTTATATTCATTCATTCACTCATTCACTCAATTATAGTATGCCAAAATAGCCCAGGATTCCTGTTCTCAAAAGTTTACACTTTATTTGGGAAGACAGACTCACAACTGATAATTTCTGAACAATGTGATAAATGGTAAAAGAGAGGGTTGAACAGTTTTGCAGAAGCACAAAGAGAGGAACAACTTCTTTGGGGTTACCTTCACAAAAGGGTTGACTTTTAAACTGGATTTTGAGGATTAAGTAGGAGTTCCCTGGAAAGACAGAAGAGAAAGAGAATGTTCTCCTCCTTTGTACAGAGGAGAACATGCACAAAGAAAGGAGGGTGTTTTTTTTTTTTAAAGTTTTATTTATTTATTTTGAGAGAGACAGAGACAGCATGAGTGAGGGAGGGGCAGAGAGAGAGAAAGAGAGAGAATTCCAAACAGGATCCTCACTGCCATCGCAGAGTCTGATGCAGGGCTCAAACCCACAAAACTGTGGGATCATGACCTGAGCCAAAACCAAGAGTTGGATGCTTAACTGACTGAGCCACCCAGGCGCCCCTAGGGTGTTTTGATCAGAGAGTGCGCATTTGAGGTTGTGGAATTGAGGCCCAAATCATAGGCAAAAGTCCATCTTGAAGGGACTTCTTTGCTGTGTTAGAGATCTTGGATTCAAATAGTTTGTAGTGTAGGGTTGGGAAGTGACTAGCAGGTTTGTATTTTAAAAAGATGAGTCTAACCACCTCACACCTGTCAGAATGGCTAAAATTAACAGCACAAGAAACAACAGGTGTTGGTGAGGATGCAGAGAAAGAGGAACCCTCTTGAACTGTTGGTGGGAATGCAAACTGGTGCAACCACTCTGGAGAACAGTATGGAGGTTCCTCAAAAAACTAAAAATAGAACCACCTTATTATCCAGCAATTGCACTTAGGTATTTACCCAAAGGATACAAAAATACAGATTTGAAGGGATACATGCACCCCAATGTTTATAGCAGCATTATCAACAGTGGGCAAACTATGGAGAGGGTCCAAATGTCAACCTACTGATAAATGGATAAAGAAGATATTGCAATGACGTGGATGGAGCTAGAACGTATTATGCTAAGTGAAATAAGTCGATCAGAGAAAGACAAATATCATACAATTTCACTCATGTGTAGAATTTAAGAAACAAAACAGATGAACGTATGGGAAGGTGGGGAAGAGGAGAGAAACAACCCATAAATGACTCCTAATGATAGAGAACAAACTGAGAGTTGATGGAGGGAGATGGGCTAGATGGGTGATGGGTATTAAGGAGGGCACTTGTGATGAGCGCTGAGTGTTATATGTCAGTGATGAATCACTATAGTCTACTCCTGCAACCAATATTGCACTGTATGTTAAAACTAACTAAAATTTAAATAAATAAATAAAAGATGACTCTAGCCTGTAACATAATGGATTCTGGGAGGACAGTTTAGAGCTTGTTGGGATTAACAATGTAAGGCTAAGGCATAAACTCAGTAAAGCAGTGATAGGGAAAAGGACACAGGAGGAAAAAGTAGGAAGATACCTAAGAGGTAGAATCCGATGAGAGACAGTCAGAGGAATTAGGTATATTTAACCTGGAGTAGAGAAGACTTAGATGAAGTGGGGTGTCTTCTAGTACCTGACCGGACTATTGATATTTGGTACTAGTCAAGACAGCAGAACTAGGATCCGTGGCTGGAGGTCATTAATGACAATTGCAGTTATCCAACAATGGAATGGGCTTCCTCTCTGGAAAATGAGGTTCTTTATCCTTGGAGGCATGAAAGTAAAGCTGAATAACCATATTATTCAGCTATAGACATGCTATAGAAAGGAAGTCTTCAACTTTGGGAGACAAGTGACACCAGATGATCTCTGGTGTCTCTTCTAGCTTTTCTTTGATTCTTTGGTTCCAGTAAAAAAGTCAAGTCTTAGGCTTTAAGAGACACAAACTAGTATCCTTTTTAAAGAAACTCTTAAGGTTTCCACTCCAAAATGGAGAAAGAAAACAAATTGGTTTTGATGTCAAACAAGAGCAGACTGGCTTTTAGTGCTTTTTAAGGTTTTCAACTTGCCTTATTATAGAATGAAGATTTCTATATTGGATGTTGGAAAATCCTCAAGGAATGGAATCATACATATTTTGTTCCTAGTATGTCCTTACTGTTCCAAGCCTAATGCCTGGCATATAGTTTGTGCTCAACAGCTTGATAAACAAATGTAGTGGATGCCACCATACATCATCCACATCTATTTTCAGGACTTAACAACCTATTTCCCCAGCTGTTGGAGTGCTGTCAGCAGATGGCCCTCAAACCTCTTCAAAATTATCCTTGACTGCAAAAAGCTATCTCACCCAAGGTTATGCCCTCTTTCCAGGGCAGCCCACATCTAATAACTGGTCAGTGGAAGGGTACAAAGTTGACCTCCATGCTTGCCTCAAGCTTGCCTGTGACTACAGGATAACCCAACCTCTCTCTCTCTGCCAATCCTGCTTCTTTCCCTTCCCTTTTGCAGGAGTTGATCCTGACAATACTCCTAATAGACATTAATCTCCATCTCAGAGTCAGTTTCACAGGAAACCAACCCGAGGGAATTGACCATATGAATGAGAATCCATTCAATATTTGACAGAATTTTGTAGAACACAGAATGAGGGATTCTTGGTTATCAACAGTTATGATAAATACTTTTGTGCTCAACTTCTTCTCAGTGGGCCTTTCCTTTTATTAAATTAATGTGAATTAAACCCTTTCATGAAATGATGCTATCAACCCCCCCCTTACCCCCCACCTCCGGTTTCTTATGTTTTTAAAACATTGACTACTGTTTGATGTAAGATCCAAGGCTGAGCTTTCAGAGTATGTGTTCATTTGGGACTTGATTTACTGCTCTTTGGCCTTGGTTTGTTTCCACTTGATTTCAGATGATTAATCTTCCTGGGAAAGCCTCCAGGGACTGATGGTGCCCTGGTCTGTTCACTGATATAAGCGAAATTATTCAGAAGTTCATGTATCATCCCCTTTTCTGTCAGTCTTTATCCTGTTAAAGTCCCCAAATGTTCAGTATTTAGATGGAGAAAAAGAATATGGAGGGCAAAGGTATAATTGTTTGAGATTTACCAAAGGGAAGTAATGGGGGCCACAACTGTTTTGTTGGTGAGATGACAGAGGGTGTTGAGCTCTGGTTTATCAGTAGCTCATGACCTAAGGCTGGAGAAAGACACTTCACAGAAGGCATTGGAATTGCTTAACATTGAGCAAATGCCTCACAATCTATGGGCCCACCATTCTGTTGATATGTGAACACTAGAGCCTTACAGGTGCCTCTGCCATCTCCAGGCTTCTCCCCTGTGGGGTCTCTTACACCTAGACAAGACCTCAGGTCTAAAGTCACATTTGGAATCTGGAGGAGATTATTGGGACCCCCATGCACTGAATGGTGGGGAACAACATAGCATAATGGTTAAGTGGACATATTCTAGAGCCAGGTTCAAGTCCTAGCTCTGTCACTTGCTAGCTGTGTGATCTTGGACAAATTAATTAACCTCTGTGTGTCTCAATTTCCTCATTTGTAAAATGAGAATGATAACAGTAGTATCCAATTCACAAGGTTGTTGTGGGGGATCATATGATTTAATATATGTCTAGCACTTAGAAAAGTACCCACAACATATTGAGTACTGTGTGTCCTTTGAAAAATTAATAAAAGTCTGTAGAAGTCACAAGAAGTCTTGATGTAATGCATCAAGAGGAACATTTAACATGGAGATGGGGCCATAGGACTGGCTCTACCAATAAGTCTAGAGGTTTTCACCAAAAATTCTGACAACAGAATATACAGCCACAAAATAAAACAGACTAAATGCTCAGAAGCTCCTCTACTAGTTTTTTTCCCCCCTTTGGTAATAAAATATGATCAAATAAATAATTCTAGTGGCATGATGGATGCATGGAGCATTCTAATGTTGGCAAAATTGCCACATTTGTGTAGTATTAAAGTTGGACTTTAAGAGCTAAGACATATAGTGGCATCCAAAGGAAATATAAATGTTCACAGCCACCAGAAAGACAAATATACAATGATTAATTTTAGTGTATCTCAAACTTGCTTATGTCAACATATGTTCCATTCACAGCACAGTGTGATTATAATGTTGCAAACCACTTACCTATGAAATATATGAATCTCAGCTGGCAAACATGACCAGTTTAAGAGTATATTTAACACAGATCTTCCTGGACTTAGGATGGGGTTGTATTCTGATAAACCCATTGTCGGTTGAAAATATCCTTTAGTCCTAACTTACTGAACATCATGTGCTCAGAACACTCGTATTAGTCTACAGTTGTGCAAAACCATCTAACACAAAGCCTCTTTGATAACAGAGTATTGAATACTTCATGTAATTTATTGAATGCTGTACTGAAACCAGAAAAGAGAATGGTTGTAGGGGTACAGAATGGTTGTGAGCGCATCAGTGGTTTACCCCGGTGATCTCGTGGCTGACTGGGAGCTGTGGCTTACTGCTCAGCATCATGAGAGGCTCTTGCTGCCTATCACTAGCCTAGGAGAAGATCAAAATTCGAAACTGGAAGTGCAGTTTCTACTGAATGTGTATTGCTTTTGCACCACCATGAAGTCAAAGGCTCATAAGTTGAACCATCATTAAGTCAAGGACTGCCTGTATAGGTACTCCCATTGTGTTTTCAGACAAGGGAAGAAAATGAAGCAAAATTTACCCCCATAGCAAGGCAGCGTTTAAGCATAAACCCAGAATACTCACAACGTTCAGACTTACAATGTGTAAATAAAACAAGAAGTGTCAGATAATACATTTCCAAAGATGGATCACACAAAAACAATGGATCTTTTGTGTTACTCCCCCTTTGTTTAGTGGAGGAACTGCAGTTTAAATTGTAAACATAGCAGGTACAATGAATACTGCCACTAATTGTGCTAATTATTGAAAGGATGTGGGTGCTGGCCACTGGTAGTATTAAAAATATCAGGATTGTTTTGGGGCACCTGGGTGGGGCACTCCGTTGAGCATCCGACTTTGGCTCAGGTCATGACCTCCCGGTTTGTGGGTTCGAGCCCTACATGGGGCTCTGTGCTGACAGCTCAGAGCCTGGAGCCTGCTTTGGATTCTGTGTCTCCCTCTCTCTCTGCCCCTCCCCTGCTTGTGCTCTGTCTCTCTCTCAAAAATAAATAAAACGTTAAAAAAATCAGGATTGTTTTGATATCTGTATTTATAAACAAAAGGTACAGGGGAGTTGGATTTCTTTTAAAATCAGCTCTTGTGTTTACAAATTCCAGACATATTAAATATTTGTTTACAGTCTTTATTTACCATGCATTCAAATTTAAGTAATATGAACACAGAAAAAATAGGTGAATGGATATATGACTTTGAGATTAAAATTAGTACTAAAATGTAAATAAAATGTAGAAAGTTTCCTAAAAGAATAACAACAAGCTTATGTTAATTCATTTGAGACCTCCAAATATCCCACATCATAATGGTGGGGACCCCACTCCTCATATCCCAATAATGACATACATCCCAAATAATGACAACTTTTTTCTATTAAAAATTAAGAAGATTTTTAACAGTTTTGCCATGAAAATTATCATTGATTTTGTTTTTCCCTTTTCATACTTTTGAGCCATTCATTCATTCATTCATTCATTCATGCATTTTAGATCTGGACCATTTTCTGTAGCCTTTGAAAATCCCCCAGTCATAGGGCATTGCGCCTATGGAGTCTAAGCAATGAAATAGCCCAGTTATTATAGTTTGGGGATCTCAGGTTTCTCATCTATGAAGGAGGTGTTTCCCAAACTGAAATATAAAGCAGCTTTATTGGGGTTTGAATTCTCTGTCATGGCTCTCACTGAGGGGTGGGTAGAGGTGAGAAGGAATTGAATTGGAATCATGCCTTCTGAGGATGGGTCAGGAGTACAGAACCTGCATTTGGTGAAAAAGTTTCTAGGATGCTGCTGTAGTCAACGTTTTCCTGAAAGAGTTTTCAGGAGGTTATCTCATTCCTGGGTGAGTCTTTAGGTGCATTTCTTATATTCACTGTGGCCACACTGTCCAATATGGTAGCCACAGGCCACATGTGGTTGTTTAAACTTAAATTAACTAACATAAAATAATAAAATAAAATAAAATTAAATTAAATTAAATTAAATTAAATTAAATTTTAAAAAGTTCTGCTCCTCTATCACACTAGACAAATTTCAAGTGGTGAATAGCTACATGTTGTCAGTGGCTCTTGTTGGACAGTGCAGTTATAGAATATTTCCATCACTGCAGAAAATTCTGTTGGCCAGTGCTGTTCCAAAGCCTTGGTGTCTGTTCCCCCTCCCAAACCAAAGGAAGCCACTTGTGCTCCTTCAATAACCAGATGATTAAAAAAAAAAATCCTTATGGATGTATAATTTACACTCCTTAAAATTCATCTATTTTAAGTGTATAATTCAATGATTTTTAGCAAATTTATCAGCGTTTCTCTTCTGAAGCACAAAACACACATCTTCCATGGATGATACATAGCTAACATAATTCCAGTTGAAAGTAAGTCTATTACTTGGGGCGCCTGGGTGGCTCAGTCGGTTGAGCGTCCAACTTCAGCCCGGGTCACGATCTTGCGGTCCGTGAGTTGGAGCCCCGCGTCAGGCTCTGGGCTGATGGCTCAGAGCCTGAAGCCTGCTTCTGATTCTGTGTCTCCCTCTTTCTTTGCCCCTCCCCCGTTCATGCTCTGTCTCTCTCTGTCTCAAGAATAAATAAACGTTAAAAAAAAAATTTAAAAGAAAGTAAGTCTGTTACATACTATGAATGGATGTCTTGGGACATTGGGGCTTAGTTCTCTCCTGGAACCCCAGGTGAGCCAGACAAAACATAATTTGGCAGCATTTTCAATTACATCAAAGAAAGACATAAGTAAGCATAGCTGAATATCCTTAGGTCAAACACATGGTGCAATTGCACAGTATAACCAAAATTTGGCAACTGTTGTGGTCATGTTGCAATATAACATAGTATTTCCTTTCCTTTCTTCATAAACAGAAGTATCTTTATCAGAAAAGAAACCTTACATCCATTGAAATATGATTAACATAAAATTGTTTTGAATATGGTCATACATTATACTGTTATGGCAGTATTAATATTATATTCCTCACAATTTCAGATATTTTCTTTGTCATAGCACAAAAATGCTTTTTAATATAGTTGTAAGGAACATTACATACTGTTTTATTTGGCTTTTGTTCATTTCACGCAATTTTATAGTTCCATTTCTTGTGCAATGACAGTATCTGTAGACTTGTTACAAAGCATTTTATTTTGTTGATTAAACAATACTTTCTTAGCATGACCCCTATTTAGTGCCATGAAGATGTTTCCAGTGTATTGATACAATAAGTAATGCTATGACGATAACATTTGCTGCTGTGGTCTGAAGGTTTGTGTCCCTCCAAAATTCACATGTGGTAATCCTAAACCCATCGTCAGAAGGCAGAGCCTTTGTGAGGTGATTAAATTACAAAGGCAGAGCCCGCATGAATGAGGTTAGTAGTACTCTTATAAAAGAGACCCCACTTGAGCTCCCTAGTCACTTCCACTGTGTGAGGACACAGTGAGAAGGCACTGGTTATGACCCAGGGAGAGGGTTCTTGCCAGAAAGTGACTGTGCCGTCACATTGATCTTGGACTTTCCAGCCTCCAGAACTGAGAGAAATAAATTTCTGTTGTTTGTAAGCCACCCAATCTGTAGCGTTTTGTTATAGCAGCCTGAAGGAACTAAGAAACTTGTATTCTATTTATTCTTCTTTCCTTTAGAGTCACACATGCACACCACACACACACACACACACACACACACACACAATTTATCAATTACCATTATCACTGCTGTCTAATATGGTAGCCACTGACCACATGAAATGTGAATAATCTGAATTTATATGTACTGTAGGTGTAAAATACAGACTGGATCTCGAAGATTAATATGACCAAAAGAATATAAAATATGTCATTAGTAATTGTTATACTGATTACATGTTGAAATGATACTTTTGATGTATTGGATTAAATAAAACATTATTAAAATTAATTTTACCTATCTCTTTGTACTTTTAAAAATGTGGCTATTAGAAAACTTTAAATTACATGAATGGCTCACATTATACCAGTGACACTTGAACAAGGGGGTTTAGGGGCATCAACACCCACATAGTAGAAAATATGCATATACTTTTGACTTCCACCCCAAATTTAACTACTAATAGCTTACTGTTGACTGGAAGCCTACTGTTTATAATATAATAAATAGTTGATTAACATATTTTGTATGTTCTATGTATTATATACTGTATTCTTACAATAAAGTAAGCTAAAGAAAATATTAAGAAAATCATAAGACAAAATACTTGTACAGTACTATACTGTATTTATTTTTAAAAATCTACATGTAAGTGGACCTACACAATTGAAACCTGTGCTATTCAAGGGTCAACTGTATTTCTTTTGGACAGCACTGACTTAATGCCTTGAGTCTATTTCTGGATTTTCTATCTGAATTTTTCCTAATTGTGTATACCTACTTTTGTGTTTTTGACAATTATTTTAACAATTTAAAATATACTTGAAACATAACACAAATATGATTACATCTTTAAAACAGTATTTGGTATTACTGGATTGGTTTCTTATGTACCAGTTGACATGTATCAATTTATAAAGTTCTGTATATTCTATTACAGGGCCTTTGACTTTGTAGTGAGTTAGCTTTTTTATGAACCTAGAAATATTGTCATCTTTTCTATTTTTAGGCTCCCCAAATGCTGACTTCTGCTTTATTTATTATATATTCCTGTATTTATCCATTTGGGTTTTACAATTTTTTATTAAGTTTATTTATGTTTTTCTGATAGAGACAGTGAGAGAGAGAGAGAGACCGAAACCATAAGTGGGGGAGGGACAGAGAGAGAAGGAGAGACAGAATTCCAAGCAGGCTCTGCACTATAACGGTTTTTATTTTTATTTATTTATTTATTTTTCAATATATGAAATTTATTGTCAAATTGGTTTCCATACAACACCCCGTGCTCATCCCAAAAGGTGCCCTCCTCAATGCCCATCACCCACCCTCCCCTCCCTCCCACCCATCAACCCTCAGTTTGTTCTCAGTTTTTAAGAGTCTCTTATGCTTTGGCTCTCTCCCACTCTAACCTCTTTTTTTTTTCTTCCTTCCCCTCCCCCATGGGTTTCTGTTAAGTTTCTCAGGATCCACATAAGAGTGAAAACATATGGTATCTGTCTTTCTCTGTATGGCTTATTTCACTTAGCATCACACTCTCCAGTTCCATCCACGTTGCTACAAAGGGCCCTATTTCATTCTTTCTCATTGCCACGTAGTACTCCATTGTGTATATAAACCACAATTTCTTTATCCATTCATCAGTGGATGGACATTTAGGCTCTTTCCATAATTTGGCTATTGTTGAGAGTACTGCTATAAACATTGGGGTACAAGTGCCCCTATGCATCAGCACTCCTGTATCCCTTGGATAAGTTCCTAGCAGTGCTATTGCTGGGTCATAGGGTAGATCTATTTTTAATTTTTTGAGGAAACTCCACACTGTTTCCCAGAGTGGCTGCACTATAATGGTTTTTAAAATCAATTTATTTTGATTTGGCTTCATTACCTTTATTTTTTTAATGGGAATTCTTTTATATTTTCTACTGGTGTGTCCTCCGAATGATAAAGGAATGCCATTGAGTTTTGTTACTCCCTTCTTAATTCCTCTGATCTTTTCTTAATTATCTTTAATACTTTTGTGGCTTGTTTATTTCTAGTTTCTAAATAAAGCTGCATTAACTTGCAAAAACAGGATTTTAAATATCATTCTTTCCCTGTATTTATATATCATTTTTTTCTTTTTGAATACATTGTGCTGGTATTTATATTTGGCTTTTACTATTAAAGTATCTATGCTTTTTTATATTAAGACTGTAATCCACTGGACTTATTTGGCTTATTTTTTATGATTAATATTATAAGATATTTTGTTGTAATATACCAACCTTACATTCTTGGAATAAATGTGTTTTTCCATATTGGACAATTTTTTAACCTATTTTATATATATATATATATATATATATATATATATATATATATTTTTTTTTTTTTTTTTTTTTTTTTCCTGAGACTTTGGTTAAGGTTGTGCATCTTTGTTTCATTAATGAGATTTCCTCGCCCTGACAAAGCTAAACAAATTCACTGAAGAAATATTGTTTCCAGGGCACCTGGGTGGCTCAATCAGTTAAGTATCTGACTTCAGCTCAGGTCATGATCTCACAGTTCGTGAGTTTGAGCCCTGCATCAGGCTCTGTGCTGACAGCTCAGAGCCTGGAGCCTGCTTCAGATTCTGTGTCTCCCTTTCTCTCTGCCCCTCCCCTGCTCATGCTCTGTCTCTGTCTCTCTCTCAAAAATAAATAAACATTAAAAAAAAAAAGTAAAAAAAAATATTTCCTAGGGAAACATACCATACTTTAAAGATATACTTTGAGAGCAATTTAAGTAGTATAAAGGTTTATTTATTCTTTAAAACTTAGAAATTTCTCCAGTTAAGGTGCCAGGGTCTTAATGCCTAATTTTTCCTATTTATATATCATGAATCATTAATGTTTTCTATTTCTTGTTGCATACGTTTTTTATCACTTGTTTGTGAGAAATTATATAAGCACTATTAAATCAATAGCCATATACTTGTGGGGCTCCTGGGTGTCTCAGTCAGTTAAGCGTCTGACTTCGTCTCAGGTCATGATCTCGCAGTCCGTGAGTTCGAGCTCTGCATCAGTCTCTGTACTGACAGCTCAGAGCCTGGAGTCTGCTTCAGATTCTGTCTCCCCTCTCTCTGCCCCTCCTCCATTTGCATTCTGCCTCTCTCAAAAATAAACATTAAAAAAAAATAAAAAAAAAATCCATACACTCTTAGCTAAGAACAATGCCCTTTAATATTTAACAAAATTTATGCTATATTATCTTTTCCCTTGTTTATTTTAATCTATAATTTCTCTTTCTCATTGGTCTAAAGATTAATCAATTTGTCCATTTTGTCAAAATGCAAACTACCGTTCTGTTGGTTTATTTCTATTACTCCTTTTTTTTAAAAAAAAATGTTTACTTATTTTGAGAGAGAGAGAGAGAGCACGTGTGCACACATGCACAAGCCAGGGAGGGGCAGAGAGAGAGAATCCCAAGCAGTCTCCATGCTGTCAGCGCAGAGCCCAATGCAGGGCTCAATCTCATGGACCATGAGATCATGACCTGAGCTGAATTCTAGAGTTGGTCACTTAACTGACCGAGCCATGAAGGTGCCCCATTCCTTCTTTATTTTTAATATTTTTGTTGCGTTTTTATTTTCCTACTTCGTTTTGTTTCATCACATTACTCCATTTTAAAGTCCTTTTGGCACAGAATTAATTCATGATGTTTCTATTCCCATTTTATTGTTAATACATATTTAAAGAGAGAAATTTTCTTAGTATATTTCTGCCAGTATCATTAATTATGATTTCTTGTGCTTACATGCTTGCTATTTAAAAACTATATATTTTTGTTACTATAGCTTTCCTCTATGTAAGTTAATATGGCATTTCAAATTCTAATTTCCATGTGATTTGTTTCTGTAGAATTCTGTTTTTCCCACTTAATTATAATTGTATTGTTATGCTGTGGTGTGAGAATGGTTTCATAGATTTCATGCTATTGTTTTTTGCATTAACTAAGTGCATTTTTCTGTCCCAGTGTATAATTAATTTGTACAACTAGCGAGAATCTTTATAATCCTTTGCCCTATGATCCAATCTTTTCCAGATGCCTGCTAGCTCTACTTTATTCCTTATATTTTTCAGCTATATTGTTTCTCTTCTATTTGGCCACAGACTCTGCCAAACTCCTTTAGTCTTGAGATCTACAGTTATATTTCTGTGGATATCTCCTTGTACTTGGCTAGCTTCTCCTATACATGTCTTGATCAAAGACTGGCTTCAGGGATATTTCAGCCCATGCAGTCGTACAGGGTCTTGCTCTCAAAGGGGCCCTGTACTTGGTTTAATGCTCTGTGGTCACAGCCTTAAATTCTTAACAATTTCTGAACAAAAGGCTCTGGGTTTTCATTTTGGAGTGGGCTGCCACGAATTATGTAGCTGGTCCTGCTTGTCCCTTATGTTCTACAACTTTGCTGAACTCAATTTTTTTTTTTAATCACAAGCTGATTGGGGATGATTTGTTGGATTTTCTAGATAAGCCATTCCATCACCTAAATGAGATCCTCTTGTAGCCAGGCAGCTTCAGCAAAGTCCTCTGGTTAGTTCTTCCCCACCCCCGGGGTGAAATCACTGCGGAGAGTTCTCTCCTTGAGTCTCCTTCACTTAATGTCAAGTGTTCTTTGATTACTTCCAGAGGAGATCCTGGTCAGGTGTCCAACAGATGAAACTCAGCTCAAGCCCCACTAGGCTTTTTGCCTGGATCAGCACTGGGAGCACAAGTAAGCTCTGCCCCTAACCTCCCTCCCTCCCACACAACCCAAGAGTCCCCTTCTGCCCCAGGCCTCTTAGAACAAGAAGGATGGGGCTTGCTCCCTTGCACTTGGCACTTTAGACCTGCCATCTTTTTCTGCCATACTCGTCTCTGCCTTAACCACACGCTTTCATCATCCTGGAAGTGCAAAGTACGTTTTCCTTCAAACACAGACCTTCTCTTGAGTGAAGGAGGTAGCCTGATGCCTCCTGGGAAATAGAGTTGCCACAGGGCAGAATGGCGTTAAAAACCACTGGAGCATCCCTGAAGCTTGGAACTGGAGGTTGGCTTGTGTCTCACCTGTGGTTCGGATGTAGAGAAGTCACTGCACCTTTCTGAGCCTTCTCAGTTCTAGCGTCTGTAAAATGGAGGAAACTAGCTATTTGTCAGAGTTTCTGTGAGGGATAAGTAAGATGAAGCATGAGAAGGCCTTGAAAGAGTGCCTGGTGCATGATAAGTGCTCACTGGTTCTCCACTGAGCTGCATTGTTAATCCTCAAGGCTATACCAGGATGATGGTACTGGTTGAACACTCTGAGGTGTTCTCTGTCTCTTAGGATGCTAACCTCAGGAGGGAATGTAGGAGGACTCCTCCAGGTCTCTGTGCCCCTGGAAAAGGAATGGCTGATCAGTATGACTAACCAGGTCTTAATCTGCTGAAAATAACGGAGATATAAATGTGTCCCCATAGCTACTCACTCCTCTGGGGCTGGACTTTCAAAGAGGGCATTCTGGCTTTCCCCTTCCCAAAATTGCATGAGGGTTAAGTTAATGGGCTTTGGAACCACACTTGGCCCTCGGCACGTTACCTAACTTTGGTTGTGCCTTTATAACCTCATCTATACCGTGGGAATAAATATGTACAACCTGCCCCTCTTCCTGGTCTCATGATGACATTCCTCCTTCCCTCTCTTGCTCACTAAGGAGGGAAGATAAGGAGGATCAGGAGATAGGCAGGCTCTCTGTTGCCTACAGACCCTCATTCCCTTTGTTTTACTTTTCCCATTCCTCACATTGAACTCCAGTTTTGTTTTGTTTTTTTAGAGTAGCTGCTGCTGCAGGCTGAAACTAGACTCACAGAAATCTCACCTCCAGATCCTAGAGACAGAGTCTTGATGAAATAAATCCATAAAGCTTGAATCTCAAAGCAGGCCCACACCCAGGACCCCTGTTTACTTACCCCTGAAGGGATGGTGTTCAGGCCTAGATAGGAAGTGAGGTTAGTTCTTAGATGTCTGGCTCATCCCAAGGTGCCCGCACGCCCCACCCCCTGCCCTGAGGCCTAAAATGATACGGACTTGCCCAAAGAAATTAACTGGTAAGTATTTGGTCCCTGCCCCCTACTCCACTCCTGCCAGAAACAAGTAGGGCTCTTGAGCCAGCCGCACAAGGAACACTAATTACACTAATGCTTTCTTTCATTTTGATACATAGGATTCTGTTCCCAACCCATAAGCCCCATTACTCATCCACCCTTCTGAATTGATGAATGGTTTTCCCCATTACAGTCTCTGGTTGCTGGGCTGGCCTCCCTCTTTTCTTCTTGATGAGATCACAATTTAGAAGGACACAATTTCTGTTCTTTCATTGTTTTATGTTTCTCTCTCTGCAGAGTTATTAGCTTGTGAGATGCACTTAGAGAGACTACAAAGTGCGTATAAGACACCGTGCGCTGATGGGTGAGTTAGTGGGCAGTCATACAATCCCCAAGTTGACATAATGTACAAGAATTAGTTGTCAATAGCGCTATAAAGGGGATGTAGTTGATTATGTTCCAATAAATATCCATATTCTGTGATTGAGCAGACATTTTGTTATATTAAAAATTAGGGGGCCACTGACTGGGGCTCTGGAATTTGGGGGCATGGAAATTTTTACTGTGAAATATTTAGTACACCCCAAACTCACCTTTGTGGGGACTAGTGAGAAAGGAAGTACATTAAATATAGATGAAGCTGAGACTTCCTGTGTGTGCCAGAAAAATCTTGTGGGTCTAATTGACCTTTTGGGGAAATTATTTGTGAGCTCAAATTGCTACCTTTTCAATCAGCATGTATACTATTCTTATTGCTTGCACCTGCTGGTCTGCTTCCATCCCAGGAGGCAGGTCGGAAGGTAGGTCAGCCTTTTTATCCCTGTGTGACCTTGGAGGAAAATGAAATCCCTAAGGTTTAAAGGATTTGTCTTATGTCAAATAGTGACCAAATGGCAAGGTTCTGCTAGAAGCTCCTAGCCAGAGCATCTCAGGTCTGGGGGCTGAGTCACATAGCCAGGCTGCTTCCTAACATCCCGAATTAGACAGAAGGTTTGAATTTCCCTACAAGTAAGAGCGAGAACAGTAGATTGTTGGAATGAAGTGTTTACACCACTGTAGAGAAAAGGGCTATGAAAGACTTAGATTTAAGCTGGTGTGTTAAAAGGAAAAGAGAGGCAGAGAAGAGATGGTGGGCAGCATTGTTTACGGCTTGAATGTCAGTGTAGACTAATACAATCTTTGTAGGGAGACGGATGGATTAGAGAACATAGAAATGGTTTAATGTGTGAAGTGTTTATGGAAGCAGTAGGCTGAGTTTGACACTGGAGAATGTGGTGATACGAAATTTTATTTTGGATACAACATAGAGTCAAAAACCCAAGTTATCCATTATCAGAACTGGAGATCGCGGGTGATTTAAAATTACTTTCATTGAAAATCACTCACATTAACATTGTACTCTACTGGACACTTTAATTGCCCCTAACAGTTACAAATACAGCATATCCTCAGCATCAGAGAAGTTAGTTACCATGTTAGGAAAAGGGCCATTTTAGAATTCACCAAATGGAGAATCTACCCAGAAGAGAGAATGTCCTGGGATCTTAGCAGTGATAAAGAGAAACCAGGGAGCCTGATTTAAAAGATAGAAAAAATGGACCAATTATGTGAAACACTTAAACTCAGAGGATGGGAATATATGATTACAAAGGTATTTGGTTTCAAGACAGCAAATGAGAGGGAATTGGACAGTGCAGTGAGAAATACATGGGATTGGGAGAGAGCTGAAACATTTCATTATAGCACTCCAAATAGTAATTCTACTGACATGAAGACTACTGAGAACTGAAAACAAAAACAAAAACAAAAACCAACCAACCAACCAACCAACCAACCAACCAAAAAAAAACCCCAAACATCTAATTTGACTTTTAAAAAGCTCTGTGGTTAAACACCCAGAATCAGCAGGTCAAAGGAGTCATTCATTATGACCTTTTGCCTTCAGGCTGGGGCAGCCCATACCATCCTGGTGGATAATTGCCTACCCTATGCTTAAGGTTCTTGTGGAAAGGAAATTCCAAGCCCACCGCCCCGGTAATGCATACCAGTGTCCAATGGCAGCACAAGGAAGGTTTCCTCTCGGTGGAGCCTAAAATCCCAGTGACCACAGCCTATTCACTTCCTCGTGTTCCTGTGCTAGTCCCAGCTGAGCTCAAGATCCTCTATTTACATGATCACATGATTTAAAAAGATCATTCAAGGCTCCCTCCACATTGTGTCTTAACTACCGTTTAATAATGCAAGAAGTGTTTGCACAGGAACTGGTGACAAGGGGAGGAACTTGGATGTGTCTCAGTTTGTGCTTGCCGGCTCCCCAGAGTGACCTGCTGACCCCAAGCCAGCTCCATCACTTCCTCTGAGAGTCAGGTTCACTCAAGTCTTGGTCCCTCCCCGAGTCCCCTCTTAGGAATTGCTTTGTACCATGCAGACCTGGAGCCAGATTATAAAACCACAGCGGGATGCTCAGTCTCTTCACTTGCCTTAAACCCCTCTCTATAGTTTTTGTTTGTTTGTTTTGTTTTGTTTTGGTGGTGGGGGTGGGAATGGCTAGTGTTCTGAGCCTTGTCCTCCATCTGGGTAACAAGATGAACCTATCTTTTCTCTCTCATGTGGCTTCCGTATGTGTATGCTTTTTGAAAAGGACAAGGTGACATTTGGCTAATTTTTTGCTAATATGCATAAGTGGGAGCTGTCTAGGGAAGCTTCCTTTTGCCAGGTAATTTGTACATCCTAACAGCAGCCTTCTGGAGATTTGGTCTTCTTTGTGTTGTGTACTGTTAATAGTGGGAATTTCTAACTAATTAAGAAAGGAGTCGGGCAGCATGCCAGGCTGGAGGGGTAATGTTTTTGATCCGGTCGGGTTTTGCTACATCCTACCTCTTAGAGCCAGGTCAGAAGTTTTACTGACCCATGGCAGGGCTGGACTGCTCCTTTAATTCGTTATTTTTAAACTACTTTTAAAACGGAGACTGTAATGCATGCACACTAAAAAATAAAACTCCCTCCTTCCATAAAATCCTAGTCACCTTCATCCGTAGCATCAAATACAGTTCTTCATACAAAGTACAAATATACTTAACAGATGCTAGCTACATGAATGGGCTTATTTGTATCAGATAATCAGGAAAGATAGGAAGATAAAATGGAAGGCAGAGAATAAAACATACTCAGCATATCCAAAGAAAGAGGGCTTATGAAAGAAGAAAGGGTTTTATAAGCACATGAGGCACAAAGATGGATTTTTATAAAGGGCTTATTGAAATCAAATTTACTGGGGATCTGTTGTATGTCAGGTCCTGGGCTGGTACAGAGTTGGAAGGTGAACCTAATGTATCGTCAAACTCTGATAAAGCTCAGTGTGGAGAAGAGGCTTCTAAGTTGTCTTCTGTTGAGCTCAAACTCCTGGGGAAAAGACTCATAAATAATTACAGTGTAGTATAATGAGGGCTGTAGTAAAGGTATGTACTAAGTGCTTTAAGAGCCTAGAGGAGCAACACATTATGTCTTCTGGAGTCAGGAACATCTTATCGGTGGAGGAAACATTTGTACTTTCTTAAAGAATGCCTTTAAGTTCTCCCAGTGGAGAGAGGGAAATAGGACGTCAAAACCTAGCAACCATATAGAGAGTGAGAATATAGATGACGCTAGAGAAGGATCTGGGGACCAGGTTATGATGGGCCATGTGTGCCAGCTACGGATAATGATGTTGTCTTGAAGTGGAACTATTGGAGAATTGTAGGTTGATAAGTGATCCCCTCAGGGCAATTTTGGTGGTGATTTGAGAAAAAGATTGAAGCTGGGGGCAGGTGAGGGGCAGTGAACTAGATAGAGTCAGCCAGCATTAGGAGGCTACTGCAATGGTCCAAGCCAAGTGCAGTGAGACAGTAAACTAGGTCACTCTGGTGGGAATGGGACAACCTAGAGACATTTCTAGGTTGATTTACATGGTTAACTATGCCTTGATAGTTAACTGGAACGTGGGGTGCCAGGAGTTGAGGCTGATGCTGAGTACTTCATAAGGCTACTGTGTGGGCAGAATATCATAAAAAGAAATATGGAATACAGGAGAATAGAGGTATGGAGTAAAAATTCAGTGAATTAAACCTAAGGCATGTGGAGTTTGAGATTCCTGTGGCACAGCCAGTCCAAAAATCTCAGCAGGGAAAGAGAGAGTTTCAATGGTATAAGGAGAGTTAGCATGTTCCACGAAGGCCAAGAAAGATGAAGATTACATTGGGTTTGTTAATTAGGATGTCAACCATGACCTTTGGGAGGGCAGTTTCAATAGAAGAGGAAGGAAGCCAGTTATAACAGGCTGGTAACTGAAAAATTACTAGGAACATATATCCAGAATATATTTACGTAGAAGGAAAGTAGCGAGATAGTACAGTGGAGAGGAGCTTTCATACCTAAGCCCTCCTTAATTATAACATGGGGGAATTATACCACAAAGAGTAATTTTAAACTGGGCACACAGTGTTCCAATCCTTAGAGCCCACAGGCCCAGCCTTATGGGGTTTCTGATGAAGGCAACCTTCTCCTCTTGGCTTTTGGAGGCCTAATTCTCCTCCTCACTTCCCTGGAACATCCATGAAGACCTGAGACACTAAGCCTGCAAGGAGCAGGTGGCTCAGGAAGAGGAAATTTCCTCTTCCTTTAGTCTAAGGCTGCCTCTCAAACCCTTGATTCTTGTATGATTGACATTGAGATTAAAGACCCCGCTCCACCTTCCACCCAAAGAAGGGTTATAAAACCCTTTGGTCCCCAAAGAAAAAAACAGTTACATCAGACCAGAAGAGTCCAATGATCAAAAGATAGTCATACATGGTTTCTGATATGGAGTTAGCCTAAGATGCAGGGGTGATGGGTAAGGTAAGGATAAATAGCATGGAGGGGAAGTTAAAGCAATTTGTTTTCTGATGTGTTTTTTGTGTGCGAAGTAGAATTCTGGGACTATTGCAGAGATGGCGGGGAGGTAGTACGGGCAGCAGCAGGCCAGCTGGGAGAGTTCGGAGAATGGAAATCAGAGCCAATTAGCAAGGGGTAAAATATTGCCTCAGAGCACCAAAGGCTCCATTGAACACATAAATCATACACTTGGCCAGTCAGCATGGCTATAGGATTTTTTTTTCCTCCTCTCCAGCAGAGTGGCAGCCTGGGGCATGTATCATTGGATGTATGAAAAACTGTAGATTCACAAGATGGTCACAATTGACAGTGATGGGCCTAGGATGCTGGTGGGAATGTGGCTGAAAGTCTTGGTCCTGAGGTCCAGGCTGGGTAGGGAAGATGGACAGGAGTGCTGATGGACCGCGAGAGTGGGAGGGGGTGAAGGAAGCCCATGTTTTGCAAGGTTGGCAGGTGGGGAAGTAAAGGGAAATAAGGGGAAGGGACTGATGGAAAGGCAGAGTTTTTGGCTAGACAATGGGTTTCTGAGTTTCTGAGTTCAGAGATGAAATAGCTCTGGGGTTGGGGATGTGGGCATGGGTAGATGAAGGGAAGTAAGTTGGGAGCCGTACATCAACACATTTGGATGCCGAAAATGATACGGTCATCAGAGTCCTTGAACACATTAAAATAAAGCCATCCTTGAAAATCATTTTGACAAGACCCCGATATAGGCAAAATGTGAAAGGCATTGACTATACTTTGCTCATCATGCAATTAGGAGGTAGGTTAGGGGGGAAAAAAAGGCCTCTCTTCAGACCTTATAAAGAACAATATGTGGAGACCTCACTTCGTGGGTGTCCTTCTCTTAAGAGAATGAGCTAACACAATAGCTAATTTTATATTCCAGATTTTTGGCTTCTCTGGAAAAAGAGATGATCATGGCAGCACCAGGCCAGGACTCCCTTGTGGTGGCAGTAAGATCACTTACCAGGTTACCTGAGTCCCTATCACCCCACAGTGCTGGCCCACACCTGGATGAGTGTCAGTTGCTGTTTATCATTATGTTCACACTCTCTTTCTTAGAGTTCAGAGGAAAGTGAAACATTTCTTATATTCAAGGATCTTTTTAAAACTAGAAAAAGATGAATCAGGAAGAGTATTCCTCTGTACTTGGTATGCAAATATGTCACTGTTGAATAAGTATAAATTATGATGCTGTTATGAAACAAATCCTTCCAGCTTTACTCATTACATTATCCACCTGGCTCCTTATGGGCATTTGAGTTTACAGTGACTCCTTTAATAAAATAAGAGTGGAAATACAGTCAAATACATGCAAGTTTACAAAAGCAGCATGAAAGGCAATGGTACTTTTTAGAGCCAATCATATTGTTACTTTTGTTCATGAAATAATCTTATCAAATCTCCAGTAATTAATAGATTCCTTCAAAGTGCTATCTAACTCAGTAGACACTGAGAGCAATTTAATGAATTGTTCCTCAGTGGCTGGAAAGTGTTGATGTAATTCCCTGAGTGCCTAACTTCTTGGCAGTCATATATACTTGTAGATGGGTGAAGGATCTTTTAGCATCAGAGGAAAGGAAGAGTATGAAAATGAAAGCTTCCGGCAGGTCTAACTTGCCTCTATGGTGCCCAGGAAGAAAGGTGATTGCTGTATATCTCTTGTTAAGGATCATGATAAAACAAACATAATCCAAGCTGTTGGAGAATACTAGATTAAAATCAACATCTTGGATTAACTCAGGAGGCAAATGAGTAGCCAGTGTGGACCAGTACATTGATATAATCTGGTGTTTCCTTAAAGCATTTTGTTCTTCTACTTTCTGCTCTACTTAGCTCTCCATTAAGCATCTGGGGGGGTGGGGGACGGCCGAATAGGAAGGCTTAGAGGTGAACTGCATCTTTAGAGAAATACAGAAATAATATGAGATTGAGATTTGGGAAATGAAAACTGGTATAATACATTGAGGGAAAAAATAATCTGAAGGCCAAGTGATCAGTGAGTCAGAAAAATTTAGAGAGTCGTAATGTTAGAGCCTGCGAACTGGAAACTAGATATGAATTCATAACCTACAAGGGTATAAATGACGGCAAGAAGTCAGTAAACAGCGTCAGTGTTATTTTGGGAGGCTGAAGGAAGGTTATTACGGACCAGAGAGCCTGAATAGCTTACATTCTAGGCATCGAATTAAAGAGACAAACAAATAGAAGAGAATTTGGTGAAGGGGGACAATGATGATTAAAAGCTGAGATGGAAATATGAAGAAAACTTAAAAAAAGATAAAGCTCTGTATTGCTTTGTAAACGTATGTATTGTGTAACAGGCTCACGAGAGTTTAAAGGTGTTTATTGACTTTAAATGTTATGGACAAATTACTCATGAACATCTAACCATGAGTATATATATATACTCATATATATTAATATATAATATATATATATAATTATAATATATATTGGCATAAGCACCATGGAGTTATCCTGAATGAGCATTTTATTTGTGTCTTGCCTATCTCTTATTGCCCCACTCTGAAAATTTGTCTGAAGGAACCATTAGACAGGATCTGCTGAGGAATGACTATGATATTTTGGCTCTTTCTAACTCTAACTTCTATGAATTTTACAATGCCATGAAAACACTTCCGTAAGATTTTGGCAAAATATTTACAATTTCTTCAATAACACTGCTCATGGAATAGGAGAAATGGAAAGCAATCACTTAGTAACTGCAGAGAGACAAGCAGGAAGGAGAGAAACAATTGCTTACTATGCTGTTTGTGATGAAAAAAAAAAAAAATCTGAGTTTAGCTATTAAAAAGCCTGTTGGGAGCCGAGAATCGCACATGTCAGAGGAACATGCTGCTTCCCATCACCCATAGAGAAGAAATGGTACCTACATAGTCTGGCTGTTGGTGTGATGAAGTATAGCTATAACATCAGCAGGCATGTGACCGGTGGCTTGTGGGAGACAAGCACTCAGGGGGATAAAAAGGAACCTGGCACAGGCCTTGGGCTTTTGGCATCACTAGTTACAGGTCTGCCAAGATGCTTTGGGAAACGTTTTAATTTAAATGCCAAGTCTATTTCAACGAAGTCTCCCTGGTTTGACCTGCTGGGAGTCCAGAGTGAGATGGATAGGTGCTCATGTAGGAGCATTAGGTGAATAGATGGTGGTTTTATTAAAAAAAAAACAAAAACATCCTGGGGGTTTAAAACTCTGTATGTCCCCACTCACAAGGGAAATTCACGGGTATAAGTTGCAGGATGTAGGACTCTCATAGCATGTTACTAGTGATTGGTAAATGCAGGAAAGGGCAGAGATATCTTCAGGCAATTACTCAACATATCAAAATTAGAGAACATGAAGAATAAAGGCCCAGCATTTTTCCTTTCCTCCCCCTCAGCCATACTGGCTGGCTACTTTGACTATAAATTCAAAATAAGGCAGATTAAGAATCTGATCTACATTATTTGAATATATTTTCTTGCAAAACTATCACGACAGTAAAACAATTGTTTGAACCCAAACTAGGAAAAATAAAGGGGTGAGACATTAAAAAATTAAAACATTGTTGTCCCTCGATGTGAAAATATTTCTGTCAGTGTGTAGGCCCGGATTGGCTAGGGATGAATAAAAGCTTTTCTGATGGGTTACAAAAACATGAATCCAGAAGATCAGAAGAATTAAAACGCCCCCAAGAATAACATGAAGGTATTTGAAGCTGCTTCAGAGGCAAGGGCGGGTATGTATACCTATGGAAAGCCCAGTTTCCTCAGAGGCTACTTGGCAGTTAGTTTGCTATAACATCCAGCTTATAAAAGCAAAGACTTTAAGTTCGCCGCCCCCCCCACCCCCACCCTCGCCCTCAGCCGACTATCCTTCGGGCCCTGCGGGAAGAGCATTCTCTGAAAAGGAACACAGTTGCACAAGAGCTGGGGTTCTGGAGAAGCTCTGGAGGCTGAAGCCAGGGAACCTGGGACAGGGAGGTGGGTGGGGCCAGGCTGGGTGGGGCCTCGGGTACCACCCTGAGGAGTTTGAGCCCCATCTTTGCTCGAGGATGGAGATCCAGGGGAGATATTTGGGCTGGGGAACGGCAAGATCAGGATTTTTAGGCAGGTCACTCTACCTGAAGCATTAGGGAAGGGAAAGAAGGGGCAAGAACCAGAGAGAAGAGGGCCTGGCTGTTCTGATCCAAGTAGGATGCTGCTCCAAAAGATGAGCCTGACCTAAGGCGGGGGCCCGCAGCAGGCTGGACCTGGCGGCGGGATCAGGAAGGACACTGGGAGGGAGGCACGACGGTGATAAATCCCTGTAGGGCGACTCAGAGAGCACAGTACAGGCTCTGCCGAGGTCCTTTACTCTTCACCTCTCGCCGCCCACCCCCGCCCGCGCCCCAGCATCCTTGCAACCAGTTGAATCAATTCACAGTTCAGGAGCCTGGGGAACGGAATTGGTTTCTGTATGTGAAACAGGTCTGCCCCTCTGGGGAAGCCCAGAGGGGTACGTCCGGAGGGCCTTTTCCAGGCTGGGCAGGAGGGGAACGAGTCCGGCGCGCGGATCGGGGCTCGAGGGGGTGCAGAGGCCGAGCCCCCGAGCCCCAGACCTTCTCTCCCGGCCCCAGACCTCCGCGGTCGTTGCCCTCGGGCGCCGGGCGGGTGATTGGCAGTTGCCGCAGCTCTAGGGGGACCCGGGTATCCAGGACCCGTGGCCGCCGCCGGTTGCCGTCCGCTCGCTCGGCGGCGAGGTTTCCGCGGCCCCATGACCTGGCCTGGGCTGGAGCAGCCGCGACGGGCGGCGACCCCGAGCTGGAGCCCGGCGGCTCGCGGTGGGTCGGGGGCAGCCGGGGAAGGTCCCGAGGCCTACGGTGGGCAGCGCCGAGCCTGGAGGAGACGGCCGCGGGCGGAGGCGGGGGGTCTGGACTGCCCCCCCAGGAGCTGCCCGGGCCGCACCGCCACTCAGGCCCGGCCGCCCCTGCCCGCCGTGCGCTTCCTCTTGGAGCCGCAGGCCTCAGCGGGGACTCTGGGGGGCCGCGGCGGGGCCCGGCACGCGACGGCCTCTGGGGAGTTGGGTCTGGGGAGACCGGGCTTCATCCCCCGCTCGCCCATCCGCGAGACCCTCGGTAGGCGCCTCCGCGAGGCCAGAGATCAGCTCTCCCTGCCGCTTCCCCTCTTCCTGAGCCCCATGTCCCCCGGCCCGGGGCTGTCGACCCTGGTTCCCGCTGATGGCTCTCCCCCCTGGCGTGGGGTTTGCCCTTAGCCTCTGCGGAGAGCGCCCCTCCCCTTGGTCCGCCGCCGCGTTACTCGGGTGGGTGCCCCGTGGCCCGGTGGGCGCCCGGCCCGCGCAGGTTATTTTGGCGCCCGCGGCGGCGCGTGTGCCGGGGCGTGTTTTCCTTCCCAGGTACTGGGAGCCGGGGCCCCGCCACCGCCGCCGCCGCCGGAGCTGACTTGTGTCTCTCTCTTCTCTCCCCTGCAGGAATCTTCCGATAATTCTGCCGCCACGACTTGAACCGTGCGCGAGGCGAGCTCGAAACAAACATCACATCTAAATTAAAAAAAAAAAAAAAAAAAAAAAAAAAAAAAAAAGCGGAAGAAGCGGCCGAGGAGGCGGCGGCGGGAGGAGGAGAGGAGGAGGGGCCGCGCGCGGCGGCCCGAGGCGGCGGCGGGGACGCGGGGACGCGGGGACGCGGCTTTGTGCTGGCGGGTCGTGGGCGCCCATGGCGGAGTGCGGCCGGGGGGCGCGCCGGCGGGGCCCTGCCCACCTCCCCGGGCCCGGCCCTCGGCGCCAAGGGCGCCCTGAAAGCTGGAGCCGGAGAAGGCGGCGGCGGCGGCGCAGCAGCGCGGCGGCGGCGGGGAGGTCGCCTCGGCCACGGGCGGGCGCGCTATGACAGCGGCGGGGTTTCCAACGGAGACTGCAGCCTCGGCGTGTCCGGGGACGAAGCCCGAGCCAGCCCTGCCAGGGACCCCGTGGCGCCGCGCTCGCCCCGACCCCCAGCCCGGCCGCCTGCCCCCTCCCCCGGGAGAGCAAACCCGGCGGCCTGCCCCGCCGGAGCAGCATCATCAAGGTAGGTGAGAGAAGGGCGCACATCGCCCACCCCCAGCCGTTCTCGGGGTCAGTTTCCCAAGAGAGAGTGGTGGTGGAAGGAGGGGGTTATACGAGGAGTCCCCTGCCTACGGGAACCACTGGTGCATGGGTGCTTGGGGTGCTTGAACAGGGATTGGATGCACACAGCATTTGGAAAGAATGGAGAGGTGATCCTTAATGTGCAGGGGGAGCTGTGCTCAGACATTCCCAGTTGAACTTGGGGCTGTCACCTTTTCCAGGACTGGCCTGGAATTATGGCCTGTACCTGGTTGGGCAGGACATTCTCTTCTGTGGTAGCCTTGACTGGTAACAGACTGCTTGTAACGTGTCTATTGTATGTTAAATACAGTGGTTATGTGAAAACATTTTCTTAAAAATCCCAGGGGGTGAACAAGCTTATTTAATAGGATTCTTCTGATCTGTATCTAGTTGCCTCTTGCAAATGGTTACACTTGGAGGGTGCAAAATCTCTGGTCCCTCACTCACACGGAGAAATGGAGTAGGTTTTCTAAACACAAATGAAGATTTCCGCTTTCTTAGGCTCAAAAGCACTGAGACATTACAGTTCTGCACAATTTAATCTTTTCCTTGCTGCAGTAGGCAGGCCTCCAGTTCTGTGGAAGTTCTTTTGAGCAGTTTGCTTGGTTTTGGTATCTTTTGCATAGTGATACTTAGCAGCAGAAAGTCAGCAATTGTTTTGTGCATTTCAAACTTAAGAAGTAATATTAGGAACTCCTGAGTTTGTGGTGGTTTCATTCTAATACTACATTTTGGTCTGCCGTGTAAAAATATTTCTCGTGACCTGAAGTGAAAAAAATAGTTGATGAGCTAAGAAGAGCAGAGCCTTAGGCAAGAGTAGCTCATTCTGCTTAAGTTCAGAGCAAATAGGAAAACATTGCTTTCTGAAAATCAAGGGGTTACCAGGACAATGAGCAGCAAAGCACATTGACAGGGCTGCACCCACCCTTCCTGTGGCTGATAACCCATGGGAGAGAGGGCAAAACAGGCCACAGTAAAGAGAATTGGCACTGGTGGTATTTGAAATTTAATTGGACCTGCAGAAATCTTCCTAAGTACTCTGTAGTGTCTGGTGGTGTTATCAGCTTCTGCAGTAATCTAGTGAAATATACCACCTTCCTACCCTCTGTAACAGGCAGTTGTGAAACTGCTTTTCGCTTTGTCATCTGTTTGTACAGTTTATGTCTGGGCAAGGGCACAAGTGAAGGGCTTAAAGATCAAGTGTGTTAACTACCTGCAGTAGGCATTGAGAATTTAAGGAAAGTAACATATTTTTGCTGCATACTTGGCTTTTAAAATGTGACTTACATTTTCTTTTGCTGTGTAGCTTCTGTTTCCATGGAAGTTGCTTTCAACTATGCATGATCATCAATCCTATGAACAGAGTTATGTGTCAACTCTGTTTTTATTGGTTGCCAGATATTTGTAGTGATATTGCATTGCGGTTTTAATGAAATTTGAGGTGAAATTCCAGAGAAGATACCAACCTACTTAATTTTAATTCTTATTTAATTTGTTGGAGAGCCTGTTTTTGTACTTTAAAAAGAAAAATCAAGCTTTATTGGTGTCCATAGTGGGATTCACAGTGTAACTTATTTAAAACAGCTATTTTAATTTTATATTCAGAATAGGAAGAAGGATGATTTGCCAATATTTCTGATATGTGGAATTGAGAACTTGTCGGTAGATATCATTTCTTCATTGAAGATTCTAGAAGCACATGGGGAAATCATTAATTATTCAGCAATCACTGGTTTTTGAGTTTTGAAACTTTGAAAGATATCTTTGTCATTTTTCTTTTTTCTAATGAAGGCAATTGGTTTCTTGTTCAGAGTTGTGTCCCTGGATACATATTGCCAGGAACATATTAGGGATTCAATAGATTGCTTCCTGAATGAATGGAGGAATGATAAGAAAGTACATGTTTTCTCTAAGTTCTGTTAATTTCTGTAATTGGTGGTTTGGTGTTTACTAGTCTCATATCTTGTTCATTTACTTACACCTCCTAAGATGACTTGATTTACTCCTTTTTCTTTCCTCTTTGTCAATGTACATTTTCTTTTTTTTTTTCTTTTTTTTTTTTATTTTTTTTTCCACGTTTATTTATTTTTGGGACAGAGAGAGACAGAGCATGAACGGGGGAGGGGCAGAGAGAGAGGGAGACACAGAATCGGAAACAGGCTCCAGGCTCTGAGCCATCAGCCCAGGGCCCGACGCGGGGCTCGAACTCACAGACCGTGAGATCGTGACCTGGCTGAAGTCGGACGCTTAACCGACTGCGCCACCCAGGCGCCCCAATGTACATTTTCTTAAACACACTTTGAAACTATGGAAATAGTGTTGAAAGTTGATCAAGCCTGGGTTATAGGAAAGCGGTATGCTATATTTAAGTCGGTAACTACTTGGTATATTTCCCTTTGAATTGGTGCCTTAAAGGATCAAGATTTTAGAAACTTAGTGTGGTATTTTCTGCAGACATAACAGTATCAAGACAATATTCTAATATTGTCTAATATTCTTTAACATAAAATTTCAAAAATATTTGCAATGAATAGTGCACAGACATTTTTGTCATATGAATGACAGAAATTATTTCACCTTTGTTAAAAAACAGTAGAAAAACTTAGTAGAAGCTCATGTCAAAAAGCAATAGCGACACCTCTTCATTAGTTTCCTTATGTTCTTTTTGAATATAAGGGATGAGTTCAGTCAGGTGATGAAAAGATTGGGGCAGGAGTAGATGGGTAAGCAAGGTGATAATCGGGGACTTGAGGTCATGGCAGGGAGTTGCTGGCTGAGGCACAGAGGCCAGTATTTATGGGGTTGCTTTAGTTGAAACGTTGGGCTTGTGAGCTATACCTTTTTCCTAGCTTTCATCTTCATTACCCTCTTGACATTCCTCTTGTATGGGGATCCCCAAGTCAGAGGGGGAAATGACAGCCTGGATGTGATAAGCAGTGGGCACAGAAAGGGTATTATTGCTGAGATGCAGGACATATGCAGAGATACACTGTGGGCTGACCAGAATTATAGTTCTCATTTAAAATCACTTCTTTGGAACTCCATCTGTTTTGTAAATATGGTGTTGAGTAAAAAATTGTTGTAAAACTACATTTTCTGCCAAAATAGATGCACAGATCTATACTAAAAGCTCCTTGGTTATGGCTACAGTGCTGATGAAGACTCAGAGTGAGCAGCCTTATGGAATCTTTTACAAATACATTGAGAAGAGAAATAATCATGGAACTCATCACCAGACTTCTCTACTTTTCCTTAGTTTAGTGGAAATAATACACTTTTTAGATTATTTACAAAGGCCCATTACCAAATTTTTAGGGAAGGAGCCATTATGTTTGTCATCTTCAGTAATCTAGTAAACGAAAACATCACTTTCATTTTCTCTTTCCATATTTCATTTCATCACACCATTCAGTACAATCCACGCCTTCTTTTGAAACAGCTAATTTGGTCAGTTGTTTAGGCGACATCTATTTTTTACAAATACCTCAATCCTTTAACTCAAAGACTTGGTCTAAAAATGTGAAGTAGCATTTAGGCCTTAGATTTCTTTTTCATTTTAGCAAGAAATGAAGTTAAAGTGCCCATTAGTTTAGATGGCTTATTTTAATTAAAACCAATTGAATATTATAGTTGGTATATATAATTGAATATTATAATTGAATATTAAAAAGATGATATAATTTGCATAAAGTAAAATTCACTCTTGTTGGCGTCCAGTTCTATGAGATTGACAAAACACACATTCATCTAACCACTACCACAATAAAAAATTCCATTGCCCTCCAAAAATTCTCCTGGTCCCTTTGTGTCTTCCCCCCTTCCCGTGCCTGGGCTGTGGCAACCACTGATCTTGGGTACGTTTTAGTAAGTAGGAAATATAGCCATTGCATGATTTTGGTAGCTAAAAGTAATAATAGCACGTGCTACTTATTAAACACTATGTGCAAACACGTGGAAATACTTAATATAATTCTGTGACATGGTCCTGCCTCTGCCCGGAGGCTGAAGAAAACCCAGAGTTCAGAGAGGTTAAACCACTTGCCTAATGTGCCAGAGCTGGTTTACCCCATTTTGGTATGGCTGCACTCTCTGCTCCCCAGATTACACTGACAGTTTTAAAATTTTCTGTATAATTAAGGTAGCACTGGTGTTTGGAATGCTGGCTTCAATTTTTCCCTCTAAATGTAGGGGATATTGGAGGGAACCAAAAGACTATTCCTGCTGGCAGAAGTTGAGGGATAATATAGCCAGACAGCTGTAGTTACCAGTTGTGGCTGCTTGGATCAGAGCCTCCACCTTCTTTGGGACAGTGGTTGATCTTGTCCAAGGTAGCAGCTCATAGTTTCTTAGTATCATTATGTCATTATCACAGTATCATCATGTGTAGGGGAACCTTTTTCCTGCCTTTATACCAACATGTATATTCCTGTGTCTTGATGCTGAGCACCCCAAGGTGGGGAAGAAGCAGACGTTCGCATTTATTATATATATATATGTTTAAACAAAATTAAAAAAATGTACATATGGATATTATATTGGCCTATGGTTTAAATAAACTAGACTTTTGCAGGCAAAAGCCAGGCTGTATTTATCAGTTCTGCAAGGATAACAGGTACTCAATAACCGTTTCTTGAATTGGATCTTAAAAATATCTGCATTTGGCTTTAGATTTTTCGGGTTTTTAGATTTTTTGGGTTTTGTTTGTTTGTTTGTTTCTTTGCTTTCAGTGGAGGGAAGGGAGAGACAACTGCATGCCTAGCAACTTATGGCATGTCATAAATATTAAACAAACAGTAACTGGATCATAAAGTGAGTTTGTCTGAATAGATAGGCAGACTGGATCATTTAAGTCAGAAAAATGTAATGTCCAATCAGCCACTCTGCACTTCACTTTGTACTAATGCATTTTGGGCCACACAGGATAACTGTTGAAAGGCCAGGGCGTGGCTGCTTGTCTCAGCCCACTCAAAGAGCTTTTGTCACAATTCAGAGTTCGCTTTTCAGGAGTAATCAGAGGGTATTAATTTTCATGCCCCCAAAATTACTTGCCCCCTTTCTTGTTTTCCAGCCTCTCCTCCAAACAGTTGTTTGGTCTGTGTTGTTGTTGTTGTTGTTTTCCTTCACCAAATCCAAATAGTCAACTGACAGGAAATTGTTTATTTTATTTTTTTAATTGCTGATCTTGGTCACTCAAGTCATTTTCTTAGAATGCTGTCTCCCAGAATCTGTTCAGTTCCTTTTATAGTTCTGTGTCTTCTGCAAGGGTGCTAAACTATTCTTTTTTTTCTTTTTTAAATACTTAAGTTACCGATTCCTCATTATTCAACAAACAGGGCAGTGTTATCTACAGCCTAAATGCAGACATAAATGAAGTATGAACATTCATATTTTCTCCCCAGACTTTATTTTATACATAGATATTCAAGAATAGATGCTCTATTTCTTATTAATACGAAG